>NC_143391.1:23770974-24970974 GCF_980474605.1 Leiobunum rupestre
TCACGGTTGCAACCCATTTTTCTCGCGTTTTATCGCGCGGAGAAGAGAGGGTGAGAAGAGTTGGATGAATCAGAACGCCGTCGCAATCCCTATGATTGTTAGTATTTATAGGGTTGGAAAATGTTCTAGCCGCTTCGGTTGTAGACGTCAATTTCCAATACTCCATTCACTGCGAATTTTTTTTCCCCCAACTCTTAATAGGTTTTTCTTTTACAATTTTCACGGTGCATTTAAAATAGGAGGGATTTTTTTTTATGGAATGCCACGCTGGCACCTAATTGTGACGCAATGTGTCGTCTGCTATAGTGTTGATTAATAAATGGTTTTCGTTGCCTCCCACTCCGTTAGGGTTTGAACCTTACCTCGCGGTTAATTTACAGTTGGGACTCGGGGTACAGTTTGTTCTTTCGAAATGGACCGTCACAATGGGTTCGTGTATCGAGTTTCGCTCTATTAAAAGAATGTCTTCTCCCCATCTCTGGAACCTCCGGCGATGAGGAGGAGGGCTGCCTCGAATTCCATTAAATTGAACCTTCTCAGAATGCGCGACACTGTAACTAGCGGTGGGTTCCAAACTTCGTTAATGAACCGAAACGTGGAAAGCTCTTTTCATTCGATTAAATTTCTCTCCTTTTTTGGTGCCATTTTTTCAAACCTTTATAGTATTCAATAGGAAACGTGTAGAAAAAGAGATAATCCCTATTTGGTATATCAACGTCTAAACAGACTCTTGTAGAGATTAGCTTATTTTTTGTTTTCGCAATGAAAAGACTCCTTCAAAAAGAAAGTTTTCAGCAGCGCGAAGAACCTTAAGGAAAAAGATACGCGGCTTAAAATTTTGTTAATTTATTAAACGTTTGTTCTTATTTTTTTTTACGTTTCTTTTTAAAGTAACGCCGTCTTATCACCGCGATAAGAAATGTTTTTTTATATTTCCAACACACTGTTATTAACTTTTTTTCATCGTAGTACGTAACCCGTTTAATTTTCCGAGACTTAAGCTTAACCAATACCCCCTTTCCATCTCGCGAACTTTATCAAATTTCAAGTTAACAAAACTCGTTTAGTTACGTCGCTATAAAAGAAAATGAAAGTTTACACGCGCGACAAAAAAGTATGGGACAATTGTCTCTAGGTCTTTAGGCTCGCGGACCGAAAAAAAGCAGCGACGTTATTAGTGTTTTTAAGAAGCTGATTAATGTTTGTGAGGAAGGTGAAATCGTTTTAAAAAGAAACGTAGAAATGAGAAGAAAAATCGTGAATGCCCTCGAGACTACAGATGGCGAAGATGGTTCGTTATTTTACGCGCAATATAATGTCATTGCTTAAGGGAATACTAAATATATATTTTCTTAAAGAGGTTTTTTCCAGGCGTTTGCAAGCTGCTTCATCTGACTTTGGGACTTTGAGGATAGCTGCGGGAAAACCGGTTTTAAGAAATGAGATTTTTCGCCCCCTATATTTTTGGGCGTGGCGTTTTTGGGGCCAATTTTTTCGTCCCTCTCGGCGTACGCGTCTCGCTTCCGAGACACCGTGGCCCGCGCGTAGTTATTACGATGATCGGATGTTCTATGGCAACTCGAATTACAGGCTCTTCTGCTTTATTATTTTGGAGAAGGTGAACCCGGGGATCGAAGCTGGCTTTTCTTAAAAGGCTGGCTCGCGGCGCTCTTTTATATTTGACGAAATTGGGAAAAGGAATTTGCCTTTTCCAAGATATCTGGGCTCGGGAAACAGTCCGTAGCGGACCGAGTACCGCCTCCGGCCGCCAGCCGCAGCTGTCGTTATAAAATTGTACTGTTATTACTGTTGGCATCGGCTTAGCCCTAGGATCAGTCAAAGGCGAAGGCTGCCATCCGCGATATCTACTATAGAAGCGACTTTAATAGCTCTCGTTTGTGGAATATCTTTTCTCGAACACTCGCTCGCCATTAGGACTTTTCTCTCGGCCCGTGTAATGTTTTATTGGCGAACACTCTCCGAAGGGAAAACCATCCGCGGGCATTTGCCTAATTGGAGATACGCCGTTGTAATCAAGCGAGCCAGTTGAGGCCCCATCTCTCTTTCAGGCTGCCTTCAAAACGGTTGTTTAGCGCCAGTCGCGCCTATCTCAAATAGTCGAGCTCTATCTCTCTCTCTCCTCGTCTTCGTCTCTGTGATCCCGACAAATTCCTGCCTGTCAAAGTATTAGCCGTTTTGTTTATACGGTTAATCCGGGACCCCACTTACGAATGTTTATCTTCGGTCGAGGAATGCGACCCATTATTTTTGACGCGCGCGCTATTTGTAAAAGAGATAGCGGCCCGAAGGGTTAATAGTTCGCCGAGACTATCTATAAATTAGAGTGGCTCCCTCTATTAAGCGCTAGCGACATTGAGGAATCCCCCTATCCGCGTTAGGTGATCAATTAAGCTCGAGTGCGCCGACCAAGTTCGGAGTGCCGCGCCGATTTGTATTTGTTGTCAAAACTGCGCCGACGCGTTTTTGCCGAATATTGCCACCTTTTTAGCGTTCGTTATCGTAAGACGAGTGTGTGGAAGGATAATGGTTGACAATGGCGTGGTTTCCCTCTCTCTCCGCCGTGTTTTCTTCACCCGCCATCTGCTTTCTGTGGTGAATTTTTTCTTACGCTTTTCTTGGGGAGGTTCTATCGTCGTGTTGAGCTGGTGCAGGGTGCCGGACCCCTCCTGGATGCTAAAAGATGGAAACCAGCGGGATAGATTCTTTTTACGGCTTCCTAAAGGGGTTTCTTATAGCGGTGACCTTAGACTCCCGTCGAGGTCACCCGTTTTATTTATCTTCCAATATCGTCGACTTCGAGGTAACCGGGTTTGGCGTATGGCGCGCGCCTTACGCGATCCTCGCCCTCCAGACGACTGTCGGGTGACCCTCGTGGGAGTCCGCGCCACAGTAGGCTCTTCCGCTGTCCGTCTGTTCTTCTAGAAAATAGCTCGCTCCAACATCTGTCGTTTTTTTTCTCTCCCTCCTGATTTTTTTTTTCGCTTCAGAGTCTCAAACTGCTAACTTGTCTAGAAAATGTTTTCTTTCGGAACAGGCTCCGTCTAGTCAACCGTACTTGTCAGCCCCGTCTCGACAATGTACGTTCGACTAGGCTGCTTACTGGTATTGGACTTAACTGTCGGGGAGAGCGAAAACATGGGAGGCCGTCAATCGCGATGGTTCCAGGGCATGTTGCTCTCTTCAAACTCGAGAGGCCTACTGTTTTCCATTTCGACCCAAATAAAGCAAACTCGAGGCGCGGTTCGCCTGGTCCATTCGCCGTCGTCTGACCGCCAAAGATAGCGAACCTACCCACGTGCCAATGACACCTGGCCCTCTAGGATCCGATGTCCCCGACCTTTGTACCTTCCTCCCCCCTCCGATCGTCGTTTTTATTCGGCTCCTAGAGTATTAATAATACCGTCTCGTGATAATATCACGCGAGCGGACTATCCCTCTTCAATTATTCATAAGAAATGCATTATACGTTCTGATTTCCCTATCACGGAGTTTCGAGGATTCGGATCGCATTCGGAGGATAAGAGTGCTCGCGTAAATAAGAGAGAAAGACGGCCATGTGGGGTTGTCCGTTTGTCAATGGCTGCGCTCGGCCTAGTGCCATCAAAAGCTTTTTCTTATTTTCGTATCTGCATCCTATTTACGAAATGCCCCGACCTGTTATCGCGGGAAGAAATCTTTAAATTGAGATATTATACGTATTTTTCAAGGAACCTACACAATGGACTCTCTTGTATTCGAGGATTATTTTTGAATTCGAAAAAACTTTTCTCGCTTTATTGGTATAGTTTGCAGCTAGGTGAAAACGTTCTAAAAGGATGTGATAGGTTTTAACAATGATTCATTGGAGGTGTTCTATAATCAAATGAAACGAGCCTTCTATCGTTGTGGGGAAAATGAATGGAATTTTATAAGTTAAAGCTACGAAATTAAACTTTACCTTTAAAGGAAATGCGATAACAACAAAGTTTTAAATTGCGTATTAGAAAAACTTGTATACGGTAATAGCCAGTGTTCAGTGTTGAAAAAATCCAGACCAGTGGTTTTAATTGGCTATAACCGTTTTTTTTTTCGGTTATAACCGGCTAAAATATAAACAGTATCTTTTACTTATGTAAGTAGAAATTGTCTGCAGTTATTGTCGTAAATAAGAAACTAAACAAATAAAGCGAAATAACTAAATAAAATAACTGAATTCTTTTGATTTCCTCGGGAAATTCCCCCTAGTTTTTGTGTATGTCGCCCCGACAAAAGCGAGGCAGCGAACTTTGGAACTTTAAACCTACCGAAAAACTGGTAAAAGTAAACCGCTTTCTAAATATGAAACAAAAAATAAACTAAATTTCTAAATAAAAACTATTAATTTACTAAAATGTTCATATTGTAATTTTTTTTTAAAAAGCCACAAAAATCTGGATTTTTTCAAGTGGCTTATAAACGGTTTTAACCAGGTGGCTATAACCGGATTTAACCAGGTGGCTATAACCGGTATGGCTGGTTCTATGCCAACCCTGCCAGTGTTGGGAGCTGTTGGTTCACGTTGCACCACCACTTTCCTTCCTATAAATGACCCGGCCTAAGGTGGTGCCTTGGATATTAGTCTAGCTGATTACAAATTATTTTTAATCAATATTACCATTTGATATTTGGACTGTAACTCGTCTTTTTAGATCCAGACGGTTGATCCACTTCTGGCTGTTTCTTATCCAGAAGTGTAGATGAGTCTAGTCGCCATTAAATAGTAATGTGTGGCGGCGAAGTGGTTAGCACTCGCGCCTCGCAGCGAGTGGAACCGGGTTCGATACCCGCGTATGGCATTGGGTGAAAACTTGGAACCACTCCTTCCGCGTTAAAGGCCTAGGTTTTCTTCTGCCTGTCACCCTTTAAATTTACTTTCCTTCCCAACAAATACCCTAGCGTGGTGGGTGAAACGCTGTGAGTGGACAAACACTTGGTCAAACACTAACTAACTTTTTAATATCTAAAATCAATTTTTGTAAGTATTTTTGTAAATATTGTTCTTTAGTTTTAATTTGTATTTTTAAAATATTACTATTTGTAAATATTTAAAATTAATCCTGTGAGCTTAGCTCCTCGCTGATGTAAAAAGGTACAGTGGCGTAAATAGCGCCCCCGAGAACTAGGGGCCCCCCAAACGTTTATGATTTAAAAGGGCCCAGAGTCGTTTTTCGCGGGGGGGGGGGGGGGGGGCGGAGTTCTTAGTTACGCCACTGAAAAAGAACCCGAAGTTAGGGTGGGTCAATAAAGATTCATTCATTAATTCATTCAACAGCAGAACACGTTGGCCTACCACCAGGGTATTTGTTTGGAAGGAAAGTAAATTTAAAGGGTGACAGGCTGAAAAAAACTAGGTTTTTAAGTGAAGGGCTTGCCACCAACCTCCTGTATACGCGATATAACCCGGCCACTGGTAATTGGCTTCACAATATTCCGTAAGGAGCGTTAATGAGAATTATTTACCGCGTACAGCCTAAGTTTTGTAAGTCCCTCCTATTGTAACATTCGCTAAACTGAGGAAGCCAACCTTTCAAACAGTGAAAAGGAAGTTCATGTTTCTGCTGTAAAAGTTTCTGGCGCAAAAGTGAAAAGAACTACGTACGAGTTTCGTTTTTGGGCGGCAGTGTGTGTGTGGGAAAAGGTTGACTCTAATATACACGACTCACGCCGAAGAAAGTTCACCCCCGATAGAACCCATAAAGATTTTTAGGGGGAACTTAGTACTGTACGTGCGCCTCTTATTTAATTTGATAGTCTTCCCTCCCTTTCATCGCATTCCGTCGTAGAACGCCAGTTTTCCAAGCCAACGCTCATTCGTGGGCCTCCTGATATAGTTTCACTCGTATTATTCCGCCGTTTTGACGTTATTCGGCTCTCCGAAACAGGTACCCTACAAATAGCCCCGGAAGCCTATCCGTGACGATACGGAGTGGCGAGGCGCGTCTGCCCCTAACCGCGAGAAGGTTTAATAACGAAAAGAATCTCTATTATACGACGCCGAAGAGTGCATTTTTTAAAACCTTTGTGTTACGTAAGTGGGCCTTTCACTGGAACTTTCTCTCGCTTCGCCGTTATCTTTTTAAAAGGAGGCAATCGAAGGTTTTCTTTCGTTCACTATGTAGCACCATCTATCGAATACTCCAAACAGTCTCTTCGCTCTCTCTCTTTTTGGATTTGGTAATAAAAAGAGTCACTATCATGTACTCGGCGAATAAGGACGGGGGGTGCCTCGGAGGTTGGTAGGGGCGAAGGGGGGAGAAGCTTTTGTAATGACGTTACGCCTAATAAAGATTTGGAGACAGCTCCACGCTAGAAAAGGCTAAGTAGATCTAAGCAATCTCGTCCGGGAGATTCTCTATATAGCCCGAGAAGAGATACGGAGAAGGCAACTCTTCCTCTAGTACTCTCCGCACTCCGCGCTATTCTATTACTCACTCTATGCCAATAGCGGCGGTGGGGCGGATAGGCCGGCCCCGGGTACTTGGCCAAGTGAGCACCGTGGACATTAAAAGAGAGAAAACGACCATTTCGGATGTAGGAAACGGACTCGATTTCTATCCGGGCCTCCGGTTTGCTTCCAGTCACGTGAAAGACTCATATTTGTCCCGAGTATCTTTATATACCCTCTTTCCGCAAGGTCCCGTTCGGATACGTTTTTCTTATTTAAACGGTATCTTCCCTATTCCATCTATTAGAAATCCTCAACGTCTACCAGTCTCGTATACCCCTTAAAAGCCGACTACATAAATCTTCGGTTTACTCTGTCTTTCACTCGAAGTAGGCTGACTGCGTGGCACACGTGTATTGCAGTAAGCCTACTTCCAGTGAAAAACAGAGTAAACCGAAGATCTATGTAGTCGGCCTTTAATGAAAGTATCCTTTTTCCGTAACTTGGAACATTTTTTGGGCAACCGTTCGTTGGTCGGTATTTAAGGTCGAATCTCTAACGCGAACTGGGCCGCTCGGTTCTATCTAGCGTAATCTCGCCCTGGCCAGAAATCCCATCACTATTTAGCCGAAGCTAAAAGTTGAATGGGTTACGGGATTTTAGTTCTGGCTCGCGAGAGAATTTTTACCCGAACAACTTTTCCCCTTTTCCTAAATGCGTTCCCATTTCCCTCGATCACGGTCACGCCATAGAAGCGCCTCTTTTTAGGCTATAAAATTCATATTCTAGACTGGACAAGTTTTCCGGAGCTCTTACGTAACTCCGCTTAAGCTCTGTCGAATCCTCATTAGGAAAGAGCGAACCATACGCGCACTGGTCGGGATGTCTTCCGATCCTTGTTTGCCGTATAGAAATAAGGATATTATCTTTGGTAGGAGGCATTAGGTCCCCGCGCTCTTAACGCGGAGTGCTATTTCACTCCGGCTTAGTTGGTATATACGTACAAAATAGCGACTCGTTTTCACTCTTTGGTATGTAGCTCGGGATTATCGCCCCCTCTATGGAATAAAGCGGCTAAAAAGCGGCTTATTAGTTTTTCATACGACGACTACACGACGCCGTAATTATTTTCCACCCTCGAGGCGCGTTTTGTTTCTCTCATTTTCGACTCGGTTCATCCATCAGGAAAGGAGAGGCTGCCCAATAACAAACCGAATATTTTTTGTTTCCCGTTCTTTGGCGCTTGTTTTTCTTTCATTTTCATCGGGGGTGCTTTTTCTCGTGTCACGCTGGAACGGGCGAAATTCCGATTAGTAAAGAAAAAGGGCCCCTTCCTTTCCGGTAAAACGAATATTCAAATATTTCTTTTTTTATTCGTACGGGCCGTTTTATCCTATAGTTCTAGCGAAAGTCGACTCGCGACGGAGAAACAATGGGTTCGAGTTCGTTACAACGCCTTCCCCGCCTTTGTTAACGCCGATTGTTGACGCTCACTTCGAGGGGGAAAGAGAGATGGGGTGGAAGCTCTAGGGGCTCACCCTCGTTAACTTTCTAATGTCTATAGTTAGGGAGGAACTTTTCTCGCCGAGTTAGAGACACTTTTGTAATAAGCGGGGAAGAGGGTGAAGTCCGCGACTGGCTTGTCGTAAACTAACTTCGTCGGTTAAGCCTTTGACTCGACGTTTAGACCTTTAAATGTAATCTGTGACGAGAACTAATAGAAGTTTCATAAACTATTATGGAAAACGCCTATAGCGTCGGGAGAAGAAAGTTTCCTCGAATTTAAATGGCTGGCATTATCGTCAAAAAGCCGGCCAAGAGATTAGGCTAACGAAAAATCTCCTTTTACTAAACTGATATTCGCTATTCTTTCGGGGAAAGTGTCTCGTCGATTTTTTTTCGATGTCGCTTTCTTTAAAGTTAAATAATACACGCTAGACGTTTATCGATTCAAAATGCGATATTGTTTTAAATGTCTTAAAACCTTATTTTCCGATGAAAACTATACTTTCAATAATAAACGATATATATGGCAAATCGACGGTATCATAGGCTTAAAAAGTTCCTTCGAATATATTATGTATAGTTATCAATTTTAATTTAAAGCGACTGAAAACGTGACCCGAAGCGAAACGAACAATTTTAATTCATATTTAATTTGACTTTCGTAAATTATATTAACCCCTTTTAAAATTCGCGGAAATTAAATTTTACTACGGATTAATTTTTATGTCGGTAAACTTCTTGAGCGGCCTATTTGGATCTATTTTCTACTGACAACTTCGATTAAAAGCGGTATTAGTTGAAGTATCGAAGTTGCCCTAGTTTGGAACGATATTTATAAGCATTTTTAACTTAAAAAGGTCCAACAGAAGCCAACTCAACCCGCAACCCATAAATCAAAATTTTTATAGGTTACGCAATTTTTTCTCTCCAAAACTGGAAAAAGGTCTAGACTAGATTTCATCGAATTCCAATAATTTATATTTTTTATTTACCCTTTTCTTTATATTGGGAGACTAATAAGTTTTCAGTTTTATTTTACAACCAATATAGTAGTAAACTTATATAGTTTACGATTCGAGGCGAATCGTGGTCGTGAATTTAATCGAAATATTGGTGGGCGCAGGCTTCACCCTTCTTACCTTCGACTTGGCCACCCGTATAATCGAGGTTCTCAATCGAGAGGAAAGGAACTGGCCGCCTTTATGAAGCCCAACTTTATTCGTAAGGAAAAAAGGTAAATAAAAAATAAGCCCTTTTTTACGACACCTTTTAAATCCTGGCCATTTTCTTTGAATCCAGAGAAAAGGGCTGTTCCAAAATAGCAAAATGAACTCCCAATGAAAGAATTTTATCACCTTTTTACGATTTCTACGTTTCTTTCAAACTGGTAAACAGAATTAACCTACTTTTCTCTCTTCTTCCGATTGCACCCGCAAATATTTTAGCAGTCCAAAATATACCCCTTAATATTTTGACACAGTCATTTCGTAAGAGATATATTTTCCATTTGCGTTGATTCCCTTCTAGCTCTTACGTTCCTTCTTCGTATATTATCTATAGTACAGGCTGGGTTTTATTTATTTTTTTTGGCAAGGAGCTTCTTTAAGATTTCTCGCTTGGATTGTTACGTACGGAGTAGAATCGTTGGAGGACGCCGCGTTGGTGTTGCTGGTATTATAAGGATAGAGAGAGAGTTGAGGGAAGGCGTTAGTTTGGCCGCGTGTGTGTGTTTTAGCCCAGTGGGAAGGTAGATAGTGCACGCATTGCGTTTTCTACCTTTGACGGGTCGATACTCTCTCTCTCTCTCTGGCGACCGCGTAACACCTATGCTATGGCGTGCTTCCAGGGCTGCGGATATCTCCGACTTGTATACCTACTCCGCTATAGATAGATATGTATATACAGTTTTCGGCAGTTTGCGCCGTAGTATCTTTTCCAACGTGTGTGGGGGGAAAGCACATTATATTACGGGGATTAGACGAACCCCCACCCGCCGATTTCTCATATTATTGCCGCGCTTCTTTGGTATATTTGCCATCTAGTAGTTTAGTGATAGATAAGGAATATGGGGAATTTAACTTGAAAGGAACTAGCGGGTGAGGGTAGATTTAAATAGCCGAAATGACGCTTCCGGCCCCTCCATGTTCTTGTTCCAATTTAATACGGCCCTTATATAGCTTTCTTTTTGTTGATACGGCAGCCTCGAAACGAAAACCAAACTACTCATTTGTACCGTTGCTTTTGGAGTTAAGATTAATCTACGCGTCGATGATACAGACTCTCGTAACAAACGTAATCTCCTAATATTTCTGCCGCGTTTTCTCCTAACATAACCGAACTACTGTTTAGCCAACGCCACTCTTTAAAGTTCATAGAGCGCTTTTGGAAATTAATTTCGCGGACTTTTCTCGTCGCAACATAGGGCTTAAACAAATAAACCACAGGACCCGAAGCTAGGTTGCGCGCTCTGTTCGTTTAGTGCGGGGGCGCTTGTAGCGCCGCGGTGGAATATAATGGAAAGATTTCCACCAAAATATAAAACATGCTAATTCTTTAGCTCGTCATTTAACGTGAATTTGGGTTGAAAAGTTTATCGATTATCTCTGGCGATACAATTTGAAGAATGGGGTTATGCCATATGATTCCAGTCCAATAGTTTATTTGTCCACGGCAGTAAATTTCCACATTCTTTTCTATTGAGTGATTACCCAATCGAGATGAAGACCCGAGCGTGCCGGATTAACTTCAGTTTTTATTAATAGAAACTGGCCCATTCAACTTAATAAACTATTAATTTCCTGTAAATTCGTGACCATTGTTGTCTAGGCGGCCTATTTGAAAGAGGCGTATCCTTTACCCACCCCCGCCTTTGACTAAACTCGAAGCTCACCCGCTTACCTTGACCGCTTCCCTCTATTAATTGTTTAGCGTATTTCCATCTATGCATATGTAATATTTGGCTAAGGAAGTACAAATACAATTTTTTTACGCTTAACTTATTATGAATATCTAATAACCTTCGAACGGGTTATATCGTTTTGAAACCGGTTTTCGCAATAAGTGGCTGCTTGTACGGATAGCTAGGGTGTAAAAATCGGAAACTGGTATCGGCTTTTTTCCACTTTCCCAAATATATTTATCCGTTTTTCTTACGTCCAAAGTGTCATGTAACTAGGCTTCTAAAAACGGTGTCTCGGTTGGTAACTCCGCTCAGACGAATTTTTAAGGCCAAATATAAAAGGGCGTTTTATTTTTAACTTTTTTTACATACGTCTTATATATTTTTTATACTGTTCGCGAGGTGGCGGTGGTTAGGTTATTCCGGCTTCTTGGGAGCGTCTATTGGTAGGCTTAACGGGGGATACTCTCGATGGACAGCTCCGCGAGGTTAGGTTGAACGCGGTTTTATATTATTATGGGCTTTTTATGTTAGTGTCAGGGCGTTACGAAAACTTTACTCCGGGAGTTCGAGACTTCTCGCAACGACATGGACTCGGTGGGCGCGATGCCTGTTCAACTATAAGAAGATTGAATAGCTACGGAAGAAGTCAACGCCACTTCGGAGTATATAGGCACCTTTTCTTTCTCTTCGAGTATATTTTCGGTTACGCCTATAGAAAATCGCGTTCGGAATAAGTTAAAATCCACCCCGAAAAGAACTACCACCGAATCTGACACTGAAAAGCGAAGACTGTTGTATATTTACCCCCTTTCATTTCAACTATCGGGTGAGGGTTACTATTGTATCGCGGCGCAATTTACGAGTAAAAATACTACGTTCCACTCGTTGATAATAGGCCTAGACATACGGGAAAAGGTGTCGGCGACACTAATGACAATGCCGTGTAGTTTTTCACCCAATTTCTCGTACCAGGTATTGACGAACCATTCTCAGTCTCGTCTCGTCTCGATTCGAGTTTCCCTCAGGCCGCTTGTTTGTTTTCGTCACGATTTTACACTTACCTTTCTTTACTTTTGGGGGGGATCAAATCTTCGGGCGTATCCCCGTAGTTTTAAAATTACAAAGAAAGAAAAATTTTATGGAAAAAGACACCGACCCCCTTTAAAGTTGCGATAATTTTTCGGTGGAATTTTCTCCACCTTTTTAATTACCGTCTTTACGTTCCGAAAACTGGTTCTGGTAACATAAGGGACACAGCGTTGAAATTTTGTAGAATCGACATGGAAACTGGCCAAATGGAGAGCAATAACTATTGTTTGAAAATGAAGGGGGGGGGTCTAAGTTTTAGAGGGATTTAATAATGATTAGCTAATATAGCCCCTCGGAAAACAGTCTGGCCGCGTTGATACGTTGTGTGTTCGCCCCCCCCCCTCACTTTGCTCCGTTTCACCCACTCGGCAAATATTGCGTTTTCAATTATTATCTCTTAATTATGGCAAACGTCTGGTGGGACGGCGTTGTTCCGACAGTGGCAGGCCGCGCCTGGGAGAGGAAACGTATCGATGTTTGCTCAGGCTCGCTCGCCTTTAATTAGAATTTGCACTCTCCTTTATTTCGCCTCCCACTTTTGCTAATGTTAATAAAACCCCTTTAATAACGGTTTTCTTGGGCCAACGCTCTTTCGCGGCGTTTGCCGCCTTTACAGACTTCGCTTTGAGAGAGCAATAAATATATAACCAGTCTTTATGAGCGGCCAATGTTTTGATAGTAAAATTTACCCAATAATAAAAAAAAAACACTAAGACCACCCGTCAGCTGTATAACTGCTCCTAAATTTTCTTAAATGGTTCTATCAAAGGTGAGTAACTCGAAGGGAAAATAATATAAATTATTCCAGCTTTTCTGTCAGTAAAGATTTTGAATAGCGTGAATTGATCAAGGATACTCCATCATCAACGTCGAGTGTTAACAACTTCAAAACAATGGCGTTAATTTCTTTCTCGAGGTTGATAGCGAAGTATCCTTGATCGAAAACTATTCAAATTAATTTCATACTTACAATACGATCAAACTCGAAACCAGTTCCATAATTCTTTTGGCAGAATTTAAGTATACCGATATAACAAGTTTTGGGAATAATAAACCATTTATTTACTAAAATATACTTTTCATTTACAACATTTTTTGAAATTATTTTTAATTTTAAATAAAATTAATAAAATTGATAAAATAATCTGAACAAAGTCCACTTGAACGTTTAAATGCTTTTTTGTGCAATTGAAATCTGCATTTATGTACAAACACACTTAAATTAGTTTTAATTTTTGATTATAAATTTTGGGCAATAGACCATTCTATAAAATCCGACCAAACTTATAGATCGCTTGCTAGAATTTACATTTCTAATAGCCCTGATTACTGGTCATAGTGTCTCAATTTTGTTCTTTGATTAACTTCTTGTATACTTTTAGTTTAATTTTTTCTATAAGCCGCAGGCCTAAAAATCGTTTTTCGACTTGGCCTCGCTAAAACTTTGTAACCTTTATACTGTTGTTAATAAAGAATTAGAATTATTATTATTATTATTATTATTCCTTGGCTATTGCTGTAGGACGGGCAACTTTTATTATTATTTGGTTTTAAGAATTTGCCTTATGTTCAGCCCTTATTCGGGCTAGACATATTACATTTATTTAGTTATATTTTATATCGACCACTTAGAGGAAAGATAATAATGAGCCGCCCTGTTTCATGGAAAATCTGGTTAAACCTTCAGCTTGGATTAATAATAGTAATTACTACCTGGATATATCACTAAAAAAAAACCTGACCAGCAAATGGCTTTAGCGACAGCAGCGCCGCTTCGGCGAAGTTAACGGAGAATTTCCGAAACTCCCGTAATAAGTAGCCTTCTACAAGGCAGAACCCGTAACAAACACTTAATGATATATCCGAGTAGGCACTATTATTCTTTATCCAAGCCTACAGCCTCTATGCATAAAAGTAAATTACCACGAAGTAGTATTTTATAGAATGATCTATTAGCCAAAGTGATAAAATAATAAAACATTTTAATACTGGCATATAAATTAGAACTTTCTCCCTCACAATAACCCAATATTGTGAAAAGTAGTTTTTCGAGAATTGTAGTTTCAGACGTGATTCCTGCTTGGCGCCAACCCCGCGTATTATCAATATTTCGGGGCGTACATCGAGAGCACCCTGCAGCGCGACCACCCTCTTTAAATTGGACGTTACATCAGCGCAGGTACCGCTGAATATTATTGTTTTCATTCTCCCTATTTCTGTCTCCCGCGTAGAGAGTTTCGCCGAAGCTAATGCGTTTTTCGAAGCCCGAATGACGCTGCACAAGGCTACCTTTTGTTTCCGATTCTGTCGTTCGCAACTTCGTATCGGCATCCGCTAACTATCTCGTTGATAGCCTGGATGGATACGTTCCGGAATGGCAGTGACCTCCCACTACCAAGTCGGAGCGAAATAATGGGGAGAAAGCGAGTAACCACCAGCGCGTGCATTAGCCTGCTCCGAAGCGTTTAGGGTGCTTATATCCCCATCCAGGGTCGCGTGCCAGTCACGATCGCCAACGCCAGGCTGAGAGGGGGGCGGCGAAATATGGCAAAATGAGGGGTGACTGAAACTTGTTGTATTAAATATGGCCAGAGGGGGGGAGGTCTCTCCCTATTTAGGCGGGGATTTGTATTTTGATAAAGCCTTTTTATTTCTCTCTCCTTTTCCACCCCCTCTAGCGCCCCCTGGCAAGTTGGCACTTTCTCCTTTTATATCTTTCGTAAGAAAAATGAAACGGGCGCCGCGGATTCCGGAGTTTCGAGATAGTGCCCCGAAAAACCGGTTAATTTTTTTCTTATTTCGTACGCTACAAAATAAACCCCACACCCAGATCAAAAAGTTTACTCGACTTTTCCATTGTTTAATTTCTCGTTTTCAGCTTTTTGATAGGTACGCCGGAGAAATAAACTATATATAATATCTTTTTAAATCCGTAGATTACGAGCGGTTTGTCTCCCCCATCCACCCACACCCTTCAAACCAAACGGACACGAAGGTGTGGTTGCGTTTTGCTCTTTTATAAATCTCGTACTCTTTTATTTTATTTTCTTGATTATTTTTCAAAAGGCAAATTTTAAGCCGGGCTCGGTTGATATTATCACCTGGAACTAGGGGTGGTAGTGGGCGTAGCTTATTTTTCCCTTACGAGCGAAATGTCTGGTCACGCTCGTCCCTTAACAGTTGTACTATCCGTCCGCGGAATTAGGCCTAAATTATAGGCCTGGGTTTTAATACGACCGTTGTCGGTGATGGATGAAGCTTTGGACCCTAGTTCTTTTTTTTCTATCCAGACAAAGAGAGCGACTTCGCTTTGGGCTACGTTCGGACATATCTATTGTTATAAGAAACGATTTGCAAATGTAATATGATGGACTGAATCTTAATGATTTCGCCGCTTTTGACAAACAAACGAAATGTCACCGTGGAGACTCATCCATGGACGTGCCGGCCTATTAGCGTATCTATACGATTGTCTTTAGGGCCGACTCCGTTTTAACTTCAATCGAAACAAGTGGGATTTTGTTTTGATCAGAATTCCCGACTCTGATTGTCATTTTCGTAATTAAATGGGAGGCGCTTTGTTCCTATACGTGACAAAGTTGATCCGAAAACGTCACTCATTAGCGTCCTTAGGGGTTTGTCGCCGCAATAACGCCACTCGTTTACAATATCCCCCTGCCCGATCTAAATTAAACTTCCATTGTGTGTTTAAAAGCGTCATTTTTCTTCGTACGAATGTCTGTTTGTACCAAGCGGAGATGAACGGTAAACACGATTAGAAATTTATGAATCCTCGAGAAACGCTACGCCGGGTTCCTTCCGCGGCACGCTATCCCAAATCCGAATGAGAGACAATTCGCAACGATTCCGAACAGCGCGTCACGAAAACGAGCGAGTCTCGAAATCTTAATTGGGTCCGGTCGAGACTGCGTGTCCGAAATGCTAGTAGGGTCAGTACTAGAAAGGCCGAAGAAAAGGGCCTTATAATAGGATAACAACGTAATTATCGAACGGGCGCTGAAACTGCAAAACGGAAGATCCTCCCGGCGTTCGTGTGCTCAATGGGTTGTTATAGTTTTCGCGGTTTGATTTCTCACTCTTTCTCGTCGCCGCGATATCCGTTCCAACGAGCACGGACGCGCTGCTCGGAATTCGACGTTTAAATCGCGCTGTTTCTCCCTCTCGCTTTACAATACTTAGTCGTCTAATAAAGTGCCTGGACGTGACTCCAATGTTAAAGGGATTACTAAAGCGTAAATTTATTCGTATTTGCTTCGTAATCCCCCCCCTTCACAGCCCCTTTTGACTTTTCTCTCCTCGTTTCCCACCCAAATTTCGCCCGTCCATGTATTCTCTTTGCATTAAGTAAGGAATTACAAGTTGCACCCTGTTGTTAGAATTAGAGGAATTAAACTTGGTTTTCGCTGGCCGAAAACGAGTCGTGACTGCAGGAATCGTTACCGTCCTTAATTTTCCGCGTTTTGCGGAATCCTGGCCGTTTCCTAATTTTCCGCGTCTTGCGGAATTCCTGTTCGTTCCCTAATATTCCGCGTCTTGCGGAATCCTGGCCGTTCCCTAATTGTCCGCGGCTTGCGGAATTCCTGGTCGTTCCTAATTTTCCGCGATTGCCGAATCTTTACCGTTCCCAATTCTCCGCAAACGCGGAATTTTTTTCGGCGTTAAGGACAATCCAGTGTGAACCCTACGTATTTGTAGCTATACGGATGGTTATATATCGAGTATATGCGTATTTGTTTTGACGGGGAGAATGTGTAGGATCCGAGGCATGTGTTGTAGATTAACCGTGATGCGGGGGAGAGCGGCTTAACTGACGATCTTCTCGGTTTTCCGAGCGCGTAGCAGACGTTCCGGAATATATATAGTTTTTCCCCGACTGAGTCGGTACGCTCAATTCGTCGCGTCGTCAACATTTACGCGAATAGAGATAGGAAAGTTAGGTTTATACCGCGTCTCTATAGATAGCGAGAGAGTGAGAAACTGGCCCTTTTTCGGATCAATCAAGCCGTAATTTGTAATGGCTTGTCGGCTTTTGGCCGTGTCTTGTCAGCGACCAAACGCGGCAACCCCATCTATAAACCGGGCCGTCGTCTCTGTCAGTTCGCGCGGAAGTGAGGAACCGCGCTAGTTCGGTCTAGCTTGATTAAATTGGTTCCGTCGCCTTTGTCTCGCTGAAAGGCGTCGCGGACGGCCCTTTGCCTGGACGTCCAAAGGGAGGACCGCGCCGCCAAACGAGACATCGGCGAACTACGAAAGCGAGAGGAGGCGGAATTGCGGGAAACTCAATAATAAACGGGATGAGGCGCTTACGAGCCTTTAATCTCAATCCGCAGGTTCTTCCTTTAGTCTCCGACTAAAAACTTTCTCTCTCCGCCGTCCCTTACGAGCACGCTAAGCGGTTGGACCAACGTCTCCGCGACCAAAGTACTCTTTAATCACACCGTCCTGTTCCCAACTTATAAAAGTAAAGTTGAGCTTCCTTCTGTCGCAATAAGGCAACGTGCCCTTCAATCGCGTTAAGGGCCTCTCTATAAGTTGACTGAACTTCCAACCAATTGCTATTTTCTCTCTCTTTTGAGGCGCCGACATTTTGCGATCAAACAAAAGGTGCGGATGACAACCTAGAGTTGACCTTAATACGAAATTCCCCGTATCAGGCTCTCCCCTTTGTTGCTTTATCGGTCTTCCGACTTTCTCCGACCTTATTTCTGTATTGCCGCTATTATGCGCTGCTCGAAAGACGACCATTAATTTTAAAAATATTAAAGGTTTTTTTGCAAGTTTCTTTACGAGGATATACGAAAAAAATTACATTAACTTTCATTATTTACAATTTTTACCTCAAATTGAGGTCATTTGTATAAAGAGCGACCTATCTTGCTATTTTTTCTTGTAAATGTTGTTACCTTCTAACCTCAATTAAGTCCTTTTTTCGTGTACTAATGGGAAATATATTTTTCGCCAAAATTAACGCTTCCGAAAGATAATAAGCTTAGTTGACCCCAACTCTGTATGTTTGCTTCTCAATCCGTGTGCAAACTTGCACCAATACAATCAATTAGATTTCCAGAAGAATTAAAAGATTAGGCCTAACGTCGTTAGCTTCTATTACGCACGTGTTTAATATTTGATATATATATTAATTTTTCCATTATCGAACACCGTTGGCGAAACAAGCGGCGCCACACGTCAGGAAAATCCGGGAAGTTAAAAATGGACCAAAAAACTCGAAGAATTTTAAGAATTTTGTAAAACGTCAGGGAATTCAGTTTCATCTGGATACTTTTTGAAGGTTATTTTACCCTAGATCTCTGACAAATTCCGTCATTATTACTTAATTCCTTGAAAGTTTTGCTAAATTTTCTAACGTTGCAATAACCTTTTGTACTAAGTTGATTTAAATTTATTAATTTTTGATAAAAGTAAAATATAAAGTTTTTGAAATTGTCTAATTGTGGCATTAAAATGTCTGGGAAAATCACTTAAAATGATCAGGATATATGAATCTGAAAATATTGCGGCAACCCTGTAAAAGAATTAAGTGAGCAATCGAGATTCCGGTCTATTTTTCGACCAATTTAAGTACGAATATCGACCCGCTGAAATTTTGATAGATTATAAAGTCTTCATTATCGGTTGATCCGTCACGGTGAAATCGGGAGGAAATAATGAGATTTTTTTTTCCAAAACATTATTAGGCGGTCTATATAACTTACAACAGCGGTTCAGATTCACACAAAGGAGATATCGACACGAACCAACTATATCTAATGTCGATTTACGGTTACGTCGCGGGCGGCGCTTTAGGAAAAGTCTGTTCCCGTCGAAACTAGCGGTCCAGCCTTCGTATATATCTGGGGACCCGTATGTATAATCTCCCCGCGTAATTACAGTTTTATTGCTCCGAATAAAATACGCGTTGTACCTTGTTTACGCGTACTCTGGGGAAGTCGCTATATTTCGATCACGCGTATATACGGTATATAGAGAAGCCTGTGTTGTCCCTGCTATTATATTCCATTATTGACTCGGCAGCGGTCGTGAATAATTTACCGTGTTTAGAGGAAGGGGATTAATACACGTACTGAATTTGTGTGTTTATTCCGAATTAAACTTTCCTCCGGCTTAATTATTTCGGCTTACAAGCGCACGTTCGCAGTATGTCCAAATAAGCCTCTTACAACGTCTTTATTGAAAATTTCAGATTCCAGAGCTGGAAATCCGCGGTTCTCTCGATCCGACGCTGTTCCGAATACGCCTCGTAGTTGGGCATCTCTAGGACAGCCGACAGAACGCGCTCCATCTGCCGGCAACGAAATATAAAACTTTTGAATAATTTCTTCGAAAGGGGGATCACGATAAAGTAAGTTCTATCTAGGCCTATATCTTTTTATTTTCTTTCGTTGTTGGCCTACATATATTTTTTTTTGCTGTTTTTGATTTTTTGTTGTTGTGGCGTACTTGCGTGTTTGTTTCGTTTGAATCTGTTTTCCGAATTTTTTGATGGCGGCTGCACGTTGCTAACTCGTTTCGTTTATGTAAGAAGCCGATTTGTTTTCCTATACACGAAGATAAATTTTTTATCTTGTTTTGGGAATAAGAAAGGGGGAATGAGTTTGAATAGCTCGATCTAGATTCGTATCGAGAAAGGGCACACGCTCAAATGATAGTTTTTGACAATGTTTTCAACCCCCCTTCCCTTCCCTCCCGTCCATCTACTTTGCAAAAAGTGACTTAAAAAACGCCATCGTTTATTTTTTTTTA
The DNA here is from genome assembly GCF_980474605.1 of Leiobunum rupestre. Classification (NCBI taxonomy): domain Eukaryota; kingdom Metazoa; phylum Arthropoda; class Arachnida; order Opiliones; family Sclerosomatidae; genus Leiobunum; species Leiobunum rupestre. Next base: position 23,790,678 of record NC_143391.1, read on the forward strand.
GTTCGTGCAGTTCCTCTTTTAGGGGAGGAAATCTCTTGGTATAATAATATAAGTAGGGTTTCGTGTTCCTTCAACTCCGTAGATACGTCTTATTTCGCTTAGATTAATGCTTCATAGCGGTTAGCTATTAGACCGAGCGGGGATGTCTATATCACCTTGAAGTTAGCAGCCTTCCATCAAGTTCTTGAGTGAATCCAACCTTAATTTAGTCGGAACGACTATAGATTTTCGTTCCTTTTTAGAGCTTGTTGGTAACGGCGAGGGAGGAGTCTACGGTTTTTAAGAAACGTATATCATTTTTATCCAGAGGTTAAAACTTACGGACCTTTTCTTCATTAAATATGAGGAGCATCGAACAATATATGCCTCCCTCTGTTTTTCCATCCTCTTTTTTTATAACCCCTCCCCTCCAAAGAGCTGAATTTTAAAAAAAAGGCTTTACCGCTTTGTGAAGAAAACAGTATCCTTCTATAGTTTTTACCTTTTTTCCCGCCGAGTTATTTTTTAAACGCGTATAGAAAGGGTTTGTATTTTTTTTTCTCTGTCGCACCCCTCTCAAAGGGCGCGTGGTAGGGTAGCTCCAAATCCTTTTTTGTCCGCCCCCTATACACACCACCACCTTCTTTATATTTTTTGTTCGCTGGTTGTCATTGCGTCCGTAATCTTTCAAGCGGGCGATTAAATTGGTTAGAAAACGTCGGCTACCTTGGGTAAGCCCTACCTGTCAACCCCTTCGGGATTTTTCGCAAGATGGACGATTCGTCTATATCCTAAGCAAACAGCTTCCTTTAGTTTATTTTTTTTATTCGCCTACCCTTCGAGGTATCCGTCCGCGCCGAAGAGACCTTGTTTGTATTTCGGCCCATCAAATCATCCCCTTCCTCCTCCCCCGGGCTTTTATAGAACGCGTTGGAAACACCTCAACGTGGACCGAAAATGTTTAAGGCACCCGGACAGCCATTCTTCTCGCACGTTTTCAACACCTACGAAATTAGTCCGCCGCTTTTTTTCACGCTTTTATCGTTACGCGTGAAAAAATAGTTCCTTTTCATTTTTATATTTTATCCTCTGTATAGTGAAAGTTTTAATACGCTTTTATAAAAAATGGAAGTGTAAACCAACGTGACTCGTTTAAAAGACCTTTTCCATCCTGTGTGGGAGTTGATAATATTTCTAGCGAGAGTTTTGAAGTTTGATAGCGCTTCAAAAGTACAAAATGCGAAGTCCGTAGCTATGATGACAAAGTGTAGAGACACTTTGAAAACGCGGTATTAATACCCCATCTAAGGCGATAAAACGAAACTAAACCCCCTCCTCCCACATAAGTGGGTTATTTTGTAGTTTATGGTATTCGCCTATATTTCCTATACGTAAAAACCAATCTTCTGATGTCTCTTATCTGAAAAGACAATGTTTTCCTATATTGTTCTTTTCTTTCCGGTATAAGCGCGTTGTCGTCGAACGGAACCATTTCGTTCCTTTATTTTTCTGATGTTATTCGGAGATGTTGGGGAAAAGGTATCTCGCTCTTACAACGCCATTCTTTATATCCAGCAGACCCCTTTTAAAAGCAAAAGTTTTCTATTTTATTCGCGGGTAAGAATAGCAACGTATCAACAATGATACTCCCCCGTTCTTTTGTTTTGTTTTTTATTGCTGCCGTGAGACTTTAGAGACACGGCATGAGACGGTCCATGAAGAAACCCGCCTAATTTATTTTGTTTTTTAATTGTAAGTTTTCAGGTTCGCGCTCTTGGGGAGAGACTTATTTCTTCTTACTACCACACCGACTGAAAAATGTAGTAGCTAACTTATTTTATTTTTAAAGATGAGACTGTTTGCTCGGAACACTTATTTTATTTTATGGAGTTTCTTGGGGTCCTTTCTTAGCGGAGCCCAAGTAGCAACTGCCCAGTGAACCTCCAACTTTCCTCTCTTCAAAATACAAATTTCGCAAGGTAGTGAAAGGGTTCGACCAATCACTGCCCTGATAGCTAAATTTTCCATTTACAACGTTTATAGAGGAAACGCTAGCTACGGACAGTCCGGCGAGGATATGAGTCAGGTCAAAGGAATGTGGACGGTTGAAACCCGGCCGAAAAGATAATCCTTTTTCTCCGACTGTCCGTCGCCAGCGTTTTCTCCTTACAATAGAGTAAATTTTAAATTACAACGGTTTTTAATACCAAAAGTCTATCTTGTTTTTAAAGTTTGGTTCACTGTTAAGTTTGATGTATTTTGGAAATTTTACATTTAAATTTACATGTGATGGTATTTTAATTTTACATTTTTAACGTTTAGTTTTAATTTACATGCTCAATTTTTATTTTACATTTATTTTTATTATACATAACATATTAAAAAAAAAGAATTTGAAATGTGAGTTTTCACACTCCCCGCGAAAATACGTAGTATTTTCCGAGAAAATTAAAAAAAAACTTTAAACATTTTCATTATTACAAAATCTATTAATCTCTAACGCGTAGAGGTGTTGCACTGGACGCCTTATTCTGGTATTTTTTCCTAATTTTATTAAGCAAGATCTTATTTCCCCATCTCGTCCCTCATTTACCTCTTCAATAACTCCTAGTTTCCACATATGTTTTGGAATTTTCTCCTCGTGGACGATCATAACATCACCCACACGAATTTTTTGGTTTTGTTTAGCTAATTGTACGTGATGGGCCGTTTTTAATTCTAAAATATACTCTTGCCTCCATCTTTGCCATAATCTTTGCATTAAGGTTTCCCTATACCGTACCCTCCTAGCGAATTCGGTTTGCGTTTTGGGAAGCTTCGCGATATTTAACTTTTGGGGCGGGAGACTGGTTAATCTTCTACCTGTTAAGAAGTGAGCGGGTGATAATGGCTCGGGCTCTTGGTGATCGTTGTAGAGATACGTGATGGGTCTGGAGTTTATTACCGCTTCGGTTTCAAGGAGGACCGTTTCCATTTCTTGATATGATAGTGAAGCCTTTCCTAGAATTTTTCTTAAGATGTTTTTTGTAGTTTTGACCATTCTTTCGTAATATCCGCCTGCCCACGGCGCCTTTTCTACAATGAATTTCCACCTTATTCCTTTATTTCCAAAAAATTGGCTCACTTGTTTGTCGTTGATATTTTCCCACATGGAGTTTAAGTCTTGTTTCGCTCTTTTAAAAGTTTTTGCATTGTCCGAATACACGACTGAGGGGCACCCCCGCCGCGAAATCAGACGTCGAAATGCCATTAGGAATTCGTAGGTCGTCAGCGATGGAACCAGTTCCAAATGACACGCTCTCGTTACGTTGCAGGTAAACAAACAAACGTAGGCCTTTACCTCTTCTTTTCCCATTTTAACTAACAAGGGACCGGCGAAATCCACTCCTACGGCAGTGAACGCGTCGGCTTCCGTAATTCTATCTTTTGGAAGCAGCCCAGTAGGGGCTTCGTGGGGCTTGGCGTTGTGTCTTTTGCAGCGATGACAATACCTCACTATATTTCGAGCCAACTGCCTCCCCGCAGTTATCCAATATCTTTCGCGTGACTGGCTCGCGGTAGCCTGAATTCCGCAATGTTTCATTTCTTCGTGACTTCTCGTCATTAAATGTCTGGCTAATTCCTGATTTCTATTGATTATGATTGGGTGTTTACGCTCGTAACTAAAACACCCTTCATCTAATCTGCCGCCTAGACATAAGACTCCTTCTTCGTTCAATTTTGGCTTTAAAGTAGCTATGCTTGAATCTTTCGGTAGAGCTTTCTCTTCTTGTAGCGCTTTCATTTCTTTTCCGTAATCTTCAAGTTGGATGTCTTTAATTAATCTTGTTTCAGCGTGGTTCATTTCATCCGCGCTGATTTCTCCCTTCTCCATTTTCTTCGTTTTGGCCTTGCCCGCGACACGATAGAGATAGGATATTACCCTTAATGCCTTATTAAAGCTGCTATATCTTTTTAAATCCACGACTCTTTGTATGCCGATAGAGTCCTTTACTTGAACCGTCAAAACAGACTTTCTTTTTTCGCGCTGAACTTCGTCGAGTTCGGCTATTTCATTTTCGCTTATTTTCTCGCGAGGCCATTGTTCCCTTCCTTCGGCCAACCAGGGGGGTCCGTGGAACCATAGGTGATCCTCTTGTATTTGTTTGGCCTTGGCTCCGCGCGAAGGAATATCAGCGGGATTTTGCGAGCCCGGGCAGTGCGACCAGTTTTCGGGGTCTACCAGCTTGTTTATCTCCACGGCGCGATTTTGGACGAAAGGCTTGTTTTCCTTTGGGGGTTTATTAATCCAGTATATCGCTATTTTCGAATCTGACCACATCTTGATCGCCAGATTCTCCCTTTTGAATATTTGTTTTATGTTCGCGACTAACCTAGCGCCTAGGAGGCAACCCATCAGCTCCAACCTTGGCAGCGAAAGCTCCTTGGTTGGACACACCCTCGTTTTTGACGCAACGAAAGCGATTCTAGTTTCATCATGGTCGGTGACGTATCGTAAATATACTACTGCGGAGTATGCCTTTATACTCGCGTCTGTAAAACAGTGTAGCTCCTTTTCAATTACTCCTTCCGACTGACGATTTTGGTAAATGCATCTCGGTATTTTTATTTCTTTGATGTCACCCATCTCTTCGCACCAGGAGCTGAACTCTTTACTAACTTCTTCCGGAAGACTGTCATCCCACGCGAGTATTTTCTTTTGTTTTTTCAAATCTTCTTGACATTTCCAAAGTTTCTGGAACATTATTTTCGCCCTGATGGTATATGGTGTGAGAATTCCTACAGGGTCGAAAATTTGCGCGAGAGTGCTTAAGAGAAATCTTTTCGTTTTTTGATTAGCTTCTACAACGGTTAGTAGTTTTGAAAAATCTACGGATAATTCATCCGTTTCCGGATTCCAGATTAGGCCTAAAACCTTTTGTTTTACAGGTTTGGCTTCTCCATCGAACTTGTCAATCGTGCCTTTTCTCGCGGTCGTTTCCGCCCATAATCTTCTTAAATCCGATGAATTTGTTTGCCATTTGCGTAGGTGCATTTTCGCTTCCCTGATTATTTTAGAGCAATTTTCTGACAGCTCGTACGCTCCTTGAACGTCTTCTTCACCTCCCAGCAGATCGTCTACGTAGAGCTGCTCGTTTAATACTTCGTAGGTTTGTGGGTAGCTTGTTTTGTATTTTTCTAAATGAGTTTTTATTGTGGCCGCTAATAAGCATGGCGATGATTTTACTCCAAACGGTATTCTAGCCATTCTTAAAACTTGATGCGTATTTTCACAAATTTTGCCGTCCTTATCTTCTATTGTCCACAGGAACCGCGTTGAATCTCTGTCTTCTGGCTCCAAAGCCACCTGTAAGAAGGCTTTCTCTATGTCAGCAGTCACCGCTACTCGATGCCCTCGAAATTTTAGGAGCAAGGTCAGCAGGTGCGGATTAAGATTTGGGCCGTTCGACAGGCAATCGTTTAGAGAAGGGCAACCCTTGACATTCGATGAAGCGTCAAAAACTACTCTTAACTTTGTTGTGGAGCTCGATTGCCTGACCACCGCTTGATGCGGGATGTAATAAGTTCCCTGTGGCGCTAATTCGGGACGCTCGACCCTTTCTACTATTCCTTCGGAGAGTTGACCTTCAATCACCGCTTTGTACTCTTCATAGAGTTGCGGTTCCCTTTTGAATCTTCGTACTAGCCCGTCCATTCTTTTCTTCGCTACTGTCAAGTTATCTGGAAGTTTACTTTTATCCGTGATCCACGGGAAGTTAACGCTGTATCTTCCGTTGGCTATCTTTATTTCGCTTTTAAATTTCTTCATAAAATCGTCCGCTGTGGGATCAGTTCGCGCCTCCTCGTGGATGCCCATTCCTTCTAGGCTCCAGAATGACTCCAAGGCCTTTGATATTGTCAAGCTATCTACGCTTACTCGCAATACGCTAACGGCGTACGTACCGACGGCTATCTCTCCGATCCGTGCCGGTCCTTGCACGGCCCAGCCTAGGGTCGTTTCTACGGCGACTAAAGACTTTGAAAGCCGCTCTGTTTTGCCCGTGGCGAATTCCCAATAACTATCGCCTCCTATCAAAATTCCTACGCTCAGATCCTCAGAGTGTCCTGAAACTGATTTGTCGGCTATTTGGAACCCTCTGCCTTCCATTAATCTTTCAATATCTTTGCATCGTGACATGGTTACTGCCTCGCAGACGTAAGGAACTTCGACGGCTGTGATTTCTATCTTTTCGCTCGGGTTTGAAGCGTTTTCTAGGCTTATTTTAACTAATCTTCTGACAGCTTCGATCGGAGTTTGATTCCCAAAGTTTGTTATTTCGACTGGACAGATTCCTACTACCGGCAAATTTAATCTTTGCGATATATCTTCCTTTACGAAGCTAGCTTGGCTTCCCGGATCTAACAGACATCTTATTTCTTCCCCCTTACCGCTGTTGGGGTTTCTGGCTAATGCTCTGGCAGTCTGTAGCAGAACTGTTTGGCCGCAGGTTACTAGATTGTTTCCCACCTTTACTTTTTCGTCTTTCGCGACTTCTTGTTTTTCCTTGTTAATTTCTTTTGATTTGATTTTTGCCTTATTAGCCTCATTTTCTGGACATAATGCGATATTATGCTTCCTAGTACATATTTTACATAAATAATAGGGTGATGGACAGTCCTTTACGTCGTGTCCGAAGCGCGTGCAAATAAAGCACCGGTTCGCGTCATTTACCATGCGCTTCTTATCTTCTAAGCTGAAATTCCTACAATTGAACGTTGGGTGCGACGTTTCTTTGCAAAAGATGCAAAAAATATTTTTAACTCTAGCGTTGGCGGCGAAAACAGACGCGCTGGGATTAAGTCTACTAGGCATATTCGAACCAGACCTTGATCTAACGTCCATCGTGGGGGCCTTATGAAATGGCTTCTGTTTTTCCCGCGAAGGCTCACTTTCTTTAACAGATTTTTGGGGGCCCATAAAATCACACGCTTCTCTGTATTCTAATTCCTTTCGTAGAAACTCAATAAACGAGTCTATATTCAAGTCTCCCGCTAACCCTCTTTGTTTTGTATATTCTAAGCGAATATCTTTCGGGAGGCATTCTTCTAATTTAAGGCAAAGAAACACCCCATTTTTTGCGGTATCATACCCTAACGATTTTAAACTACGAATGTTAGTTTGGCATTCGTCGTGAAATTTTCTTAACGCAACCAAATCCCTGGAGCTAGAAATTGGGCTTAACATATGTAATTGGCGCAAATGATCTTTCGCGATCATATCATCCCTATCGAATCTTAATTTTAACATTCTAACGGCTGCGTCATAATTGGCATCAGAAGGATGCAAACCGGAAATTTCTCGAAGAGCTTCACCTTCTAAATATGATTTTAAGTAAAAAAACAATTGAGTCTTACTTAACCCTTTTTTCGATGCAACCATGGTTTCAAATTGGCTCCAAAAACCCTTAAATTGGGTGCGGTCACCACTAAACTTTGATATCACGAGAGTTGGTAATTTGGATTCACAGTTCACCGCGCTAATTAAGTTCAAAACATCACTGTTCGATGTCCCGGAAGAACTCGTGTTGCTGCGGGCGTCGTCGGGGATGACTCCGGCGTCTCGAAGTTTCCTCTTCGCCTTTGCTCTCGCGACGAGAATTTCTTGGTTATATTTCTCCACCATTTCGCACTCCTTCGACAGTTCGATGTCATCTCCGGTCATCAGGTCGTAGATTTGGGTGTCCAGCTTCAATAACATCGCTTCTTTTAGTTCGATGATGGTAAGTTGATCTTCCACCTCTTCGATATTCAAATCGGCCGGTATGGCATTCAGCAATGATGTCAGGGTATTAACAGCGTAGGTTGTATTCGCCCTGACTGGCGTTCTCAGCGCCTTCAGCTTCTTTATTTCGTTTCCTCGAGTGGCTTCGTCAGCCATGATTCGCTTTGTTTCTCGGTTATTCTTTCGTTTAAATTCTTATTTCGCGACTTGATAATTAACTGTTCTTAATTACCGTTAATAGTCTCCCGGGTTTCGGCACCATGAAGAAACCCGCCTAATTTATTTTGTTTTTTAATTGTAAGTTTTCAGGTTCGCGCTCTTGGGGAGAGACTTATTTCTTCTTACTACCACACCGACTGAAAAATGTAGTAGCTAACTTATTTTATTTTTAAAGATGAGACTGTTTGCTCGGAACACTTATTTTATTTTATGGAGTTTCTTGGGGTCCTTTCTTAGCGGAGCCCAAGTAGCAACTGCCCAGTGAACCTCCAACTTTCCTCTCTTCAAAATACAAATTTCGCAAGGTAGTGAAAGGGTTCGACCAATCACTGCCCTGATAGCTAAATTTTCCATTTACAACGTTTATAGAGGAAACGCTAGCTACGGACAGTCCGGCGAGGATATGAGTCAGGTCAAAGGAATGTGGACGGTTGAAACCCGGCCGAAAAGATAATCCTTTTTCTCCGACTGTCCGTCGCCAGCGTTTTCTCCTTACAATAGAGTAAATTTTAAATTACAACGGTTTTTAATACCAAAAGTCTATCTTGTTTTTAAAGTTTGGTTCACTGTTAAGTTTGATGTATTTTGGAAATTTTACATTTAAATTTACATGTGATGGTATTTTAATTTTACATTTTTAACGTTTAGTTTTAATTTACATGCTCAATTTTTATTTTACATTTATTTTTATTATACATAACATATTAAAAAAAAAGAATTTGAAATGTGAGTTTTCACACGGTCCTTTCAAAATTCGTGATATTTGCATTTAAATTTCAGTTTCATAGCTCTTTTGATTCGTTGTCAGATATGTCTGCCAAAATATATGTACCGCGCCAAGGCTAAGTTTGTATTTGAAGCCGAACGAAAAAAGGGTGACTTTAAATATTCTACTATTGCCCAAGAATTTGTTAAATAATTTACATAATGACAAGAACATTGAGGTTGTATTTCCTTCGCAGTTTTTTTTTCTAAATCGGATATCTTGGATAAAATTTAAATATTGAACGAAATCTTTTTCGAAACGGTTAAAGGTAAGACTTTCTATCGTCTTAAGATATTAGGTAATCTTCTACTTTTAAAAATCGGATTTCCGTATGCTGTATCCGGTTGTACATAAGAGCTTAAACTACTTTAACTACAATATCCGGTATGTATTTCTCGAATGCGAAAATTAAACTGTGTACTCTTATATTCTAGCTAAAAATAAAGCCAAGTTAGAATATATTTTTTCTCCCAATTTCCCATTGTAAGAAAGCTTAAGAATCTAAGCTTTCGTTTTTTTGTAGGAAGCACCGTACAATACGCTTTACAAAAATAAATGATGTTTTTTAAATCTCATTTCTTTATTCAAATTCCGCCATTTTTCTGGCAATAAAAACGTTTTTTTTTTCGCGTTGTCGTTGAAATAAAAAGAGTATCTGGAGCAAATATACTTGGCACCAATTCGTAAAAGGGACAAGCTAAGCCCCGTTTTCTTTAGATCAGTTTTTGCGTTATTTCTTCCATAGAAATAGAAAGTACCCTCGAAGATTTTATTCTTGTTCCGAGATCGTTTTTTTATCGAAAACTACACGACGAAAGATCTCGATATAGTTCTTAAACTTTACCCATTTCGTAGTTACTTCGGCGTTATCGTTCGAACGTAGCTTCGATTATAGTTACGTAAGACGGTCGCCACCTGTATCAGCCATTCGAGGGGGTTTTATAGCGGTTCAAATTGCTTCCTGAACATCAAATATGGCCGTATCGACGACGGATCTTTACTATAGGCTTTTGTTGAACGATGTTTTTTCTCTCTCTCTCTCGGTTAAGAATTGGCGGTATTTTTTAATATTCTCTATTGAAGAAAGTGCTCTTCGGGTCGCTGAAGCTCGCTTGGCCTCGCTCGGCGCCAGCTGCGATACGTACGTATCTCGTACAAGCCCCTATAAACTCTTACGGCCACATGCTAGTCTTTATACAAGCAGCCTAGAGTCGCTGGATTCCGCCTTGAGGGGTTTTTCTACCCCAGAAAACATTTCAATGGAGTAGTTCTATCTGTAAAGGGCAGCGTTGTGTACCGCCAATCCCTCGTACTTCGGGCCACCTTCGGAATACGAGTGAGCCGCCTTCTCTCCCAGCGCGCGGTAACATTCTTCGAAGATAATGTCCTCGTGTATATAACGCGTGTGTGTGTGAAAAAGGGGCTGTATACTGGGGAAATCTGAACAGCAGCTGCGGAACGAACGATTTTTTCTCCCTTCTTCTTGGCGTTTCTTTTCTCGAGCGGGGCTTCTTCAGGTAGGGATGAAGAGCGGCCATCCCTTCCCTTTGGATAGATTTTAAAAAGATTTCTTCGGCCGAGGTTTACTGCGAAAGGGGAGATAGAAAGAGAAGCGGATTTCAGGGGTGAGATACATTATGCGAATGGGAAAACGCGGATAGAGAACGGAGGAGGGTGTAGAAAAAAGGTTTCATTGGAGTGGAACGTGTTCCGTCGTAACGCTCGGACGCCGATTCGAGGACTCGTGTGCTAGCTATTATTACGCGCTCTAAAAAGGAAGGCAAATCAGAGCCATTCTAGCCACCCACCCCCGATAACTCCTACAAATTGTTTTCCATCGAGATTTTTCCGATTCCATTAACCAAATTGTCCCGAAGTAACTCGCTTTTAATTAGGTTTTTTTGGCTCGCTTTCCGTGTTTGCTCGTACCTCGTTTGCCGCCACCGCAGTCGGTCTATTTATTACCGGGAAGGCTCAACTCGGAGGTGCTCCGGGAAGAGTGGAAAGTCATTGATGTCTTCTCCCTTTCCGCCAACGACGCTAAATATACAGCCTTAATGCGAAGAGTTAATGGCCAATTTTTCAGTGTACGTCTCTTTTTATCTCTCGTCTCGCTTCTTCTCGGCTTCCGATAGTCAAACGGAAGATAAACTACTTTTTATTCTCTTCGCCGCGTTCTTTACAACGTTGCTTTTCGTCGTCGGGCCCTTGTAAATCACGCGCTCGCATCTGGAATTTCGGGGACAGATCGACGGTTCGTCTTGTTCGAATCCCCACCCCTTTTATTTGATTTCCAGGGATTTTCCGAGTTCGTTCCGACCGTGGAAGTTTCTAAATTATCTTCAGCCACGCGTTCGATTTGTTCTAGTTTTCTTTACTTTTCTGTTTTTGGCTGCGGGTCGCGCTGTCTTTTTCTCTCCGGGTTGTTTCGGGGTTTCGAGTCTGGGACGAGAGCCGTTTGTCTTTTCCCTATCACGGCGCGCCAACCAAACGTAATCGCGAAATGGCGAGCCCATTCTCGACAGCGCCACTCGGTGTCTTTCTCCGGCGGTGGCCAGAAGAGGTTCCGCTTCACGGGCGATCCCTTCTGGCCACGCATCCTGTTGTTTAAAAAAATACCCATTTTCTTTTATTTTCGTCGCGGCTTCGCCCAAACGCGGCTTGGTAGAAGGCTCGTTTTCTTTCATTATTTTTCGCAACAGTTTTTTTTCCCTTTTCTTTCTTTACCGGCGTGTCCTCCTTTTTTGACGTTCTCGACTTGGACCAGTGCTAAAACGCGTAGACTTCACTTTCTTTCCGGTTTTTTCTTTAAAGTCCGGTTACCGTTGTGGAGGGCGCGCTATTGCGGATGGATCCACGGCGCGATTACCACGGCCACCCGCGCTCTTTTCGACCAACGGTTTTTTTCCCCTTCTAAATCCTCGAAGCCTTCTTTAATAACTACGAACTCGAAGGCGAAAGAGACACGATTCCGCGGAAGGAGAAGCGGATCGTTTCCTTTTAGGCCCGCGCGCCGCTCGCTCTGGGTGGGTTCTATTCCCTTCCCTGATGAGTATGAGCTCGAAGACGTTCGCCGCTGGCTTCGGAGGTTTTCAAGGTGGTCATCAGCGCGGGAAGGCTTCGGAATGACGATGGTCGCATTCCTCGGAGAGTGGCCTTCCTCCTCTTTAATGACTCGCCCCTCCATCCCTCTCCTCGTACTCATTTGCGCTCCGCGATGGAACAATCACTCGCTAGCTTGTCACCGCATTTGCCTCCTTCGCTTCTCAGCGTTTGGCCCTGGCTTCTCGTTGGCTTTATGAGCCACCAGAAGAGAGATCCGACCCCCTGGTCCCAATCCCCGCTGCCGAAATCGCTTCCATCCGAATCTCTCCGCCGCGCCTGCCTTTTCTTCATTATTTCCCTTTCGTCTTTTGTAGTAAGGGGCAAAACTGGCGAGATTTCTTCTCGCGTTTTACAGCGACAGGGTTTTTTCCTGTCGCTCGTTCTTCCTTTAGGTTCCTTCCTCATCTTCTCGTCCCCGTCTAACGCGAAAACTTCCAATTACTCGCTGGGCCCCGGACTTGTTGAGTCAAGTTGAAGACACGTCCGTTTTACGAAATGTTTTTCCCGCGTCGGTTCGGGCCACGCGTTATTTGACTGTTTAACCAAGACCGAATCGGAGGGTACACGCCGCGCCTCGTTTTGTACCGATTGAATTCTCCGTTGACGCGGTCACGCTACTTGTCACAAAATAGCAATTACACGGAATTTTTCTTCCTTTTCGCTTCCACGTGACAGCTTAATGTTTGAGAAAAAGCTTAAAATAGCGTTACAACAATGTAAACTTGTCATTTTTACGACTTTGGATGCGCTGATGCCATTTCCGAGATTTTTCTACTTCGAGGAAAAATTCGAATCGGTTGTTTCTTTTAGGGAAGTCAGATAAAAGTCGGGGAATTTTAAGAATTTTGAGAAATGTCGGGGAAATTTAAGGATTTGGAGAAATGTCGGGGAAATTTAAGAATTTGGAGAAATGTCGGAAATTGAAGAATTTGGAGAAATGTCGGAAATTTAAGAATAAATGTCGGGGAATTTTACGAATTTGGAGAAAAGTCGGGGAAATGTAAGAATCGGAAGAATTACTTACAAATATTTTGGCCAAGAAAACGTTTTTATTTTAGTTTCATAGTGTTTTTTTTTTTCAGAAAATGTACAAATAATTCGAACTAATTTAGAGTAAATCGTAGCAAAACCACTTGGTTTAGTAAACCAGTGTGGATTAATCCACAAAACCCTGGGAAACACAGGAAATATGAAACTGAAATTTTTGTGGCAACCCTGTTATAAATCCTTTCATATTTTGCTACCTAGTAGGATTAAACGTATAGAAATCTGAATATATTACTCTTTTGACGGTGGTTTTAGCGAAAGTAATTGTTTTTAACCATTCGTAAAATAAGTTTTAAAACCTTTTCTCGAGTATTAAAGTAAATCTAAAGCGCGGAAAATTAAATCTGAATAAATGGAAAATTGTCAAGTTTTAAAAGCTTTATATAAATGGGAGGAAAGGGTTCCCTCGAAAGATTTAAATCTTGAGGATTTAGAGAAATCTTAAATCGAGTTTATTTATACCAAAATCGTGGAAATCTCCCTTAAATCAACCGCCTTTAAGAAGCCTACCGTAAAAGTGTATACTTTCGTATATACATAATATATTTGTTATTCAAATCAAACCGCCCCAAATTTATTTCAGGCATCTCAATTAAACTCTTAAGAACCAATTTTCATAAAGATTGAATTAAATTTTCTACGTAAAGCATTAGCCAGTTAATTTAGCCAGAAAAGAGGAAGTTTCTCTAATTTGAAAGATTCTGCTCCGAAATTAATTTATTTTTGGCAAACGAAATAAATGTACGAATTTTTTTTTAAAGTCCGTTCATTTAATTGCTATCCAAACACGCGCGTATTTAAATGTCGTAATAATATTGAAATCGAGCGCGTTTCCCACCAGATTAAAGGGTAAACGAACGGACTACACTATAATCTACGAATCATAGCCGCTTTAGTGTCCACGTGGTTAATTATGTTATCGCGAAGGCCGAATTGCGCGGGGGGGGGGGGATAAAACAAGGCTTCATCCGAGAGCCCGATTAGTCTAATTCGTAATGACTTAAGTTGGCAATTCCCCGATTTAGCCCGAAAAAGCAATTAAAACCGCGCGGTACCAGTCTGGTTTGTGGGTGAAGAAAATCTCGTGAAATGATAATTGTAAGTGGCTTTGCGCGTTTGAATATCCACTTTTTCCTCCCCGTCCTTTCTCTTCAAGCGGCTGGCCTGGTAAACGGATAGTTTGGACGTTTCCCGCGCTAATGACGCGATTAAGTTTACCCAAGCGTAAGGGAAAATGGACTTTGTTCATTAAAAATGCTTTGTTTTCTACGTGAGTGCAATCGGTAATGGTTTTCAGACGTCTACTCTCCCCGCCTGGCTCCGACGCTCTCCACTTTCACCGACTCAAAATATCGTCGTCTCTGTCTTTGCTAGCTCGCAATCCGATACTCTTTTAATCTAGTGGTTTTCCGTTCCTCTCCCGTCCCAGTATTTTTTTTCTTCGAATGAAATAAGAGACCTTAAAAAATATAAACATAATCCGAACCATTTTCTCGTTGTTACGCTTAGGCTATGCTCAAAAAATGCTTAGGCCTAATCGTTGTAGTTTCCAATTTCGTTTACGCTTTATTTCCGTCTAGCTTTGGTTACTGATGTCAAGAAAGTCATTTCCCCGCTCTTTCTAATAGTGGCTGTTTTCTTAGACCTATTTAGATATATTTTAGACGATGCTTGTTCTCTATTTCGCAATGTTTACGGTACGATATTGAGCTAGCAAAACATACAATTACGCTTTGATCTAATCAGGGCCGGACTTAGAGATCCTGGGCCCATAGGCAGATAAGAAGTCTGGGCCCCCTTTTCACGCGCTGCATTTACTCTTATCCCTGGAACTAGGCTGTGACTGAATTTCCCTGATTTAAGGCTGCGTCCGTAAACTGCCAGGTATAAATTTTGGTAATTTTAAAACAAAATCTTCTACCTAGGAATTTTTCCAATATAAATTACGATTGATATTATAGATTTAGGTTTTCGAATACAGTAATTACGGTCACTGGAGGGCCCCTTCCAAGGATGGGCCCCTAGGCGACGGCCTAGGTGGGCCTAGGCGGAAATTTTTGTTAATTCTAAATTCAAAGGAGTCTTCTTACGGCCATTTTTACAAAGTAATATATAACATATCAACATTAAACTGTCATAGCTGGTTTGATGCTCTAGTGTTTGGAGTGGAATAATGGATGAAGATATATTTTGGTCTACCAAGACGGAATGTTTAGTCCTTCAATTTTAAATGACACGCGGAATCATTGAGGCAAAACGTACGACAACATTGAGAAGGTTTGTACTCTATTTATGAAATTCAGTTCCCAAAGCCGTATGATAATTCGCCTTCGATTTTTTTCTTAAACTCTCACTCTCCGTTATATAGATAAAAATGATGGATTTAGATAAATAATAAAAATACCCCGAGCACCGTTTGAAAACTTTGGTAAAAATGTTTGTACAATCGTTTAGTCCCCGAAATTCTCAGCGGGGAATCCTACCAAACAGAATTTTTATACATTTTTCCCGTCGCTGGATTCGCGTCGCGACTTACCCCGGAATAGAAGAAATTCTGTTGACAAAAAGATTATATTCTTTTCCGAAATAAAACTATTTGCCAATCTATTTTCCCCTTCTTCTCCGACGGGTTCTCTGGTGGCGATTGCCCCTAGTTTGGGGGGAACCTGTTTTTCGGCGTGTTTACTCGAGAGTCGGGGGATCCTCGCCTTCGCGGGGCCATTTCTCGACAAAAGGAAAAAGATTTTGAAGAGTGTATATATCTCAGCTCGGATACGAAAGAAAAACTTCTCCATCCGCAGAAGTAATATTTTCTCGAAAAATGTATTTCTTTAGAATCTGGAGTAAAAAGAACGGGGGGTAGTATGGAGGGTGCTTCTAGCCGAAGCCATATTTACTGTGGGGACTTTTGCTGGTACAACAGGTTTCGGATGTTTAACTTGCTAGTTTTTATTTTCGAAGACTTTGAAGAGAAAGCTGTATGGTTTCCCAAACGCTTATATATATTTTTAACGTAAGTGCTATACCATTAAGCGTATATCAGGGTTGCAACGGTACCTGGAAAATCTGTAATTCCTGGAAAAGCCAGGGAATTTGAATATGGGTATAAAAATCAGAAAAAAGTCGGATTTTTAAAAATTAGTCTAGAAATCAGAAAAAGGCGGGGGATTTAAAAAATTAGTCTAGAAATCAGAAAAATTCGGGGAATTTTAAAAATTGTCTAGAAATCAGAAAAAGTCGGAATTTTAAAAATTAGTCTAGAAATCAGAAAAAGTCGGAATTTTAAAAATTAGTCTAGAAATCAGAAAAAGTCGGAATTTTAAAAATTAGTCTAGAAATCGGAAAAAGTCGGAATTTTAAAAATTAGTCTAGAAATCGGAAAAAGTCGGGGAATTTTAAAAATTAGTCTAGAAATCGGAAAAAGTCGGAATTTTAAAAATTAGTCTAGAAATCGGAAAAAGTCGGGGAAGTTTAAAAATTAGTCTAAAAATCAGGGAAATGTCAGGGAATTTAATTTCGATTGCAAATAGGAAACTTACTAAAATATAGGTTAAAAAAATAGAATCTGGGCACAAAATAAGTCAGGAAAAATCTCCGGAGATCGTCAGGGAAAAGCTGGAAAAGTCGGGAAATTAGTTAGTGAAAAAAATAGGGGCTATCCTGTATATATTATAATATTTTACGTGGACTAAAAGTGTGTTTTTTTTGCTTCGGCGCTGAATGAGACGTGAACGGTCCAACTGGCTGGCGAAAATGACCAGCGCCCATTTCGTGATATTGGCAACTTCTTTGGTGATTCGTAAATTACCTTCCATAAACACACTCAAATTGATAGGTACCGTAATTAGACCCGGGATATTGGATATTTCTATGACAACCGTCTATACTCCGTCTGATGACAATTGGCTAGCCCCGTTTTTGCTAGTTTTCCTTAATTAGAAGTCGAACTGAGTAGTCAGTAGATACGGAAATCTGACGCTCGGTTTCGATGGCAGCTTGGTTACTGACAACTCGGATTGTCAGTCAGTTATCTCTGAATCGTTTTGTTTTCTTGGTTGCCTTAGCAGCCGTCCTTATGGTATGGCGGGCTCGTTTCTATGGCTACCACACCCTCGAGGAGGGGAGGAAATACTTGGCGTACCTAACGCTATAGTCGAATGTCTGGGGTGAGGTGAAGTTTGCTCGCGCCGCTCTTATAGGGTAAGTTAGGTATCCGCGACTTGGTTCCGCGCAGCTGGTGTGCCCGCTTCTTCTGATCAAGCAATTTCCGCGCGCGAGCACGGAGGGCCACCTATACGCTTCATCCCGCTCCACTCTCTCCTCCTCTCGTCTATAGAGTCCTCGCTACTTTTTCAACAGGTGTCGGAGCTGGGCTCGCTACTCTCAGCTGCCGCGGACATCTGCCACTGCTGCGCCAAAGGTAGGAGATCGAGAATTCATCTTTTATAGCGTAGGCCGCGCGGTCCAAATTCGAAATTCTATTATTCACCTTCCAGTCAATATTCAATGACCAAAGAGCCCTTTTTGCGCCTTTCCCACTCTCATTGCTCCGAAGGAATTCCCTTCCCCCCTTCCCCCCGCTTGGTCTCGCGTCGATGGCTCCCAACCCTCGAATCCTTTGCTCGTAGTTTTAACTTCGTCCGCGTAAAAGTTTGTAGCTCCGCTATTTTATACCAGTTGACCCCGTATTTTTTAAAGGTAAAAGTTTGGATAATTTTCGGTTTTCAGTGTGAAAAATGGAATATGATTAATTAGGTGGAAAGCTTTTGTTTTACGATAGAATGGGTACGAGTACACTACTGACACAGAAACGTCTTCAATGGCGCATTGATCCAAAAATAGACGAAGTAAAACGACCCGCGACGGTACGAGCTCAAAAATTATCGTCACGCGGAAGCGGATGTACACTTTACAAAAAAAATAATAACCCAACGAGCGTTTTTATTTCGTAACACAAAGAATCCGTTTATATATATTTTTTTGGTGTATGGTTAAATGCTTCATTTTTGAAAACGTTTTTAACAAAGTAATGCCCCTTATTTCCACCCACTCGCGGCGCCTTTTTACAATTTTCGGATAGCGCTATTGGGGAAATATTTCGAGAAGAAAAGCGAAGAAAAAGGATTTTTCTTCGGACCTAGGCGAGTAAAAAGAGAGCAGTGTGTCCGCTCTCTTTGATTCGATCTGGTATATTTCGGTACATCGGCAGCCGTGTCTATTCGCGCGGGTGGCTCTGCCCGAAGAGGGAAGCTGGTCAACCATCGAGTCTTTGTGTCTCGGAAAGGTTTAAGGATCACGGTGATCTGAAGGATGAGAATGGCGCTGTAAAGAGAAGCCTCGCCACCGACCTCTTAACCTTTTTCTGGCCGGTCATCTCGAGGACCCTTACCTAGAACGGGCTCCCATTTCTAGCGTTCTACTTCCTGGCGTCTTTCCAGACTTAGACTTCGCTGTCCGATAAGGTTTGGAGCTCGGCTTAATCGATGGATGCTCGAGCAACGAATCTTCGCTGGCGGCCCCTCTCGCGCGTCGATTTTCCCGGCCTGATTTATTGGATATTTCTCTCCCCCCCCCCCCCCCCGTTATCCTTTCGCGGAGAAGCGAAAAATAAAATAGAAATAGAAGTAAATCCTCTCGACCGAGTTTCGATAAACGTTGTTTAACAAAGTGGCGTCACCCTGGTCCTCGAAGGATTCTCTTGGCCGCACCTTCTCGTTGTCGCGCTTTCCGGACCGAAATTTTTACCCAATTACGTTTGAACCCCGATGTAACAACGTCGACCCGTATCTTTTCTCTCTGATATAGTTATCTTTCTCTCTAAAAGCATTTTATTAATAGAAGCGGAGATTCGCTATTACGGCGTACCTTTTAGTCGCGCGTGGGAAGAAGGTACCCTTCCCTCCCTTCTATCGAAAATTTGATTTTATCTTTTGGGACCCAAGGCGGTCTTTCCTAACCACCGCCTTCGAAACCACCCCTTCAACCTTCGGCAACCGTCAGCTCTTGGTAAACGCGAACGTTCCTCGCTAATGGATTAAGCTTATTATTTCGACGGAAAATATTTTTCAATTTGTTCGGTGACATTTTTTGATGGTGAAAGGGTTCCTAGCCTTTTCTCGCGGCAGTTGTTGTTCTCTTCCATCCGACAATTCATTTTCAGTCTTGGGTACTAAGCGTTTCTTGGCTAATTTAAGACTCCAGCTTGCGAAGGCATTTTACAAATCCTGATAATTATATCGGGATTTGGAGATTCAGTTTTTTGCGACCAATTTTTATCGAAAATTTGCCGACCAATTTTTTACTCGCTTGGTTTTTCTCCATTGGTGGTCAATCCAAAATTATAGAATTCATCGGATATGGAATTGAGGTTGGTTCGTTTAATTGTTGAGACTCCCCTAGGTGGTCGAGTCTTTCCAGATCAGGCCGAGGGTTAGTTTTAGTATCTGTAAAGTCAGGCAAAATATTGATTTGAAAACTTTTTAAATTGCATGCAAATTAGGTTCATTAGTGATGTAAGCTGATTGGGAAAAAAAATCGAATGGAAGGTAAAAATTCCATCCGGTCCAGGTGGTTTTAAAATTAGTGTGTACTCCAGATGCTAGTCTGCTTCGTGTGAGCCCCAGAGAAGCACCTGTGGACCGTTGTAGTGTAATGTTCTTAAGTGTCACTCCTGATTATCCTATTCTTTAGCTATGATTAATTGATCATAAACAGGGTAACCATTACCAAAACACCGCCCATCTCTATAGGTTCGATCCCAGCTTGTGGCACTGGGTGAAAACTCGGAACCATTCCTTCTGCGTTGAGTTGGCAAGTTCTCTCCCCACTGGTTAAAGGGGTTTTCCCCCGAGGTATTCGGTTTCCACTTCCCATAAAAACTTGTAGAGATTAACAGTATGAAGGGCTTGCCACCACCCTCCTACGCATTGAAACCCGGCCACCTGTTTTAAGGTATTAAAAGTCGCTGGATGACTTGGGCCTAGGGTGGTGCCTTGAGTATTAGCCTAGCTGATTTTTATAATTATTATTATTATTATTAAATTGAAAAAAATTACAATAATAACAAATTTATGAAGTATAACAAAAATACCTGTATAATTTTAAGATTTTTCAATAATTTTATTTACCATATTCATCTAATATTCAACTACGTCATTTTTCTTAAACCTTCTAAATTTATTTCCTTTTCTTATTTGGAAAAACTTTGGTTTTGGTAATTTTTGCATGCTTATCCATTATTCAAAATGAGATTTATTGATAATAGTCCTCAATCTATAAACATTTTTTTAACTCAAGTTGGAATGCCGAGGTTTTTGATAAAAAGTAATCATAATTTGTAACTCTTCCTTTATTTTGAGAAATAAATCAAATCATGTTGTTTTTGGGAAAAACGTTTATTTGTAAACAGTGCGAAGAGTAATTCAATTAAATCTATGAAGATGAAAACTGATAAGCCAATACATAATTTGGGAAAGAGTAATAGCACAAAATATAATTTTTTTTTAAAGTTGTCTAAAAAATAGTTGTTGAGCTTAAAAACTGTACACTAGTGATTACGTCAACGTCTATTTGATATACAGGGTTCCACACATCAGGGAAAAGTCAGGGATTTTAAAAATGAGCCCAAAAAGTCAGGGAATTTAAAAATGAGCCCAAAAAGTCAGGGAATTTAAAAATGAGCCCAAAAAGTCAGGGAATTTAAAAATGAGCCCAAAAAGTCAGGGAATTTAAAAATGAGCCCAAAAAGTCAGGGAATTTAAAAATGAGCCCAAAAAGTCAGAGAATTTTAAGAATTTGTTAAAATTCAGGGAAAGGTCAGAGAATTATATTTTATTTTTACACTTTTTGAAGGTAATCTATGACAAATTCTATGATTTTCATTTATTTCTTTGAAAGTTTGGCTAATTTTTTCAACATTCCAATAACCTTTTTACTGAAATATAAGCTCATTTAGTAACTCCTGTAAAATAAAACATACAAATGTTGGCCCTAAAAAGTCAGGGAATTTGAATCGGAAAATTTTGTGGCAATACTGATATAGGTATAGAAGGTTTAAAGGTGCAATAAATTTAACCCGTCTCTCTTGAGAAATTTAAGTGGAGAAACGAGTAAATATTTAAATAACATAAAATCAATTGATAGAAGTCTAAAATAGACCAAGTTCTTTCCAACTTTTTAAAATTTGATTTGCTTCGCTCGTGTCATTTTGCTCTTCTTCCGCGCCTGGCTCTGGCACCTCCACGCTCTCGACAAGTTAAAATTTATACAAGACGGCACAAGCGTGTACAAATTGGTAAACCCTTTTAGGACGAATACAACAAATTGCCTACGCAATCAGTCAATGTGCGCCGCAGACTTGAATAGTCCATTACATCTTTCAACGCGACTCAGTCTTCCTTGAGGCGACGACTGCGCCTCTCTGGAGCTGGACCTTCTGGATGAGGAACGGTTCGCGTTAGCCGAGGCTCAAGGGGCTATCCACTATTCTTAATCTATTTCGTTATCTCGTCTACTCCGACAAAATAAAGGCATTCCAAGATGTGTACTCGCTCTGTTTCCCCGGACTGCTGTTAGTAGTTGATTCGCGCTTTTGGCCGACTGATAAATATTAAACGGGCGTCCCGTAGAGTTAACGTTGTCGCTGACGCTGTCCTTCTTATAAACTTTGAAGTAAACATGACCCGACTATAGTACTTCCCCCTAAAAGGGGTTAACACATAGCGGGACCTATATTTTCCTTTTCAAGTAAAGTCGATTTCGAAAAGGTTTTCTAATGGACCGCGCCGGACTTAAATTTCAACTTTCTCTCCAATGTCTTCCCCTTTTTTATTCGAAATAAAAAAGTTTTTTTGTTTCCAGCTCTTACGCGGCAGACTTCCTTCGAAATACATTCGATTCATCCGATAGTCGATAGCTCCTATCCGTTTCGCAAACTTCACCTTCACCCTAACCTCGTATCGAGTGTCGTCTCAGCCGCGATCCAACTACGCCATTCCTTTCCCGTACCTTTTCCTAACTCGAAAGTCGATGGAAAACAGACTGTCGCTGCTTCCTGCCTTTACGGAGTAACGTCGAGGGAGCCAACGTTTTTTGGGTGTCTCCAGTAAGGGTCTTCTGCTCGGCGAGTGAAGCTTACGATCTGATATTCAGTGGGCCACCCATTTTAAAGCGTCACCTTTTGGCCACCTCGGATCCTCCGAAAAAGATAATATCGACCTTCTACTTTCGAAGGAAAAGTTCTGGAACTTTTTCCGTTCTTGGGTCCTTTAGCCCTTTTTTCCCCCCGTCCATCTTGATGCGGGCAATGGTCTATCCTATAGCGGCATTCCATCCGACGAAATTAATAGACCCGGGGTATAGATAAAAGGAAAGACAACATCGAACGCCGGGATGAGGGTATATATACGTAGGGAATAACCTTCCGGTTTTATATATCGTTCTTTTCAAGTATCTTCCCGAGCTAAATCGACCCAAAATCTTTAGCGTTCTTAAAGTCATCGAATGTCGAGAGAGAGGAAAGATCCACTTTATATATTTCGTCTTCCTGCCAAGTACTTCCACTCTTTTAGCTTTTATGATTTCGATTTTCCTTCTTCAAATATGGGGGGATGATATTATTGTATTATTCGCTCGTGATCTAATTCGTTTGTTCGGAGAAATGGGCTCCCTCTATATGATTATACTTGTTCGATGTTATCAGGGAAAAAGATACGATAGTCCCTTTTACGAAATTGGCAAAGATTTCGTTCCTGACGATTTATTTCTCCCAATTTGAAAAAAAGTATAAATGGGGGAATATTATACGAAGGTAGAAATATTTTGGTTTCTATCGAACGCATTTTTAGGGACTGTATCCGCCATGGCGAATTAATAACGGCTCTCGTTTATACGGAATGGAATCGTCGCGGGAGTTGGGTGATCGAAAAGGCGGAATACTTAATAACATTGGGAAATTCGTTTTTTTGGAAAAGAGAGAAGATAAACAAAATATGATGGTGCCCTTATAACTCGGCAAACGTAGTTAAAATGAAAGGAGCCTCTGTATTGACTCGCGGAGACGGAAAACCGTGGCGACTAACGTTTGACGAGGTTTTAACGTTTGTTTGGGATACGTTAGAGGGAGAACTGTAAAGTAAAAATCGCCAACTCAATACGACGACGAGTTCGCGTGTTTGTTGGCTAAAATATAATGACAACAACTCGGTTTGTTGGGGATACTTTTGTAATTAACGTGGAGGAATAATAAAATATTCATTGAGATAAAAATAAAAACGAAAAGGTCATTCGTAAGCCTCGGAAACAGTCGTTTTCTAGCGATCGGAATGAGAATTGCGTAGACATTGTTAGAACGAGCGGGTCGATATTGGCCTCTTCGCGATTGAGATACGTTCCTTCCTTTTATTGGTGGCGCACACACCTCACCTATTTATTCGCCGTTTGAAATGTTCTCTTTTTCGTTAAGAATCCTCTATCGATTAACTCGGAACGCCAAAGGCTCGGGCTGAGGCGGCTTCGAGAGAGAGGATATTGGTAAACCAACGCAACCCGGGGAAGTGAATCTAGCGGAGGCGGAGGTGGTGGAGAAGAGTGTGAGTGAAATGCCTGTCCCTTCTCTTTCTCTTGGACGGGAGATTTAGTGTCGGACGAGGGAATTAGCTAACTAGACATTTCCGATTGGGAAATTTGCTAAGTAGGCGCGCTCCGATTTACCGCGACTTTAGGAATCTCCTTCGATTCCTCTTTACCATCGTTGCCAAGCTCAGCTGGCTCTTAAGTCGAAGCCGGAATGACCCCGATTTAACCTTTACGTTTAACATCAAATAACTCTGGTTTCCCCTATCGAAAGATTTTGGTAACGGTTTCGAAGAAGAGTAGGGAGTAGAAAGTGTAGAGCGGTGGCGCGGGTGGTGGGCTCCCGAATTTGCCATCTCGGGATATTCGAGAAGATTAAGGGGAAAGCGAGAAATCGGCGAGGAAAGGCGTGTCATACGGAATTATCCGAGTAGAGTATAAGTGGATATATTTTTGCGCGGCCAAGTGTCATCCGCGTAGATTGGAGGCTCGGAACAATCAAACCCCCCTTTTTCGTGTTTCGGTCGGATCGACTGTTGGCGCGAAAATCCTTTTGGAACATTGCCGAGAATTATGTCTCGGGTATCGAGAAGTGTCAAAAGTCTCGGCGTGTTTTCCGCGGCGACGATACTTAGAAGCAACGAGCGTGTTAGGAATGCGAGTTCTAATGGCGTCGTGGCTTCTGGTGACACGCGTTCCGACTTCCAGCCGTTATCTACCAGCGACTACTCTCTCTTTTTTGCCTCTTCTTCTTTACCAGACGAACTTGCATTTTTTTTATCTCGCCCTAAGATACGTATATATAAGTTTTAGCCTTAGCCCGAAAGCGGCTCGCTTCGGCAATTTTTTACGAGGGTGCGAGATTTCAGCATCCATTCGGGTAAGTTATCGGCTTAACAGGGGCCGCCGGACGTTTGTATGGAAAGTAAGGAACACGCGCGGGTGACGCCAGAGATGAGGATTTATACGCTCGTCTCGTATTGCTAGCGCCTAACCCAGTTTGGCAGGCTTCAACCGCGGAACGCCGGCGCTGTCCGTCGGCTGTCGACATTGACGCGTTAGGGAGTTGCGCGTCGGAATGTACGACTAGAAGCGTACGGTCGGATTGTGTCACGCGAAGTATCCATTTCAGCCTGTTTTCATCCCACGCCTTGATCCTGTATCGCGTAAAAATCTCCCTTCCTATCGCTCGCAATATTGCTTTCCATTCTCTTCGCACGCGTGTAGAGCACTATCAAAATGTAACCACCGTGTCCCCTCGGAAGGTCGTCGAATAAAAAGAAAAATCCGTCAACTTTCAGTGTCCTTCATTTCTCGCGTATTCCCGGTATGCCCCTAAAAATTCGCTTTCATCTAATGCGTTTTTTCTCTTCGCGTTTGTCGATCATGCAGCGCCAACGACCCCTGGTCTTGACTTCGAGAGTTTGCCGAGGGAAATATAACCACCCTGTTGGATGGCTCGTTGGCCATCCTTTTCAAATATTAAATATTTTCGCTGACCCTTTTCGGTGTGTGTTTCTACTTGTTAACTCTTTAAAGGGCAGCCGTTAAAATTTAATAATTGCTATTATTTATAAGGCGGTGGTCGCCGGGTGCGCTTGGTTAATTATCTCCCTGGTCGTTTACGTCCCCGCCCTTAAAGAACGAGCCGAGACGACCCTGAGCCGAAGATAGATGGAGATGATTATCAAGGATGCTTCTCTCTTTCTACAATCTGGATATATTTGATTCGGCCCCTAACCATTACCTCGAGTTGACAGTTCCTTCCGAGGATGGCGAGGTCGGTACGGTCTGCGGCTAAGACTAAGTCATTCGGGCCGTTTCTTAAGAATGGCCCGCTAAACCGTACGAAATGATCCCGATCAAGAAGCGACTTTTCTCGAACGTAGATGGCGCGAAGGAGGAGGGTTATCCGTCCTTCGACAAGTGAAAATTGCGCGAGCGTGACTTTAAGCGAACATATAGGGCACACTCGGGGAATTAATTAAAACATTGCGGGACAATAAGGGTCTCTCCTTTGTACGTCTTTGCCAGGTTCGTCTTTCGGGTCGGAGCCTGCCGTTTGTGTACTCGGAACTCGGGTTTGCAGTAATTAACGGTCAGGGCGGGTGCGTCTCTTACCCCATCTGGCCCACTTTCCCCGCAACGTCTTTCGGGTACTTGTTTCTCCCATAGTCGTATATCGAAGACGCGGACGTGCAGATTTTCTAGAACTTTGAATTCCCTGTTTCGAAGGGAAAACAACCGACAGGGGCCTACCTCTCTCGCTCCCTCGCTTTGTCGCGGGCAAGCTGCCACACGAATGCGTATTAAACGCGAGCTGTAGCCTTATATAGCAGCTAACCAGCAAGCGACTCGGAAAATTCGACGCGAAACTTTGTGTTTCAGCTCGCTTTGGGTCTCGCGTGTGGACGAAACGTCAAGATTTATAGTTTTAGTCGGCTAAATGATTGCTGTGGAATCGCTCGCCGAGTTCATACATTTTAGAATATGCCTATATTTGCTTTTTATTGTAACACGTATTTTTTTTTATTCTTCACGCGAGTGTAATGTTTTCGCGAAATAGAAACGACGTATAAAATGTTTTTTTTTTACTACCGAGTGTCGACCCGCTAGTATTTTTAGCTTTCCCCACTACGCGCGCTCGTAAATCGCCTAACCTCTTATTATTGACACTTCGTTTTCGTCGGTGGTTAGCGTAGATTTTATCTAATGATATCTTTATCGTTAATCAACTATCGCGTTAAATAAAGGAAAATTATTTTTATTACAAATCACGCGTTACTATATAAACGAAGCCGTTTATATGAAAAAGAAAATGGTGTGAAACTAGTCGCGTCCAGCCTCCGACTGACTTGTTATTTTTACAGCTTGTTTTTTAGCTTCGGGAAATAGCCTAGTTTATTCGTAAGGGAGCCAAAGTGAAATGGTTTTTTACTCGCGCGTATATAATCTAAAACGCGCGTTACGGTGACGTTACCTCGGTGGCTACAGACCCAACAACTTTATTGTTTAGTCTGTAAACTACCCTTCTACCGTTATTACTTCACTCTCGTTTTAGGATAATTACAATTTATTTTTTCTCATTTTATACTGGTACGCGCGGCGTTATTTTTATTTAGCGAACGTTACACTCGTATAAAACGTTATTTAAAAAGATATACGAGGGGGACCGAGCGTGATGCAACGTGAGCCGTTTACGAAATTGACGGATATTTCAAAAATGTTTTTCGTCTCTCGTTCGCCGCTTTCTTCCGCGATATAAGCAATTCCTTATAAGTTGTCGTTGTAGTGACGCGTCAATCGCTCAGCGTGATCATAATAGACCTCTTTATTCTCCAGCCCGACATTATTCATCAATTCGGCTTTTTGTTCGGCTGCGCTCGGCATTTCGAGTAAAATACGAGCGTCTTATAGTTTCGGCTTACTGAGAAAGTGGGCGACCCTCGGAAAAGAAGTCAACGAGAAAAAATCTACTTATTCCTCGAGTTTAGTATCGAGCCTATAGCCGTTAGAGACGACGTATCTCTCTTGGAATATGAAGAGTATCTGTGGCACCGTCCTTTTTACATTCGAATCCTTCGAGACCTCGTAGGAAAGTCTGTAGAAGTTTCTTAGGAAGGATCTATATTCGAACTGCGACTGTCCGGATTCGGGGCTAAAAGGAAGGTAAAGTTTGCGGCGGCTCTTCTTCCTTCCTTCCTGTATCGCGAGTGTCTGTTGAGATGGCCTAGAATACGCGAATCACGGCCTAAGTAATAAAGGCACTATAAAGGCAATCTCTCTTTTTCTGGGCTCTTTCTGGGAAAGGTATATTGACTCGGTGGTAGGCTATACCTATAGCTTAGCCTTGACTCTTTTTGGCTCGCGCCATTGGTATGGGTGGCGATTGCTTCGATGGTGGGGCTCGTATATCCCGAAATAGCTCAATAAGAAGAAATCTAGTCCCATTCGTCCCACGATGCCTCGAATGTCGGATGGTGTTTATAGATAGATTTCGCCGCGTTATACGACCCTAATATATCACAAGCTCCTCTTAACGATATCTCCGGCGCTGTTGTAGCGAGCAGCCATCGCCGAGCCTCTACGCGAGTACTAAGAAATTGACTACCTATCCCCGTATAATTCCCGCCGTAGCTATATATTCGGGGATTAAAAACTATCCCTCCGTCGAGACTCGCTGCTTGTGGACGGTGGTGGAGTCCGATATTTTCTCAACTGCAAAGTCGATTCCAGCCGGCGGTGATGTTACGCGGAGGAGAGTGTCAGGAGGTCTTGACGTTAGTTATAAAAGACGCGCTGCTCTCGTATTATCTATGTAAGGGTATAGAACGACGCTGTATCGCGTTGGAGGAGACGGGAAATAGCGAAAAAATCTAAGGATTACCGGGGACAGTAATAGGCTTAGAGCTCAGACTGTCGTAACGAGCGTTAGTTTTATCCTCGCGGACCCTTCGCGCGCCACAAAAAAGTACGGCGGACAAGAAGAATCTAAGGGCATTGGCATCTACCGCGAAACAACGTAGCAACGTCTCGCGGAGAGAGGTGTTATGCTTTATGGCTTTGCAATATTTCCCGAGCAACCCGAAGAACGGATGATTTCGTTTTTTTTGAAAGGAAAAGACTGTCGGAGACCTCCCCGCGGTGGATCGTTCCCTGGTAGCAGACTTAACCCCCCCGTCGTAACGTCGTCTCTAATGCCCGGGCTGTCCCGGTATCCGTACGCTAAGAATGATTGTAACCCGGGTCCCCGTCATCGTTCCCTATCACCCCCTCCCATACCAGAACCACCATCGTGTCCTTTCAGTGTTACGTAAGAACCATTTATAGTTGGTGGGTCTTACCAGTTTTTTCTTTCGCTTGTTTTTCATTAGAAAAAAAAACCCCCGAGTCTAGTAGATGGCGTAACCAAAAAGAAGAGAGCGAGCGAGGCTGAAAATGGCCCGAAATTTTGTTTTCTTTCCCATCTTGTTTCGAAACGTCAGTCTCGTCATCTTTTAAGATGTGTTGATGGGAAATTGCCTGGCTAACGTTTTTTAGACGCTAAACCTATTTCCTCGCCTTTTTTTCCACGTCTTCTCCCTTCTTCGGGTCGTCCTGGACGTAAACGACATAGCTAAGGATTTATTTATAGAAGCTTAGATATTTCTCTCTTTCTTTCTATAAAATGGAAAGGGCGCTGCGGGGCTTTGGGATGCGGGTGAGGGTCTGACCTCTGCCGAGGTGGACGAGCCGAGAGAGAGAGAGAGAGAGAGAGAGAGAGAGAGAGAGAGAGAGAGAGAGAGAGAGAGAGAGAGAGAGAGAGAGAGAGAGAGAGAGATGGGTTGCTGGCGCGGACGAAAAAAAATGAAAAGGATGCGGAGAAACGACCCGCGAATAAGAAATTCTTGTTTTTTTTCTCACATTTTTTCCTCCACCCTTCGTTCGCCGCTTCTTACGGGCTAATAATGTCACGTGACTCGCAACCCGGAACGGCTGCTTCGTGATTTTTTTCACAACAATTCTATTCGATTTTTATTTCTTTGGAAATCACCGTGTACTTTCTTCGCACTTTGTATAATTAGGAAAAATCGGGGTCGTTTTTATTTATACGTTTCTTTCGAAACCCGCGTTAGTTTTCTCTTTAAAAAATGACAATTGACTCATGGCTGTCAATTCGAATAGGAAGCCGGATGCCGTTAACCGACTTTTCGACTCGCTAACATCATAAAAGGATTTTTTTTTTCATTTTAGATTTTTTTTAACACTCCAGAAGATTTTCTATTCCTCTCTACTTCTATGTTAGCGTAACTTCTCTTCGAGATTTTTGGCCGGATGTTTAGACTAAGTTGGAAAAACTCGGTTCATCTACCGATATTTCAGCATTTGAGAAGGCGCCACCCGCCAATGTTTCTATTCCAAACATTAACAATCTTTTTTCCAATATGATTTATGGCCAATTAACTCGGAAAGTCGCGTTCTGGAAGGGTATAAAGTTCGAAATGAGCTAGGGAAAAAGCTAAATCTTTACCCCCTTCGTTTTTTTGCGCGTTCCCCGGGTCGCTATTACAAACCCAAACATTTGGGTTGGCGCATCGCCTAAGTTTTCTCATTTAGGCATCTGCCAAAGTTTAAATTTCGATATATTTGGATCTTCCTCGGCGAATTATAGGTTGATCCCGGGATTACAAACTCGGAGGCAATGATCACTCGGGGCGTTAGTTTTTAAAATATAAATGACGGATAGCGCATTACGGGAGCCGACGCTCTGAGCCAATAGTGTAATTAATATGTCATAATGGATCCGCTAATGTATATTGACTCTTTAACCGTAGAAGCTAGAGCGTTATACTTTATTAAAAATCAGGGGCGGATTAAACTCGGGGGGAACGGTATGAACTGACGAAACGCCGGAAGCCAATGTAATTAGACTACGCATTTAGCCGGAAATGGCTTGATATATTTTAAAATTTTATAAATCTCCTCTTTGGCCCCGATTTGCCCGCGAGCTAAATATGGCGCGTACTGTATTCCCTTCCTCCCCTCTTCTCGCCCGCCGGCGATTTTGTCTTTGTAATTAAGCCGCTCGAAATAAAAGCCCCTCTGTTTCCGAAGAAATCTTTAGCTTAAAGGCCAAAACCCCTTGGCATTTTCTTCGAGATTAGATATTTCGGCTAGCAGGCTTTGACCAATTTTCTTTTTCTTACTTAGACTTTCCAAGCGAAGTACGTGTACTTATCCGGTTAACCCAGCGGCTCATGCACTCTGGGTTAGAAATATCGTTGAATCTTTTTATATATTTTTCCTTTCTTAAACGCGTAGGGTAATAGAGGGAATCTTTTTCTTAATTTTTTTGAGCGTTGCGAAGTCATTTATTGTTCCTAGACGAAATTTCCCAGTAGCTTCTATTAAAGGGGCTCTCCTTTTCATTTTAACAACCCCCGCGGAAGATACGCGTCAGTTGAAAGGCAATTATCCTCTTGGCAAGCTTTAATATCGAGGGAGAGAGAGAGATGAACCAGGGGCAATTGCGACCCCCCTTCGCGCAATTACCGTTCGTGGCCGTTATCCGACACGAAATATTGGGTTTGCCTCAGCCTTCCAAAACAGATTTTTTGCGCCACTATTTTTAACCATAAGCTAAACAATACCTAATTCCGTACCGTATTGAGTTGATAAATACTTAATATTCGTCGGTGATGCCGTTAGAGTGAGGTAGAACGTAAGCGAAATGTCACGGAAGCCTATAGGTGGCGGTTCTGTTGGTGACGCGTTAGGTGTATATAGATTATGTCGGATCCGCAGAGGGATAGACGAGAGCAATTACAACGGAAGCGTTTTCGATCATCGCGAAATGGATCGCCTTTTAGGGGTGTCCGCGACAGGTTTTGGCTTAACCGAGCGAATACTATCGTTTCAATATATTAACCCCTCAAGCCACGATGTTCTAGTAAATAAATTAACCCCCTCCGTACCTAAAAGAGCGCGTTGGGATCATTTTTGAACATTTTCTACCTTTGGCTCTATAGATTTTAATAAAAATAAATCCGTAATCTAATTAATACGAAGTGCTTTTTTTGAATAATTTCGTTTGAGTGTAGTCATAAAATAAGGGCTTATAGCGCCTGAAAATAAATTAGCGCTAAAAATGTCAATTACACTAAAAGTTCGGTTATTGAGACCCCGGGCTCTAAATTGCGAAAAATGTTAAGGTCGTAAAATTACGTAGATCTCCGCTTATAATTAAGTTGCGTTGTATCGGTGGTACGGACGACGTGGCAGACCAAGTTGATGAAGTAGAGGCAGCTAATAAAATTAATTGTAAACCCTCTTTTGAAAGGTATTAGTTCGCCGTATGACTCGCGGGACTCGCTAAGACCGCTAAAGGTAAGAGCTTACGAGTTTAGAAGACAGTTCCGGAGTGGGCGACCTTTCTGTAACGGCGTGTAGACTCATCTCGTAATAAGTGTTCAATTGAGTTTACGGATAACGCGCCGGTGTTAGAGGCTTATGTTTATATTTATATAAGCGGCTCGTCTATAAACGTATTCCCACGCTCGGTTCTCGATAAGCTCCGATTTCGCCAGTTCTTCCCCTTCCCCAAATCCCCCCCCCCCCCGTCTTCACCAACTTTGCCGACGAGATAATTAATGTTATCGCCTACGAAAGCTATTTGAATTACAAGAGAATTTGCTAATGCTATATATGTATCTACGGAGATAAGAGAGAGAGAGAGGCAAATTTGCTGCCCAAAGCGACTTGTCTGCCGGTGTTGCGACCGATCGGGAGTTGGAGAATAATAAAGCGGGCAATATTTGCGCGACTGATTCCTCAGGGCACTCATTCCCCCCCCCCCCTCTCACGCTTTCCCTCCGTTATATTATCCAAGCGAACTTGGGCTATATCGTATCTTTTACTCCTCGATCTCGCTCTGACGATGTAGCTCCGGTATACTTAATTCTTCGTCCGCGCGTGGTTTTGACCGATCTCGCGATCCATCAGCGACTACGCTAGTCGCGACCATCAACGGATGGTGGATTCGAAGGCGAAGGAGCCGTCTTTAGCACGACCGAGTCTCGAAGGCAACTATTCGCTGACGCTCCATACCCGGATCTTGGCCACTGCCTTCCCTCTAACGGAACAGCGCGCTATTTAGGCGATGCGTTGTACGCCGTCCACCGCAATATCGTAGTCTGGTTTCCTCCGGCTCTGTTGTAACGATAAACAGATGCCCGGGGTGCGTCTTAGCGCCGGCTTCCAAATTCCCCCTCTCTAGAATCCAGATATACCCCCGACGTAAATCACCCGTAGATGACTTAAAATTCTGAATCTTCGTGATTATAGAAGTTCTCGTAGGCCGGTTGTAATCGCGCTAGGCGTCTTTACTTTGTGAAATATTTGAGACGGTGGTATCTATTTAAGTCGAAAGGAATTGTTATTCCCGAAATGCGATTGCGTCTCTGGCTTTTCAATACGGAACAGCGGCGACTGGGCCGTTCGCTCCGGAGAGAGAAAGTTCGAGATAGTTTGATAGCGTTTGTTTACGCGCCTGGGACTTTAATCGCTGCGGGAATTCCTTAATAACCAAAGCTACTTCGCGCGCCTCGGGCCCCGCGTTCGCGTTATTAGCAAATTGCGAGGAGGTACGGAACGACTGGGGCCCGAGTTACGCGCGCGAGGAAATGTATACGCGAAAAATGTTAATTTTTGGCTGCGAGTTAAATCGGCGGGTCTCGAGCGCCGAAAATAGGCCCTGTTTGTTCGACTCATCTCGTTCATTGTCTTTCGAAACGCCTCGCGAATAAGATATTTAGCCTAAAACTAATCAGTCTCTTCCTTTCCTCTCTTTCCATTGTCTTTTAGCCAGGCCTCGAATGGAGAACTAATTTACATTTTGCCATACTTTTGACACTCGCGTAACCAAAGGCTTAAGCTCGCTTCTCTTATTGACTTAGGAATACGATGTAAAGTTGGTTACGACGCAAAATCTCGGTTTTGGGCGGAGCTAAATTGAAAAGTTTTCTCGAATTTTCGGACCGATGTTTGATTTAGCGAAGAGTGGCGATATCCTAAAAATTCAAGAGGGGTAATGTTTGTACTCTTACTTCGCTAAATAAACTCTAGCAAAATGTCGCGATTGAAATACATTTACCGCTATGATAAAACATATCTAAAAAAAATTTAAAATGCTTCTTCGTAAATAAATATTTTTTTTATTGAACTCCATTTATGTAGTCGTTTTTTGGGTGGAAGATAGAAGTCTCAAACATATTTTTAGTTTTCTCGTATTGATTCAGAAACGAAAAGATATTCTTGGCCAGATAAAAACTACTTCGGGCCAGTTACCAACGTGTTACGCGCGAAATACCCCCGAAACAACAATAACAACGTAAAGAAACCTGGTCGACGTGGTTTTACCACCGGTTCCATTATTTATCTGATAGCGTGTCTGCGTTTCCAGGCGTGTATGCCGAGGAAACTCTTCGCTAGAGAAGCTGATGTATTTTTGGTCTAGCGCCTATAGTTCCTTCATTTATCCATTGTCATAAGAGCTCCTTATTTTCGCTGGTCGTTAAGCCTTAGTTCTATAGATCAGTCGCTGGTATTATTTAGGGATAAATCCCGTAGGCCTTGCCAACCTAATAAGCGAAAATATGTTTGACTTAAGACGCATTTTCTCTCTCGGATCGAACTTTCGACTTATTCCGAAGGGGATGCTTTGGTATTTTCTCTTTTCCAAAGGTACGTTTTCCAATTTTTTTAGGGCTCAAGTTTTCTTGGCTCTGTTCTTTCTCTCTCTCTCTCTTTCCATTAGAGAATCCTAAATCCTGAGAGCGAATAAACGGCTCATTTTCACCGTCCTCCAACTTTTCTTTTTAGCGAAATGGAATTCCCGAGATGCTTTTCGAATTCTTAATCTTTTTTTTTCATACCTTCCTTTACCTTTTCTCTTCTACTACGCTATCACGCGTACGAAATTCTATTTTTTTTTTAAATATATAAATCCAGTATTTTATTTTAAATCGGCTTCGATTCGAACTTAAATTAAAGGCTTTTTAATCGAATAGCACGTTTTGTTTCCTAAATGTTAGCTTCCCATTGACCAACGGTGTGATGCGATCCTTTGCTCCTCCCTGATTTAAAAGAGATCTTATGGGTAAATAAAATTCATTCATTCAGCCGTTAAACTGGGACGTCATACGTGAAACTAAACAAATTCTTGTCAATTGGGCAAACGAACGTTTAATACCCAAATAAAAATGATCGTTTGGTTTTGAAGCGTAATTACAATTCTATGTGTGTACAAATGAAAATGTACAATTGTAAATAAAGTAAATATTTTATCTTTTTCAATGTACCTGAGAATAAATTTTTTGGATTCCTCCCTGTTACGAAAGGTCAATAAACATACATTATTCATTCATTCATGCTAGACGTACACTTCAACGGACGTTTTTGACCAGAAATAGATTAAACGGAATAAAATCTTAAGCAATTATTTATTTCGAATGGCCTAATTTTTAATGATAAAATAATTGGCGTATTATAATATATAAGAATGTATTTTATTTTGTTGGCCCCGTCAGAATAGTAGATACGAAACGGGTTTGTCTCGGAACTGGTTAAGCTAGTCGCGTCTCTTCAAAATTCGACGTTTATATTTGAAAGGACAATATTTACCCCTATTGCCAATATTCTCGGTACTGTTTATCGAAGGTTATCGGTGATTGAGCACCGCTATAATAGGAAAGTTCGAAACTGGTTATTCTCTATAAATTTCAATCCCCTTTCCCAAGTCGAGTCTATCCGGACTGGAAGTTTGAACATGTTGAACCTGCGGGGAGGGGGGGGGGGCGAAGCGGGGGAGGCATGGCGTGCCGGAAGCGCCGGGAGAGGAAACACCTCGATGCGCGCTACGAACGTCCCTTCATTTTCATCCACAAGTAGTTTTCATCTAGAGCCGCAGGTGGCGCTGCCTCCCGAATTACATCCATTGCTCGCGCGAAATCCGACACTGGCGGTCTCACGGTGCGCCGCGCCATCTGCTCACGCTCTCTCGAGTTTCTGACTCTCGTTGCTATACACAAAAGGGTCCCCGAAAAAAAGATTTTACCCTAAAAATAGGGAGGGTAACATTCCGCGGAGAACAGAGAACTCCGACTATTTCGCGTAAAATTCCTCTTTATTTTCGCCATCCCGCGTTTTTTTTTTCGCGGAAAGAGGGGGTGAAATGTGACCAAGTGTAATGCGGCTCCGTTTCCAGCGATCGAAAGCGGAGATTTTTCCAAACGCGCCACGAGCCATTTTTCCGCTCGAGAGAAAAGTCCCCTGGAATTGTCATCCCGCGAAAGCTTAAGGGGGGGGGGGGGGGCTGTAATCGAGGGTGACTGTTGGTAACGTACGCGCCGTACCCTGCCCCTCTCGAACGCGAACCCCGTCATGGTAAATCGACTAAAACCTTCTACGGGCGCCAGCGGCCCCAGATCCACCACTTTATGAGCGGCAATTTCCAGAAAAGAGGAAAGCTCGCGTTCGACTCCTCTTTCTCTCTATCTTTTGTCGCTCGTCAGAATTAGTTCGCGACCGTAGTTTACAGCGGGCGCCGCAATTTTCGAAGAGATTTACTCTCGGAATTCGTCTCTTCCGGAATTTTAAGAGGCCGTCGAGATATTGTATACGTTTTGGTTTTCGAGCCCGCCTCGCCACCACATGTTATATCTCTCTCCCGTTTCGCGAGTGCCGTCGTTTGTTCCTCAAAGTCGCGACCAATTTCGCCTTCGGAGAACTGGAGCCACCCTTGGCGGATTAAACGTTGAAAACTGAGCCGACTTTACCTCTTCCTCGACTTTCCCCGATCTGTCAACTAACGGTGGAATTTGGTTTTGGAAGCCGAAATACTGTACGAAATGAAAGTTTGATGTTGATACAATGTATATAACTCTCGGGTTCAAAGAATTTTATCCCCAGGGCTCGCCTAGGTGAGGTTAGCGGGCTCCACCTTATCCGTTTAATGTATTTGTTCGGGACAAACTACCCTCCTTTGATCATTCGAAGCTGGCTTAAAAGATTGGCCGCGGAAAATGTATATCATGTTTAGGCTTATTCGTTCGGCAAAGAGGTTAAACGCGATGACCTCCGTCGTTGTTTGAGAAGGCGTTTTGCTAAGCCAACCTCGATCTTTGCCTCTCTCCATCGGTTCATTGCAGACGCCAGAGTCTGCCCAAATAGCCTTCTCTATCGCAAATTTCATTAAATTCTTAATTAACGACTTGAAACGCTTTGCCGGCTTTAAAACCGAATTGATCGAATTCCCTCGTAGCGCGGCACAAACGCGTTGGACGCTCGCGATTCGCCTCCATCAAGCTCGTCCTCCTCGTTATCACTTGGCCCCCCCCTTTTTCCCTCTCCGGTCCGCGTCACTACCGCCCCCTTAAATTCGCCTTTGCCTACGCCCGACTCGAAATCGGAGATCGAAGATGCCAACTCTATAGAAGGCTCTCTTCAAAGCCTATTGACTATACGAAACTTCAGTTACGGAAATAGGATCAATTCTTCGCAAATTTCGAATTATATTTCTAAATTTTTTTCTTCTTATTCCGCAATTGAAATTTACATTTGATTCGGTTTTACGAGGCCTCGGGCGACGAAAGTCTGCGCTGGATATAATTTACAAAACCCAGCTCTTAATGAAAATATTTTAAGAGCTTTTTACTGGCGCTGGTGGAAAGACGAGAGGAAATAAAGGGAGTCGGTTTATGAGAGCCCATCCATTGAGGAAATGAGAAAAAAAGGTTAGGGAGAAAAAAATCCCGGCGCAAAAAAGGTCTTTTTCCTTTCATTATATAAATTTTTCTGGCGTCTTAAAAAAGGCTCATTGTTGCTTTCATTTGGGCGACGGCCATGTGGTCTTTATAAATTAAGAAAGAACGAAAAATAACGATCGACCGGAGAAAGCGTTTGAATGGAAGGGAGTTTAGTATTTTCGGCTCTACTTAATATATTCATTTGGGATTTTTTGGCGACGTCCCCCCATCCTGACACACCATCGCTCCGTATATCGTCGGCTTGGCGGAAGAAATTTTTGTAAATTGCTCGGGCCTTTTGTCTTTGGCGTGCCCGATGACGGAAGCTAAGGCTTATCGTAGCCCCCACTCGCCCGTATTAATCTAACGGTTTCCTCCAAACCTCTATTTATGAGCTATCGAGGAACCCTCCTCTTTGTCACGCGGCGTATATCACCGAGGCTTCCTACCCCACACACACAGAGACGCGGAGGGGAGAGAAGAGACAAAGTTTTTGAAATATATATCCGTACGTAACGTACTTGGAAAATCCTCCGGAGGATCCCGAAGTTGGGCTAAATCCGAAGTTTAGTTAAGCCTCGGGAATTCATTAATTTCTTTTGAACTAACAAGGTCGGGACAAAAAAGCGTTTTCCCCTTTCGCCGCGCTCCGTCCCTCGGCTCGTAAATCCGTTAACCCGCCTTTGATTTCCTTCCAGCGTGATATTACGCACGCACCGTAATGCGTCGTCGTCCAGGATTATTTTAGCCTCTACGAATATACGCTTTTATAGTGGACATTTTGCGTCTTCTCCTTTCGGGGGAAAGCCAAGGAGGAAAGGGTCGATGTCGGGGACGCGCTGGCCAGATGAGAGTGACGACCCTGAACGTCACTTTCAATCCGAACAGCTCGCGTCGGCGCTGGCAGAGGGCCGTCACTGCCGCTAGTAATTATATTTCCTATGTCGGGATGGTCAGAGTATATCGTTTTAAAACGATAGATGGGGCTGGTGGCGGGGACTGAAGCGTATATAGAGACCGGGGAGCCACCCTATATACCTCCCGTGTGGAAAAAAAGGGAGGATTTGAGCCCCGAAATTCAATGATGCAAATTTTTCTTCACCGAGCCGGGACTCGTTTTCTTTCTATCGTGGAAGTAATCTGGCTAATAAGAAAGGGGGCACGCGCCCCCCCGGGTATAGTCTCATCGAAGGCTCAATTCGCCACGCGGTCTAAGGCTGCGGGGGCGAATTCACCCTCCATTGAGTCATTGGTTGATCCGATCGTACACGAGCGGGCGGAAGGAGCCACCTTATGGAATGGAATTACGCGAGCCAGAAGTATATAAGCGTTTTCCATTCCTCCTCTCCGGAGTCCCGCGGGGTGCTTCCCTCGGAAAGACCAGATTTTAGCCTCGTTACAGTACGGAATGGTGGTGAGGGGGGTATAGCTTACGTAGCCTTCCTTTTAGTCGTACTAACCTTGGCAATTTTGGCGCGGAGAGGCCGAATTGACCGAGCGAGTACTAATTGATTGATGAGTCCGTCGCTCTTCCAAGATGGGCGTGGATATCGCCGCCTTTTTGGCCCCTGTGATTTCCTCTTTTTTTCTCCGCTGTCTCCCTGAGCCGAGTCCTCCGCGGTCTCCTCCCTCGTCGAGATTAGGTCTCGAGATTTCTAGCCTGGACCTCATTTTTTAAAAGAGTACCCTTAAATCCGCCGCTTCTTCCGAAAAGTTGAGAAAGATTTTAATCGAAGGAGGAGGCTTCCTCCAACTGCCATCCCCGCTTAAGTGAGAAGAAGAAATTTTAAACTAGCAGGGCCTCCTCTTAATTCGGAAAAAGGCCGGAAACTGAAAATAAAGATAAGCTTATCAGCACCCTTTCCCCAAAACTCTATAATATAAACAATTCATACCCCTATAATTTTAAATATGGATTTCTTATTGGATAGAGTTATAGCCCGGAGCGGATTTGGTTTTCACTTCGAAATGTGACTTTATTTTCAGAGGGGGGGGGGGACGTAGTATTTTTTTTGCGCGCGCCCCCTAGCCGCATTGATTTTTTTTATCTCGCCTTCTGCATTAAACATGAGAGCGTACTATAATATTGATAGTTTCATTTTATATTGTAATAACGTCATTCTCCCGGGAGCGCGAACGGGGGAACTCGGAGCGCTGTCGTCTCGGCGTATTATTATTGCGAGGGGAATTCTAATCGGCGGGAAGTGGCCCGAGCTGAAAAATAAGCTCGAATGTGATAGCGAGTATACGTAGTTATTCTCTTTCTTATCGTTTCGACTCGCCTATCGCGTTTTGCGTGAAAAACCGCCGCAACACGACTATTACGCGCTCGACCAGTTTACAAACTCGATCGATTTGGTGTATGACTTTTCGTATTATTTCTTCTCTCGTAAGCCTCGGTTCGAGTCCGGAACACGAGTAGGGTGGTGGCGATGTTGATGAAGGACTACCGCGTCCCCGGTTCCGACCTGACAGTCTTTCCGAAGTTAGCTGAAATGGGTATGTCCGTACCAGACGACTGTTAGGTTACGCGGTCCGGGATGGTCGGTAAAGTTTGGACAGGACTCGAGGAAAATGGAACGCGCGCCGCTAGCCCGTACTCTCGGACAGCGGGGGCGAACTTGATCTATCGGCCGTATAAAACCCTGCCTAATAAAAGTCCGAACCATTTCTAATAACGAAAACTTATTCCCTTCGCTTCCATCGAGTGTCCCTTGTTTTTCTCTCTCTCTGTCCGTCCGCGTCCGGCGCGTTTGTGGCTTCGCGCTCCGTCGAGCTGATTGTCTTTTTAGTGGAAAGCCGCTCGGAACGAATGAAAAGTTGATGAGCAATCGGCATGCACGCTTGGCCTCCTCGGCCCGATGCTCCCTCGATCCCGCTGTCCGTAGACCCTATACGGACGAGTTTGCTGGATCATTTTGTTGACTTAAGAAGAGGCGCTTGTTGCATTAGGCGGAAAACCGCGGCTTCCTTTCCCCGACGTCCCCGCTCGTAATTACATTAGCTTTTTGGCGTGTTTTCCCGCAGTAACCGTTTTCTTCTTCAATTTCCCGTTGACAATGACCTCAGTAAGGAGGCCTTAGACTCTTCCTCTCTTAAATACTTAACCGTACGTTTCGTGACAGACGGCGCTGGAGGCCACTGATTGCCGACCCCGATGTACGCCGACCGGGTGAGGTCGGTCAACAGCGTCTGCCCGAAGTCGCCGACTCTACGCGTACTACCAGGGATTAAATCATCCCGGCGACCTCGGCGTCTCTTTGGCAACCCTGGATATTTTTTGTCGCTGTCCGGGCTTAATCCAGCCTCTGTGGTCTTCTCGACTCTGTCGGCGGTGACGGTCTTGGAAGGCAAATAAGACGGGCTTCTTTTCCTAATTTAGAGGGTAATCCTCCAACTTTATTATACGGTACCTTTTCCGCCCGTTCTATTATCTTCTCCCCTTTTTTCGAGCCGGGATCTGGCTCTCCCCGAAGATGTCTCCCCGTTTGTTATTAGTCGTACGAGGCCGAATGAAGCTGGATAAGATCCTCGGCTGAAGTAGGAGAGACTCGTGTTTCTTATTATGTATTATTTTATCCGCCTTCGTATATACTCGTTCGAATAGAATGATTTGATATATAGGGAAGAAGGAAGGCTAAAAGGACCCTATACTCGGATAAAGAACTTTCAAAACAAAAGAGACGTTGCCTCACGCGGAGCGACGAAGGTATAAAAAAAGAAACTCCTTAGACCCGCCCGCGCTAAACTGACGGCTCAATCGTAGCGTCTTGCGAAGGTAAAGTCTACCTTGTCCCGGGTTTCAGTCGGCTTCCGGCTTAGCCCAGCCGGAATAGCGATCGATTCGTGGCGTATCTCTTACTCGGGCCCGTGTATGTCCAATTCGTTTTTACCTTAGTTCCGTCTCTAATTTATTTGTTTCTACAAAATTGGAATCTTTTCGCGAAATCCTACTTTAACGAAAGGATAGTTTGTAAAATTCTTTATTCCGAAGCGCGCGTTAATTAACTAACATCGTCTCGGATATAATTCCCACTTAGGAAACGGCGTGTCGCTTACTAAGGCTAGGCGCCCACTGGCTCTCCGTTTCGTATCCGTCCTGCTTTCCACAAGGCATTGTCTCCGTTACGAAGCGAAGGTTTGTGAAAGGTAGTACGGAGACGTTACGAAGAGCAGTGGGCGCCTGGCCTTACCATCGCCGTCTACCTCTAACAGCGAACGAAGGGCTTTACCGTTGATATCCACGACCCTCGAAAAGGAACGCTTGAGCCGCTAGAGCGTTTACACCGATGTTAAATTTATCTACCTTTATGGAGGGACTGTTTCCGGCCCTTCGGATAATATATCTCACCCTCCGTTGGGTCGAGTACACTCGGATTGTAAAGGAAGAACGAGATAAAAAATCGTCGAAACAAAAGGTGAAACGAAGGCCTTTTTATATAGTGTATAAATAGTTGTTCTTGTAAGCCCCGAGCTCGGCCGGGGAAGTGAAAGAGTGCGAACGGAACAAATATTGGCCGCAATAACTGAGAGAGCGGCGCCCGGTGGAAGCGGAATCACGCCCGCCTGTTCGCTTTCCCGCGCGGCGTTTACTCGGGAGGCCCACTTCCTTCCCTTCTTAGCGAGTCTTTCCTTTACTTAGATCCCCGTACATTACTCGCGGATCCTCTTTCCCCGCGGCGGAAGACCCCGAGACTATATCATATTGGTAAGAGAGTGGCCGCCTGAGCCAGGAAAAAGCGGCCAGCGGTGATAGAGAGCCGACCCTCGACTATATACGGCCACCAGTCTCAGCGCCCGAAACGTAGAAGCGAAAAGAAATCTTGGAAAACGTTTTTCCGATCCGCTTTTACTCTCGTCTACAATAACGCGAGATGGACCGAGAGATTCCTCGAAATTCGAGATGCCTGTTGCCAGTACCGCTATCTCGTCCGAGCTTAGCCGCTTGTTCCTTTAAAGGCGGGGAACGATTGGTCCTAGTCGACGTACGCTTCACTATATCCCTGCCTCTTTAGTGTAGTATCGGGTAAACTTTCATCGGGTACGCGGTACGTTATGTTTTCGCGACCATCTCCAAACACTACTTGGTGCGTTTTTTTTTAATTTTTTCCCCTCACCGCGCACCGCATCTAGTACCTTTGCCCTTTTTCTACTTCCGAGTTGAGGTTTGTATTTCGTTTCGTTGCCGCGTTTCTTTTTAGGGATTCGCCGCGTTACTATCTCTATCCATCGGTGGACATTACGAGCTCCCTTCCCGGAACAACTTTCAACCGCTATGTTCCAACTGGATATGGAAAGATTTCGCGTCGTATCTTATTGTCGAATTAGTTTCTCGATGATAATCCAAGTCGACCTCGCATCCGTGTCCACGCGCGCTTGTCTGGTACGCGTCCGATGACGTATATTTCTTTCGGGGGAAGGGGACAACTGCCCCGAGCCACTCGCCATCTATTATACACATATCCCGAAGGTAGTTGCCAGAATGGTTATATTCTCGCGAGTCCCGCACTTTTTTATGTCCTACATGTATATATTTCAATTTTGCAGCGAGAAGAGAAATTCGGGTTGGAAAGCTTTAGGCATTTTAAAGTAACCCGATTCCCTTCCAGAGCGGACCCAGATTATTTACACGAGTTGGACTCGAGAGTTTGCTGGCTTTTTTTTTCATCCGGAAAATACTTGTTCCGTGGCAGTGGTGATGGTGATGTTTTTCCTCCGCAGTGTGTCCCTTTGGGAGACTTGCCAGTCTCGCTTTGCAACACGCCCGAATGGAACGGGAGATGTCATACGCGTGATTATTTTAGGCTAGCTATGAATATTCATTTTGGCATACCCCCGAAACTCTAATACCGGACTCCTGGGGGTTTTTTTTTATTTTTCGCTCTGTAGCTTGTAATTTATTCTTTCAAGAAATACCGGGCATAAATTTCAACGCACCCTCTCCCCCCGCCACTACTACCTTATCGACTGGAATCGGAAAAGGAATTTAATAAAACTACCCGATTTGCAGGTGGATTCTCGCGAAATTAAATCAAACTCGCTCTTTTTTTTCACTTCCTTTTTTGGGGGGTTTTTAAACTCGGGATTCGTGTCCTTTATTTTAGTCTTGGGACTGTCAAAATTTATCAAAAATAATTTATCACCGAATTAAGGTTTTTACGGAGCTACGCCCAAACTGACAATTTACTTTCACGAGTAGAACTTTCAGCGTGATATTCTTTAAAAATAAACTTTTATCATCCATCAAGACCAAAACGCTGTATAATTTCATTAAATAGCTTTATTAATTAAATTAAATCTTAAAATGATCGTAATAAAAAACCTGAAAGTAATTTAAATTTAATTTAAACAATGGCTTATGGACCCTTCTTTTACGTAGGATTTTAACGCGCTCGAAAATTAATAGTATTTAAATTAAATGTCCCGGTAAAATTCGCAATGGGTTAATATTTTTCCACGAACAATATACGATATTTTGATACAGATATACGAAATATTTGTTCTCCGGGATTTGACCCCTCGGAGGGTTTCCGTACGTTTAAATAATTCTCATTTACATAAAGCAATCATAAAATTATCTCTACCTCGAAACGGTGATAGCGCAGTCACCGATGGAAAATTTACAATTAGTGGATGGTCTTCGCGAATATCGCGTTAAATATTACTCGTAAGTAATATCACACTGAATGGAAACTTTGAGAATGCTTTTAGGGAATGAGCATTCTTAGAATGCTTATTCCAATATAGACGCGACCGGCGGGGAGGGAAATCTGGTTCGGCGAAGGAAGTGACTACATTTGGAGCTCTAGCAGTCCAATAGTAGTATATTTATGTCGGAATAATAATTTTGGAGAGCATTTCGGTGCCACGTCTCCCCAACTGCGGCTCCAGGCTGAACGCTGAATTTTTGATTTTGAGATAAACCCGTTTTCCCTTATATTTTCCTTCCATTGATTCCGCGCTATAGGACCACTACTGGCGATGTTGTAATGCCGGGTACGGATGGATTTGACCATACAGCGGGGCCCTCTTCAAATGCCATCGTACTTCGGTCAAGTACTCCTTACGACTATAATAAGTAAAGGTCGACGTTGACCAGTAGCGGGGCTACTGCGCTGATATATTAGAACAGGATGGCATCGAACTCCGGGGGCCTTTCAACAACCAGTTTTAAAGTTTTCCAAAACAGACTGGGGAGAAATTATTCGGATTTTTGGAGGTGCGCGTGAATTAATTTCGGGAGCGCTCGAGGGCGCTCTATAACTAATGAGTGAATCCCCTCTGATATCACGCTCTCATTCCCCACTGCGCCCGACCAATATAATACCACTATATCTTCCGACGAGCGTCTATTCCTTATTTGGAAAACCTTTGGATATTCTATTATATTCCCTTTTTTTTTATTCTTTCTGATAAAAGTCCCAAAAGCTCACCTTTATTAAACCTC
Source organism: Leiobunum rupestre (assembly GCF_980474605.1). Lineage (NCBI taxonomy): Eukaryota > Metazoa > Arthropoda > Arachnida > Opiliones > Sclerosomatidae > Leiobunum > Leiobunum rupestre. The sequence continues at coordinate 23,834,858 of NC_143391.1, forward strand.
CACTCGGCTTTTCTTTATTTATTTCGGCGTATATTTGAAGATCCTAGCCCTTCTTCGTTCTACTATTTCCAATATTATTTATTAATTGAATTCTGGAGTATTTTCGCGTACCCTTATTTAAATTTATGAGATCAGGAAGCCCCGAAATGTTTTCAGTCCCTTCGCGACGACCCCTTCTAATGAAGCTGGCGCGATAACGTAAACTAGGAATCTAATAAATTCGAATTAAGTCTTCTCAATTTATGAACGGGTCGCGCAGTTACGAGTGAAAAAAATGTAATAATAAAGACAAATCGCGTAAATTGTTTTCTCTTTCTGTTCTTGTGTCTTTTGCAGTATTTTAAAACATCTCAAAGCGGTTTTTGTTACTTCTAGCTTTAGATTCTTTTTAATTTGACTTTATAAATTATAATTCCGCTCGTTAGTTGGCTTTGTTTCGAGTCGCTCGTCTCCGATTTGTTAAATCTCTGGTGTCGTTTAATTAAAATAGTCTAACAAGAGGGAATAGTCATTAGTAATTTCGTGAACGTCAAAAAAAAAAACACTTGTCTAACAAGCTTTGTCCAAAAAGGTTTTGAAATCCGAGAACAAAGCCTAGTTCGGTCCCCCTTTCTTCAGCTTCTGGAAATTTTTTCCCGTTTAGGTACGCGTGTATAGTTTGTTCCGTATCTTCATCCCAGAGCGAAGCCTCCTATGTTTTTTTTTATCCCTTAAGAAATACGACTTTTCGGAATTTCGGTACAAGGATGAAATCCTCATTTTATTTTCTTTAAAGTCAAATGAGTGAAGTTCAAAAAGGATTGAGATGATGGGCTGGGAGGAAATCCATGGATTTCTGGCGTCCGGCGTTGGTTGCTACCCTGGGACCTTTCGAAGTTCTTCCCGCTGAGACGACAAATAAGATGGCTGACTAGCGGGGTTCAGTTACCTTCGGCGCTCCACCAGAACCTGTCGTCGAGAGTCTAGTACGCGGCGTTATTCGCGTTTTCCCCCCTGACTTCCAGTTCGCAGTTGGAATATATTATTTCTCGAAATTACGCTAGTAGCGCCTCCACCCGGTTCCCCGGCTCCTCTTATTTTGTTCCCTCCTCCTCTCCACGGGATGATCTCTTTTTGGCCCGGCTGTGGAGAAAAGAAAATAACGAGCGAAGGCCTTTTTTTTGGTGTTGTTGCAGTAGGTGTCTCGACATAAAAACATTACGTATACGGTTTTGTTGCTTGACCTTTAACCCTCCCCCCTCGGAAGGTCGCGTTCGATTGTTGAATTCGAAGGTATATTACGTTACGGCACTGACTTTACCCTTATGCATATTTACGATTGAACTATCCCGTGATATTTGAAACTCTATTTCCCTGGTAACCTGATATTTTAAACGGGAAATACGTACGTTATCCCTGACTTTGGTGGACGTGGCGAGTGACACACTCGGTGTGATTTTTTTTAAGTAACTTTCAACCCTACGAGGTCGTTTCATTTTCGTATGCCAGGTCACGAATAGTGTTTTTATTTGTTCTTTCGGTTCGGCGCGAAGCCGTAGTAGGAAGCTTTGGCGCTGTGTCGGTTGGCACATCCAGTTTTTTGTTTATGGTCGTGATTTATTGGACTTTTCTTATCAACCGGATAAACGGCTTTTTCGAAGTTTATTGGAATATTTTCTTCTTTATCTTCCAAATGGGAATTAAAGGGATCAATCCCGAAAAGTAGAAACGCTTCGCAACCTTTCGAATTGACCCCGGGTTACGTACCGCCGGTTTAGGGTTCATAAACACCCTTGAACGCGGAACCGTCCTTATCTAAGTTAAGTTTCTCTTCGGTGGTTGGCTGCTCCTCCAAACGAGAAACTATTTCGGAAACCACGCGGTTAGATCTCCCAAATTAGAAAGTATGTATTCGGACAAATAAACGTTCTACGGTATATATATTCTACCGTATATATGTTTTATAAGGGGATTTATGAAACTGGAAGATAACGTTCTTGAAGAGAATTGGATTTAGTAAAAAAACGGGGTTTGTTGCCGAGTGAAGTAGCGAGCCTTTCTCGTATGACCTAAGCCTGAGGATCAACTTCGGAGAAGAGTGGACGCCTAGCTCGGGTTACGGCTGCATTCCGCGTAGACCATTTCGAATGCGTTTGCTAAAATTTGTATGCTCTCCGTATCGCGACGCTTGACGAAGATGCTGCTAGATGCGTACTGGCGGGAGGAGGCGTTTTTTGATTCTGGATTTTGAAGGGGGGGGGGGGGGATGGCAACAAAGGAAAAAGGCGGTATGAAGCGAGGGGAAACGAACCCAACGGAGTTTGCGAACAGCGCTCGCTCTTCCGCTATTGTAGGATCAAAAGTTTTATTTTTGCGCGATGTTTCTTTACTTTTATGTATATATACGAGATGGGATAGGATACTGGCTGGCGTACCGTTTTTATTCGAATACGTACAGCTAGAACTACGAAGATTTTACCCCCGTTTTCGCCTTTATTCGAACTTGCATCTAAATTTGCGTTCAATTCGGGTCTGAGTTTGTGTTTCGGTACTCTGCGAGATCAATTCCACTTCCGCTCGTCTTCCGAAGATATTTTTGCGGCGCGTTCCTGTTTTTTTTTGTTTGTTTCGACGGATAGTAGAAGCAACCGCGATAAAGCGTGAAAAAATAGGATAAGACAACCAAGCTTTTCCTTATAGTACACGAAGCTAGAATACTAGAGGATTTCCAGAGAAATTTTATAAAGGCGTATATACCTCGGAACCTATTTCATTTTGCAAACAAAGAAACAGCGTGGTCCGCCATACCTATCACCTTCAATTTTTACTTTCATTTATTTTTTTAAATGAAACAGGAAAGAAATATCTCGGTACCTTTATATTTGTTTTCCTTCTTCCGGTTTGTTAGGCTGAAGTAATTTTTTTAATAAAATTAATGTACGCCCCGCAAGCACGTAGATATAGAAAGTGTAAGGGGGGGGGGGGCAACTAGATAAAATCGCGAGCGCAAAATTTTTCGTCAGCAATAACCGGCAATAACGCATATTTAAAGTACTGGCTAGACTCGGGATGATTGACAATGTCACTTCCGCACGTGTATCAAACGAAGTTTTTTAATACATTTGCGAGAAAATGATAATTTTAATGATCCTATTAATATATTTAATATATTAATATATTTTACTGTGCTGCGTTGCGGATATTTCAATTCATTTTTACGTCTTACTGTTTATTTCTTAATGTTGCGCTCCTTTCGCAAAAAAAAGAATCGGGTCCTAAGGGGGGGGGGTTTGAACCCCCTAAACCCCTCCCCCCTTATATACGTCCTTGACGCCCCGTATTTTGGTTTTTGTCCACGCGTACTCACGCCAGACGCTCGTAAAGTCTTTCCATAAATCTCGAAAACGAACTAGGCACCACCTATCGGAGGGATTTTTTTAAAAGAAAACGCTGGCGTGACGTCATCATAAAACCGTTTGCGGCATAGACACGCGGAGGGCGTCTTTGGATTTGAAAGTTACTCGACCTGGCCGATAGTCCAGTCCTCTCTCGATGTAACCCTTCTCGCGCCATTGGACTTAACGCGGGGTTAGAACCGCAACCACGAATGGTGGAAACGTCTCGAGCCAGCTTTGGTCGCCCGAGATTCATCCGAGCTTTTCACGATAGCGTTCTCTCCTCCTCCCATCTTGAGATGGCAAAAAGTTTGATGTAACTTTTGCCGGGTAACAATCTCTAAGATTGCTCTTTTTCAGCCTACCTCGCTCTTCTACCTTTCTTTTTTTTTCACTCCTGGTTCTAGGGTTTTTTTAGCAGCGTATTCTTCTCCGGTGAGGCTTCCTTCTAATATGAACTCCGCTAATGGAATTGAAGTGTTTCGGGCAGATATACTAAGCAGGTGTACTTTTTCCGAACCCTTTCTATACTTTTACAGTGCGCTGTGTTTTTATCCTTCGCTTCACCTTTTTCGTCTCCTCGTTTTAAAAAGATTTAACCTAGCCGCCGAGTTTTCTCCTTGCTTTAAAATTGGACGTACAAAAGTTGGCTGTTCAGTCTAGTATACTTGTGAAATTTACACTCTAAAAGATAGTTTGGGGGTTTTTTTTTAAATTTCAAAACGCGTTACGCTTTACGCTTATACACTTTACAGACGAGGCTTATAAACCCGGGTTTAGATCCCGTTTTTGAAACCAGAGCTTATTTAGCTATACTGAAATGTGCTATAAAAATTTAACTTTGGTTTACTGAACCCAGTTTTATTAGCCTCGTCTGAATAGGGTATTAGAGATTGATATTTACCCAGTTTAAACTACGTACCACACTATTTTAGAAATACGTTTCATATAATCTTACGTGATTCATCGTAAAATAAAGACAAATTTTGTTATAGTTTCCTTAAGAATAAACCGTTTTTTAGACTGTAGTAATTTAGTTTCGCTTCGTCAATCGCCCTTCTTTTAGTCATATTAAAATATACCTAAAATCGGAACTTTTTAATCAGAACGTTGTTCAACAATGTAAAGGAAAAGACACGGGATCGGGTTTACTTTTATGCCTCTTTTGAGAATGAATAAGGGAGAAAATCATCTTCTTGTTTGAATTACTTTAGGCGTAAAAACTGTAAAAGAATGACCCGGCCCTGGATTTTTTCATTACTCCCGTGGCGCGATTCATAAAGAAAAGAGATTATTTTTTCTTAAAAGATGACGTTTTTTCTCCCGTTGTTACCATCTTTCATTTTTTGGTCTCCAAGCGCCCCCTTCCAACCTATAGATGAATACGTCAAGTTCCTAAGATGGTTTTTCTCGTTGCTTTTTTTTTACTCTTTTATTTCTTAAAATAATATCAAGAACTTTGTCTCAGACTGCGTATTTCTTTATTCCATTTCGAAATGGTTTCCGTTCTGGCCTTAATGTTATATTGGCAAGAATTTTCATCGTCCACCTCCAGCCCCTCCGCATCCCCCCACGTCGTTTCTATTTCTAATATTATACGTTTTAGTTTGGCTCGAAAAGAACGTAGGAATCTAGCTTAGCCTTTACCTTAGGCGGGCTTTACCCGGTCTCTAACCTAAAGAACGGACGAATTTATTCTGTAAATTCGATCGTGCGAGTTATAGGACGTAGACTTAACCCAGTCCCGACTATCGCTAGCGTTGTCAGCTGGTGGTGCTAGAATCGCTCTACGAATCAAGGCTGCTCGAATATGCACGCCGATTTCGTCCGAAATTGGATTCTGCAGGTTGAAATTGTTGGCAAGGCAAAGTCGTTTTTCCAAGCTCTCGCGGTCCCCCTAACCTAGTACCGCGAAGCGTTTTTTTCGGTTGAAATGCGTTTACGAAGAGACGTCCCTGTCCCTGTCCGCTGCCTATTGTTCCAAAGGATAGAATTCATTCCGCCTTCGGCAAAGGATAAAATAATAATAATAATACAAAAGAAAAGTCCCCGAAGGCTCGCGCCGGTTTACCTAATTTTGAAAACGTTTCGCGAGGGACTGACTCTCCTAAATGCAAGAACAGAGAAAACACGCCACCTTTACCGACAGGAATAAAAAGCGAAAGTGAAAAACATTTGTCGGTTCCATCGCGTTGATGAAGCGTAATGCCGGCCTTGTTTTCGCGTTTCGTCGAATGGGCGCATTTGCTTATCGAACGGTCATTGCCGCTTTCGACGAAGATGGTTCTATCGCCGCTCACGTAGTTACGCGTTCGGCTTCTTCGGGTGTAGCTCCCCCTAGCCCCCCCCCCAATCCATTTCACTAGCGTAGGACCTGGCGCAACGTTTTAGACCACCCTTCCATCCATCACCAAAAAAGCGAAAACGCTATTACTATAAGAAAAAACTAAGATTCTAGGTACGGGGGGAAAAGGATGGGCCAGATGATAATGCGCTTCTTCGCGATCACCTCCGGCGTTTTACCGGGGAACCAGGGTCCTCAGGTGGGACTATTCCATTTCTGCCGTTTGGCGTCCGTCCAGAGAATGGAACTACTTGAGCGAAGCCAGTTTTCGGTGGTCGGAGGGTTTCCACGTTACCGTCCCGCCCGCGACTGCCTCCCGAAACGCGCGTGCCCCCATCCTCCAGCGAGCTTCCCTAACGACCGATCCCGGACCAGTCTTTTTCAAGGTCGATACCATCAACGTAAGGGTAATTATCATCCTAGCCGATTCGCTTATAGAAAAAACACCCCGCGCGCGATACATATAATAAGACGCATCTTCGGCACCATTTTTAAACCAGGTTTTATGTCTAGCGTCGACTGGGGAGAGAGGGAGGGGGGGGGGGACGAAGGGGCCTCTTACCCTCCCCGACGGATTTTTTTCACCCGTGAGCCTCTTTTCTTCGGATCGCCGTCTTACCTGTTCTTAGTGGCCCCCCGCGCCGCTTGCCCTCCCTGTTTCCTTCCTTTTAACTACTTTAGTGGCGTCGTGGCAACCCCCGCCCGTGTTGCTGCCAGTGAGAGGGGGGGTCGAAGGAAACCTACAGGTAGACATTTTACATGCACGTGGGTGAAATAATACTAGCGATGCGGGTATATAGCTTTTATCTAAGAGGAACGTTCGCGTGACGGCGTTGAAAGAGGGTAAAGTCTGTCGTGGCTGTCCTTGACCGAAGTGTCAGTTGAGATTACGCGATTTTTACTTCGGTGGTCGTTCTGGTTCTGGCATATAGGTTCTTCATCCCGCGCCACAACCCCCCCTGGTCGGAGCCCCGCTTTTTTCGTTCCACCACGCGTTCCCTCCAGCTACTGGGCGGCGTCCCCGGACTCACGACTGCTCCATAACGAAAGAAGAGGGGCGATCAACTCCTAAGAAAGTTTTCTTCTTTTTATTCGATTCTTTTTTATTTCGGGAATCGCTGTTGCTCGCTGTTGGTTGCGAAAATAGGCAGGCAGCGCCATTCAACGGCGGACATTATCGGGCGAAACTCGCTGGTGCGTTGGTAGTGCGTGAAGGAAAGTCGGCCGGGTAGCGTGTGGTTGAAATATCGCTTTAAAAGTTGCCCCAAACTAAGATATATTTTGCCGTTTCGAATTTCGTTCGTTTGTAGTATAGTAGGCGTAGTCCTTCCGGCGAATATATTTTATTACCGTTGACCTCTTTATTGGATAAAAAACCAAAGTGTAGTTCTTGGGATGTTTTTTCACCTTTTCGTCTCGCGGTGATTTTTCGTCGTCCGCGTTGGTGAGTGGAAGAAGCCGCTATCTCCGGAGCCGTAACCCGAGGAATGAAATTTTATGGCTGTGTTGCAGTCGGCAAGAAAGTCTTTCGCTCGAACTTGGCTCTCTTTTTACTGATATCGTTCAACTACTAAAGTTTTTTTACGGCTTTTTAGATCAAATTTTGTCTTCGTAGGTGGTCGAAGAGGTCCCCGAGGCCCGGAACCGACCCGCGCGCTCGATTGTTATAGGGTGGCTCGTACGGTCATACCGCGCCAATAAGCGGAAACCATTTACCGCCGCCACTGCCCTATAAACCGTTATGGATAGCTTCTCGTAAAAATAGCAATTGGAAATTTCTGCTTTACACGCTCCTAGCTTGCCCAAAACTCGGAGGAATATTGTGTCCGTCGAAATACCCGAAGAGCGAAAGTTCGGTTTTGTGTTTCTCTGGAATTTAACATTGCGCGTTGGTACGCTGGCTTAAGTTCTCTCGGATTACTCTCCTTAATAATGAATTTTGGCCAAGAAAATGTTCTAGTCTTCCGAGTTTAATCCAACGGATATTTTTTGTTATAAAAAGTGTTCTCGCCGTGAAAAGCGAGGAAGAAAAAACAGTGGATTATTTTTCAACCTTATTAAAGTTTCGCAAAAGGTACGGTAACGCACGCTACTTATTTTTGTAATTAAACTGGAATACCTGGGTTCTAGGGCTTACGCCGAAACCAAGGAGGGTTTTGGATTAATGATTCGCTCATTTCGCCGCTTTCCCGGTATGGTTGGCTCGCAGGGTTGCTCGCTCAGAAAGGGGGGGGGGGGGGATGCTTTAATTACCTAAAGAGAAAACCGCCGTGGCTATTAATTTTGCCGCGAAGTTTAACATTTATATAGTGCACTGTTCCTGCACTTTTTTTCCTACCTACTAAAAACCGAAAGGGATAATGGTTTTTTTTTTCCACAATTTTTTTTGGGCCAGGACCACGCGGAAAAAAATAACGCCGGGGAGAGGCAATTTTTCATATCTTTCCCAAAAACCCACTTTTACGTAATAAAAAGAAGAGCGGAGGTTCCCACCCTTTTTATACACTTTCAAAAGCGGCGCTCTGATCGAGGGGAGTGCGTGCTGGAGGATATGTTTCCAACGCCATCTATTTTTTAAATTTAAAATAAGCGTTGGTCCGTTCCCCCGCAACCATCTTCCCGATGCGTTTTTAATTTCGTTTTGCGGTGGCCAGGTAGTCTGACGGAAAGGGTACGTCTGTTCAACGAAACTAAGCCTGGTAAAATACGGCAGCGCTTTTCAATAGGGAACTAACACTCCGTAACTTTGGGAAGGATTTGGTTTTCAATAGGAAAAAATCATGGATGACGTCGTGTGATGTAGAACTGTTAGCTCCCTATTTTCCCTAGACTTATTTTAGGCTGAAAATTAGTAGTTTTTTTCCTACACTATTCACTCCACTAGTGCATTGTACGGTGATGTTTGATGGATAAAATACATTAGATTTTGAGCCGAGATATTTGTTACCCCTATCATTCAAGTCTTCCTTTTTCACTCAATATCAAATCTTGGTAGGAAAAAGCGGCGTTGGTAATACATTTTTTTCTATTACTTTTTCCATCTATATATTTTTTTATTCTATTTGGGCGGGGATTTTTTTTGTCCACGGAGAGAGAGAGTAACGTTAAATTATGTATTACTCGTCTATGGAGAAAAGGGTCGAGCAGTTTCGAGAAAGCCCCGCGACGCGGCGCTGTCGGTCGTCGGGGGCGAAGAGCGAGTCGCCCAAAGGAGAGAATATTATATAGGAAAACTCTCGTAGGAGGGTCTAGACGTTCTACTTTACTGACTCCGACAATTAATCAAAGGGGTCGTCCATCTGCCATAAATGGGATTTTCTTATTTCGGGTCCAGCGGTCCCCTTTAATCCGCGGAGACAGGCCGAGAGAGGGAGCCACTACCGACGCCGGATTTTTTTCATCGCTTTTGCTCTCTCCTTCTAATAGAAAGCATTCTCTCTTCCTTCTCAGTGACAAATGAAAGTGCTCTCCTTTTTTCGTACTCGCTAGCTCATCATTCCGACGAACATTTTTTTCGTCTCATTTTTTTCGCCGAGGGACTTCGCCACGGCGTCGGTGCCCAACGGGAGAATCTTATCGGTAGCTACCGTTTGACCTTTTCATAGTTACCTCCTTCGTTGCTGCAGGTCTCGTAGGTTACCCGACTTCTGCCGTATATGGGATATAAATAGAGCTCGGCGTTCGGATAAGAAATTTTCCGTTCATTTCTTTTATATCCATATTCGAAAATTATCCGAATAAAAACTAATAATAATAATAATAATAATCAGCTAGGCTAATGCCCAAGGCGCCACCGTAGGCCTAAGTCATATAGCCTTAAACGGGTGGTTACAACTTATTTGTAGCATGTATAATAGTCGCGAATAATATCCGTAAATAAACAGTTAATCGAATTTTTCATGATTAATTGAAATTTTGGCGGTTAATTTATCAGTTTCCCCGAGCTGTAGATATAAATATACGCGTTTGACTTATAATTTGTTATTCATTTTATTTTATACGACTACTGCGGGCCTAGTGTAGTCATATAATTTCTTCATAATACTATTTTTAAACCTACCCTATATTATTTTGTAAATCCTTGAAATGTCCTAAAAAGTACTATAACTTTAGTAATGTTTATTTATAATTCGTGAGTCATAAATATCGCTTGATCCTCTTTCGGGTAATGGCAGCTTAGCTCCCAAATAATTGCACTCTTTAAATTTTTAGAATCATGGATTTTTTTAAACTGAAATTTGCCTGTGTTTGAGAACTTTTAGTCCTGTATAATCGTATTAGGAAATTTAAATTATTGACTGGGCTCCCCGCTTGTATTTTGTTTTGAATACCCAATTTGTCCTATTTCTGCCTGAAGATTTACAACCCCAATGATGGAAAAAGGGTAAGCTACTGGTTAGTGAGTCACCGAAAGTAGATTTCGTAAATAAATATACTTAGTTTATACTACATTCGAGTAATTTTTTTACGCGTTAATCTTATTAAAGAAAATATTTACGAGCACTAGGTTTAAATAAACCGTAGAAACCCCATCAATTCCGTAACTATATTTAGATCGGTATTCGTTTCCGAAGGGATGCTATTTTCTTCATATTTGTAGCGTATTTTTTTTCACCCCGTTTCGTTGATAGTATATTTGATAAAAAAAGAGGCTCGGTTATTATTGTCCGTAGAGGGAATTAGAAGTGGCTTTTGGTACAAAAAACTGCAATAAGTTGGCGGGCTAAAAAGAGCCCGAAGAGAAATAATAATAAGCGAGGAAGAAAAACTAGATTATTGCATTTATATATCTGGCATTTCGGCCCCGTTTTCATTTCAGATGAATTGCCACTCGCCGCTCTCGTAAATGTTTTTCCTTTCGCATCCTGGCCGGGCCCTTTATAACAGTCTGCGGGCCCCCGGTTCCGTTTCTTTCGAGATGTTCAAACCCATTCTTCGTTCTAACTTATTCAAGCCCTCCCCTTTTCTAGGTATGGTTTTTTTATTTATTTTTTCGCTATATAAATTTTCGGTTGGAAAGGCGAGCGAAAGACGACGTAGCATTCTCTCAAATTGCCTGCGAAGGTCTATTTCGTTACGTCAAGTGGCTGTCGCGCTAGTTTTAAGACCGTACCAACTTGGCGAGCGAGCTTTACCGCCAACAAATTGCCAACTTTCGCGAAAAGAACGGTAAAAAACGGTACCCGCTCTCTAATATCAACGCTGTAAAAAATTCTCGCCTCCATTCCCGCGTTAGGTGAGTCGAAAGAGTCGGCTAACAGTCGGGGCGCCGTTACCGCGCGGAACAACCCTTACTCCGACCCAACTGTCAGATGATCATCCTAACAAGTAGCGAGGGCGGTGAAGTTTCGCTGATAAAAGTTAATAGAATGTTAGAGTCTCGGCCAAACCGATTTGGTTGTACACGCTAGAACGTACTAAAAGAATTTTGAGGCAACTTTCTCTCTTTCCTTTAGTCTCGGGGAAAACTTCGAAGACGAACAGCGTATAAAATACGTGGCCTGGTTTTGCGGGCCCCCGAGTTACTCCTCGGGTCTCTTCTCCGGTGTAGAGAGTAAATAAACGCGGATAATGATTTTCGTACGCATTGCGGCGCTCGCATCGGGCCGCGAATGGCTCCCCCGCGAGTTGTTTTCCACCGCCATCACCTGAACCGCCGCCTTATTCCCATATTCCATATACTTTACTCACTCTTCTACAGTATATAATTTTCGGCGCGTGTCTGGGTAGACTATATAGGTTTCGTATAGGGTTTTGTACTTGGGAGTATATTTTTTCGCGGTTTTAGGGTGGCGTATATAAGTCGCCGATGCCACGCTTCGTGCAGTTTTCGTTTTCCGCGGGCGCAACGAGGCTTACGGTAGCGGCCTAATCTTTTTCGTATTTCCCCGAATTACCGACTCTCCGCGCAACTTCTTTCACACTGGTCGCGTCCGAGACTTACCTTACGCGACTATTTATGGATGCGAGGTTTCATTCGGCGCGTCTGCCTTTCAGCCTATCTTTATACGGGAAAGGCGAAATGAAAAGTTTTTTGTCCCGCGGACGTGGCGTAAGTTATTTCGTTCTTTACAGGCTTAACGTCGTTACGTTCGCCTTCTTCCCGGGCGTCGCGCGAAGGACTGGCGACTCCGTTGATGGGGGCCTCCTCTCTTTCTCGAATAAAATTTCGTCCTCTTCTTAGATGTTGACGGTTTGTTACATTGTCGTATACTGCCACTCGCGGCTTTTCTCTTCTCTGGAAGCCCCTTTTTACCCGGAGACTAGAGTTTTTCGCGGTCTTTTTATATTGAGAAGCTCGTCGAGTGATGGATGTGTTTTTAAAACCCGACTCCCCCTCATTTCTTCCAAATATTCGGATATCTTTTGTATTTTCAATGGCCGAGAAATGTAGGCCAAATTAGTCTATGACGCCTGTAAAAGCGTCCCCAAGTATAGGGGGGCAATGAGCGACCAAGGGCCGTTAGGTTTACGCCTAACCGGGCACTTCGTTTGAAGTCTGATAATTCTGGGACTTAACGAGGGTGGAGATATTAGCTTACCCGTTCACTCGGAGGTCGTGATTGTAGCGGACAAGAGCGAGAAAGCGGGAGAAAGGGCTCGTTGTTTAAGGAGGAAAAGAGCCGGGTTTCCCTATTATCGCTAATACACGCTCCCGACGAACCTAACACGCCGAAACCAATTACGTTTCTTAAAATAAATCTTCTCCCTTTTCGCGTTTAAAGAGAAGAAGTTGGCCGTAGACCGCGTATACAGCTTCAGCGGCGGCCAACTGCTTGCCTCCGCTCTTTTTTTAGGGGCCTCATTTTCTTTATTAGGCTTAGTCGAAACTATCCTTTTCTTTTCTCTGAGAGTGGGGTTTCTTAGGTTCTCCGTTACAAGCTTATTCGAGGAGGATCCGGATTCCGGCGTAATAGTTCGGTAGTATCTCGATGCGGCTCGCGACCCTTATATAAATAGTCGCCGGAATGAGTCCATTTTGTTTCGCCATTCTGGCTGGGGCTCTTCCCTAATTGCGCCGTGGAGGCTTCTTTCGACTGGCCGGTCAGCCGCCTCTCCGACCGGCGATTTGCCTCGCTATTATTAGTCCGATAGAGAGCCCCTTGTATAAGGCACCGCCGAAGAAAGTTAATTATTGGCCAGCTAGTCTAGGACCGGATCTCCCTTGTTTACCCGCCGCCACTTTAGTATCCTATAAATAAAACAAGTCGTTGCACTCAGTCAGGCCCTTTACCCTTTACCCCTTTCAACTTTTTTTTATTTTCTAAATTTTGTAAACGACGGCGGACTTTATTTGACATAGTCTGGGTAATTTATTAACAATTAATTGGTCGTGTTTGGTCGTGTTCGTATAAAGAAGAATGACGTTGTTTTTAAATTTAATAACGGGTGAACAGCCCCGAAAGTTTATTAGCCGAAGTAATTGCGCCGCGATCCTATTTTCTTATAATTACTAAATGCTGCTGTTGTTCCTTTTCTTATCCTATAGCTTATTTTCTTATCATATAGCTTATTTTCTTATCATATAGCTTATTTTCTTATCATATAGCTTATTTTCTTATCATATAGCTTATTTTCTTATCATATAGCTTATTTTCTTATCATATAGCTTATTTTCTTATCATATAGCTTATTTTCTTATCATATAGCTTATTTTATTATCATATAGCTTATTTTATTATCATATAGCTTATTTTATTATCATATAGCTTATTTTATTATCATATAGCTCCTTTTCTTATTCTTATCCTATAGCTCCTTTTCTTATTCTTATCCTATAGCTCCTTTTCTTATTCTTATCCTATAGCTCCTTTTCTTATTCTTATCCTATAGCTCCTTTTCTTATTCTTATCATATAGCTCCTTTTCTTATTCTTATCCTATAGCTCCTTTTCTTATTCTTATCATATAGCTCATTTTCTTTTTCTTATCATATAGCTACGTTTCTTATTCTTATCATATAGCTCCTTTTCTTATTCTTATCATATAGCTCCTTTTCTTATTCTTATCACATAGCTCCTTTTCTTATTCTTATCCTATAGCTCATTTTATTTTCATATAGCTCATTTTCTTATCCTATAGTTCCTTTTCTTATCCTATAGTTCCTTTTCTTATCCTATAGTTCCTTTTCTTGTCCTATAGCTCCTTTTCTTGTCCTATAGCTCCTTTTATTATCCTATAGCTCCTTTTATTATCCTATAGCTCCTTTTATTATCCTATAGCTCCTTTTATTATCCTATAGTTCCTTTTATTATCCTATAGCTCCTTTTATTATCCTATAGCTCCTTTTATTAACCTATAGCTCCTTTTATTAACCTATAGCTCCTTTTATTAACCTATAGCTCCTTTTATTAACCTATAGCTCCTTTTATTAACCTATAGCTCCTTTTATTAACCTATAGCTCCTTTTATTAACCTATAGCTCCTTTTATTAACCTATAGCTCCTATATATAAAACTCCTATAAATCGGTACTTTAATTCCTGTAATTTTGTAATTATATTATCCTATATTCCTATGGGCTATATGTTTTCAGGAACTGTTGATTGGACACCCTGTAATTGTAAACAGGGCGTTTGTGAGTTAAACTAATGGTATTTGATACTAGTAATGTTTCCAACGCTCTCGATATAAAAAGTCTTAATATAAATATGAACTTGGCAACAAATTACATACTTTGAATGAAACATCTCGGTGTATTTTTCCTCGCCCTTTACGTCGATTATCACCTGGCTCTAGGCGTTGAGAGAGGTTAAATAAAACCCAGTAGAAGTCTCAACGTGAACTTCGAAATAGTTTACTAGGCGGTGCCAAGTAAAATCGACGAAATGTCTTTTAAGCTCAGACGCGCGTTAGACCTTCCCGTTCTAGCTCGTAGCGTCGAGTCGCTTAACCTCGCTATTAAATCAACTCAACCTTGAGTTTCATTGTATTCGTAGCGCGGAAAGGAAAAGACGGGAAGGGTGGCGTTGGTGGGTGGTTCTTTTTCCCGTGGCGTTTTTGTTTTTGTTGGCGCGGGCTTCGGGCGGACGTGCTGACGATCGGCCCTCCAGGCTTTTCCTTTTTCCAAAGTGACCGAAAGAATCGTTTCTAATTCTGTCTTCCCGCGATTTTCTTTGATCGTGTATATATAGTGGGCTTTCATTTCCTTTCCTCTTTTAATCTCTTTCGGCGAAGGCTCTTTTGCATTCGCGCGGCGCCGGATCTCTCTTTTTGGCACTGGGCAAACGTTCCTGTCAGAAACAACGGCGGTAAAATCTTCTTTATTTTGGCCAGTGTAAAAACGATGAAAAAAAACATTCTTTCTCCGTTCTTCGCGAGGCGATTCCTTCTTTTTGGGTAAATAATGTCGGGGCTGTGGAAAACCCTTATTAGGGCAACCCCTAATTGCCCCACTAGAGACTATTTTCCCTACCCAGCGTTCTCTTATACCTTACTATTAAGGTGAATACTATTCTTGTATATACGTCCTTTTTTTCATCAGATTCTCGAATAAGACCAGTTCGGTTTTCCTTGTTTTTTTAGCTAGTACGAATACTCTCACGTATTATGGTGCAGCATCTTTCTAGGAAAGGAAATAGTGTCTTTTCCTTTCACTTCTCTTGGCTTCGTAACGTTAGTTGATGGGAAGAGCGGTTTGGG
Organism: Leiobunum rupestre; assembly: GCF_980474605.1. Classification (NCBI taxonomy): domain Eukaryota; kingdom Metazoa; phylum Arthropoda; class Arachnida; order Opiliones; family Sclerosomatidae; genus Leiobunum; species Leiobunum rupestre. The sequence goes on from NC_143391.1 coordinate 23,850,216, forward strand.
GCGGTATCTACAAAAGCTTCAAACCTAATCCGACAGTTAATCTACAAACGGGGGTGGTGGGTACGGTCTGTATAGTTTAGTCCGAATTGACTAAACCGCGGATTAAGTCTACGGGTTCAGTCTTATAAGTAAGGATACGAGGCGTCATTAGAAATCGGGCCGCATCGGTTCCAAAGTTGAATCTTCTCGGTCGGGCCGCCCGAGGCGCCTTTTCTTATCCCTTGATAAATGAAAGAAGGGGTCCCCGGATCCCTATAAAGGGGGTGGGGTTGGCTCGCCCCTGGATGCGCGTGTAGATGAGCACCCGCGGGTAGAAGTTGGGTACTCTTTTGGCGCCTATATCGTGGTTTTTCGGCGCCAAACCTCGTAATTTTCGTCGGGGCGAAAACCCCCGACTTCTTTTATGTCCGTTTTTCCCGGGGGACTTGTTTTACCCCCTAATAAACTCCGCGGTCCGTTTTAATGTAACTATAGAGAGTCCGGTACCTTCTCCTTGATTTGATCTCGTCCCCGGAGCGCTGGCCATCGAGCTCATCTTATTTGCTTGGAAAGTTTAACAACATTGAAAACCCCCAAATAGGATTTGGTCCGCGGCTTAAGCTTCTCTCATTATTACCCCGAAACGCTCTTTTACGTTCGACTAAAGGGATAAAAGGGATCCTATAACTCCATTCTCCCGATCCTCCATCGCGTATTACATCCTCTCGGGATCTTCTCGCGTTTCAAACCTACGCATTGTGGCGCGAATTTTACCGTAAAGCTCTCGTGTTTCGTCGATTTTTAAATTCTTCACTTATTAAAACTCGTGTTTTAGGGAATACCTAATACCTTCAGCCTAGGCTTAGAACTTAAACGCGAATGTTCCTTATTCTTGGAATAATTGAAATATAAAACTGCATTGGGCGGTTAGAAAGTCGATTTTAATTGGATGGTGTTGTAAAGGATCTTTCCATGGCAGCGAACGTTTTTCAACAATTTCGATTTATCTTCGAACTGGTAACTTTCCGCAAATGATAATACGTTATTCTAAAAGTGGTGGATGGGAGAAATGTTGCGGAGATGAGATCGGGTTAAAATTTACCTTGAATTAGTAAAAATATTTCCGTTTAATTGGAAAGGGGAAGGGGTGGGGGGGGGGGGGGAGTTGTTTCGAGTATAGTATAACCCATTATCAAAACCGAACTTGGCGATTAGGGATATACCGGTATGGAAAACCTTAATTGGAATCTTAATTAAGCTTTAAAGGCGCGGGGAGGCAAGGACGATATCTTATTAAAAATAATCGACGCGGCGGCCGAATAATTGGGATAAGAAAGTGGGTGAGTGATGTTTGGAAGGAGATAAAAGCGAAATTTGAGGTATGTCTTTATTTTAGTTGTTTGGAGCCGGCTCTCGTCATTTGCTAGTAACATTTCCCCCTCCTTCAACGCCGCCGCCCGCTTTTGAGAACTTCAATTTACAAATCGTAGAAAGGAATGGATTTCTGCTAATTACTTTTGCCCTTCGTTTTAAGATTTTTAGCCCCATTTCGAAGGTAGCGAAAGAGGCGAGAATCGTCGGGGACCATTAACGTTTGCTTCGGGGGGGGGGGGGGGGTTGAAACTTTTCGCTTGTCGATATCGCTACTAGGTGGCGCGTTTAGGAGCGGAAGTAAACGTCAAACAACCCAGCGTCAGTCGTTAATTTAAATGATTATTCATTATCCATCTTTCGGTAGGCGAACCGGTAAGCGTTAATTTTCATCATAATTCACGGGGACCCTGATAGATGTCGCGCCAACAAATCGTACGTGAAATAAACGGAGGCGGTAGTTTTATAGTATCCTATTACTTTCTCGACTATTTGCTCCGAAATCAAACAACGTTTTCTATTCCCGAACTCGGTCGTGGAATTGGAGACGTTAGGAAATTGCGACGCGAGACGCCGTTTTAGAGTTCGTATACGCCAGGATGGTCCGTTCATGGGCGACTTCCCATTAGCGAATGGTCGTTCCCGCGTTTAACTTTCCCGTCCATTTAGTTTAACTGAATAATTTCTCGTGGCGCTCTGCTATCTGAGAGAGAGAGAGAGAGAGATGTTTCTAATAACTAGGACCGATTATAGAGGCATTGTGGACGCGCAGAAACGAGCGCTTATCTCGGCGGAACGTCTTTTCTCCGCTTTGGAGGAAAGCGCCCCCCCCTCCTCTCTCGTCTCGTTGCGTAACATTGTCGAAAGGAGAAGGAAACGGAGAATTCGTTGCCTATTTTTGGGCCCTTATCGAGTTTAAAAAGATAGACTCGACGTTGTAGTAGCGAATAGGGGCCGGGAAAGGGGGTGCTTGGACAAGCGAAATGGCCCATCGTCCCGCTCTTCCCTTTATCCCGAGTTCGAGAGACGTCAGGTGAAAGGGTATTTTTGGCCTGGAAAGATAACAAGGATATTGGGAGTTTTCTGCCATAGACTATACGGAGAGGATGACATCGTCGCCTTCGAAGATTTCGATAATCAAAAGCCCTATTGTTCTTCGCGATTTTCCCACTACGCTGTTTTCTGACAGTGAAGCCGACAGTTTTCCGCTTTTGACGTTTCCTCCCTTTAAACTCGAACGCCATCTCGCGTTTGGATATGGCTCTTTTGACGAGAAAATAAATGAGATATTTGTCGCTCGCTGTTGTATTTGAAAGTTATTATTTATTTTTCCATTGAACGCGTTTATATGTGGCGAAGTTAGTTTCAAAGTCTTCTATTCCAGTTTAGGGTGATCTTCCCTACAGCATTTGTTTATTTACTTTTAAAATGTTCATACCGGTAGTTTTGATAACAACGTTATTACAAATGCTCCGTTTAAATATTATATCGCGTTCGCTCTCTTTGATGTATTTAAATATACAAGCGGTGCTTAGCCGCTATTATTTCGTAATTTTTAGGTCCTAACGGTATGTATAAACTTATTAGGCATTAAGACTACTTTGTTTCTAAAGGTGAAAAATCCTTATTTTAACCCAGGGCCTTTGTCGTACTTAATTATCTTGGCTTTTATCCTCTTAAAACTCGGTAGCTTCTATTCTAGCTTTTACCTAACGGTACAGTCGCGTTCGAAAATAAGGTACGGTCTGCTCCGTCTGTACCGCGCACTGATACTTAGCTGAGCTATATTTGGATTATATTTCTCGCATTCCCAAGATAATAATAGCGGAATCAGTTAAGGAACGTCGCTTTCTTCGCGAAAAGAGAGCGGGAGAACCCTACTAGCCTCTCCGCGCTACTTTGTAACGTATTCTTCCCGTCTTCCCTAACTCGCCACATAGTCGCGAGTAACTCTTCTGAAAAGGTGAGGGGCATATACGTTACGAAGTTGCGTAAGACGGGAGAGGGATACGACTTTCCATATAATCAGGATTTAGTTTTAGCACGGTTCTGGAAATAATTTAAGCTCGTTTCTGGTGAATTAAAAATTTATGTACGGTAGTGCTCGGTAGTCTAGCGACTCGCTAGCGAATTTCCCCTGATTTTAAAAATCAAGGAAGTTTAATTTAATACTGCCTAGGCTTTTGAAAGCCCCCCCCCCCTTCCCAAACCCTGGCAAACCCTCGCAAACCCTCCCACCTCCGCCCACCGAAATGGCAATATTTACACATAAAATCGAACTGCTTAAAAATTCACCGGGTTTTTAGCTCGGGTTCTAAAGTCCTTCCACACGAAGAGGTTTTTTACGAAGCGAGGTTCATTTGCATACGACGCAGACGCAGGCGCGTTGAAGGCAACAACGACCTTATTCGCCATAAATTTGGCTGTTCTAAATGTTCAATATTTAATTACAGCGATATATACGCGTACGGTTTATTTTGAGTCTCGGGCAAAGCCGTTCATTGCCGTTAGGATTTCAGTAATTGATTTTCATTCGAAATATAAAACTTGCGTAAGTTTCTTGAGAAACTAATATTGAATAATCCATTAAATATTATCATATTTCGAAATAATGGTTTTTATTGTTGACCGTGTACTTTCGAGTTTCTTTATGGAAGTTTATTACAAACACGCGTCGTTAGTTCATTATTTAAATGGGTACATTTCGAGGAAATATTCGAATATTCAAATTAAGTTATTCGTAATTTGTGGTTTTTGTTACGATTGTTTTGTCGAAGGATGTTATTAATTAACGAAATGTTTTTTTGTCTTTTGCCAGTAGCCCGATGAAGAGCTTAGCTCTTTTGGCCGTGCTCTTAACGAGCACCTTGGCGGCGTCGCATTCCCACGCCGTCGGGGTGAAGGACGTGGTGGAAGGTCAGAGTCTCCGGTTGCAGTGTCGCTTCGACCCCGCACTCATCTCGTCCAATATCGTCTATTATTGGTTTCGACGTAACCAGAAGAGCACGGACAACTCGGCGTTGGGCAACGAAGCGTTGGACCCTCGCTACATGGTCGAGTACGCTCCCAGCGAAGGCAAATACGACTTGGTGATCTCCAGGGCCCAGTACGACCTCGATAACGGACACTTTCAGTGCCGTTTGAGAGAGAAGGGCTCCGGTCTTCAAGTCTTCAACCAAGCGTACGATGTCACCGTACTGAGTAAGAGACACTCTTTTTGATCATCGCGAACCCCTTCCGTCCCCGCCGCTAACACGCTTCCTCGCACGTGACGATCAAGTAGGCCGATTGATCGTTGTCTTCAACGTTTCCTTTCAAAGCGCCGCGACGTACAAACGGAACTCTTGATACAAAATAGGCCTATTTCTAGACTGCGCCTTCGTAATAGTCCGAAGCTGAGTAATTGTTTAAGGTCTGGCTCGAAACATTCCCGCATTCTTAATATAATGGCGCGCGATTAACGTATGTTGGCGTGTTTACGTTTCGGAGAATTAACCGCGTTTGCTACTAGAATGAATCGTTAATGTTTTGCCCAAATGTTTACCTCCGGACAATTTGGTTCGCCATTTTCGGAGTGAAATATTTCTAAATCGAGTGAAATTCTCATCGTTTCAGGCCTTGGTAAACTAGTTTAATTTCTCGACGAGCGTAAAGTAACGCGGCAACCGGTTCCGTATTGATTGAAAAAGAATCTTTTCGGGCTAGAAAGAAATAAGGTTTCCGTACTTAGGTATGCGCTCCGGGTTCGCGTCATTTCAACCGCCCTTTTTATCTCCGCAATCTTTTACTCTCGAGAAACGCGACGTTGAGTTTTTTGTTCCTCGGATGTCCCGCTCATCCAGGCGCTTTCTACGGAACCGCTAAAGTAAACACCAGGGATTACTTTGTACTATAATTTCGGGAAATGTAAACGCCGGACCTTACATATACGGAAAACTAATTAGCTCTTTCGCGAAGGTAATTTCCATAAGCGCGGGCCGCCGCCGCTATCTAAAACGTCGAGCGCGCTTCCTTTCGCGAAGAGGGGAATTCTAGAAGAGGCCCCGGCAACCGTATAACTTCAATATCGCCGCCAAGATAGGGTAAACCTTCGAAACTGACAAAGACGCGGACTGAACCCTCTTCCGGCGTACCTTCGCTCGCTTGACGAATGGGACGCGCGCGGGTTGGATAGGAATAAAAGGGGATTGTCTTGATAGTAACAAGATTCCTTTCGATGGAGACTCTCTTTCGTTCTACCTGAGGATTCTCCCTTTGAGACGCCCGCGGAACAACGTCATTTGCCTCCCCCCCTTCAAATCCATTCTCTCTTCTGTCTTCCTCTCGATTGTTTCCGGTTTAAATCTACCCGGACCCTTTCGCGAATGCTTCTCCTTAATTTAGCAGGTTGACGATGTCGGATTTAATGACGTTACTTTTAATCCCCGCTTGGCCGGGACACGCCGGGGCGCCCTCGGGTTTAATAGGCGCGCCCAAATAACCCCAATGCGCCCCTAAGTGCACCCGGAGAAAGCTTTCGACGAATTATATCCGCGCAAAAGCCTCTTTAAATTGGACTCCCTTCCTTTCAATTTTTAACGATTTCCGTCGTAAATGTTTTGTTAAATTTTCGAAGATTCTCCAAAGATTTGGTCACGTTTTTCCCCCTCTGTGGTAAGGAGAAGGAATAATTGTTCTCGCGAAACTGGATTCCCCCAAACGTCATTTTCATTGTTAAAAATTTTCGAAGAAAGTTGAGATATTCCGAGGTTTCTTATTTCACGTAACCAATTTCTTGGAGCCGCCATATGACTTTTACTTTAAAATCGTCATCCGCGATTTTAAAGGTAGGTTAGTAGAAGGTAGGGAAATCACCTTAAAGGAGAGTAAACGATTTTCATGGAACCAGAAAGGCGTTGTAAAAGTTCCAAGTTAAGAAAATTTAACCCGAAGCTAACCGTAAAATATTACTCTCGTTGAAGCGATGTTACTTTTAATGACGCGTAAATCTTCCGGTTCGTATTTGACACGATAATGAAGTATGTCATAATATTAGTAATATTAGTTTCCGACCAGGACGTTAAAATAATACATCAGCATTTGGGCAATTATGGCCATCCATTTCCTATTGCTGAGGTGTCGCGACGTTAAAGAGGAAGGCGACTTTCATTGTTTAACAATCTCCCCCTCCCTCCCTTCGGATCATCCAGAACGAGCGAAATCCTATACTTGGGATTTTCGTCGATTGATGCTTATCAATAACGAGCGAGCAATCGGCGTATTATCGAGCCGCGTTTGAGTCGGCCCCGTTCGCTAGTCTCTTTATAATTATTAGCAATCCAATAACGCGCTTTTGATGGACAGATTTAATTCCTCTTATGACAAATCGATCCCCTCGAATTACACACGTCACCCCGACCCTATTTCCCGTCGCGTTCGAACCGAGCGCCGCCGCGCCAGTCCGTCTTTTCAATTCGCGAAGGACCCTATCTATCTCTATAGTTAATTAACGGCTATTGATTCGCTACATAGCCTCCTCATTAAATTAATAAGTTGATCCTTTCGGAAAAGCCTGAATAGTTTAGGTCGTTGACTTCAAAGGTCCGAATCATCTTTAGCCGGTGTTTCGAAAGGAATGGTTCTTTGTACGAGACGCAGAAACCTTATTCGGCCCCACTTGGGCCGCTTTCAAAGTCGGGTCACGATTCCCCTTTGTCTTTCGAGGTAGGCCTCGTCTATTTGGAAACACCCGAAGTCGTGGTCCCGCTCGAAACTGTACGCGACCGGTCTAGCGTGTCCTTTCTCCTTCCCCATCGCGACGAAAATAACAAAACACTTTTGGTCCCTATCTATTGTTCTTGGTGGTTTTTGCGCCGCAAAAAGAGACGAAACTCGCTGTAAAAATAGCGTTTTGAGAAAAAGGCCGGATCGGGGCTGTCCCGAGAAACGTTTGCTTTATTTAACATTGGAGGGGGCCCTTCCATTCTCCTGTACGGTCTTACGTGACGCTCGACTGACTCTGCAGAAGACTGCGCCGCGGTTCAACCTCTTCACTCTTATACCTCATCCTCCTCCAGACTATAGTTAGGCTCTCGTCACGGATACTGACTTTGAATCAAGTACCGAGGGGGGGGGGTACACAGCTAAAAAGGGGGGGGGGGGGGTTCTCTTCCCTTAAAAAAACTTCATATATATTCCTTCGGTCGGTGTGACGAGAATAACTAAAAAGTTTTTTTTTTCACCACTACCTAGTCCTCGACTTTCGCGGATTTTTTCCGATGTGATTTTTTTCTTCCGACGCGTTTCCCCCCCCCCCCTCTGCCGATCTCGGGGTGGTTTCTGGTCCAGACAGACTCTCTTTAAGGCGCGTTGTTGAAGATAGCGCTCCGGCGACCACTCATCGAGCCAGCGTGAAATGAAAGGGGAAGACAAGGAGGCATAAAGAAGAATTGGCGCGAGCTTGATTCGAAGCGTTGAACCGAATGCCCGCATCAATTTTCTTCCAGTTTCGCTTCTCTTACTCTCTAGATGGCGTGATCAGTTTTTCGCGGAGATTTATAGGATGCGGAATTGGCCGGGCGCTCCGGGGCGCGAGTTGCCGCGTTTGATACCTCCTTACGCCACTGGGCTTGAGCGAAAGGTTCTTCGTATTGATTAGACCCCGTTGGACCAGTCTACCATCGGATATATACTTCGCCCGAATGTACTCTTACCGGGGCTACTCGCCGAAAGTTTCTCCAGGACGTGACAACTTTCGACAGATCAGAAAATGGTTTTTAGTCGCGGTCCTTCTTATACGCCGCGTAGACCCGTTTTTTCACTCTCTCCCGAAACTTACCAGCGACCCAACCCCGTTTACAGCCTCCCAAGTAGTACGTCTCGAGAATTCCTAGTATAATTTTTTTCCGTCTCCCCCTCCGCAATCCGCGGGACTCCCTTTTGGACGTTTCTTATTCAAGCCCGAAAATATATGGCTAGTTTTTGAGGCTTACGTGAGTCTAGTACTGACTCGTCGATTTGATGTTCGCTCACTGCCCCTTTTTATTTCAGACGGAGTAGAAAAAAATAGTCGATTTCCATTTTAAAGATCCCAGATTGAGGTCGAAAATTCGTTTCTTCGCCTTCCCCTTCCCTCCTTTTTTGCATTTTCTGACTAGCGGTACCCTCTAGCGGGAGTCGTTTTTCATCCACCACCTCCGCCTTTTTATATTTTAGTTCCCTTTTTGGGCGCGTGGGGGAGCTTGCGGTAACTTTGCATATATCGTCGATTATAGAACGCTCACGGGGTCTTCTCTATAGAGTGGCAATATCTTTTCCCCCAGAACTCTTTCTTCGAAGAACACTCCAGAAGCAGCGAGGGCCGGCTTGATGGCGGTGATATTAACGCTACGCGAACCCGAGAGCATTTAACTGTTTTCCAGTCCAATGGCCTTCATTTTAAAGATTTAAATTAGTTGATTCAATATCGAGTGCTTTCTCTCTCTCTCCCACTCCCTCTCTAGTTCGCCTATTCTGTCAAACCAAATTTATCTCATTTGTAGTCTATTCTTCGGCGTAACCAAATTGATATTGCGGCCTTATACAATCAATGTCAAGTAGATTTTGCACCTTGCATTCTATGGTACCCTTTCGTCGTCTGCTGGCGTTATATCAGCTTGGCTAATACCCAAGGCACCACCTTAGGCCTAAGTCATCGTGCGAATTTTAAAGCCATTAATTCAGGTGACCGGGTTACAATGCGTAGGAGGGTGATGGCAAGTCCTTCATGCCACACTACACTCACTATTGCCGTTAACCTAGACAAGTTTTTATGGTAAGGGAAAACCGAAGAGCTCGGGGAAATCCCCTTTAAGCGGTGGGGAGAGAACTGACCAGCTCAACGCGAAAGGAGCTGTTCCGAGTTTTCACTTACACTAGAAACGATTTGATGAATTTTTCACGAGTTTAAGGTCGCCATTTTCGCTAGATATAACGTTATATATGTAATATGATTTAGCATTTTATTGGAATTTTGGTCCCCGCCAGACACCGTTTAGTTGAAGTACGGGATAAAGTGTGTAACTTTATTATTGGACTCGACCAACTTGTTTTCAATTTTCGACAGTTATGTTGATTTTTAGCGGTTTTTAGATAACCCTTCATCGGAATTCCATTGAATTGTGTATTTGAAAAGAATATTTCAGTATCTGTCACGCGTTTAAAAAATACGAAGAACACTATAGGAATAGACCTTTTTATTTGCCCAAAAAAAGTGTATATTCTTCAGAGCAACCGCCTTTGACTGGAGCAATTCGATAAGAATGAACCGTAGAATAGACATCCATTTCGTAGGCTCGCCTCTAAATTTAACCTTCCCGGCCGAAAATCGAATTATGATCCGAGTCGCAAAACGACACTTTTCCGGTTCATTTCCCCTCGAACGTATATTGACACTGAACCCGCAGATTCACCAAAGCCATTGAATCTTTTTCAACCGATATTCGAATCTGACTTATATTTTAAAATTCCTTATACTTCAAAAAGTGGATAAGTAAAAATGGAGGGGGAGGGGCGGGGGGAAATCGGGCTGGTTCTCATCTTTACCGAAGGAGGGCGCTTCTTTTCATAATACCGACATCTTTATTCAGTCGGGTTGTTTTATCGCTCTCTTTTGCATTTAGATTCGGATCTCTATTTACCCCTTTTCATCTCTTTCTTTTGGCTGCCCACGCTTTTCTATTTTCTCTGGGAAAAAGATGACTCCTCCGGAAAGCCAAATATTCTCGCCATTCTCTCTCCTCAACATCGAGACGATATTAAGTTTAAACCTGGAAGGCATATTTCATTTCGCGCGCTTTATACAAAGTGGGAAACTCTGTAGCTTCCACTCCCGGTCTTATTTCCCATTGGTTTTAGAAACGTCTTATTTTTAAGTTTTTCCCAAATAGAACGGAGAAGGAAATGGTTTATCTTAACTCTCTATTGCCCCGCGGTCTTATAGCCTTATACGCGTATCTAACGGAAAGATTATAATGGAGTTTCAATTTGCATAAAGAGCCGAATTGGTAAAGCCAATATATCTCTTCCATGCCAAAAATCCTTCCTCCAAAAATGTGTTTGTTTTTGTCCGTCAGGGCAATGGCCGTATATTTCGTAAAACTATTAGTTTTTTCACTCCCTATTTCCAAAAATTCATTTTGATTTAGTTGATCTTTAAAATAGTAAATACGAACTATAAATTCAATTAGATAGCTTAATCGAAAATGTCTGGAGAAATACTTTATCGTCGAAACAAGTTTATTTTAATAGCTACTTTAAATCAAAGAAAATGGGTTATTTAATTTAATTAGAATTGAAATAAGACTAGTTGTTTCTCGGATATTTTTAACAATCCACCAATTTAATTGTCTACGGCACTTTCTCTCCCAAAACACCAGATAAAAAATAATTGGCTATTTATTAGCGTAGCGTGGGTTTCGCGCCAGCCAGCTAGTCAGTCAGTCGGTTGTAGATATTTTTAATTGGCTTTGTTGCTGCGAAAATACTTTTCGGGGTGAGTCATAGCCCTTTAATTGCACCTAGACCCTATCCTAAGATCCCCCTTATTTTTGCGCGCGCACTGTATTTTCACCCCAGTAGTTGCTATCATAGAAGTCTCCAATCCCCATAATGGCAACAAATTTAATGAGGTAGACTGTTAGGGAGCTACTTGCAGGGTGGCGGATACAAGGGGATTGCTGAGTTTTTGTCTTTATCTATTACATAAAAGCCAGAACAAAAGGAGAATCGCAACCCATCTCCCCTTTTCTCTCCTCTATCTGGTCGCTCGCATCTCTCCTTTGTACCCCCAAATTATTCCTTCAATGGTTTCATTATAAGGCAAATCTCTTTTCTTATTGCGTCTAAAAATAATTGGCCTTGAAGACGGCATCCTTTTGGGATGATAATTTATCCCGAAGAAAACCAGACCCGCGCGTGCTACTTTACTTACCCTTCCGTACGACGTAGAATGTACCCTCGGCCGGCCTTTCATCGCGGTATCACGTAGCCCTTGGCCTCTAATGGAGGTCGATAAAGAGACCGTCTTCACCTTAGCCTCTTTTGTATCAAGATTTTTGTCATTGTTTTAATAAGAATGAGGGTAATAACCCAAATTCGCCGTACGACTATGGCCGTATAATTTAATATAAGCGTATTTTCCCCGTTTACAATTATTATTATCGAAACGATATTAATGTAAATGAGATTTTTTTCTCGCGAAAGAATGAGGAATAATTTCGTCGTTAATACTAATGGCGTTTATTTTTGTCGATTATTTGCAGTCGCTCCGGGAGAGCCCCAAGTGACACCGAGCAGTCCAGTGGCCAAAGAAGGCGAAAGGTTCGCCTTGACCTGCTCGAGTCGCGGGGGCAGTCCGGATCCTCAGATACAGTGGTATCGGCAGGGAGTACCTCAGCAAGGACTGCTGCAAAAGGGTGGATCCAAAGACAAGCCGACTTCCAGTATTTTGGAGTTGACTCCCAAAATGGAAGACGATGGCGCCACTTACCGATGCACCGTCTGGAACAGGGCCATCCGGGAAGAAACTCGACTGGAAAATAGCGTCTCTTTGAGAGTGCATTGTGAGTAGCTTTTAATTGTTTCGCTAACGCGCGCTATTAAAACGCGGACCGACATCAAAAGGGGGCGCTGAAGTCTTGACACATTTAAACGTCGCCGAACAATGAATTATTAATTAATCTCATTTCCTTAACTACAGAGCGCCCCACCTTCGACGATTAAAGCGCTCTTTATTTTATCATACGTAATATTTAGACGTTGTAATTAATTTAAAACGATCCGGATAATTTAGGTTGCCAAATATAGAAACTTAGATATCTTTTATGGAGATTACTTAAATAGAGCGTGTCACCGTGGATGACCGTATACGACTCTCGTATAATCGCCTTCATTTTTTATTTTTATGATGGTTTAATATCTTTCGACATTTGACCGATCCGCGTCTTGGTTTTGTTAATGGCTTGATGGAGAAAAATAATCAAGTTTCTTTTACAGGGCCCCCAGAGGTCCTATAATTCCTATAAAATACTATATTTTCTAAAATGTCCTATAAAATCCTATATTTTTAGCAAAATCCCCCAAAAGTCCTATAAAATCCTATAATTTTGATATTTTCCCCCTTTCAAATCCAACCACTCAGTTCAATTGCTAGATTTAGCTACAGGATAAATTCATATGCAAAGCCATTCTAGTCTATACTTTTGTTATTGTTAACATGGTTAGCTACTAGTTTATTTTGTGATAAAATGCCATGGTTAAATAGTTTCTATTTTTTAAGTGAAAATCAAAGATTTATTTCACTAAATATAGATTGTTTTTAAATGCGTAAAGTTAGTAAACGAAATAGCATATATAGTCCTATAAAATCCTATAATTTTGTAAAAATAGTCCTATAAAGTCGTATATTTTTAGAAATATAAATCCTATTTTTCCTATAAAAAATTGAAGATTTGAGTGGGGGCCCTGCTTTTATTTCTGGTTATTTGTCGTTTGTCAGGGCGCGTTCTCGTTCGAAGCGACACTTAAATTATCGATGGGGCTCTACGCGAGATTGGAAAACCGCGCCAGCTACCGTAAATTCAGCAACAGGTCTCCTTTCTTTTAGCTTCTTTTTAGCTCTTTTTGCGCGAATTAATTTATGGAAATGGTCTCGCAATTTAAAGAAACGCTAGAGAGGGAAAATGCCCCATCCACCAAACAAACGCCCCTATTTTTATAGGCGAGGGGAGAAGTTTTGATTTATGGTTTGGAGAGGGTAGCCGTTAGATGGCGCGAATTTATGGCGCAGCTTCCCTCGAAGAATACCTCGTTTTAGGTGAAGTTGCTTTATGCCTATGTAAATACTGACAATCTTCAAAAATACATTTTTCTTTCATGGTCTAAACGTATTGCTTTTGGAGCTATATTTATACATTTTGTAGAAAATTACCTAGTCACCAGATAACGTTTGACCTTTTAGAAAGGTTCGTGAGTTAAATCGCGATTCGTAGTGTCCAAATAAATCGCGGATTAGTTAGCTTTGTCACTATGGTCTTAAACATGTTGAGACGTCGAATATTGACCAAATATTAAATTTCGATAAATTTAAAAAATCAACTTTGGAAATGGAACTTTAAATTGTTTTTATAATTAACCCGGTTCTTCGGCTGATAGGCATTCTAGACGAAAACACAAATTAAAACTCCTTAATTTGATTTTCATCTAGAACTATCGATCGAAGAAGGTCTTTTTCATTTTTTGCGTAGTTTAATGTTCTATCTCTTCAGAATGACAGTCTTCGAATAGTTTGTAGATTTTTCATTTGTTTTAAAGCGTCATACAATAACAATTTAAAAGATGTTAGAAAATTTATATTTTGTGTTTCGGTCGTGCTACGTATAAATATTCCTTAATCGCGAAAACATTTTGACATTAATAAAAAAATAGGATAGAAAATGTTTTTGTTATGGCGCGTTTAAATCTGCGTAAAATGAATCATCGAGAAACTGGGACCAAAAGCAAAACAACCCGCAGCAACAGCGACCAAATATATTTCCTACATAATGACGGTCGCCGAAACTAATAATTTGGACTGCTGGGTAATAAAGCCCGGGCCTAATATTTGCTCCCGGAGGGGGGGGGGTTACTTTGGTCGTCGCTAGTGCAAATAAACGGGCCAAAGATATTTTAATTTGAAATAAAGTACTACTCATTTTGAGCGAGACGAATCCTCTGGAGAGACAGGAACAAAAAATAGACTAAAATAAGCGACTCAAAATATTGAACGGTACGCGAGGGAAGCTTCGTTATTTTTTTGTCTCCATCGATTCGCGACCCCGATAGGAGGAGCCTAATTCGTTTCCACTGGGGAAGCCCGCGAGATAATAGTGATGATGATGATGAGGGGCTGAGAGAGAGATACAACCCGGACTCCCCGCGAGTTCACTTCGTACTTCTGTTTCGCCTTCGACGACTATCGGGCGTACTTTATACGGATGAGTCAGGTAACCCCGCCGTACCCGAGTTAAAAAAAAGGAAGATAAAAAATCTTGTTCAGTAGCTATGTTTTAAAATGACTGGTTGAGAACATCTGCTCCTCATCAGTAAAAAAAATAAAACTTGAAATTATAGGCATGACTCCCGTATGACGAAAAAAAATTCGACATATCAATCGTTGCAAACCAGTTTCAAGATCTTCCCAACAATCGAATTTTTTTTGGCGATTTTTTTTCTATCGGCGTTTCTTTAAAGGATGACTAGTCTACAGAAACGATTTATTTCCGATGGAGAGCGAATTTTTTTAAACCATTACCTAGAAAGAATTGCCGGCAAAGATGTACAACGTAGACGGTTCTATCTGGTTTTATATCATAACCGCGCGCTGGATATATTTATCCCGTCTTGCCCCGAGCTAATTCTTTCTACCGATTTCTTCTCTCGGTTTTGCTTATATAAGACCAGAGTTTTAAGCGTAGAAAAAGTTTATCCGCATCTACTCGGGGGCACGTAGATCCAACTGGTTTTCTCGGTTCGTCTCGGGGGTCATCCTTCTCGGTGTTAAATTTTTATCGGTGTGTCGTTCGCGGGTTCAATAACACGTATTCTCCTCCTTTCGCGAGTTCTTCCAACTTCAATTTTGTATATCGAGAAGCGGTCGAACTTATTTTCGCGAATCGCCTCGAGGGCTTATTTATGCATTGATGGTCTTAGATCATCGCCCCCCCTCCCCTGGAATTTTTTGGGGATATATTTTCATTTATCATTAAACACAAACATCCCAAAGTTCGGTTTCAAAATATCATAGTACTAGCTCGGATTTCTTAGTTCACATTTAAGACGTATTTCGTTGAAGCCTTTTCGCGATTTCTTTTTCGGCCATTCTTTGTAGACCCTACGAAGATAAATATATTTGAGGTTGCGATAAATATTTGGCCTTTTAATCAGAATTAAATTAATTAATTTGTTCTATATTTAATTATCAAAGTTACCGCAATTTTTGGCGAAATAACGCCGTGGAAATATTATTTGTCAAATGGATATTGTTACTTTGTTCCATTAACAGATAGGTATGGGGCGCCAAAAAAAAAGGAATATGAAAAATATAATATAATTTATAAACAAATATATAGATTATGACGTTTTGAAAATGAAAAATATATAGATGACGACGTTTTGGAAATTATATAGATTATGAGGTTTTGGAAAATATATAGATTATGACGTTTTGGAAAATATATATGACGTTTTGGAAAAATATATATATGACGTTTTGGAAAAATATATATATGACGTTTTGGAAAAATATATATATGACGTTTTGGAAAAATATATATATGACGTTTTGGAAAAATATATATATGACGTTTGGAAAAATATATATATGACGTTTGGAAAAATATATATATGACGTTTGGAAAAATATATATAAGACGACGTTTAGAAATTTAGATTATGAACTTAAAATCGACAATATTAAATTAAAATTTGTTTCAGCGTTCAATTTAAAAATATTAATAATTAGTTGGGTATAGATTTAGCAATTTTAATGGGGGAGTTGCTACGTTTTCGTTAAGTGGTTCTCCCTGAACAATCGCGAATACGACGGATTGGAGTAGACCTATTTTAGTTTCTAAATTAGATCTAGTAGCTACTATAATTGGCTTATTAAGTTCTAATTTTAAAATGATAATTTTAGATCGGATATTATTCGAATATAGAAATAAAATATTAAAATCCATTAAATTGAACTCATCTCGGAAATTGGAACGTTAGGACACCGAACGAGTAAAATTAATTCAGAGCGCATCAATAATGCACAGAGAAATGTATTGTGGTATTTGTATTAAAAGAAATATCCGTGAATGGTATCAAAAGCAAATATTTATTTTTAATGGTGTGTGTATATGAGCCAAGATGACAGAAAATGATATTAGATCTCTGATTACATTTTCTTCTGTCTTCGAGTCCCAAGAAACAAAAAGCTTTCGGTGCGTCTATCTGACTTATCACTCTTTTTCGCTCGTGTAATTAATGAAAAAACCTCGCGGGGGCCAGAGCCCCACTCCATCCCTTTTTACTCCCCCCACCCCCTTGCGCTCTCATCCACCACGCGCGGACATAAAAAGCGACTTGTTCTTGGCCTTTTCCCCCCGTGACAGTAAGGGATGGCACTCTCTCCGGGCAGTTCAATCAAAAGTGGTCGTGCCGGTACACTCTACGCCAGTATAGTATATATGGTCATCCTGGTACTCGTCCCGCGAACGGTACTGTAAGAAGCGGGGTAATAATCTATCGCTTCTGTCTCTCCCGGACTCTCTAGGAAATATATTTCCAACGCGTAAAAGTCTATAAAGGCCGCGATAAATTTTAGACGTATAACGCGGCGAGGGTACCACCGTGATTAAAGTAGGAAGGGGGTCTTTTTTTATACGCTCCTTGGCTTCTGCGCGTGTGTTTTTTTGGCGTTCAAGGACCACGGGCCACGTCCTCTCTCTTTTCTTTATAAGATTTCCTCACGTATCGTCTCGGGGATGGCCGCGTAATTGGTTTGAAGCGGCTAAAATTCAATTTTAGAGGCTCGCGTGGCGAAGTATTACTGGGACCGCTTCTTTTCGGCCTATTTTATTAGCTGGTAGTAATGGTAGGCGTAAAATTCGTAGCGAACGTTACCCGATTTTATAGCCAAAGAGTCGCTCGTGGAAGTGGGGCCATTCTTAGCTTCCTAGAGATAACTCCTTTATTTTTCATACCGCGGCATCGCGCCCAAAATGAAGTCGAATTCGGGGTAAGACCGGTTTTGTTAAAATATTTCCCCGAGGCATCGTCATCGCTTATTGATTGGCGAACTTGACCGTGATTGCTACGTCTGAAAATTTTCAAATTAGTTTTTTTGAAAACAATTTCTGCTTAAAGGAGCGAATATACCCGTATAGTTAGAAACGAAATTGGTTTATTTAAACTTGGTTTATCATAGGGGCTACGAGGCTATCAGCGACTAACCAACCTTGCCGACTTTTTTTTCTGCTGCAAAAATAGGGGACTCCTTTTAGAAACGAATTCACTTATGATCAATTCGCTAAAGCGTGAAAATAAAGCAATTCTCCCCCCGAAAGTCATCTCCCCCTCCACGCTCCCTTTGGCTTCTTTAAGTTTTATTCTTTGTTGGGAATTGGAAATGGAGAAAGATTTTTTTTATTATTCTACTTGTACGCGTTCGTCTCTTTCCGGAATCGCGGAGTGAGAATTCGATTTTTTTCCGTAGCTCCCACCTTCCTCTGTCTCCTCTTCCAGAAAGTTTCCATAAGCCCATTTCTTTTTGTCGGGGTTAGAGCCCCTGGTTGCGCCTCGATGAACCCCTGATCTCATTATGACTTTTTTTGGTGTTACCCCTTTTTTACCGGATATAAATCCCGACTTACTTAACACCGTAGGCTTTGGTATACAGAGAAGTAAAGTCCGCGACTCTTTCCTTCTGGCTATAGTGTCGGGTAGGTCGGGGTTCCGTTAATACCCCCTCTCTTTTTATTCCGGCGGAGAAGCCCGACTTCCCAATCAGGAGGGCTTTTACCAACCTGATTGATTGAGCATGCGCCAACGACTCAAAAAATTACCCGGGAAGGCACGCAGTTGTGAATAATAGGTGACACAACCTAGACCCCCTTTATTTTAACCCCCGAGTTGTCGGATTTTTATCCGCTCTTGGCGCGCTCTTTAAGTAGGTATTACAATCGTGTACTTCGATGTCGTTTGTGTCCGCCAGTTTCGAATAGGTGAAACTTTAAAGTCCAGGGGGGCGGAAAAGATGGTAGTCACGTGACTTTGTGGAAAACTGCAGCGCCATCTATCCTAAGAAATACGAATTATTATTCAATTTCTTTGGCTACTGGCTGTTTAAATTTTGATCGATTCATGTAAATTATATAATTATTATTATTTATAACATCTTGTAATAGAAAGGTGCAAGTTAATTAGCTTTCTGCAGTATATGGAAGAAATGATTTTTTCTTTACCGTCGCACGGCCAACTATGAACACGATTTACCGAATCGAAGTTGGCTGTGATATGGTAGTCACGTGATTTAGTTTTCCCATTTTAACAAGTTGGTTAAGAACAAATTTACTTTATAGTTTCGCCTATTGAAACTAAAATAGTTTAAAATTACCGTGATACTCTTAAGAGGAACCAAAGTGTAGATGTTTAAGTAATCGGCTGTACAAATCGTAGGTAATCACGGAAGATAATTTAAAGCACTGGGAATCACAGAGAAATTGTGATAAATCACTGGAAATCGCCGAACAATTGTGCAAGTTGACCACACCTATATTTAATGTCCTATATTTTCAATGTCTCCCTAGAACTTCCTTTAATTACTCCATTTTCATATTTTTACGAACTTTTTCGTACTTAACCCGTTGCGTAAATTTTTCAATCGTATTAGAAATCGTACCTAGCTCGGCCAATAGCTTGGTCAATTCTTAAACCAAATTCCCTTGAAACAAGTATTTAAAATATACATTTTTCTTTTAGGTCAACAGAAATTATCCTATTTTTTCCTATACTTGAAAAAAAAAATCTAGATTACCAATTTCCTATTTTTCTTAGAAATTGGTTTGTTTTTTCTTTGTTCACCCATTAATTGGAAATCCTAATATCTTTCGAAAACCAGTAATTCAGGGTTCATGCACGACCTGGAAAACCTGGAAAAGTCCGGGAATTTGAAAATTATTCCAAAATGTCAGGGAAAAGTCAGGGAATTTGAAAATTATTCCAAAATGTCAGGGAAAAGTCAGGGAATTTGAAAATTATTCCAAAAAGTCAGGGAATTTGAAAATTATTCCAAAAAGTCAGGGAATTTGAAAATTATTCCAAAAAGTCAGGGAATTTGAAAATTATTCCAAAAAGTCAGGGAATTTGAAAATTATTCCAAAAAGTCAGGGAATTTGAAAATTATTCCAAAAAGTCAGGGAATTTGAAAATTATTCCAAAAAGTCAGGGAATTTGAAAATTATTCCAAAAAGTCAGGGAATTTGAAAATTATTCCAAAAAGTCAGGGAATTTGAAAATTATTCCAAAAAGTCAGGGAATTTGAAAATTATTCCAAAAAGTCAGGGAATTTGAAAATTATTCCAAAAAGTCAGGGAATTTGAAAATTATTCCAAAAAGTCAGGAAATTTGAAAATTATTCCAAAAAGTCAGGGAATTTTAAAATTATTCCAAAAAGTCAGGGAATTTTAAAATTATTCCAAAAAGTCAGGGAATTTTAAAATTATTCCAAAATGTCAGGGAATTTTAAAATTATTCCAAAATGTCAGGGAATTTTAAAATTATTCCAAAATGTCAGGGAATTTTAAAATGTTTAAAAAAAGGTCAAGGCAAAGTCCGGAAATTTGAAAATGTTTCTAAAAGGTCAGGGAATTTAAAAATGATTCCAAAATGTCAGGGAAAAGTCAAGGAACTTGTAAATGGTCCCAAAAAGTAAGGGTATTTGAAAATTATTCCAAAAAAATCAGGCAAATAAATTTTGTAAAGTAAATATTTTTCAAGATTTTTACCTCAAACCATTGATTTATTCTACAAAAATTGTCAGGAAAAATTTGTCAATTTTTGGTCAGGGAAAACCTAGAAATATCAGGGAATTTAATTCCGGAAATTTTGTCCGAACCCTGTAATCAGTTGTACAACATCTGGTTATCATAACGCGACGCGAGCTCGACTCCGTTCCGAAATAGGACCCCCCAAATCCGCGAGGGTGAAACCGAGCTACACGTGCACGAGCGACTTATTCACCTCGTCGCGATCCGAGAACGGGCCTGGCTTTCGTCGAATTTTTAGGAATGACATTGTCATTTCCGAACAATTTTTTATTCTTTCTCGCTCTGGTCGTGTATAAAGCTCATCAAAGCGCGAGGCTAAACTCGGCGACGTTAAAACTGGGCCCTCCCTCGTTTTTACGTTTAATCACTCGATAGCTCGTTAGCACACCGACCAAATCATATTTTTTTCCCCTCGCTAACGTACTTTTCAGGGGAGATTTTTTCGGGAGGAAAAGCTGATAGCATCCCGTACGCGACGTTTATACCAAGTCCCGTTAAATACATTTTTTTTCGGTTCGATGAAGGGGGAGGGTGGGAGCTAGAAACTTAAACGCAATAAGGTGGAGAGTACGAGCCCGGTTCGTAGTGTTCGCGGTGGGCCGCGATAATTTCCTATAAGAGTCCCCGCTTCTGAGTTTTAATTTTCAGGAAATTACCGACTGACGTGCTCTCACGGCCTCGTTTCGCTTTTATCCAAACTTCAAAGGGTGTATTTCTGTATAAGGGAAGGAGGTGTGTATTTTGGAATTGTACCCGGATTAACGCGAATTACTACGCTGTTGAATTCCCGGATTGTACCTCCTCCGAGCGCCTTCGCGAGTGTTGTAGGTTAGTCGACGTGTACCGCTAAATATTAAATCGAATCGGAAAGTTGAACCCGCTCTTTCATTTATTCATTCGCATTTCGACCCTTTTTCAAGCTCCGATTGCCTGATAAGAGCCATTACGCGCTAACGCCGTAGCGGCGCGTTTTCACGCCTTATTTGTGTTCCAAATATTCGGAAATCTTTTTTAATTTCTTCGCGGAAAATTCTTTTTTCGAAATCGCTTTCCGGTCTGAGTCTGGGAGGGGGAGTATCTCGCGTTCAACTTCAAACCAATTTTCACCGAATTTTCTTAACTGAAGAAGCCTATTTAATTAGTCTAATTGAATTTTCTTTTTAACGCGAAAGTGAAATAAATTTTTAATTTTCTTAAAACATTTAATAAATTTAAATTAAATAAATTACACGGAAACCTTTTTAATTTTTGAATTGTTTGAGAAAACGTCTAATTTTATTTTTAATAAGGCGCGTCTTTTACCCGAGTTGAATAAAATCTTTAACCGTAGTCCAAATAAGGATGTTTTTAAAGTCTGGCTACGACGTGACCTTTGCCTACCCCCCTACGGGTATCGGCGTGTCCAGGTCCCATCTCTCACGCTTCGTTTTAAAGTCTTTACATTCACTTTCTGCTCCTTCCATTTCGTCGCTCCGTTTTTCTTTTAATATCTTTCGTCGGGAATATTTTCGTGTGGAAGGGAAATTTAGTTGAACTGCTCTCTGATAAATGGCGTCGAAGTCTTCCTCCTATTGGAGGCCGTCGAGTCCAAATGACTGCCCATCTCATTCGCCTCTTTTTTATCTCTCGGACCCTTTCCTATATGTTTTACGGGACTCGCTAGGCTCATTATCACATACTGGTCCTCTCTCTCCCTCAATCCTTCTCCTACGCTACAGCATCGTCTACCGTCCCTCGTTTCATAATTTAGAATTTCACCCGAACTCGGAGCGAGCAACATCCCCCTGATATTTCGACTAATATCCGACCGAAATCCGAGCTTTCTATCGCGCTATCAGCTAAGTCCCAAGTTTCACTATAAACTCCGCAAAGTGAAAATGACTTCGATTAGAAGGCGAAAGAGAGAGGGAGACTTAACGTTTATTAGCGTGTCCCTTTCCCCCCCGCCCGCTTAATTTCTTTCCTTCGAGCTGCCCACTCTGCGCTATAAGAATCTAAACCTTTAGGGCGTAGGTACCATTATTTTTTCAGCCCTCCCTTTCTTAATTTCCCTGATTTTTGAAAGCCCCCACTCCTGTCTCCCCTCCTTGGCGTCTCATTTTAAAAGCGAAAGGGGTGGCGTAAAGGGCCACCAAATTCTGAAGGTATAGCCTTCACCTTTTCGTCCTATTAATGACCATCATTTGATCTCTTCCCCCCCCCCCGTGTTTCACTTTCTGCCTTAACTCTTCTGCTTCGCTGCACCCAAGATGCTTCCCTCCCTTTTCGTCGCTCCAAAAAATTTCGATTTTCTTTAAAGAATCATTTTTGTTATAACATTCCTTCGCTATCTCCTGACCTCCCATCGATTTTCGGCCCCTTTTTAAGGCGTCTTGGTTGATTCGAGCGGCACCCCCCGCCCCGCCTCTTCTCTCGTGTCCTGTCTTAAACGCTTTATATGGCCCCGTGTATCGCGCGTTCTTTGTCTCGAAATTTTCATCCATCCTCTGTTCTTTTTTCTTTCCATCCGTAGCCTTTAGCATCCTCATCCTGTTTTTTTTTTATTTTTGGGCTGAACTTTTTTGCCAGAATTGATTGTTTGATCAAATTTTTTAATCGGGTACTCTTCTCTTCCTCTCATTTTTAAGACAACCGTTATGATAGACAATTTTTCTTACTTTAATATGCTGCCGACGTTTGTTTAAATTTTTTTTAATTAAAAATTTCGGAAGTCTCGTTTTAACGTTGTTTTGATCGGTTATATTTTACTTTTGTTTTAATCATTTTAAATTCGGTTACGGTTTAGAAACCTTAATTATACTATTAATCGATACGTGTCCAGTTCCCATTCTGAACTTGAGTTAATTAACTACGAATATTTAATTAGTTTAGTGTTAATATCACGCTTTAATGTTCAAATCATAACATCCAAGCGTAAACGAAGCGAAGCGATAAACTTTACCAAAGTTAAATCAAGGATGTATTTGGGTTAACAGAGAATACTTAGCGACAACTATAGTTTCCGATTTAATGATTCGCTGTATGCTTATTCTCTGTTCACTCGAATAAATTCTTGGTTATTATATGTATATAACGAAGAACTTTTGAAAATAACTTTGGCGAAATTTAAAAAAACAAAACCAAAAATGCAATTAATTTCATAATTATTTCGCGTTTATTCAAACTACGACACGAATGAAGTTTAATTAACAATTATGTTTTTCAGATTCTCCACGTTTAACCGTCGGACCTTTCAACCCGTTAAAGGTCTTGACCGATACTGACGTCACGTTGACCTGCGGAATCCAAGCGAGTCCAACGGTTCGGTCAGTTCGATGGATGAAGAGTGGCATGATCCTCTCGAACACCCCCAACCACACCTTGCCCGGAGTGACCCCCAAAGACAGCGGCATCTACACTTGCGTGGCCGAAAACGGCATCGGGGAAGCCACTCAAGTCAATCTGGAACTCGTGGTGTTGTGTAAGTAGCTCCGTTTTCCTAAGAAGCCACCTTTTTGGAGAAAAGCTCGGGCTTATAAAAATAATTGGAATTACATTTTAAAGAAGTTAATCTTAAAAATATCTTAGTTATACACTGAACTTACAATGTTAGAATTAATTATTCAAAAAATTTCACTATTCTAATGTTAATCAGAATCAGACCAATCATATGCATGTATACAGGGTGTTTTGAAAGGTTATGGAAAAATTGTAAGGAGTTGTAGGGGTGAGTTGAGAAGTATGCCTGTTATTCCCCCATTTTCCTACGTTGAGTGAAAAGAGCGCCAGAGAGCTTCAAAGCATAGACTAAGAAAGGTTTCACAAGGACATTTCGCGCACGAATTTAAAACCATGTAAAGTCTCAGCACGGGAGGGCGCCACGTATATCAAAATGCTGGTGCGAACCAAAGACTAGTGAAACCTTTCTTAGTCTATGTTCAAAGTGTGGCCTACTAGCCCCTGGAAGTAGGCTGCAACGAGCGCAAAATCAAACAGCAGGGAAATGCGAAAATTAAGGTTTGGGTTCGGGTGATAGGTAAAAAATGACTTCGTAAACAAATCGAGGTAACCAGCGTAAAAAGGTAAACTTAAACGGTATTTAAAGTCCCTGCTGCTTGGTTTTGCGCTTTTTGCACCTACTTCCAGAGGCTAGTAGGCCACACGTTGAAGCTCTCTGGCGCTCTTTTAACTCATCGTAGGAAAATAAGGAAAAAACAGGCATACTTCTCAACTCACCCCCTACAATTCCTTACAATTTTTGCATAAAATTTGAAACACCCTGTATATTTGCCTTTAGTAGCCCAAATCTGAAATTTGTGTTAAAATATTTTTATTATTTTATAATTTTCTGTTGCAAAAATATTTATTGGCCACTAAATTCACTCTTGTCCAGGCCGTAATTTTCCACCTCGAAACACTGAAGTAGCTTCTCCTTACTTCTATAATTAATAGAATCTATCAGATTATCTCGGTATAAATACATGACGAAAAAAGTGACCCTCCCTTTTAGCGGAAAAAATTATTGGAGTGTATCTGAAAGATCCTAAAAATGGAACTGGGTTTCGTTGGCTTTATCCAAAAAATGAAAGCCCAGAAAGGAATTTTCGGCCTCTGGGAAATTACGACCAATTAATGTAGCGTAAATCCGAGCCCGGGCCTTGCCCTCTTTTCATAATTATTTTCTGGAAAGCCCAACCGGATTAAAAAACATTTTCGCGACCGGACACTCCCGACTCTGACCTAACAACGCTAAGCCGGAGACTTTACCCGACCCCTTCGCGTTGTTTAGCCGTCAGCTGAGAGGATATCTTCCTTAAGCCTAAGCTAAAAAGTTCGGTTCAGTTTGACGCGCGCTTCCCTAGCGCCATCTCTCGCGTGCTCGCGATACCTCGACGAAATTTCTTATTCTTTTTTTAAATAAACATCAGTTTCCTAGCCGAGGTTCCAGAAAAAAATTGCCAACGTCTTTTTTTTTTAAATTGAAGGCTAATACGGATCGGGCTTGTTCGCATTCGGTAGTTTTTTTTATTGGACTTTTAATTAAATAATTTGGTTTAATTTAAAAGCAAATTAAATTTATCCCTCAAATCACATCTTAGCAAATTAAATATACTAGCTCTACTCTCATTGGAAAATTTATCTCAAAACGTGCTCAAAGAATTAAATTATAAAAAAAAAGTTTATTACAATTTTTTATTTTATTGAAATAATTGGTAGCGGATTAGTCAGTTTGAAATTTCCAATTTCGTCCATTATTTTTATAACAATAGGCCCTGTTTTACGATTTATTATCGTAAAAGACTTTCGGACAACTTTCTTTTAGAAATTAATTAACGATATTGAAACGTTGTAAATTCTAACGGCTTTAAGAAGTCGTCGATCCCACGCGAACTATTCCTTTGTCAAATTACTTATGTAAATAAGTTTTTTTCTCCTCTAGCCTTTGTACGCGTTATTTTTCTCTTATAATTTTTAGATGAGAAGAGGAAGGTTTTAGTGTGAAAGGGAGGATCCGGCGCTGCCCTTTAGCTAGTTTAATTAAGTTCCTAGTCTCCGCGAAGGGACTTGAATATTTTTTCTTTATTCTCTCCATTATCCTAATAGCGTCATTAAATAATAAAGTCTTCGTATAGTAGTTCTACGTAAATCTAATTACAACAACACGACGTCCCGATTTAGCTCTCAACTTTTCTTCGACTGGCCCATAGCGCCCCGTGGCGATACTCTCTGCCTATAGCTACGACCAGCCTTAATCGAGTTCTTCACCCGTAAATCACGGAATGGTAAAGTCTACTCCCTTATAATAGTCGCGCCTCGGGTCCTAACCCTTCGTCGAGACTTAACCCGGTAATAGACCTTAGTTGGTGATATGTCGAAACTTTTCGGTACATTATTTCGCGACTGTTTAGTATCCAATTTGGATGTTAGTTAGCGCATCGCGACTTTCAAGTTTTAACTGGGCTGTACCTAATTAATACGCTTCGCAATGTTCTAAATGGCCGTCTCTCTTTTGTTTGGACCCGAGTTTTGTTTTGAATAATAAACAGAGATCTATTGTCGTATTATACGCGGTAGCTCGTAATCGGGGGAAATCTTAAAATTGAAGCAAATTTCCTCCCGAATATATTTTGTTTAATCGGTCTTTAGCGTAAATCGCGATTATACCCGTCAATGTTAGAAGTCTGGGATCTCGAATCTAGCTATTAAATATTATCGACTATACAAAGCTCTACGCGTTAATTTAGATTACGTGTTCACCTAGTGTTTACCCATCGACAATATTTACCAAAAGCGATTACAATGGCTTATATTTTACAAGATTGTTACTTATCGAGAAGCTATTTCAGAAATAAGAAAAATATCAAAGAGTTTTCCCCGAACTTTTTCTAACCCTTACTACGCCGGTGTAGTTGAGTGTAGGCGCGCTTCTAGGGTAAAATGGTTCTATTTTGGTTCAACATGGTGGTTGAATTCGTCTCACGTATCGCCGGCTAGCCTAACACCCCTATTATATTTAATAATCAACCATTTTAAGTTAACCTTGGTCGCTAATTGGTAATTTGACGCTCCCCGAAGAGCGGGGTGTGCTGTAAATGAAATTCGAGCGTTATTTAAAACCAGCGTGCGAGAAAATCTGTCCTTAATTGGTATTTATTAGAAGACCTACTCCAACGATTCCTAGCGTTAGAAGTAGCCGCGAATAATATTAAATTAAATAGGAGTAACTTTGAACTCCAGAGGGAAATTTAATTCGTTCCTTGTTTCGCGATGATACGCTTATAGATATTGGAGATAATTAAAAATAATCTTACGCTCTGGGAATTCCCTTGTTTCCTATTTTATTATATTTGTCACATCCAGCCGCTTTCATCTACTAATTCAAACTCATTTCTTATTCGTAAAAATTGGATTCATAATTATAATCACGTTAACTGAATATTTTATTTCTAAAAGAAAGCTATTTGAAGTTCTCTACGCGCTTATTTTAAAGACGCGAAAACTAATTTATGCACGCATTTAAATTTCTTATTAAAAGCTATGCTTAGCTAAGTACATATTTCAAATTTGAAAGCTCTATATTTTAATAAAATGTTACATGTGTGCAGGTGAGGATTTAGGCATGGTCTTTATGGGCTGCAGCCCAGGGCTTCGTTCAATTAAAGGGCCCCCATCACGGTCAAAAAATAAATAAAACAATGGGTGTTATTCCTAATTCCCTCAAGCGGTGGTTTTCGGAAGCTTGCACGTGGAACATGGTGAAGCAGATGCCTTTTTAACGGGGTTGCCACGATTTTTTAACGGGGTTGCCACGATTTTTTAACGGGGTTGCCACGCTTTTTTAACGGGGTTGCCACGCTTTTTTAACGGGGTTGCCACGCTTTTTTAACGGGGTTGCCACGCTTTTTTAACGGGGTTGCCACGCTTTTTTAACGGGGTTGCCACGCTTTTTTAACGGGGTTGCCACGCTTTTTTAACGGGGTTGCCACGCTTTTTTAACGGGGTTGCCACGCTTTTTTAACGGGGTTGCCACGCTTTTTTAACGGGGTTGCCACGCTTTTTTAACGGGGTTGCCACGCTTTTTTAACGGGGTTGCCACGCCTTTTTAATGTAATATAAGTAATTTAGAACAAAAAATGCATGGCAACCCTGTTAAAATAGCGTCTGCTTCACTATGTTCTACACGAAAGCCCATTTAAACTAAAAATTAAAAAGGGGTAAAAAGAAAAGAAATTTTGGACAAAATGGCGAATGAATCCGCACAACTAACCCAAAATTGGGTAGGCCCCAAACAGCGTTAGTCCAGGGCCCTCAAAGTTAGCAGTCCGCCCCTGAATATGTGAAGACATAACCAGAAGTATATAACATATCTCTTACGTAAGAATTACTCATCTCTCTCTATCCTAAGCTAAGCCTAGGTTTTCATAAAATGTTAAATGCGTAGAAATAACCAGAAGTGTATAATATCTCTTACGTAAGAAGTACTCATCTCTCTATCCTAAGCTAAGCCTAGGTTTTCATAAAATGTTAAATGCGTAGATATAACCATAAGTGTATAATATCTCTTGCGTAAGAAGTATTCATCTTTGGAAATTCGCGCCAAATGGAATCAGCATCGAGCCTGAAAAAGTAAATGTTTAATTTTTACGACCTAGATGGATACTTATCTCGTAAGGAATGCATTATTAACTTCCGGTATAACGAAGTTATCGTTTGATTTTTACGAACGACATTTTAAATAATATTAATCTACCGGAACTGATTTGATGTTATTTTTTATTCCGCAGACGGACCCGAGGTTAATTTGGTGGCTGAGCAAGAAGTATCAGCCGGACATTCGTTAACGGTCAAGTGCAACGTAGCCGCCAGTCCCCCGCCCTATTCCGTCCAGTGGAAGAAAGACGACGACCCGTATTTCCGACAGAACGGGGACACTTTGACTCTGGAGTCGCCCTCCGCGGATGACGCCGGACGCTACAGTTGCATCGCCTCCAATATATTACAACCATCGGGATCTCTTCTGCAACGCGAAGTCACTGGAAACGCCAGCGTCACCATCCACATCACTCGTAAGTATCTATGCCTCTCATCTCTGTAGGAAGAACGACTAAACAACGACTCCGACGACCGCTATCGATACACGCGAGTATACAGGGTGTTTCAAAAGGTTATGCAAACATTTTAAGGAGTTGTAGGGGGTGAGTTGAGAAGTATCATTGTTGGAAAAAGGCCGGCTTTTTTTTGAAAAAATTAAGACCAGTGGCTATAACCGTCTTTTTCGGTTATAACCGGCTAAAATATAAACAGTACCTTTTACTTATGTAAGTAGAAATTGTCTGCAGTTACTAAAACAAATAAAGCGAAATAACTATATAAAATAACTGAATTCTTTTGATTTCCTCGGGAAATTCCC
This sequence comes from Leiobunum rupestre, assembly GCF_980474605.1. NCBI lineage: Eukaryota > Metazoa > Arthropoda > Arachnida > Opiliones > Sclerosomatidae > Leiobunum > Leiobunum rupestre. Next base: position 23,879,046 of record NC_143391.1, read on the forward strand.
CCTAGTTTTTGTGTATGTCGCACCGACAGAAGCGAGGCAGCGAACTTTGGAACTTTAAACCTACCGAAAAACTGGTGAAAGTAAACCGGTTTATAAATATAAAACAAAAAATAAACTAAATTTCTAAATAAAAACTATTAATTTACTAAAATATTCGTAATTTTTTTTTAAAAAGCCACAAAAATCTGGATTTTTCAAGTGGCTATAACCGGTTTTAACCAGGTGGCTAAGGTGACGATGAGTTAACAGAGCGCCAGAGAGCTTCAAAGTGTGGCCTACTAGCCCCTGTAAGTAGGCTGCAACAAACGCAAAACCAAGCAGCAGGGAAACGCGAACATTAAGGTTTGGGCTCGTGTGATAGGAAAAAAGAACTTTGTAAACAAATCGAGGTAACCAGCGAAAAAAAGGTAAACTTAAACAGTATTTAAAGTCGTGAGGGGACCGCGATTTCTCACAATTACATCGTACCCCTGAAATCGCATTTCCCTGCGGCTTGGTTTTGCGCTTGTTGCAGCCTACTTCCAGGGGCTAGTAGGCCACACTTTGAAGCTCTCTGACGCTCTGTTAACTCATCGTAGGAAAATTGGAAAAAAACATACTTCTCAACTCACCCCCTACAACTCCTTAATGTTTTTGCATAACCTTTTGAAACTCCCTGTATAGCTCGGGACCTCTCATAGTCGATCCTTTTTCCATTCGGCGGCGCGTTCAACCCTCCCCCCTCAATTGACATTTCGGGATTCATCCCCCCCCCCATTCGGAATCACTTGGTCGTTTCCCGCCTCCTCCCGCAGTATATTTTATCCCAGTAAGGGTCCTATAAATGTATCTCACTCCTACTCCTTTTATAAGTCTTCGTCCGCTCTCCTTCATTCTTCTTGACGCGATTTGGCGAATCGCTTTTTTACGGAGGAGATGTTATTCGGCGGGGAGTCGAGGGGGCGGAAGGAGTTACTTTTCTCGCCCCCCTCTCGTGTCTCGCCGGTCAATCTTTGTTTGCGAGTATCCGGCCGTTTATCCGAAGGCGCCCCCTTTCGTCTCTCGGAGGGGATAGACTCCCTGAAAGCTGACTCTGACAACCGTTTTCAGGCTGATAAAGCGTTCAAAGGCTGCACGGAGCCCGTAACGAAAATGGCTGTTATTGCTTTGGGCCGAATCACGATCTCGATTTACCTCTCCTTCTTTTCCGTCCGACGCTCTCTCTCTCTCGTTAAGTTTTGCTTCTTTTCCTCTTCCGTCTTTCGGATTTTTTTTCTTGTTTATAATAAAAACGGAGAAGGCTGTAGATAACGACGGAGTTGTCTCGCGAGAATACCCGGAGTTTCGATAGATTGGGTTGGGAATTATCTGACAGTTTGTAGGCGAAAACATTTTTAGCAACTTCTCTACCCAATGAATTGGAAACTAGAATTTTAGGCCTTTTCAAATGTTTTCGTTGTCTAAGTTTCGAAACAGTCGTGCCTTTATAAATATATTTTTAAATATATTTCCTATTGGTTCACGTATTTTATAACAGGGTTGCCATGCGTCAGGGAAAACGGAGAAATCAGAGTGATGTCAGGGAATTTAAAAATGGGCTGAATAGGTCAGGGAATTTTAAGCATTTGTGAAAAGTGGGGGAATTTTAAGCATTTGTGAAAAGTCGGGGAATTTTAAGCATTTGTGAAAAGTCGGGGAATTTTAAGCATTTGTGAAAAGTCGGGGAATTTTAAGCATTTGTGAAAAGTCGGGGAATTTTAAGCATTTGTGAAAAGTCGGGGAATTTTAAGCATTTGTGAAAAGTCGGGGAATTTTAAGCATTTGTAAAACGTCGGGGAATTTTAAGCATTTGTAAAACGTCGGGGAATTTTAAGCATTTGTAAAACGTCGGGGAATTTTAAGCATTTGTAAAACGTCGGGGAATTTTAAGCATTTGTAAAAATTCGGGGAATTTTAAGCATTTGTAAAAATTCGGGGAATTTTAAGCATTTGTAAAAATTCGGGGAATTTTAAGCATTTGTAGAAAGTCGGGGAATTTTATGCATTTGTAGAAAGTCGGGAAATTTTAAGCATTTGTAAAAAGTAGGGGAATTTTAAGCATAAAATGGTCAGGGAATAGTCAGGGAATTTGAATCTGAAAATATGGTGGCAACCCTGTATAAACGTATGTGCTATCTCTTTTTAAAAAATGCGAAAACGAACCTTTTAAGTTTAACGCCAAAGCGCTTCGAATAAAACGAAAAGGGATGATAACCGCGTTCCCGTCTCTAACGTAAACTCGAAAGCGTTTAAATTTTTTAGAACTATTAATAGCTAGGTCCGCTTTCGTTGGCGTGTCGTCCTTAAAAGATCACTTAGGCGGACGGTTACGTTTCTCACTCCTTTTTAAAAGTTTGAATATTTGATTAGGGGCCGACGCGCTCGCTTCCTCTAGTGGAAGGAGACGATCAAATTAAGTACGACAAAATGTTGGTCGCGGGCCCGCGAAGAAGTTAATGTTTTCGTTTAAGCGAATGAATATTCAAGTTTTGAGCGAGAGAGATGGGAAGAGGCGGAGTAACTATTCGATTGACTGGTGCAGGGTTGCCACAAAATTTTCAGATTCAAATTCCCTGACTATTCCCTGTTTTCCCTGACCATTTTAAGAGATTTTCCTTGACTTATTAAGGGCAAAATTTTTCGTTTATATTTTACTTTTATTAGAAGTTAATAAATTTGGATGGACTTATATTTCAGTAAAAAGGTTATTGCAATGTTGAAAAGATTAGCCAAACATTCAAGGAAATAAATGATAATCGTGGAATTTGTCATACATCTAGAGTTAAATTACCTTCAAAAAGTGCACAGATAAAATTAAATTCCCTGACTTTTCACTGAATCTTTACAAATTCTTAAAATTCCCTGACATTTCCCTGACTTTTTAGGCCCATTTTTAAATTCCCTGACTTTTCCCTGATTTCCCTGTTTTCCCTGACGTGTGGCAACCCTGCTGGTGGCTCCATCTCTGTCCAATGAATAATTTAGTCGTTCCACAAAAGGAGGTTTTCTAAATTGTTACGACTATTTGGCCCTACACTTTTGGAAAGCTCGCAGTTTCCTAGTAACCTCAAATAGAACAAAAAAAAGTAAAGAGAAAAGCGAGTCCAGTGTCGTTAATCTAGGTGCGCTAAGTCTCGCGCTTTAATGAATTTCTGATGATAATGAAGAGCTCTAGTCCGCTTTTGGCGGGACCCCTTTAAACCCCGATACGAGCTCCCGTTGAAACCGCGCTTTTTCGTCTAATAGGAGGGGGGCTTTCTTATCTGGATCAGTTCGTTCCCCCGGATCGAGATAAGCGGCCGATTTGCAGGTACGCGGCCGCGAGATTATTCTTCCCAAAACCGCCGTCGTATTAGTCGACATCGTGTCGGAAGGCTGGCAGTGGGGTAAAATCAATCGGCGCTTTTTGACAAATACGAAGCCCCGGTGCATTAAGCATGCTGGTGGCGTAACCAGAGCCCCTAACGACTCTTTTCCATTACAATAAAGCCGAACGCCTAACTGCGAGGCGCGTCGCTAGAGCTGATACCTCTCCTCGATCCCTTTTTGACCCCGTTTAGGTTTTCGCCAGACGTTAGACGCGATTTATTAACCCCCGCGTATGAACTCTCTCTAACTTCGTAAGTCGGAACCTACAGGGTGGAAGCCTCAGCCGTGGTCCAGCCTCGGTACTTCTCCTAGTACACCAGAGTGCTGCGGGTCGAACACTTTACAGGCGCTGGTATTGCACAAATAGACCAATGGGATAATTATATGCGCATCTTTATCGAATCGCCCGAAAAAGCATTTGTAAGATGCGCTTCTAATTCTCCCATTGGTCGATTTTTACACTAGGAAAAGTACCGAGGCTGGACCACGGCTGAAGCTTGAAATTCTCCCATTGGTCTATTTTTGGTCTACCAGCGCCTGTAGAAGTGTTCCATCCGCGGTACTCTGGTGTACTAGGAGAAGTACCGAGGCTGGACCACGGCTGAGGCTTCCACCCTGTATAAGTTCCGGAGTGGCTGAAGTCGGTGGTTATAGTTGAAGGGAAATCCATTTCGTCGGCGCGTTCTTATTAGGCCCCCTTTTTTGTTTTTCCAAGGTGACCGATGCGGGGGGGGGGCTACTTATGCGAGTAGAATTCCATCAGTCTTTCGCTTTTAATGATAGATTTCTGGCTGGACGCAGCGCGTGCCGCGGAAGAATCTTTTAGGCGCGCCCATTAGGCCAGCTTGGTTCGTTCAAACCCCGCTATTAACGAGGCTTTTAATCCGCGTAGCGACATAACGGAAAACATCGTCCCACCCGCGCCTAAGACTAGAAATAGCGAGCGCCCTTTCGCTTATTAAAAACTCATTAATCAAAACGAGTTAGTTGCTCGGACGGCGTCAGTCTTTTGAATTAAACATTTCGCCGATTAGATATGGAAAGTTTCGGCGCGGCGATTGGGTTCACGCGCCAGGCTCGACGGAATACTAATGGAAACGTGTGTTTTCTCTACTCCTCAATTATCGCGCGCAGATAAACCGGGAGAGGCTCAGATTCACCCGACTAATCCGGTGGCCATCGCCGGACGACCTTTCACCTTATCATGCTCGGCCCAGCCTCCCGGATGGCCTCATCCCGAGTTCCGATGGTGGAGGGAAGGTCAAGAGAATATCGAACTAGCCAGGAGGGCCAACTACACTTTGATCTCGGCGCACGTTAGTCACGAGGGACGCTATTTATGTCAACCTCAAAACGCTCTCGGAGAAGGAAAGTTGGCCTCGGTGTATCTCACCGTAAACGGTAAGTGACACGCCTTTGCAATCGTCCAACTTAAGCCAGGCGCTCACTGCTCTTCGTAACGTCTACGTCCTACCTTTCACGAGCCTGCGCTTCGTAACGGAGACAATTCCTTGTGGAAGGCAGGACGGATACGAAACGGAGAGCCAATGGGCGCCTAGCATTAGCCGGCCATCGCGACTTCCGAACGCGCTCGACGACGTTCCCTCTAGAAACGCGTCGGACGTCGCGATAAATGGCTAAGTCGAAAGATTCGACGTCGGAAATACTGAAATCTCGATGTTCCCCGCAGAATCTCCGACGATAAGCATTCCTCCGAGACCGCAAATTATCAAGAAGGAAGGGGACAGGAATTTCAGCCTCACGTGTCGAGCCCGCGGCAAACCCAAACCTCAAGTGAGGTGGCTCCACAACCAAGAACCGATCGCTCTAAACGAGCAACAAGGACGGCATAGCGTGACGATTACGGACAACATCGAGGACAACAACGCTTACTCCGTCCAAAGTACACTCAACTTCGACGGAGCGGCCAGAAGGGTCAACACTCTGGACCCGAGCGACCGAGGACAATATTCTTGCGTTTTCGATAATGGCGTTGGAAATTCGGCTTCTTCGCACACTGTGGTCCACATTGAGCGTGAGTTCCGTCTTTGTTTATATTTTCGAGTCTTTTCCTTCAAATAAATAAAAGTTTGGGGTAAATGTCGTCTTAGAACCAGGTATAATAATATATTAGTGAAATGCGAAAAAGGTCTAGCCTTTAAATGGGGGTATTACGGGAATGGAAGGGTCCTACATTTCGAGAGAAGGCTGGCAAACGCAGTCACTCTCATTCGCTTCCTCTCTGACTTTTTTTACGATCATTTTCTTTTCGAGAATAGCCACTCAAAGGCGTAAACAGTGCCGTAAAAATAGTTTCTTCAGCGGGCTCCTCGCGCCCTTTATTTTTACGAGGGATTGGGAGAAGCTGAGGCAATGAGAAGACCCTTAATATTTCGTCTCGACATCCCATCTCCGGTCCTCCGAATTTCCCGCTTTTTTATGGTGGGAGGCAAAGGTCGATACAAAACGTTGAAGGCCAGGAACCGGGATGAGCTTTGAGATACCGTTTTCGTGGAGAGCCAGACGGAGAAAGGGGGTTTCCGCGCTGGGTGTGTTAAAACTAATTAAGCTCCGAAAAAGGATTGGACGTTTACATAGCGTCTGAAGGGACTTCGGGGAGATGTTCCTCATTCGGACGTTTTAAAAGGCCCTCTCTCTTTCAAAGGCACCTCCAAATCTAAAGCTCCCAAGCCCAATTTAATTATATAACAGTAATAGCTTCATGGTTTCGATAATAAGACCAGCCGAATCTTGTCGTAAAACCAGGTGTTTTACAACGCGCGGCCCGTGTCAAATTAAAAGAACTTTTTGGGATCACATTTCGTAGTTTAGTCAAAAGGGTCGTTTATAAAATTTAAACCGAGGATTTTCTTTCAATTAGTCTTTCCTTTTTTTTGGCGCACCAATTTTTAACAAAGCAACGTCAGAGTCAATCGATTAGATTGTCGTTTTATTCGCCGATCTTTGACTCTTATTTAATAGGCGAATCTATAAAGTAAATTTGGTCTTAAAGGCCGACTACATAAATATTCGGTTTACTGTCTTTCACTGGAAGTCGGCTGACTGCAATACACGTGTGCCATGCAGTCAGCCGACTTCCAGTGAAAGACAGTAAACCGAAGATTTATGTAGTCCAACTTGCTGACATGGGAAAACAAAATCACTTGACTACCATATCACAACAACTTCGATTCGGTAACTCGTGTTCATAGTTGGCCGTGCGACGGTAAGGAAAAAATCATTCCATCCAGATACTGCAGACAGCTAATTAACTTCCATTTTTCCATTACAAAATGTTTTATATAATCATAATAATTTGATAATTTAGATGAATTGATCAAAATTTCCACCGCCATTAGCCAAATAAAATTAATAATAGTTCGTAATTCTTAGAATAGATGGCGTTGCCGTTCTCCACAAAATCACGTGACTACCATCTTTTCAGCCCCCCATAGTTTCGCCTATTAATTCGTTTTACACCGTGTTCTGGAAAGATTTTATTTAGAATCTGTGATATTTGGTTGATATTGAAGTGGATAATCGCCGTGTCGCGTTGAAAAGTACACGCCGAAACACTCAAAAAGTCGTTAGAAGCAATTTCAATTTGGAGGCGGAAAGGAGATTCGGAACAGATTACAGTGGGTGGTGCGGGATGTATTTAGGTTTCGGACTTATTATTTCACTGGCTCGTAATTTGGAGCCACTCGACTCGAAAGAGAGGAAAGGGGCCAGTAACGGATATTTTGGCTAACCATACCCCCCTCTCTAACGAAAGGAGCCGAATTCATTTCGGCCCCTTTTTTGTCGGACTCCGAGCAGGGGGAAGCATTCGTCACAATTTAATTGGTCAATTTTTAATTCTTGTCAGGTAATGAGAGGGGGCCTTTTAATAGGCTGGCCGCGACCGGAGCGCGCTAATATAATTTCCGCTTGACGCGCGCCGCTCTTCTCTATCTGGGCAGGGCACCGAAAATAATTATACTCTTTCCGCGCTCTTTTCGTGGATGGCATTGTTTAAAGTTTTGATAACAGCTCGCTGTTAACGCTCGCTAAAAGACCCAAATTTCCTTCTTTCATTTTTATGGAAATTAGGACCTAGTTTTCATAAACTACAAATGTTTAATGGTTGTACACTTCGCCATCTCTGATCGAGTTTAAAGTACTTTCTAAATCGTGGTTACATTCGCGTTTTACGACCAAATTTGCCAACGTAATTGTTGTCAAATCGTAAATAAAATAAGTCTTTAAATTCTATTAATAGAAACGTTTAAATTGCTTAAAGGGGAACGGCCAAGCTTTTTAAAATATCGCCTTATTTGCGTATCAAAAGATCACGTACCTTATTTTGTCTTGAAAAAAGTTTTTGGCCTAAAAAGTTGGAACTCAAAATAACGCCAAGTATTTGGGCTTGAATTTTCGCCGCCATCTTAAGGTGTATCGCCAGCGCCAGCAGCACCTTAGTGAGCGATTTCCAAACTATCCTAACTTTTAGAATCGTGCAATTTAGGCTTAGGTCCCGTATATCTGGAACGCGCCGCGCGTGCAAAACAAATCTTTCTCGTATTCAGTAGCGCGCGCTTTTACATTGTTTTTCTGTCTCACCGTTTTCTCACCAGGTGTCGCGGCGGCCGCGCGCTTTTCAATTTCCTGAAATTTCTTTATTTTATTATAAATTAACCACTTAATATTTTTTACGCGGCTTTCGCCATAAATTTTAGTTTTTAACGGGCTATAGGGCTATCTAACTGGTTAAAGCTTGACCGTTCCCCTTTAATAAAAGGACCCCAAAATGATCGATTACGTCTAAATAAATATACGTTTTATATTTCTTAAAAGTTAAATGTAAAATCAATTTTCAGACTCTCCCGTGGTTCGCCACACGTACAACAGAGTGGCCTTCGACGTGGGTGAAACGGCCGTTCTGGTGTGCAAAATGCAAGCCTACCCCGAACCGAATTTCGAATGGTTCTACCAGTCGCGAAGTTTGGAGTATCAAGGAGCCTATCAGACTAACGTGACGAGCCTGGGAAACGACCTTTTCGCCGGAGCGCTGGCCATTCGGGACATCTCGGAAGGCGACTACGGGGACTACACTTGCCGCGCTTGGAATCTAATCGGAGACGACGAGAAGACTATAATCAAATTGGTCAAGAAAGGGGCGCCCGACCCGCCCTCCCACGTCGCCCCGGTCAATATCAACTCCAACACCGTCACCTTGCAGTGGGTGCACGGCTTCAACGGAGGATACGCCAATACGGAGTTCATCGTCAGCGTCTACGACACGTCAAACGGTCAAGTCCGCAACGAGTCTTGTCGAACGCAAAATCCTTGCGAAGTAACAGGTGAGGGGACGCCTCCATTTCGTTTAACGTCAGGGCCTTCGTCGTATCTCCTTAACGACTGACGTAAAGCCCATTTAGTTAAATGCACGGTCCCATCGCTCCCTGGTCCCTAGTTCAAACGGGCGAAGGAGTAAAAATACCCATCGGCCTCGATAAGGGAACGTAAGGTCCCGGAGATTACGCTCTGACAGATTTTTAACTTCTAAAGAATAATGAACCCCCTTTAATGAGGTTTTATATTAATATGTAAATTTATTTTTATCAGGGCTGACGTCGAATACGAAATATAAATTCAAGGTTTTGGCCGTCAACGCCAGGGGACACAGCGGATACTCGGAGGAAATTACCATCACCAGTAAAGGTATTTGCCGTTCCGAAAAGAATACATTATTACGTTATGGTAACGGTGGTAAAGGCGAACTAACACGTTTATTTTTTACCATTTTTTTCTTCCTTTATTCGACACAGTTAACTTGAAAGGTGAGTTTGTGTCTCGTCGATGGTGGAAGTAATCTTGTCCTAACAAAAACGGCTCCCCTCTTTCTAACTCCCGGATCCAAAACAACCCGACTAAACACGCCGACTCTAACACGTCTCTCCCGCCTCTTTCGAATTAACCGCATTACGCCCATTCGTGACGGAGAACGAATTCGTGCATTTTTTTCGAGCTTTATTAACCTAAACTATTCCTTTCTAATTAACCCGTTGATATCGTTTAATTCGCTTTAGATATGCCGCGTGTCAACGCCGCCCACTACGACAAAGACACTCACGTCGTCACTTTCCAGGTCATGCCCACCAACCTGAAATTATTCGCCAAGGTGCTTTTTTCTCTTTTGTTTTAACATTTTTTTGCGACGTTTTTATCGCGTAAAGAGCCCTGGCTAATTAGCCTTCTCGTCCCCCCCAGATCGAAGCTAGGTCCTCGGACGTTGAAGATTGGAAACAAGTTGCCCAGGTAGACGAGGTGGCCCCCAACGTGAACAAAGTGCCCCTGCGAGCTCCCGTCACCGCCCAAGCCTACAGCGACGTCCGAGTTGTGCTTTGTTTATGGAGTAACGAGTCCTGGTGCGGAGATGGTCGCATCGCCAGTCCTGACGGTCAGTTTTCTTTCTACCATCGCTCGTTTAAGAAAGCCTACTAAGCGTATGTCGGAAACGGATCACCGAAATTGCTCTATTATCTCGCGCTGGCAATTTTATCCATTTTCCGATACTTCCGATCTGGCCTACTTTTGATCAACCAGGCGGCCCCTATAAAAACGCTGCCTCCGCGCGCCTGCAAGCTATGTCGCCCAATACCCCTTTGTGCCCCCGAGCGATCGGAAATCGAATCAATTTTTCTTCTCGCCACTTTCAGTTACAAAGCAAATCCCCTTAGAGTCTTCGTCGAAAAAAATAACATCCCGTTCGTTGGGCCTCCCACCCCCTGAAGGCCCCCTGTATAAGGCCCCCTGTTTATACAAAGTTGGGGGACCGTTTTTCTCTCGCGACAAAATAGGCATATTGCTTTTAGGAAATAAGTCGATTCGTTACCGTGACAGCGTCAGAATGGCGAATAAAAAGATCAAGGTAGGCCTAAGCCGTCTTCCTGTAAACATTTGTGTAAGAAACCGACGACGTTACGAAAAAGATGGCCAAATACACTCATCGATCAGCCCATTGGCTTCGAAAAATTCTTTTCCACATAATCTCTCTTCTCTTACGCTTCCCTCCTTCAGTCGATCTGACATCGAAGCTCCTCGCGCCCCCCATCGGGGTAATCTATCTTTCGGCGCGAAATTTGTTTCGGCTAACCCCGTTTGGTTTTCCGCAATTTTGGACGCGACATTTTCTCGCGCTAGCTATCATTTTTATTTACCCGTAAGGTCAAATGCACACCCCCCTCATTCTTATTTTGAAAGCCGTTACAATTATACAGGGTGTTTTTCAAAAGGTTATGCGAAAATTTGAAGGAGTTGTAGGGGGTGAGTTGAGAAGTATGCCTGTTTTTTCCCATTTTCCTATGAGTTAAGCCTAGTTCCCACTTAACGAATTTTCGATATTTTCGCGACGAATTTAATTTTCGCCGTAGCTTAGTAAATTTTATTCGCGACCGTCAATTCGTCTCACGAAAACTAAATTTCGCGCTAAGTGGGAATCAGGCTTAAAAAGAGCGCCAGAGAGCTTCAAAGTGTGGCCTACTAGCCCCTGCAAGTAGGCTGCAACCAGCGCAAAACCAAGCAGCAGGGAAACGCGAACCTTAAGGTTTGGGTTCGTGTGATAGGTCAAAAACGACTTTGTAAACAATTCGAGGTAACCAGCGTAAAAAGTAAACTTAAACGGTATTTATTATAGGGTTGGCCGATATCGTAATTTAACCGATTCCGACACCGATACCGATTTCATGTTTCTACCGATACCGATACCGATTTTTTTACCGATATGGCAAATCGGTACCGATACCGATTTTCCCGATTTTTTACCGATTTTCACCGATACAGATTTTACAATTCATTATCAATGGTCCAATACTAATGTTACCGATTTAAAAAAATCTCGATCTACGAAAACGGCGTCTCTTCCTCTCCACCGCCATTTCTCCATGCCGCAACTGAAGTTTGAACTTCATATGGTCAAGTTTAGTGACTCCATCTACCAGGACTTTAAGAAAATTGGTTTTAAATAATCGGAACTAATCGGTATCTGAAGGTTTTTTTTTATAATCGGGTAAAATCGGTTTTTTAGACGCGAACCGATTTCATATCGGTTTGGGCCCAACACAAAAGCCGCGTTCACACTAGACACTTTGGAACCGTTTTAAAACGGTTTCAAAAGATCGAATTGTAAAATTTTGATATCGAATGTATTTATCGTATGGCTATTAATACAGTTGACACCGAAAATGTTCAATTTTATCTTTCGAAACCGTTTAAAAACGGTTCCAAAGTGTCTAGTGTGAACACGGCTTAAGTCCCTGCTGCTTGGTTTTGAGCTTTTTGCGCCTACTTCCAGAGGCTAGTAGGCCACATTTTGAAGCTCTCTGGCTCTCTTTTAACTCATCGTAGGAAAATGGGGGAAAAACCGGCATACCTCTTAATATTTTTGCATAATCTGTTGAAACATCCTGTATATTTTTTAAATATAGAAAATTCAATCGTCATTCTAACGAACTGAATCTTTTCCGTCGTAACCATCCGCTTGATTTAATGAGCGGCTTGGTAACAAAGAGGGCTGTCGTTTCATCCGTTCCCCGTCATTTTCCAACCTCGATATCTCTTTGGATTGGTGTCCTATTTAGTCGAATTGGATCTTCATTTCCAATGGAATGTTTTAATAAGTCTTTCTCTCTCTTCACCCGGGGAGGGCGCGCCGCCAAGGTATTGAATTGGAAAGCCGAAACTTACGCCAGTGAAAAGGAAAGATATCGGTTCGTTCGGCTCAAATTTCACTCTAGCTCCTTCAACCCCCCTCGCCCCACTTCCAGTTCCGCTAATTCTTAAAATATAGCGAAAAGGATCTTTAATCAATACTTCTCAACAAGGTGCGCTTATTGTGTCGAGCCCCGTGTTCCATCCTAGAGCCCCGATGATTTTTCTTTTAAAACGAGAGAGAGAGGGGGGAATAGAGACCTCTCCCGTAGCTTTAGATTGCAAATGCTCGCGCTCCACTAAGCCGAAAAGGCGAATTTGCTTCCCCTTCATTCAAATAATGTCCTAGTTTCGGAATTTTCGACCTATACGATCCCTTTCCCCTTTATATTAGAAATCTCGCCGTATTACTTTCTCTCCTAAACCGCTTTGGTTCAAAATGAAGTTGTCAGCGCCGTATCCGAAATAATATTATTCCTCGACCTATCTACCCCCTAAGTAATTAATTTTAATCTTTAAGGATAATATGAAGATTTTTCCTTTCTATAAAGTCATTACGCTTCTCGAACTTGTTTTAATGTATCGCTTTCGTCACGAGATACGTAAGAGTTCAGTTTAGTTTTAGGGTTAGATCAAGAATGTATGTATTTATACTCAGGGATAATGAATATGTCGAGATAATTTTTAGCGTTTCTCCAATTCCACCCGTTGGGGCCCCCGGTGTGCTCCTCCGCTTTAATAAAATCAAATAATAGTGCAATCTCATTGGTTCTTGGAAATTACGTTTTTCGACGCGATTAACGCTGCTGCGAGGACGCAAAAAATAAGACCGTCTCCTTCCCCCCCCCCCCCTTAGCGTGACGGGGTTAGGGCCTCAACGTGTCCGTCGATAGTCTCGACATATTCATTCTCCCTGAGTATAAATAAATACATTCTTGGTTAGATCTTTATAAAATAGGTAACTCGTCGAATTTTCTTTTGGCTATCATAGTGAAACGTAACTCTACGTCACGAGTGACGCGCCCAATGTTACTTTATTGAAAGGCCTATGTGGCCTATTTTTGACCTACTAACGCCTGTAGAAGTATTCCAGTAGCAATACACCGCTGTGTTGGCAGAGGCCCACATTTAGGAGTTGACTTTGTATTACGACCTCTCTCGTCAATTCTCTTTCGATATTTTTTTATATAACCTGCTAAAAATTGAAATTCGCCAACTGTAAAAACGACCATGGGGAATTTTTCATTCCTTAAGATACAAATTGGCGAGACTAAAGAGGTGAGGAGGAGGAGGGGGGGGGAGAAGGTAAATTTGAATTTGCCGGAGTTGCCTGGCGTCTTTTAATAAACGCTTTTGCTTGTCGAGAGAATTAATTTGAAGCGACTTGAAAAATATTCGAACCCGCTCGGTTCCCCTTGTTTAGCCGGAATGGAAACACGCGAGGTCTCTCCATACGTTTCTCTCTCTATAGCCGTTAAATTTAGCAGATTAAAAGGAAGCTTGTATACTTTCGGACTAATTAATAAAACTTTGCTTACTCTCTCTCACTCTTTTATCGGGTATAATTAATAACCTGGCAATAAACGTAATGGAGTTTTCTGGTTATTTCAACGTCTCTTAATACCCCCCCCCTCCTCTAAAAACCCAGTTAGAGGCGTATAAAAGGTATACGCATGGGGGGGTGGAACCTTCATTCCAATTTTTCGAGCATCTCCTCCCCCCACGAAAATCGTATTCTTAATATTGAAAATGGCTTTTTTTCCCTCTCGAAGTAAATAAATAATGCTGGCGTCTCAGAGAGTCCGTCGCACGGCTTGCTAATAAAATTGAATCTCCCAAATTCGTCGCGTGGTGGCGCTTTCCTATTTACGGTTCTCTCTCTCATATTTTTTTTATCTCCAGTCCGCCCCTCGTCGCGACTCTTTCTTAACGAAATACCCGCGTAGAAACGCGTCTTAACTTCTTAGGAACACGTAAAAGTCGCCGCACGTGCTCATAAATTCTTTTCTTTCGCGAACGCGTGCGGCCTCGATTCTTACAACGTTCCCCTTTCCTCCTAAAAGAAAACCCGGGGGGGGGGGGAAGGGTTGCTAAGGTCGCGGGTGATCTGTCATAGCCGTATCGAACTCCACCCTGCCCATAAAGTCTGCCTAATCATTTTCGACTCGGCGTGATATGTTAAAAAAACGTATCCGAAAAAGGGAAAAGGTTTTGAGAATACGAGATGGGAGCTTAGTCGAATGGGGTACGTGCGAATATCGGCGTACCGCGAAAAGGTGACCGGAATAAAATGAAAAACGTATTTTTGGCACAGAGAAGAGAAAGATTGAGAAGGTATTTCCAACCAGTTAATACTTTAATTCCGACGACGAATTCTAGGATTAAACATTTCTCGTCCATACTTTTATCTATATATAAAAAGTTCATTCGTTATTTTGCTTTCCGCGAAGCCGATTAACTTCGCTCTCCGGATTGCGGAATCACTCGACGGTGAAACGGAAAGCCGGGATGCGAGTACAGTTTTCGTCTCCGAAAGCCTTACCTGTGATAGACGGCCGTCTCCGATGGCTCTATACTCTTAGAGCCGTCCAATTTATTCCGTTCGGTAATAAATCTTCTCGAAAAGACATTAATCCAGCGCAGTCGAAGAGACTTTTCTTCTGCGCCGCAACTGTTTGAAACGCGGCGGCGTGTTCGAGTGGCACGCGTCACCCCATCCAGATTCCTTCAACGTGGCGGGGCTTAGCCTCCGGGGGCCCCGGGATATTGCCCCATCGGAAACGAATTAGGGCCGACCTCGACAGTCCAAAAAGTTACGTTTTCCCCACTCTAAACCCGGCAAAAGCCTAAAACTCTAATAACCTTTTTGGGTAGAATATCTTACTACGCGCTACGAATTACGAAGTAGGGATTATCGGGGAGGAAGCCCCCCCCCTCGATTTTATAGCGTTACCCCTCCGTATGTTTTTCTCCTCCCCGCGTAGTCTATCATTGTATTCACTTTGGTTTGGTCCGATCGTCTCTTCTCGTACATCACTTTACCCCCATTAAGTCACCAAACAGTTCATTTGCATAGTTATTAAACTCTCCGTCTCTCCCTGCCTCCCTGGGTCTGGTCTCGATCCCTCGGCGCCCGCTCTTTCCCGTGACCTTTCCATAGAAATTCTTGTAGCTATCCGCCAACGAGCGACGGAACGCCGGTTAGCTGTCAGCCTTCTACGACTCTATATCGGCACGCGTTACGCCAACACAAATTTCGCGTCTCAAATCTGCCGGTGGTATAGAGAAGAGCGTGGTCAATTCCCCGCTCTCTGATCCCTTCACCGCGTCGCATTCCAATCAGAAGACTGCACCATCTCACCGTACCCGTCGAGAAACGCGACTCTACCCCCGTTCCCACCCTGACGTTCACCGTCAACCGACACTCCTTTTCGTTTTTACGGAGATTGTAGCCCGGCGAGTGTAATATTGTATAGGCCCCAATCTTTTGACATTCGGCGTTAGTTACATTTTCAGACGTACGGTCGGGCTCTGATCGGGCGCTTCTTGTCTCGCTGTTTGCTGATGTTGAATTATGAAAGGGGAGCGTGGATTGTACGGAATCCGTTCGTGGGGGTTCGCGTTGACCGAGATTTCCTAATCTCGCGGGGAAGCGGAAATCGAAGGGGACGGATGAGAAGGGAGGAGATGCGAATAGAGAAGTTGGAATTAGCGACGGAGGTCGGCTTGCCTCTTCCCCGAAATTAAACGTAACTCGGCAGGAAGGCGAGGGGTTCAACATCTTAGCGCGCGATGAGAGTATTATTAGAATTTTAAAGGCCGAAACAATAATTATCTTTAAAGATTGAAGTAAGCGTCAAAAGAGCGGGGAATTTGAAATTGGCTTAAAAGCTATTAATTATTCAAAAAGTACAACGTCGAAAAGTCGGCCCTCTTTTGATGTATTCATATATGTTTTAGTCGAGCGGCGGCTTCAGGTGTCGCGTTTGTTAATCACGACCAGCGGGCGGGGGAAACATTCCTCCCCTTTTCGTTTCTATATTTATTCCACTCTAAAATAATTAAGACTTTCGCGGATCGATAGAAACTAAACGCGTCTGAATATTCCAGCGAGCTTTAATTAACTTCGGAACTTTTTCCGCTTCATTTTAGTCTAATATGGCGTTTGGTCAGTCCGCGTTAAATAAGTTAAAAGCCTCTGTAATGTAAGTTACGAAATTATCGCCTTCCAGATATTATTTCTTCGTAGTTGCCACAGCGTGTCTTTGAATAAGTAATTAATCTTTCGGAATGTATAAACCCGAACAATATCGCTTGTAAACTATAGAATCGTCGTAATTACGGCCATTGTCAAAAACTCTTTTCACGTTTTGAACAATTATTAATTTAATAATCACGCGTTTTAAATTAGGTGGCCGGGTTACAATGCTTTGGAAAGGGTATAGACGTGGAAAAACTTAATCAGGGAATTAGATTATTGACAGAAAAGTCAGGGAAATTGCAATTTAGAAAAACAAATTGGGGAAATTAGAATTTAGTAAAACAAATTGGGGAAATTAGAATTTAGTAAAACAAATTGGGGAAATTAGAATTTAGTAAAACAAATTGGGGAAATTAATATTATTTTGTAAAAAATCTGGGAAATTACATTTTTTTTTAATCTGGGTAAATCTGAGAAATTACAATTTTTTTAATCTGGAAAAATCTGGGAAATTACAATTTTTTTTTAATCTGAGAAAATCTGAGAAATTACATTTCTTTTTAAATCTGGGAAAATCTGAGAAATTACAATTTTTTTAATCTGGGTAATCTGATAAATTACAATTTTTTTAATCTGGGTAATCTGATAAATTAAATTTTTTTAATCTGGGAAAATCTGAGAAATTACATTTCTTTTTAAATCTGGGAAAATCTGAGAACTTACATTTCTTTTTTAATCTGGGTAATCTGAGAAATTACAATTTTTTTAATCTGGGATAATCTGGGAACTTACAATTTTTTTAATCTGGGATAATCTGGGAACTTACAATTTTTTTGTTAACAATTTATGATGGTTCAGAAAGTTTGCCTTAAAGAGTAAAAATTTCCATACGTGTTTCTTATTAAAGATTTGATTTTATTACTTTTATGGAACCAATTTAGATTAAGTGTCAATCTTAGTTTTAATTGAGGTTATATTGCATCTGGAAAAATAAGGGAAATGCATGTGAGAAATCCTGGAAATATCAGGAAAAAGTTAGTTTACAGGGTTGCCACACGTCAGGGAAAAGTCAGGGAATTTAAAAATGGGGCCTAAAAAGTCGGGGAAAGAATTTGTAAAAAGTCAAGGATAGGTCAGAAATTTAAGAATATGTAAAAAGTCAGGGAATTCAGTTTAAGCTTAACACTTTTTTAAGGTAATTTTACTCTAGATCTATGGAAAATCAGGCTAATATTATTTATAACTTTGGTATTGAAATATAAGTTGATTAAATTTCTTAAATTCTGATAAATTTAAAAGTTAATTTTGGCCTTAAAAGGTCAAGGGAAAATAACTTAAAATGGTCAGAATAGTCAAGGAATTTGAATAATATTGTGCGCAACCCTGTTGTATGAACCCTGATAGGAGGGTGGTTTTAAGCCCTTCATCCCACGCCAGCCAATGCCACAATACAGTTTATTACGAACGGTATTAAATGTAATATTTGATTCCTTTTTGAACATTTTGGGGATGACCAATGTTTCTGGTGGCTTTATTGGCGAATTTTTGTTTCGCGTTGTGGCGGATAGAGAGCAACGAGCAGCCGGAACCCTTTCATTCGGAAAGACCCCGTTCGTCACCGCGAAATAGAAGTCTCTTTCGGCGAAAGGGCGCGGCTTACGAAGGCATTGTCTAAAGCGGGTCGTGTTTGAATGAGTCCTTTGGAACTCCATTCTCTTTCGGCGAAAAGTTTTCGCTTTTTGGCGCGGTTGCCGCCTGGGGTTTGAGAGCTCGGAACAATCATCCTCGGCTTCCTCCGTCGAAGCGGGCTCGTGTCGAAAAGCGGCCAATGAGGTGTGAAGTTGACCTCACGCCTGAGCGGCCCGTAATGGAAAAGAGACCCTTCGCAGTTAACCCGGTGATCAATAACGGCGACTTAGCCGCGACCCTGTCTCCTCCGCGCTGATATTGTCGGAGACATCGCCTCCCTCCCGCCCTCTTTTGATCGCCCCTCTTTACCGTACACTGTATCTCCTTCCGAACCAATTTCGCCTTATATCAGTCGAGTCAAATCCCCTCCTCGCGCTCTGATTTCGGGGGTCGCCGATCGAGACGAAGTCACTTTTGTTTTGACTGAGAGAACTCCGGCGAGGGATGGGGAGCGCCCTTTCGAGGTTTTCATCCCCGAGTTACGTGTCGTCTGCCCCGACTATTCCAAAAATATCCATCAATGGATTCCAGCCCGTCGCTCTACCTACTCGAATGCCTAACCTTAATGCTCCTTTCCGAAGGATGGACTACAGACATTGCCGTCATTTTCATATTTGTCAACTGTCGCGATTTTTGCGTTTGGTCCATCAATTTCGCGGTAACGCGTACCCTTACGGACCAAACTTGACAGGCTGGTACTAAGCGGGACAACCCCAGTCGCGCCTATGGCCGTACCGTACCGTTGACCGCGCTCGGTCTTGGATATATAAAGATGTCGGGATTACGAGACGCTATTATTTTTTCCCGTATTTTTCCGGCCTCAACTCGGCCGGAACGAATCGACGACAGGAGTCGAGTTTCCATCCGAAACCCCGAGACAAAAACCCTTACTTTCCACCGTTTAACGCTCCAAAGCCAATTTCTCAAAGTTCTCGGAGAAAGAAAAATAACGAATTTTTCCGAGAGGCCGGATTTATAGCGAGAGAGTTTCGAAATGAAAGAAGAGGTTGAAGGGGGTCTAAAGCCTAAAACGAGAGCGGAGAAATCGGTCAGTCTTAGTTAAGAGCTGTCACGAAATGTGTTCGCCGTTATAAAAGGAGCGATCCGCCGGAGTTAGACCAGTCCCTCCAAAAAAGTTCTATTTTCTTTCAACCAAACAGCCTAGTAGACCGATTAGTCTTTATCAAATTTTGGTTCTCTTTTTCCGTCGTAGCTGGTTGGCGGCTAGCGAGCTAGTTTCGTTGTTTACTTACTATTTTGTAGCCGATATCCTTAGCTAAAGAATGGAGGCATCTTTTAACGAATGAGAGACCCGACAATGAGAGATGGGGATTTTCGCTTCTCGCGCCATCTTACGGAATCTTCCGGAAACAAAGTATAAAGAACCGCTTCTTTATTTATAGCGTTTGCTAAAAACAACCCGATAGTTCTACGGTAGGCGTAATAGATGGTAAGATTCGCGTATCGCCGAACTGTCCGGTAGGGTTCGGATGCTCCTTGGAAGTCCCCCGATTCCCCGATCCTTTTCGTTGCTCGTTAGGAAAGTCAATGGATGAAAGACGCTGAGTAAAAAGGCAACCAGTTTTCTCCTAGTTAGACTTTCGGGTTGGCTCGGCTTCGAGCCTCCTGCCAAACGCGACTGACCGCGCCAATTCGCTCGGGATAAAGTAAAAGAAGCGTGATGGAAAGTTTTTTCCTTTCTTCGGCTGCTTTTTGGGTTTTTCATTAATTGACTATTGATAATTCTCGAGGCGCCCGACAGAGAACAACGGACGAAAGCTCGTAACTCGATAAAAACAAATAGTTTCTTCCGGCAAGTTCTCGCGGGCCCTGACACGGTACGCGCGGGTGTCCGGGCCCGTACGGCGAGTCCCTTTCAATTATCTCGCCATCAACGAAAAGATCTGGCCATCTTAAACGAAACTAATCAACTATTTACAATTTTCGCTTCTCAAAGCGTTTCGTGTTTAAAAGATGAGCTTTTTTTCGGCTTCCGTTTATTCTAGCGAAAGACGGGTGTCGAGACATCTAAATTAAACCATCTCTTTCAATATTGATAGGTTCATTTTAAGCCGGCCTACAAAATACCCTTTTATTGATTTCTTCCCGCAGAAGAGCAACCTTTCCCGAAAGAAGCGAGACCTCAATTCCTTAAAGAGAATCTGATGACCATTATTATAATCGTCGTGATTGTGGGCGTGGCATTCTTCGTCGCCGTGGTCGTCGTCATTTGTTGCTGCTGGTGCCGCAAAGGAAAAAAGGGTTAGTGACCTCGCCAACCTTTCCACTCGAACAGAGTCTAAACAAATAGCTTTCAATTTCAGGCAAGAAGGATTACGAGATGCAAGCTTCGAAGTAAGTTTCGCTCTTAATTTTATTCTAGATGAATCCGACTAGATTTAACCCTTTCCTTCGCGCTCGTAGCACGAGACCCGTGGCCGTGGCTCCACCGCCCTACTACTCGGACGGAGTGATGAATAAGGGGCTGGAGAACAATATCAACATGCACGAGGATCTGGCCAAGCACGGCATCTACACGACGGGCCTGCCCAACTCCCACATCACCAATAACGTTCACAATGGTAAAGTTGAATCTTTAGTTTTACTCTCGACGCGAGCCTGAACTCGCTCGCTAACGGGCTACAGAGATCCCGGATTGTTTGCTAAGGGAAGAAAATGCTTAAAGGGCCACCGCGTGTCGTCCTGATGAGGCGGATGATGAAGAGAAAGTTAGAATGAGAGGGAGGGAGGGGATTGACTGGGGGGGGGGGGGTAAGGAGAGATCTTTCTAAATCCTCTTATAGGCCTGATCCGTGATAAATGACCGCGTTAGACCATCCATCAGCGGACAGTCGTGGACCGGAGCTTTTCCTCTGGACGACGGAGACCCGGCAATAATTTATGACGGCGACGAAGGCGAGACCGCAAACTACAGATTGATAGCCCAAAGTTTCGTAATTAAGCCCAAAGCCGTTAAAATTAATTTATCAGATTATGGCGGGGATTTTCTAATACCCTGGATGATCGTAGAGAATCGACTATGAATAGATCTTGACGTCAAACCCAGTTGATATTTAAAGTTAGTCGGTGCCTTTTACCCCCGCCTTCGCCTCAACTATCCAGCGACGTTGAACTCCATTGCCAGCGGAGTACCTTTACCGCGACCGCGTTGACCCCCGAACCGCGATCAAAAGGCGTCGTTTAGCATTTCTGGAAAGTCAAGTTGTAATTATTTTCGCGGCCCAAGCGACTGTCTCTAACAATTATTAATTGTCTCTAGCCCGGCTAAACGCTTCTATTTCGGTGAATGTTTTTGGGGTCGGAGAGATATAAATAAGAGTGGCGTTGACACCTCTACCGGTACCTACTTCCGGGTGTGTGCCCGTTATTTTTATTTATCGTCTGTAGAAACGGTTATTTTGGGTCCTCGTTAAATTTTCTCATTTCCAAAGTGTAAAACTAATTGTTAAAATGCCCGCCTACAACCGTTTTTATCGTAGTTTTAGCTCCGCGATTCCTCGAAAGTAATAACCTGACCCCCGTCAGTATAGATTAGGTTTGATTTCCCGAAGTGTATTAGGACGTAAATGGTCAAAATGCCCAGGGAGTTCCACCAAAACATTGGGAACGAAACAAAAGATAATAAAACATAAATAAAAACTAGAAGAGTAAAAAAGAGAAGCCCAGAAGGAAACGTGCCTCAAACTTTTCTTCTAGATTAGAAAATAAGTGGTAAAGAAAATAGATCAGAGGCGTAGTAACGTATGACAAAGGGCTCTCTGTCTCTACTTCGCCAGTAGGGCGGAGGGATATACGATTATTTTTTAAAGTTTCTCTTTCTTCTCTTGTTCAACCCCCCCCCCCCTCGCAACTACCCTTTTCAATTTCGTGTTAGCTATCGATTGGTATAGTAATAGCCTAATACTCCGAGACTCGCATACCGTCATATATATTTTTAGATCAAGATTCCTAAAAAAGTTGTAAAAACGGTAGAAAATAACTAACAGGGTTGCCACGGGTCAGGGAAGTCGGGGGATTTGAAAATAGGCCTACAAAGTCGGGAAATTTTAATAATTTGAGCAATTTAAGGAAATTTGAAAATAGGCCTACAAAGTTAGGAAATTTTAAAATTTTTAGAAAATTCAGGGAATTTGAAAGTAGGCTTACAAAGTCTGGGAATTTTAATAATTTGAGAAAAGGTGGGCAATTTTAAAGTAGGTCTACAAAGTCAGGGAATTTGAAAGTAGGCCTACAAAGTCAGGGAATTTGAAAGTAGGTCTACAAAGTCAGGGAATTTTAAATATTTGAGAAAAGTCCAGGAGTTTGAAAGTAGGCCTACAAAGTCAGTTAATTTCAATAATTTGAGAAAAGTCGGGGAATTTGAAAGTAGGCCTACAAAGTTGGGGAATTTTAATAATTTGAGAAAAGTTGGGGAATTTAAAAATAGGCCTACAAAGTCAGGGAATTTAAAAGTAGGCCTACAAAGTCGGGGAATTTTATTGATTTGAGAACCGTCAGGGAATTTGAAAGTAGGTCTACAAAGTCAGGGAATTTTAAATATTTGAGAAAAGTCCAGGAGTTTGAAAGTAGGCCTACAAAGTCAGTTAATTTCAATAATTTGAGAAAAGTCGGGGAATTTGAAAGTAGGCCTACAAAGTTGGGGAATTTTAATAATTTGAGAAAAGTTGGGGAATTTAAAAATAGGCCTACAAAGTCGGGGAATTTGAAAGTAGGCCTACAAAGTTGGGGAATTTTAATAATTTGAGAAAAGTTGGGGAATTTAAAAATAGGCCTACAAAGTCAGGGAATTTAAAAGTAGGCCTACAAAGTCTGGGAATTTTATTATTTGAGAAAAGTCAGGGAATTTGAAAGTAAGAGAATTTTAATAATTTGAGAAAATTCAGGGAATTGAAACTATAACCTAAAAGCTGAAATAAAAATATTAAAATCTGAAAAAAGTTACAAAATGACAAATTTTTATCTTAAAAAAGGTCAGGGAAAAGTCGGAGAATTTGAAAATGAAATTTTTGTGCAATCCTGTATAACCAGAAGTATATATATCTTACGAAAGAAGAATGAATCTACCTAATTTGTAATGTTATTCGCTCAAAACACGAAAATCGTTTGGGAAGAAAAATTAGTGCGCTCTGAAGATCTTCATGTATTGATTTTCTAATGTAATTTCATCGGGAAAATATGGTTTATAAATAGGTAAATATCCCTACGCTTAAAGATGTAAAATGTAGAAATTATACCGTAATAGAATATCTAAATTTTGAGCCCGCCGCCGAAATTTTTTGAGTTTTCCTTTTTGAAATTTTAAATAGGAGAAATACTTTTTATCCCCTTCACGCCGCCGCCGCCGCCGAAAAAAATCCAAAGCCGCCTGTTTTTCGCCACCGACCGAAATTTAATCGGCGCTATGTTCTATATCGCGGCTTAACTTAACAAACAACAACGTGAGAGGGGAGCGCGTGGAGGGATTTTTTCTCTCGTAGGCGGGGCCAAAGCCGTCAGAGTGATCTTACCATACGCGATACGGCAGGATAAGCATTCCAAGTAGAGGTCTATACTTAAGCCTTAACCTAAAAACTTCGTGAAAACATAATTATTCTTCGACGATTTATCCCCTTCGAGAATTTAGCGCTTTGAAGATGGTCCTAGAATGAATGAATGTCCTTGGATTGCAGAAACATTTATTTCTTTTGGTCTATTCGTTTTCGGAACTTCTCCTTAGCTGTCCAATTGAAAATGAAAAGAATGATTAGCGAGGGAGCGGTGGACGAATACGTGAAAAGTGCCCCCTTCCCCCAAAATAATTTTTAATCGTCAGTCTAAAAGGTTTTTAAAGATTCCTTCTTTCCAGCCTGGTACAAGAGCCTCCCTGGGGTCCCGGTTTGACCGCGGCTTTCTCGTCTCGTCCATTCCATCCGGGCGATACCCTCTCCTCTCTTTTCAACGTCACTCCCACTCGCCAATTCCACCCCTGTTTGTTATGACAAATTGTTCCCTAGATTTGAGCCGTTTCTCGTTTCGGTTGGGGGCCTCCACACCCCCCAGCAAGGAGGTCTGGACGTTTCATTTTCACCGCGTGTGTCTCCCACGTTGCTTCTCCTTTTATTTTAACGTAATGGCCGAAAAAGGGGGTGTTAAAGGGGCTCAAAATCTACGGTCGCCATCTTCTGGTAAAAATACGTTTGAAATCCTCCGCGAATTTTCGTTTAATTAACGTATACGTCGTTAGTTTCTCCCGCCGCAGTTGGCGCTTTTAAAGGATTTTTCCCGCGAGAAAGTTTCTTTATTTTGTCCGTTCCATTTTTGTCGATCCGTTGGGTGGCTGGCGGTTCCCTCTGACGGCGCGCTGCTAAATTATAGCCTTCCGTATTTTCCTCTCGTGTCCGGATGACTGAGTGATGGTTGGCCGTCTTTTCTCTGAAGAGCAACATTTTTCACGGCAAAGACAATTTCGGGATAAATAGATAATGGGTTTGAGTGGACGGTTATTATTTTTTATTATTTTTCAAAGCCCTATCTCGACCAATATTAGGTTTTTTATGGGAAGGAGTTAAAGTGATATATTTTTAGTTTTTCGGAGGACGGAAACCGGACGGCAAAATGTTGAGAAATTGGCGTTTTTTGATCCGGATCTTTTTCTTAATTTCTGGGTATTTTTCTTTGAAAGGGATGATGTACGGAGGCGAGCACGACTCTAGTCAATGCGGCCCGAATGACAGTCAGTCGGACCTTTGGCTGAAGACCGACGCTGAAGTTCCTCCGCCGCCCCCCGCCAACAGTAGCTATAAGCCTTACGACAATGGAATGTCCAATGGATATTTCTACCCCGATGACTATCAACCACTGACAGACGAAGTGATGAACATGAAAAATAGGGATCATTTACGTAAGTGCATCTTTCAATCCCATTCTTTTAATACCAAATGCGTTCCTTTTTGCAACGCCTTCGAAATAACTATTACCAGAAGTAAATAAAATCTCTTACGAGCGAAGTGTCCGTATAGACCTTTGCAAGCCTTAGACAGCTTCTAGAGATGAGTCTTAAGCCCGTAAAAGGGTCGGGTTTTCGATATCGTAGTTTTTGGCGGGTCGGTCGGGTCGAGTCGAATTTTATAATTTTTTTTAAGCGGGTCGGGTCGGGCTTTTTATGAATCAGTAATCGGGCCTTCAAGTTTCTATTTTATTCACAACAGCAAATGTGCACGTGTTAATCATACTCTTACAGGGTTGCCACACGTCAGGAAAAACAGGGGGAAGTCAGGGATTTTACAAATGGGCCTAAAAAGTCAGGGAATTTTAAGAAATTGTAAAGATTCAGGGAAAAGTCAAGGAATTTAATTTTATCTGGGCACTTTTTGAAGGTAATTTAACTCTAGATGTATGACAAATTCCACGATTATCATTTATTTCCTTGAATGTTTGGCTAATTTTTTCAACATTGCAATAACCTTTTTACTGAAATATAAGTCCATCCAAATTTATTAACTTCTGATAAAAGTAAAATATAAAAGAAAAATGTTGCCCTTAATAAGTCAGGGAAAATCTCTTAAAATGGTCAGGGAAAACAGGGAATAGTCAGGGAATTTGAATCTGAAAATTTTGTGGCAACCATGTCTTAGCACGTTCACTAATTTTTTACCGTTTCTCAAAGAGCTCTAAACGCCATCTACTGGCCAAATTTGAACCTGAGAGGCCGCTCTCAAGCGTATACTAAAAACATAAAAAGTGCAAGTTTTTCGGGTCGGACCGGGTTTCAATTTTGTATTTTTAAATCGGGTCGGCTCGGGCCCTTAAAACTAGCCGGCAAGACTCACCTCTAGCATGCATCTTCCCATGAGAATTACTTTCCCGCCAAACTTGTCTTATGTACTTCTGCTCTTATTCAAAAATATTGGCCGTATTTTTAAGGTACCTTGCGTGTGTAACTAAGAATCCCTTTTCAAATCAGAAAGATACAAAAGTACTCTGTGGTGTGTTGGGAAAAGCCGCCTACCAGGCGACCTCTATAAATCTCTCCCTACATTAAGAAATCTTTTACTTTTTGAGATATCCGTAATTATATTTTAAAAAATATATTTGTTATTCAGTTTTAAAGCAATTTAAAATATCCTGATAATTTACGAAAGTAATTTTAAAAACTTAATCAGTCGATTACAATAATTGATTTTATAAAATAAAAAGTGGTCTTGCGCAACTTGTTAATATGTTGCTCTTACGTCACTAGACGCAGCTTTATTAGTATATTCTTCGCACGAGTGATTTGTTCGTAGACTTGTAAAAATAAGAGCGTGACGTAAGAGCAACATTTAAACAATAAGGCCAAGTTACTTAATAAAAAGAACTATTAGGCGAGTAGATGGCGTTGAAATCGGGCAAGAACAAGACTTAAGATCAATCATGGACTAAGAATCTAAAGGGACCCACTGTTTGGGCTAAAAAAATCACGGATAATTTAAGTTCAATGTGGACAAACTTGGAGTCGCTGAAGTCGATTTCCGGCGTAGTTTCGTAGAGAAGCTGGAGCGTTCACGTTCAATTTTGACAAAATGGCGCCGTTGTTGTCGGTTAAATGATTAGGCTTAGTAAGTTTTTGACCTTTAACTTTTGAAATTGGGCCTTTAAAAGTTTAAGTAATGGTAATTAACCATTGTGTTAAGTAAAAATAACCAGTAAGCCACGTATGGCTGAGGTTTTTTAATAAAAATTTTGTTGGAATCCATTTCATTTCTAAACTTAAAAAATTTATTTAACTAAGCCTAACCTAACTTTATCGCACGTTCTGTCGCCTAAGCTCCAACTCGCGGTGATAGTTGAACAGAATTCTTGAGGCGCTTCAAAGAGGCTGGCGTACTTTAGTAAGCCTTCAGATTTAGGCCACGCCCAAGAAGATGTTTGAAAAAATATCGGTACGAGTTAAAATTGATGACGTCACCCAGATGAGCCTCCGTTGATTTTCAATACGATCTCATCTTGGTGACGTCACAATTTTACATAGCAACGCAAAAGCCTTAATATGTTGATAAAAAACCACGCGATCGAGGCAACCTTATAGTTCCCTTTTTTACGAACCTTGGACCACGCGTACCGTGTCAAAATATCTGGTACAGTGAGTCCCCTTAAATTCTTGGTCCATGGATCAATATTGTTTCCTGGTGGAAAGGGAGGGTAGTTAAAGCGTCTATTGATTTTAACTGAGTCCCCGTAACTACCGCCATCTTGGTGGTTTCCAAATTACATTTTTATTTCTAAATTATTAAAATAAGAATAAAATGAAAATGAAATTGAATATGTTTTCAGATTCTCCTTATTACGACGTGAGTGGTTTGCCAGACCCGTACGCCATGGCCGAGGACGAGAAAGCTCAGCAGGTGTCGTTCGACGAGAGTCTTGAAAGCGGCTATTCCACCCCGAATTCGCGGTCCAGGCGCGTTATTCGGGAAATCATCGTTTGAACAGGGTCGACAGTTTAAATAGTTAAGAAAGCGTCTGATAAACTAATTAAGAGAAAGATAATGAGATAAATTTAACAAATATATATATGGAAAGCGAGTTTTATAAAGGTGATTCTCGGAAGAGAAACGAACAAGAACCTAAAGTGAAAATTTAAAAATGAAACGTAAAAGACTGAAAATTGATAGACTGAGAGAGTTCGAACGAAATCTCTGGTCGCGAATGAAACAAAAAAAAGCTTTTAAAATAATTATCCATCTGTTTTTAAGTTGCCAAAGTTTTAAAAAAATATACGCGCGTGTTACGGCGAATTTCTCGCTATACACGAGTGGAATTGAAAAAATGTATTTCCACTCTTGGATGGTATTGATCGAAATATTTAAAAACTTTTTAGATATTTCTAGAAACAAATATATTTTAAATCAAAAAAAAGCGAAGCTCTCTGATGATACAAAAAAAAACGCGTATTTCATTTCCGGATATTTTTAATTTTCTCGTATCGATCTCTGGAGACATTTTCCAACCATCTTTTGATTAATACCGTTAATCAAAAGTGTCGCGAATTTATAATTTAACCATTCGTTGAAACGTTACAAGAGGCCATTTTAATTCATTTTCGTTATAAACGTTATATAAAAAAGTGCAAAAAAAAAACCGCGCCCCGCGATAGTTCCCTTTTCGTTATTTTCGGCCCGAGCATCCACCAAAAACTTCGTCTCCTTATTGCCATTGACTGACGACTGACCCGTGGTGATTGAACCGCCAACTGTGGAAAATCCCCCGTTATAAAAACACCAAGTGGCTACATTGCCGAAACAGTCTTTAATTTATAAACTTGGACACGCCATTTTAAAAGATATACAAATCTCTGTTTTATTTCAAGTCGTTTTTTGTTTTTCGTATTTCCAACCGGGTCGAATAACCGACTGATTCAAGCTCGCCTCTCGAACCAGCGTGTTTTATTGTCGAGAGCGCGAGATTTTTACACAAACATTGTTATATGATGTGAAGCGGCCATAATTGTATACGATTAATTAATTAACGGGCGAATCCGAGCGGGGGGGGGGGGGAGATGTTTGAAGTGCGGGACTGAACACCGATATCAGAAGTATATTATAGTGACTCGTCCTTGTAAAAAGTAAAACAAAACACGCAACCGCGCGCGCGTTCGAAAAGAATTGTATAATTGACTGCTCAAAACCTGTTTAATCATTATACTGTAGGCCTGACGTATTTACTCTTCATTCCGAAAATTGTATATATTTATTTATAAAAACCAGTTGTTTCTTTTTTCGTTGTTTAAAGAGAATGTGACACGATATAACTCTGTATCTTTCTTTTTATTTTCCATTTCTGTCATGTATTTAAAAGAACCAACAAACAAAACCAGGACTTTGAAAATATACAAGTCATTTGTACATACACGCATATAATTATATACATTCTTTTACATTCGATAAATAAAGCCTTCTTCGAAACTGGAACAGGTTTTTCTTTTCTTAATCAGCCAGAAACTCTGCTCGTCACAGTCGTGAAACTTTAGTTTAGCATAGCTAAAACCAGTCGACCGTAAAATGTAGCTACGCTCTCCGTGGAAGTCTGCCGATCAAGTCGTCCGTACACTCCGCTGGACCAACCGGACCTCGCCGTCATTGGACGCCGGAGCCGATGCTCAATGAGCCAACGTAGATAAGTACAATCATTTCGGGGATCATCCAAAATGCAAGCGGTCATTAAGCCATTCGTTGGCACCGAACTTCGTCGTTCGTCTACTTAATTGAGGAGTTCGTCTCCGCACCAACCGCGCATAGTGCTAAATAGTGGGGTACCCCCGTGTTGTAATTTAACCACCAGAAATCGTGCGTTTAGTTAATCGTCACCACCGAGCCATTTATTAAGTTACTTTTGTTTACGAAATTGTATTAGTGTTTACTAGTTTTAATTAATATTGTAGTCTAAAGTGTTTAATTAGTATTTAAGTTAGCTGCAAAATAATGATAGGGAAATTGGCCATCTAGCTTAGTAGGATTTAATCTTAATTGTGTGTAAATAAATAACGTGTGTTAAATATTAAATATCTTATCTTAATTCTGAATCTCTTGCGTTCTAATTTCCCTTAATAACTATTCATTTCACTAGAACTAACTATTAACGTTATCGACTACGCTGGTCAGAGGGTAGTATTGGCCTTCTTACCAGGAAAACGTTACACTTTTTGTTTCGTTTTTTAGCTATAATAATCCAATCTTTCCTCTTAAAACAGGGAAATTCTTTGTTACGAAGATAAGTTTCAAAGGCTGTTGAAGTTGAGCTTCTGACATTTAGGTTTTATTACGTTTTTAGAAACCTAGCTTTAAGTAAAAGCAGTAAATTAATTCGTGGTAATAAGGATAAATACTTATCTAACATTTACAATTCGATTCTTACTATGGAAATACTTACAAAATATTACCGATTTTTCGAATTTTTTAAACCACGAATGAGGTCTTAACAAATGAAGTTCGAACGTTTGAAATTTGAGCAAACGATAGCAAATCATTGAAATTTGAACAAACGATAGCAAATCATTGAAATTTGAACAAACGATAGCAAATCATTGAAATTTGAACAAACGATAGCAAATCATTGAAATTTGAACAAACGATAGCAAATCATTGAAATTTGAACAAACGATAGCAAATCATTGAAATTTGAACAAACGATAGCAAATCATTGAAATTTGAACAACGATAGCAAATCATTGAAATTTGAACAACGATAGCAAATCATTGAAATTTGAACAAACGATAGCAAATCATTGAAATTTGAACAAACGATAGCAAATCATTGAAATTTGAACAAACGATAGCAAATCATTGAAATTTGAACAAACGATAGCAAAGCATTGAAATTTGAACAAATGGTAGCAAATCATTGAAATTTGAACAAACGATAGCAAATCATTGAACTTTGAACAAACGATAGCAAATCATTGAACTTTGAACAAACGATAGCAAATCATTGAACTTTGAACAAATGATAGCAAATCATTGAACTTTGAACAAATGATAGCAAATCATTGAACTTTGAACAAATGATAGCAAATCATTGAACTTTTATCAAATGGTAGCAAATTATTTAAATTTTGGTTCAAAACACCGAAGCATAGGCTTAAATTCAAATGTTAAATACAATTATGAATAAGATAATGGTAATTTGAGATAATTACGAATAAATAATTAAATATGATTGCAACAAAAATTACCTATCAAAAAGTATGTTACAAGTTTAAAGAATTAAAACGTAATTTCTTTACAACTGTTAAAAATGTTGCAATATCGCAATTCTTATATTTTAATCTACTGTCGACTAACCCTAGTTAAGTAATGCAATAATGGTAGGCTTCGCTATGAGATTGACTAGTATAGTAATATTATTTCAATACGGTTTGTTAATTATTGTTGACAGGGAGAATAACGTTAGTTGATACGCCAATGGATGATGAATACTAAGCGTGAAAAGTGCTAGAACCCGAGCGTGGCTGATCTACCAAGTAAGAGAATATTTTAGATGTAAAACCTTTGAAAAAAGAAGATGTCGCTACTGCCCTATCGTCGTACGTTAATTTTCTTCTCTCCAGGACAATGCCGTTACCATGGGCCTCTATGGTAGACCTTTACTTATGGGGACCTTATGATAGGCTTATGGTATTATAGAGAACTAAATGAAAATATAAACTTTTTGGGATATAAAACAAAAAATATAGGCAATTTTATTTCCAATTTATTCATTGAAATTAAATCTGGGTCACTGACTTCATCGAGACCATAAAGGTAAATAGTTTCCTAATAAATGTGTAATTACGGGAGTGGTGTGATCAGTAAGCAATTTTAGAACATGAATGAAAACGTGAGCTTTCATAGACGAAGAAACGAGAACAATACAGAAGCGGGACATGGCGGATGGCCTTTACACCTGAACATGAATTTGGTTAGAGGAATTATAATTAATTAATTAATCAAATACTGGAAAACTTTAACAGTTGGGCCCTTAAGAAACATTAAATCAAAATCTGCCAAAAATTCCATGATGGTCAAAATCAAGAGATACTGGTTGTCGTGCGCAGCGAAATAAAAGACGAGAACTTCTCCGACATAAAAACCGGTAAACCTTTTTCCTCTTATTTCAAAACAGAACTGGCCGTTAATTTATTTTTACACGCGCAAAAAATAACACCTTTTTTAACAGCAACCAAAAACTCACTTTCACGCGCGCGTGCGCTATATAAACATTTGAAAACGAATATAGGTACCTGTACTATACAAAATTACGATGTGTACAACCGAACATTCCGCCCGCCTTGAAATAACGAATTTCAAATGAGATAGTAAAAGTCCGAAAAGTTACATTTGCATACATAAATAACCCTTAGTAAACAGTTTGAATACAATTAAAATCAGTCTAGTGGTAACTGCCATAATTTAACTACGGGTCTTTTCAGTGATTTGTCAGAGGTTCTGACAGTTACGACGCGAACTTGATTGTCTTGTCCTGGATGAAGTTCAGTGATTCTTGCCATTCTCCACTTGGTTGGAGGTAAATCTTCATCTTTGAGCAAGACCAAGTCGCCGACTCGTAGATTCGGTTTTGGTGTAGTCCACTTTGGACGTTGTTGAAGGCGAGAGAGGAATTCATTTCGCCAACGGTTCCAAAAGTGCTGCAGTACTTGTTGGCCCAATTGCCAACGTGACAGGCGGTTGACGTTTTCAGAAGTGAGATCGGGTTCGGGTAATGCGGTGAGCGCATCTCCGATTAGGAAATGTCCAGGTGTCAACGCATTGAAGTCGTTTGGATCCGAGCTTAACGCCGTTAAAGGACGTGAATTTAAGCCAGCTTCGATTTGGCAAAGAAGCGTTTGCATTTCTTCAAAGTTTAGAACCATGGTGCCAAGAACTCGTTTCAGATGATACTTGACGGACTTCACCCCGGCTTCCCAGAGGCCTCCAAAATGTGGCGCTGCAGGCGGGTTGAAGTGCCAATTAATTCCTTCGTCTGCGAGCCATCGTGATACTTGATCGTTGTTGTTTGTAGAGACTATGAATTTGATGAATGTTTTCATCTCTCGATCGGCTCCTGTAAAGTTGGTTCCACAGTCGCTGTAAATGTCGGCGCATTTTCCTCGTCGAGCAACAAAGCGTTTCAATGTTGCCAGAAATGCTTCGGTGGTCATGTCACTGACAAGTTCAAGATGAATTGATCTTGTGGTAAAGCAAGCGAAGACGGCAATGTATCCCTTAAACCTGAGGTGACTTCGTCCCTTCATTAGTTTAAGGGTAAATGGTCCTGCGTAGTCGACTCCACACTTCAAAAATGGCCGAGCAGGATTTACTCTCGCTGGTGGTAAATCGCCCATAAGTTGCTTTACAGTGACTGCCTGCTGTCGTACACATGAAACACATCTTCTGATATGGAAACGTATGGCATCACGAAGACCGACGATCCAATAACGTTTCTGTAAGACAGAAGTTAGTAGTTGAGCACCTCCGTGAAAATGTTTTTCGTGCTCGTGTTGTATTAGAAGTTCTGTTAATTTGCTCTGTCTCGGTAACAGTGCCGGATGCCTTTGTTCGTATGGTAAGTTGGAGTGGCAAAGTCTGCCACCAACTCTAAGAATCCCATCTTGATCGATGTACGGACGCATCGAAAGGATTTTACTTTTCCGTGGTAATTCCTTGTTTTGTTTAAGGCAAGCTATCTCTTCGTTAAAACTGTTGCTTTGGACGACCCGAATCCAATGGGATAGCGCCTTTTCGTTCTCTTCCTTCGATAAAGGTCCAGTAATCCTCAATTCTGTCGCATTTCGCGAATTGAAGACAAAACGTAGAATGTAGGCGGTGATATGAATGAGTTTTTTAAGCGCTGAAAATCTGGAAAGGAGCGTGAAATCCATTTGATGATGTGTTACTAACGAAATAATTCGTCTTTCCTCGGATAAACATTCATTTGGCTCTGAGA
The DNA here is from genome assembly GCF_980474605.1 of Leiobunum rupestre. Lineage (NCBI taxonomy): Eukaryota > Metazoa > Arthropoda > Arachnida > Opiliones > Sclerosomatidae > Leiobunum > Leiobunum rupestre. The sequence continues at coordinate 23,912,473 of NC_143391.1, forward strand.
GTTCATGTAGTTCTTGCGTTGTTGCGGCGAAAATAAGGCACTGCGGTCCATGCCACCAGAGACCATGATTTCCCAGTTCGCTAGCGGATATTCCTCGAGAAGCGCAATCTGCAGGGTTGCTATCTCCTGAAATGTGATGCCATTGCGCTCTCGGTAGTTTCTCGTGGATTTCTGACACTCGATTGGCTACGAACGTTTTCCAACGTTGCGGTGGAGCTTTCAACCAAGCTAGGACGATTGTTGAGTCCGACCAGCAATGAACATCAGCTATATCCAATCTCAATGTCTCCCTGATCAGTTGAATCAGAGAAGCCAAAAGTAATGCACCAGATAATTCCAGTCTCGGAAGTGTGATTTGTTTGAGCGGAGCGACTCTTGTTTTCGCAGCGATCAGTTGTATTTTGATTTGTCCGTTGTTATTCACCGTCTTCAGGTATACGGCAGCTGCGTACGCTTTCTCCGATGCGTCACAAAATCCATACAGGCTAATGTCTGTAGCATTAGCTTGCGAAATGTGCCGTTGAACCGTAATGTTTTCAATTTCTGGTAAATTGGTTCGAAACGACCTCCATTTAGCTTCAAGTGGTTGGGGAAGTTGCTCATCCCAATTCAATTTTAGCTGCCACATTTCCTGTAACATCAGTTTCGCTCGAACGGTTACTGGTGCCAACAGTCCCAGAGGATCGAATATCCTTGCTGTATCCGAAAGAATTGTACGTTTAGTGATTGAACTTGACGCTGGAGAAGTAACCATAAACGAGAAATTATCAGCCGAAGGAGTCCAATATAGGCCGAGAGTCTTGACTGATTCGTCGTTCTCGATGCATAGTGGCTTTTGTAAATCCTTCATGTTGGCTGGTAGTGTATCCAATAATGCAGCTTCATTCGACGCCCATTTCCTTATTTCAAATCCTGCTTGAGATGTAGCTTGAATGATTTCTGACTGAAGTCTTAAAACGTTCTCAATCGTTTCGTCTCCTGTCATTAGATCGTCCATGTAGAAGTCATTTTGTAAAGCCGAAGATGCCAACGGAAGTGTCTCTTTCACGTCATGGCCGAGTTGCTTCAAGATCTTAGTTGCTAGGTATGGCGCTGATGCGGTTCCATATGTAACCGTTAGCAAACGGTATTCGAGCAAGGGTTCGTGTGAGTTGTTTCGCCAAACAATTCTTTGAAGATCGGAGTCGTCTGGATGTACTCTAATTTGACGAAACATTTTGGCAAGGTCTGCTTTCATTACAATGCGATGTTGACGAAAGCGAATAAGGAGGTTGACCAAATCATCTTGAAGTTTTGGCCCCACTAGCAGATGATCGTTTAGGGAAACTCCAGTTGTAGATTTGGCAGAGGCGTCGAACACCACACGAACTCTCGTGGTGGTACTGTCTTCTTTGAATACCGCATGATGAGGCACGTAGTAAGATGGATTGGTTTCGATTTTTATTTCATTCGAGGGAATGAGTTCCATATGTCCAAGGGCAATGTATTCCCCCATGAACTTGCGGTACTCCTCATAGAGATTCGGGTTAACACGTAGACGTCGTTCTAAGTGAGAGAATCGACGGATTGCCATTTGTTTAGAATCTCCAAGTTTTGGTGCATCGTTTATCTTTGGTAATCGTACAGTGAATCTTCCTGTAGAGTCACGTGTATGTGATTCTTCAAAGTTCTTTTCACATTGAATTTCTGTTGGAGATAGTATTCTTCGAGGCTGGATGTCTTCTAGCTCCCAAAGATGTTTCAAATCTGCTTCCAATGTACAATGGTGGACCTTTATTTTCGAACTTCTTCCGGACATCAGCAATGGACCGGAAACTGCCCATCCGAAAAGAGTATTAAAGGCACCTGGAAGACCTTCTTTCCCCTTGCAAATGCCATCTTGTAAGAGCTCTAGATACACGTCAGCACCTAGTAAAATATCCACTTGTCCAGGGCTATGAAAAGTTGGATCAGCAAGTGTTAAGCCTTTCAAGTGTAGACAATTTCCAGGATCGAACGGACTGTTAGGTAAATAATCCGTGACCTTTTTCAGGACGATTGCCTCGACGATGACCTCCGACGTGTTAATGATATTTGACTGAATATTCACCATGACACTGCCTTGAGAGGTGTTCATTCCGGTTGCTCCAATTCCGTCAACTGAGACGTTGAAACGTGTTCGCTTCAATCTTAGTTTCCTCGTGAATTGTTCCGTGATGAAACTGGCTTGAGAACCCGAGTCCAGAAGCGCTCGGGCTGGATAAAGTTGCTCGTCAAGTCCCTTGACTTGGACCATTGCGGTTGCCAAGATAACTTGGGTTGATCCAATTATTTCACGAGATGGGCATGAAACTACACCGGAGGTTGCCTTCGTCTTCGTTAATTCCTTCTCTTGATGTAGAAGTGTGTTATGTCGTGCGTTGCATTTCCTACAATGACCAGATTTGCAGTCATTGCTTTGATGACCGGTTCGTAAGCAATTGAAACACATGGCACTCCTCTTGACGCTCGTCCGAAGATGCATTCAGAAAATTGGTACATTTGTATACAGAGTGTGTTTCGTTGCAAAAGTGACAAATCTCGCTCAGAGCACCATGATGAGCCTTTGTACTCGGTCTCTGATGTAATGGAGGCTTCGACTTGATTGCAGTAGTTGTAGGCGGAGCTGCTGCTAAGGCTCTGGCCCGTTGTTCAAGAAATGTAACGAGATCCTCGAAAGTTGGTCTTTCGGTCCCCCTCAGGGAAAGTTCCCATTGTCGGCGAGATTCTGAATCCAGTTTTTCCTTTACAAGATGAAGTAGTATGGAGTCCCAATGTTGTACTGGTTCTTTGAGAACCTTGAGCGCCCTTATGCATTCGGCGGTGGTATCGATGAGCGTTCGTAAAGCGGATGAAGATTCTTGGATGACATTAGTTTGACTGAAGAGACGTTTTACGTGTGCATCGATGATTTCCCGGGTATTGTTGAACCGATTGTTTAAGATATCCCAAGCTTCCAGATAATTAGCGTCAGTTACCGGAATAGATTGAACTAGGAGCGCTGCTTCGTTTCGTAATGATGACTTCAAATACTGAAACTTCTGAGCTCCGGTGAGCGATTCGTTGTTGTGTACGGTGGCCGTGAAGAGATCATGAAATGGAAGCCAATCGACGTAACCACCGCTGAATGATGGAAGTTCCAGCTTAGGTAAACGTACATCACTAGCTGGTCTGACTTGTCTCACTGGAATGTTTGCTGCTCTTTCATTTGATTCAGTGACGAGTAGGATTGTCAGATCTTCGAGTCGAGCGACTAGAGGGTTGTATTCATCTTCGTGATCCGCGAAGTCGTCGTCGTCGGGATCGATATTTGCAACTACGGCATCGTGAACCTCATCCAAGTCTTTCGATAGTTTTTCCACCTTGTCTACATACAGCTTCAAGGCGACGTCAGATAGATTCGTTGCTGTTTGACCCACCGCATTTTCAATCCTGGTGATCTGTCCCTTGATAGCTGCTCTTCTTCTCACCAGAACATCCATGATGACTTATGTTGATTCGTTTACGATAGGGATATGATCGATGGTTTAAACGGTTTCCAACGGAGAATCCACGCTAATTTTCACTGTCTCTCACGGAAAGATAGCCGATTCGATGATTAGTTGAGGAACATAATCAAGTTGACGAATGTATCCGGCTCGACGGACCAAAAAATGTCGTGCGCAGCGAAATAAAAGACGAGAACTTCTCCGACATAAAAACCGGTAAACCTTTTTCCTCTTATTTCAAAACAGAACTGGCCGTTAATTTATTTTTACACGCGCAAAAAATAACACCTTTTTTAACAGCAACCAAAAACTCACTTTCACGCGCGCGTGCGCTATATAAACATTTGAAAACGAATATAGGTACCTGTACTATACAAAATTACGATGTGTACAACCGAACATTGGTGTTATATTTTTGGTAGGGTCCCTTTAAGCCTTCCTAGGGCTGACCCGAAGTCGAAGTTTTTTAAATTAGGTTAGAATTATCACAAGTAGATTTAAAAAGTAACATAAAACACTTTTTACTCGATAGCATATTGTTTTACAGTGTGGTAAAAAAATCAACAGATTTAAAGACATACTTTCAAACAAAATATTATTTTATATACAGGGTCTTTTTTTTTGCTCGGAAAAGTGTTTTTTTTCAAAAACTATTTATAGTACCGATTTCAAATTTGGAAGGTCAATTCTCTATACCGGGGGACATCAGTTTGAGAAATTTGAGCGTTTTCGGTAATGTTTTTCACCAATTTTGAAAAATTATTTTTCGACCACTAGGTGCGAGATAAAAAATTTCTATTATAAAGTTGTAGGCCGTCATCGAAAACCCTTAAAAATTGTTCACTCGACGAAAAACAATTTATTTATCAGTGAAAATTCGAGCTTGAAAAATTTACAAGTTGGTGAAGCCAAATTACGATTGTTTGAAACGATAATTGAAACCGAATTACCTAATCCAGTTGAAACTTTGGTTAAAAAAACGACCGGATTTAAAAAACACGAGGCTATAGGTCAATCCTAAACATGCATTGGGTATTTAAAGGAAAACTTTGGGAGATTATTATCAGTGTTTGATAATATTTCGAACAATGCCTCGTTATTCAGTAGCTGAGCGTACCGAGATAGTTGCCATTTACTATGGAGAAGCAGCGCAAAACCTTAGAAGAGTGACTGAAATCTTCGCAGAAAGACATCCAAATGGAGCACCATCTGTAAATACAGTAAGACGAGCAATTCACGATTTCAATCAATTTGGTAACTTGCAACCTAGGTTTCGCGGATTGGGTCAACCGGATTTAGACTTCGAGAACAATGTACTCGCGTACTTTGTGGCATATCCTCGTCACAGTTGCGCTAACGCCGCTGCTGATTTGGGTTGTTCTGCAAATCGTGTGTGGAAAATTCTTCGTAAGAATCGCTATCACCCATACAGAGCTACGCTCCACCAAGGACTAATTGACGGAGACCATCAAAGACGTTATGAATTTAGCAACTGGTTACTAAATGCTGTCCAAGAAGATAGACAATTTTTGCGCCATGTTTTGTTCTCCGACGAAGCGTCATTTTCTAGAGATGGGCCCTTTAATCATCAAAACAGCCATCTTTGGTCTGACATCAACCCACATTGGGGTTTTGAATATCATCACCAGGTTCAATTTGAACGGGTCAATGTTTGGGTTGGACTTGTTGGAAACCGTTTGATTGGTCCCTTTTTCCTGCCGACGAACCTCAACGGCCAAAGGTATTTACATTTTCTACAGAACGAACTGAGTGACGCAATCGACGACCTTCCATTGGCTGAAAGACGTCAGTTGTGGTTTCAGCAAGTAACTGAGCACCTCAACAACGAGTTTCCTGAAAGGTGGATAGGGAGAAATGGTCCAGTGCATTGGCCAGCAAGGTCACCTGACCTAACACCGCTGGATTATTTTCTCTGGGGATTCGTTAAAGCAAAGGTATACGCCACGCCCATTGAAACTAGGGAGGAACTCATTAGACGAATAATCAGTGCTTGCCGAGACGTCACACCAGAAATGGTAGAGAAAGCGTTTGAGAACTTAATTGTCCGCGCACAAACCTGTGTTGCAGCCAATGGTGATATTATTGAAAATGTTTTGTAAAAATTTATGTGAATAAAATATCTGCATTTAAAAACCAGACGTGTACATTTTTTCAAGTGTGAAAACTCTACTACGTTTGTATTAGACTTGTTCCCTTTTCAATTATCGTTTCAAACAATCGTAATTTGGCTTCACGAACTTGTAAATTTTTCAAGCTCGAATTTTCACTGATAAATAAGTTGTTTTTCGTCGAGTGAACAATTTTTAAGGGTTTTCGATGACGGCCTACAACTTTATAATAGAAATTTTTTATCTCGCACCTAGTGGTCGAAAAATAATTTTTCAAAATTGGTGAAAAACATTACCGAAAACGCTCAAATTTCTCAAACTGATGTCCCCCGGTATAGAGAATTGACCTTCCAAATTTGAAATCGGTACTATAAATAGTTTTTGAAAAAAAACACTTTTCCGAGCAAAAAAAAAGACCCTGTAGAACGCAAATGTTAATTTTCACGAAAATATATTTTTTATAATGTTCATGTTTTTACAATTCCGCACTCTTTCAAATATTTCAATGGAAATTTCTCAAAAAACCCGCCAAACCTTCACATGGGTTTCTCATAATGAGAAACCACACGCACCATAATATTTATTTAGCTATTTATCCGAATGGTTTTCACAATTTCCACAAACATTTAATACTATTTATATAATTAAAATAAATTGCACAAGTCTAGGTTGATTTTATGCCATACGAGTTTTTCTCCCGACATTTTCAACAACGTCCACCAAAATATCCTATTTGTAGCGGGGGATACGCGACTTAGCGTGTTAACTACAAATAACAGAACTACGTTCTAAAGTTTAATGAAAAAGGAATAATTTTATTTAGCATTAGAGAGGAGAACCTCTCTCTTCGAAGTCGTACATCAAAATCTGACCTCTCCTTGAAGGGCAGTCCCTTTTCAAGCAGAGGTCTTACAATAGGTATTTTGTCCCAACGCCGAGACTGGGTTTTCCCCGGCGAAGGGATATAGGTTCGTGATTGACAGGTCACGTGTTACAATAGATATGGCGGGGGAAACACGCTACCGTTAAGCAGGGCAGGAGTTACTCATCACAATTCCCCCGGCCCAAGGGAGGCTATACGTAGTAAAAGCGACATGATAAGAAAAAGTTATGAGTAACGACATCAAAATTAAACTAATAAAATAGAATTGGGTTACAAGAATATCAGGGACAGATGTCACTTTGTGTTCAGAAAAAAAATTACATTAATATTATCATCTTGGTTTCATTTTTTTTTTTTTTTTTACTATGATAAAACTTCAAAACCGCGTCAGAACGGATAAATGAATACAAAAAAACAAAACGCGACATATAATACAACAACTATAACAAAGTTTCGCAAAAATTGATTGATTAAAATAAACTTCATTTTGGATATTTTATTCGCTCTTTATTCTGAATTCGTTCAGAGCGCCGAACAAAAGGCTCGCCATTGTCATCATCGGAAAGATCAGGATGCGAGACTGTTTGGGGTGTAGGCCTATTGTCCGTAATACTTTCTTGATCAGAAAGGGGAGTATCATTTGGATCGGGACGATCCCTAAAGGGACGAATGTGGGAAACGTGGTGCGCCCCCAAAGAATAAGGTTCACCACCCTTGGATTTCCGTGTTCTATCAAATAAAACGTAATCCACGTCCGAGATAACCTTCGCGACCTCGTAAGGACCCTCCCACTTTGGTGCCAATTTTTTAGTGAAACGGTCACCCTTACTGGATAGGAAATGAGTCTTTAATAAGACTTGGGAGCCCACCTCGTACGTCACGTGACGCCGGTTTTTATCATAAGCGCGCTTTTGGGTTGCGTGGGCTTTCGCGCGTGCAGATTTTACGTTGTCATCAATGACCTCTACTCTGGTTTTCAATTGCTCAATATATTGGGCAGTGGGGGTATGGGCAGCGGTTCCCGATTTCTCGAGAACTCGATGCAGTGGTAAAGTCATCTCGCGACCGGTAAGCATGAAATGTGGGCTGTAACCGGTCGACGAGTTGACCGCCGAACGAATAGCGAGAGCGAATTGGGGCAAATGAGCGTCCCAAGTCACGTGGTTGTCCTCAACGTAGGAGGCAATCATAGTTTTTATGGTGCGATTAGCGCATTCAGTGAAATTTGCCTGGGGGTGATAGGGGGTCGTGTGTTGAACTTTTACCCCCCAATCAGTACAAGCGCCAACGAATTGCTTAGAGATAAATTGGGAGCCCCTGTCTACGATTAAGACGCGAGGAACCCCATAGCGCGGATAAACCTCATCCGAAAGTTTCTTAGTTATGATCTGGGAAGTAGCCTTGCGCAAAGCGAACATTTCAATGTATTTTGAAAAATGGTCAATGACGACTAGGAGATATTCGTTTTGTTTTTTACTAACGGGGAAAGGGCCCATAAGATCCGCGGCTATTATCTCCCAAGGAGCGGTGGGCTCGATTGTGGAGAGGAAACCTGCTGGTTGGGTGTTGGAAATTTTAAATTTTTGACAGGTGAGGCAAGAGATGACATAGGTCTTACAGTCGCTTACCATACCGTCCCAATACGCGGTGTTGCGCAATCTATAAAGTGTTTTCTCAAACCCTAAATGACCAGCTGTGGGGTGGTCGTGCAATTCGAATAAAATGGAATTTTGGAGGGAAGAGGGGATAACGGGACGCCACGCTATGGGCTCCGCGATCCGAGCCATGTGCTTACAAGGGCGACTCTCGATCAAACGGTAAAGAACGGACTCGTCAGAGAGACAATAGCGTCCCGATTTTTGTTTTATTTTTCTACCAAATTTTTCACGTGGTAGGTCCCCATTTGTGAGGTAGGTTTTCAGGGCCCTGAGTTTGACATCTTTATCTTGAGCGTCGGATAAACGGCGTAAATCTCGAAGCGGGGCTACCTGAGTCGCGGCCGCGTCTTTTAGGGCAAGCGCGTCGACGGCCAGTTGAGAAGGGGTTTCAACTTCTACGCAATTACTTAATTCATCAAATCTCGTGGATTCGGTTAGGTGATCATCGTTAGTTTCAACGGAATTACGGGAGAGGGCATCCGCGACTACATTTTCGCGACCTTTCCTATGGACGACTGTGAAATTGAATTCTTGGAGCTCGACCGCCCAGCGAGTTAGTTTAGAAGTGACGTTTTTCATTTTTGATAACCATTGAAGAGCGCTATTATCGGTAATTAGAGTGAAGTTAACGCAGTCGACATATTGCCTATACTTGTTAACCGCCCAAACCACCGCTAGAAGTTCGCGTTCCGTGGCGTGATATCGGGTTTCCGCGTCTTTAAGCTTTTTGCTGCCAAAAGAAATGACGCGTTCCTTTCCTTGCCTATCAACCTGATACAAGACCGCCCCGAGGCCGGTCAAAGAAGCGTCGGTTCGCAAAACAAAAGACAGGGAGTAATCGGGGTAAGCTAACACGGGGGGAGAAAGTAGGCTTTTCTTCAGTTCCTGAAAACTGGACTCACACGCTGCGTTCCAGGGTTTTTCGTCAATTGGGTGATGGGTAGGGAAATATCGGCATAATCTTCGATAAATTCACGGTACCACCCACACATACCCAAGAATGACCTAACTTCTTTAAGGTTTTTCGGCCTAGGATATTCTACGATAGCGACTGTAGAGGAGGGGTCTATCGCGATTCCCGCGGAGCTCACTCTATATCCCAAATATAAAACAACCTTTTTAAGAAACGCGCATTTAGGACGCTTGCAGGTTAAACCAGTTTCGCGCAGGCGCTGGAAAACGGACTTAAGAACAACAAGATGGTCTTCGAGCGTGCGGGTTTTAACTAAAATGTCGTCAAAGTACAGCTCAAGTACTTTGGATAGCATTTCCTCGAATATTCCCTCCATACACCGTTGAAAAGTCGCGGGTGCGTTAATGAGGCCAAAGGGCATGACATTGAACTCAAAGAGACCTTTGTGGGTGACAAAAGCGGTATATTGCTTACTAGACTCGTCCAGCGCAATTTGCCAGAAACCGTCTCTCAAGTCAAGAGCCGAAAAATATTTAAACCCAAAAAGGCGATCGAGTTGGGGTCTGATGAGGGGAATGGGGTAGACATCGGGGATCGTTAATTTATTTAGAATCCGGAAATCCCCGCAAAAACGCCACCCTCCCCCGTTCTTCTTTTTAGTGAGTAATATTGGGTTGGAATACGGAGAATGACTCTTACGAATGATGCCGTCCGCGAGCATCTGGTCGATCTGGGCCTCCACGATCGCGCGCTTCGGCGGAGAAAGGGGCCAAGACCGGGCTTTGAAAGGAACATCGCTGGTCAACCTAATCTTGTGTTGCACGACATTCGTGCGCCCAGCCTTCTCCGTGAAAACATCGGGGTACTCGGCAATAAGTGCCTCTATCTTTGAAAGACATTCTACGTCCGCATTAGTGGGGGGGGGGGGGGGTTCATTGTCGTAGAGACCCACCCTTTTTTTTTCGTTGGTACTAATAGTAGCTATGTTGAGGTTAGAGTCCTCGGTAGGCCTAAGCGTGTCAACAGCGCCGCAAAATTTCGCCCCGAAGCTAGTGTCGTATGGGACGAGGGGATAATCTTGGGGGTCCCCCCCAAAAGCAAATCTCAAGGAATGCGGTTTCGCGTGTAGGCCTGTGTGTAGGCTAAAATCCCACTCGAGGAGCACGGGAGATTCAGCGGCCTCGGTTACCAAAAACTTCCATTTCCTTGACTTATCGTATATGCGAACAATGAAAGCGACCTGACCCAAAACTAGAAGTTGGGAATTATTCGCCGCCCCAATTTCTAAACCAGAAACCTGACTGATTTCGCTTCCTTTTAAAAGCTTAGCAGCTTCGTATACTTCCCTTGTCATGATAGACACATCGGCGCCCCCATCTATAATGGCCGTACCCTCCCAAGCACCAATTGAGAGAGGGACCCTAGGACGCGCGTGGCTACGCGATTCGCAGCAGCTGACCGTTGCGCGGTCGAAGGGAAATTTCGGACCCCGGGTGGTTTTACATAGTGGCTCCAAAGGAGTGAGTTCTTCCCACAAACCGTTGTCGGGGGGAGGTGCACCTGTCCCACGCACGTCAGCGGAAATTTTGTCCGTAGAGTTTGGTATGGGGACAATAAAGGAATGCCTAATGTAAGAAGCTTTGGGATCTTTTTGCGGGCCACCTGATTTTTCCGTGGAATGTGTCGACTTATTTTTTTGAGTAGCATTTTTCTTACGACAAACGGATGTCCAATGGCCAGCCTTTTGACAAAAATCGCAATACGGTGAATTGCGATCTTTGTGGTGGTTAGTGTTAGAGGGATTTATTTGATTTGGGGCAGAAATATCGCGTTTTGCGGCCCCCTCAGAAGGATTACCTTTCGAATAAAAATTGTAATTCCTGTTCCTATTGCGCTGAGTAGAATAATCGGAACTGGAATTATTTCTAAATTTTGCGTCATAAGTGTCACATTGAGTTAAAACATGCTGGGCTTCCTGAGCCGCTTCTTGCACTTCGCTAAGGGTGGGGTCGTCTGGTAAACGCATATCCCGTAGTAAATGGGGATTGAGGCCGTTAAGGACCCTCCGCGCGATTTCATATGTATCCATTGTCGGATCCATTTGTTTGCAAAGCCGTTCGATCTCAAGAATAAAAATTAAAACGTTTTCACGTGGGCCGTGTTTTCGTTCGTTAATTTAAGCATCTAATCTGCGCTTATAATCGCGACCGACAAACGCCTTGCAAAAGTGCGCGCGGAATTGGCCCCAATGACAAACGGTCGTCCGTTCGCGGTCCCACCAGAAAACGGTATTAGCTTCGAGCATTACGGGGATATAATCTAAGATCTCGATTTCGGAAATTTTTTTAATGCGCATATAACGCTCTACTTCTTCCAAGAAGCGCATGGGGTCTCGCGAAGATTCCCCGAATCTAGGTATAGCTACCTGTATTTCGCGAAACGCGGCTGCCTGACCCGTAACGGGTGGAGCAAAATTTAGCGGTGGAATTTGACTAGGCGGATTATCAGCCGGCGTTATATTAGCTTGAGTAGGCATATTCCCCGGCAAATTTGGAGGAGGGATATTCCCTGCCAAATTTTGAGTAGGAGGGTTGAATGTAGCATAATTATGATGACTGCTACTGGGGTGTGCGGACAAAAGCGTATTAAGAAGGGCTGCTTGTTTAGTTTGCTGATCCAATAAGGCCTGAATGGTCTTCGAAATGGATTTAATATCACCTTTGGTAACGGCGGCTACCTCTTCGCTATCACTACTGCCCTCGGACATTTTTCCAGACTTAAAATATAAACACGATATACCAGAAAAGTCTTACGGGTTCGGTGACACGGTGAAGGATGAGCAAAGCGATCGGAAAGTGTTCGCAAAGCAAATGTTCGTCGAGAGTTCTCGGTTGATGGCACAGCACAGGGGCGGGTAAAATGAGGGGGACCCGAGTGAGGTGAAGCTTGCCAGGAACGGTGAAACGTCGTTGCCTGGACTGAAGTGGTTGGAACGGAGATGCGTCGTTGCCGGGAACGGATAAAACGTCGTCGCCTCGGTGAAAAAGCGTCAGGAACGGTGAAACGTCGTTTGCCTGGATGGTTGATACGTCAGGAACGGATGAGCGTCGTGGCCTGGATTGTGAACGGTGTTCCCGGAGTAACATATGGTACGATAGCGGCTGACATCGGCAGATACTACTACGGGGCGGCTAGCGGACCATGAGTCGGGGACATCGGAGTTTGGGGCGTGAATTCAAAAATCGATTCACGGTGACTTCGGTTACGGGGTATCTTCAGTTGGCTGTGTTACACGACGGTAAACTTAAAACCAAACCGGCGCCTCCACCATATTTGTAGCGGGGGATACGCGACTTAGCGTGTTAACTACAAATAACAGAACTACGTTCTAAAGTTTAATGAAAAAGGAATAATTTTATTTAGCATTAGAGAGGAGAACCTCTCTCTTCGAAGTCGTACATCAAAATCTGACCTCTCCTTGAAGGGCAGTCCCTTTTCAAGCAGAGGTCTTACAATAGGTATTTTGTCCCAACGCCGAGACTGGGTTTTCCCCGGCGAAGGGATATAGGTTCGTGATTGACAGGTCACGTGTTACAATAGATATGGCGGGGGAAACACGCTACCGTTAAGCAGGGCAGGAGTTACTCATCACAAAGTTCTAATTGTAATGATTCACAAAATGGCCTTTGATAATTTTAGCAAAAAAATGGGGAATTTTACGATCAAAACATTGAACTTTGTTGGTTGTGGTTTATTTGATTGGGCGTATTTTCACGAGAACGAAAGTAATAGTTCTTTTTATAAAATAACCTTGGCCATATTGTTCAAATGTTGCCTCCCCGCTTCAGCTGTGGATCCGTTTTCTCTCCCACTAAAGAGTTTATGAACTCATTCTTAGGCATTGGCTGAACTATTCCAGGGCAACATTTCAACAAGTTGGGCAACTGTAAAGACATTTTATAAAATCAACTATTGGGGTAAAAAGTCGGGTTCTTCACAGTCAAAATATAAACGTGCGTCAGTTTCTTTACACGAGGTGGAGGCGCCGGATTACCTTCAAACTTCAATACGTCCTCATCGTATAGAAATTTCCGAGAATGAACTCATGGCAGATTATGAAATACCTCCGATCGATATCTCTGACCACGGCCATTCCCCAGTGACGACGACCTTGGCAAAAAAGGACAAACGTCGGATACCCCGTCAGACGAGGCAACTTCATGCTCCAGTATTGGTGGAAGCCGTAACCCCATAGCTGCTTATCGCACCAATAAACTTCTTAGGAAACATCGGAAATTAAGGGACCAGAATCGGGCACAAGCTGCTGTTCTACCCAAAAATATTTCGACGAAGGGTTCTGATGGTTCATCCGCTGATCGCATTCAATTGTTAAAATTGGAGAAACGTATATCCGGTGAAGAAAGAAGGGTATTTTATTTTAAACATGTCGAGAGGGGTGTATTCTTCAAACCGAGATATTGGAAACCACCTCGTAAGCCTGAAGTCCGTAAACCTGCAATCACTACTCCGATTAGCTCCAAGGAAGCGTTAAACACCCTAGACGTCCCCCAAGCCCAAGGAAACTCGGACTTAAACTCACAAGCTATTGAAGACGGCTTCAATAAAATATTTTCTCTCTTCGCTTGAAGACCTACCCTGTACCGAATATTGGGAACATCATCTCGACCAGATACTCACAGCCAACGATCCACTAATATACACCCGCAATTAATAGACGAACGAACTCTTAAGAAGCAAATCGTACAAGTGCGTTCCGCAGTCGATACGAACATGGCGGCTGAATTTCAAAACGCCGTTGCTCAATTACGCACCACTATACAACGCGGCAATACACTTACTCCACCTGTCTTTAAGGGTACTCCCAACGAAGATGTCAACGAATGGTTAACCTGGTTTGAGCATGTTTGTACAATTAATGGATGGGATGACGCCAAAAAAGGTGGAAACGCCAAGAAATGGCTTGAGGTACAGTTGATGAACTTAAATAGAGCCACAAAAACATGGGCTGAGTGGAAAACCATCTTGATTTCCACTTTTCGCAACCAAAGTTTCCACGAACTTGCCCATATACGTTTGTTGCAACGTACCCAGCAACCTCAAGAGACCTATGTCCAATATTTTTACGATGTTTTACAACTTTGTTCACGAGTAAATCCTCGGATGACGGATGACGACAAACTTCGCTATCTTCTAAGGGGTCTTCAGCCACAATTAATAGATAAAATGGTTGTTATGAATCCGACTTCACCATCCGATTTTCTTGAAAAATTACAAAGATTGAGTCGAGCCTCTTTGATGACCGGATTATCCTTTTAATCTTTTTACCCATCCTTATGACCACGCTTCGTATCCCGTCTCACTTCCACCTAATCCTTACTTAAACTCTGTACCTCAAACCATATCTGGAGTTAGTGGAGTACCTTCCAGTTTTTTACAAACCACTATAGCGTCAAGATCCAGTGACGACCACCTTACTGAAGCAATAAAGGAAATGACTGAAACTTTGGGACGCGTTGAAAATAACTTACAAGCACCGCGTCGATACATTCCACCATCAACAAGCCATACCGACACTGGATCGCCAATATGTTACGCGTGTGGACGCCCTGGCCATGTACAAAGAAATTGCCGGACTCGACCGGATAATCGCAGGCACCAAGATCTGGACGTTATAATAACTAGCAGCCTACTGACCGATCTGGTAACCTATTACACATCGGACCAGCTTATCAACCATTTGAACCAGCCTATAGACCATCTGAAACGACTCATCGACCTGATCCTTCATTAAACCGTCCCTTCGAGATTCGCGGCCGTTCTCCTTCACCAGTTGCACGCTCGGGAAACCCTTTTCGGAGGGCCTAGGAGTTCAGCCTGACGACGCCAACGAACTTAACTATTACACGACCTTTTCATTTGACAATGAACTTTTAAATATCCCGGCTCTTTTAAAAGATAGATGTATTTCTTTAACAATTGATACTGGATCTCAAATAAATGTGATTTCAAAGCAATTTGCAAACTCTATTCAAGCACATATAAGACCTACACCCGCTTTTCCTGTTCGAGTTATCAATGGAGGGTTAGCGCATTCTATGGGCACCACAGAGTTTCAAGTTAAAATAGGGACCAAAACCTTTCAAATTAAAGCATTTTCCTAAACAGTAACATATATATTTTGTAGCCAGGAGTTCCCTATGAAATGCCATTCATCCAACGCCCATGACACGGAAGCAATAAGAAATGTATATTGAACCCAAGGTACATCCATACCGGCCCACTCAGAAACTTTCGTTGAGATTTCCATCCAAAGAAATGGTAGCAATTTTATCGATCCTTAAAAAATATTCGAACTGACATCGTTATCGCCCGTTCGCTGGTTCGTATTCAAGAGCCACAATGGAGGCCTAATAAGGGTTGCTAATCTTACGTATCGGAAGATTTATTTACATAAGGTAAACTCGGACATGATCTGCCTATTCGAGACGTACAGATCGCCTACTACGCTCCTTCTCCAAATATTACACCTTCTTTTAAGGACATTACGATCAACGATAAATTAACAGTCGACAAACACCAAAAAATTCAAGAACTTTTACACGAATATTCGTCTGTCTTTGCGGCATCACCGTTTGACTTGGGTCGAGTGCCCATCGTCCAGCATCATATCAATATTCGGAATCAACCTCCTATCCATCAAAACCCTTACGACCAATCTCCATTCGAGCGAACAATTATACGTACTCAAATTCACGAAATGATGGAACAAGGGGTTATCCGAGAATCTGAGTAACCGTGGAGTAGTCCTATTTTGCATCGACTTCCGCAAAGTAATTAGTATTACTATAAAAGACGTCCACCCATTACCACACATTCAGGATCTTTTGGAAACTCATCGCGGTTCTAAATACTTAACTACACTCGACTTAGTCTCAGGATACTGGCAGGTAGAATTAGCCGAAGAAGATAAGGAAAACACGGAGTTTTCGAGCTCTGAAGTACTCTTTGAATTTAATGTTTTACCGTTTGGCTTATGTAATGCACCAGCCACATTCCAAAGAATGATTAATAAAGTATTATCCAGCTTACTGTGGAAAGTGTGTTTAGCATATCTTGATGATACCATTGTATTTTCTAAAACTTTTGAGGACCATTTAACACACCTTCGAGCTGTTTTTTCACTTTTGAAAGACGCTAACTTAAAACTAAAACCTTGCAAATGCTCCATTTCTCAGTCCTCCATCCGCTACCTAGGTCATATTATCGATGGAGAAGCAACCCATCCGGATCCGGCCAAGATTCAAGCCGGCCAAAATTTTGAAATTCAGAGAACCAAAAAAAGGCCCAAAGTTTCCTTGGTCTCTGCAACTACTAACGGCGATTTGTAAAAGATTTTTCTAAATCAGCTAAGCCTTTAACAGAATTAAAAAAGCAATATCAACGTCTGCAAACATCCCCGCTTTATTTCCGACTTGAAGTGACTCTGGTGTATCGAACTTCCTGAACCAGAAGTACCTTGCGGCGTCATTCGTTACATGATGGGTTGCTCCGGAGTCGAAGTACCACATAACTTCACTGGATGCGTGTGCAACCAGACCATTCGTGACGAGAAGACCTCCGTACTTCTTACTGTCGTCGATGCCGTAGCTGCTTCTACTTCGTCCGCTTCTACCATCTCTGGACGCTCTCCTCGGATCAGGACAATTCTTTGATATATGTCCAAACTTTTTGCAGTTGTAGCATTTCATCCGATTTCTACGGGTTTCCTGTTGACTTCTCCTAGTCGATTTCGACCAATGAGTGTCGCTCTCAGAGTGACCTTCGTTGCGTTTAGCTACCAATCCAGAACACTCTTCTATGGCATTATCTTCCCGTGACGTTCGTCCAATGAGCAAGCGCTCCAATTCAGCAACAGTCTGTTTTTCTTCAGTTAACGTATCCCAAAGCATGCTGAACTCCCGATATTCATCTTGCGGCAAAGACTCGAAAATGCAGGCAATAAGAAGGCAATCATCAAAAGAGACATCCTTCTCCCTCTTCGCTGTGGTCTGAATTTCAGCCCATGTAGAGACCACATTTGAGCTAGATGTGTATCCATGTCGACTTCCGTGGACTTCGTTGCTCTCATCCGCTGCGCCAAAATCTTCCTGAGTCAGTCGGATGACTTTTCCTCGAAAATTTCTAGTAGCTTCTCCCACATCTCTTGCGGTATGTCGCAATTCATTATCATGATTTGGACTTTATTCGACAAAGCAGACCAGATGATGGTTCGCGCAGTCCTGAAAGCAATTCGATACTTCTTCATTTCCACCGTGAAACTGGTCTCGTCAGATGATGTAGCTGCTGGAAGTACTGAAATCGGCATGGTCCATTCCCCAAGGACTACCCTCATAGAAATCTCGTACTGTGAGGACATCGACGACCTGCATCTTCCAACTTCTCCAATTCTCGGGACCAGTCCATTTCTCCATGTCGTGGCGTACAAAACCTTCCATGACTCCAGGAACGGACTCAGCATATGGGAAACTGGAACCAACAGACTTGTCTAGATCATCTTGGCGCAGTGGAAGCGTGCTGGGCCCATAACCTGATGGAGTTTCATCATTTAGCAGCAAGTGCGATTGATGACCAAAGACAATATGGTACTGCTTAAAGCTGGTTTATTTAAAAGAACATGTTTAACTAAGAATACATTATGCACACAACATGATTAGACCGTAGAGTGGTGATTAACTGACATCGTGAGTGAGAGAATGAGGGGAGACCGTCCGCGACGTGACCCAAATCACTTCGAGCATCAATCTCTCAGATAGCTAGAGACGTGGCCTTATGTCCATGCCTAGCTTTATGAAGGAGATTTCACAAGAACGAAAGTAATTGGGGGTAAGAAGTCGAGTGTTTCACAGTTAAAATAAAAACGTGCGTCAGTTTCTTTACAGTATTAAGTTGGGAAAAAATTCGCTAGAGCCGCTATTTGTGATTGCAATTAATTTGCAAGGTGGAATTCGGGGCTAGAATTTTACAAAGAAGAGTTTAAATTCAATTTGTACGCTGGCTGTAAGACCACGTCTCGTTGTAGATGGGGTTTTTGTCTTATCCGGTTTGCCGGAAGTTTTACGAAATGTTTTTGTACAGTTTATCGGGCAATCTTAAAGCTTTGTTCGTGGTGCAACATTATCGTGTGCAAACTTCCTTTCTTAAAAATGATCCCGCGACGTCCGTGGCGATGAGCGACGTCTGTTGGCTTATCAATCCGGAGGTCGTGGGTTCGAAACACCGGGCGACATGGGAATTAAATTTCCTATATTCACTGTGGGATTAAAATCCCGCCGTTGGAAATAGGTAAATACACGAAGAGGATATTAAACACTAAACATATACCAATAGGTAAAATACATGGAACGGGAAAGGCACAAAGAACAACATTTTTTGGTCATCAAATATTAGTCAATTTTACCGGAACTGATAAGCATATGTTTTTGTTCAACGAGAAAGTTAGCTTCATCTCTTATTATTTCTATATAAACCGCCACAGTTAGTTAAATTGAATATAACCTCAGGTTTTAGGTGTGGAACACCAAACTTCGACCATTTTCCGCTCCCTCCTATGACTTTAGATATTTTTTGGCGCTGTTTAGTGACTTCCCACCAAAATTGTTTACATAAAAAAGCATAAAAAACATAAAAAACGACTTGAGGTTTTATTCCCTTTAAGTTTCATACTTTCTACACATTTAAACAATTTAAATACCTACCTTTAGTCAGTACAACCACTTAAAAATGCATTATTCTTTTCAATATTATTAGTTTTGGAGGAGCTTGGCACGTTTATATTTCCATGAACAGTGGGTCTTTCAAATTAAGTTGTAATTATCCACCCACACCATCAGATATTATATTAGACTTAAAAATAGGACACAATGTACAAATATTTAAATATGAAGTGTTTTACTTATAAATTTCTTTGTGCAAATTATAATCCATAGTTAGTCGCGAGTCCTACTTTACCTCACAAGCATTTTTATAATCACAGGCCAGATTCCGATACAAGTCTACTTCAATTGAAACTGTGGATAGAAAGAGTGTTATGACGTTGTGTAATTATATGACTAGTTATAACGGACTTTGTAGCCCACTCTAGTTTTACAGATTCCGAATTTCACCAGCATACCGATAACAGAGGGGGTCAGACCATAAACTTTACGGAAAGTCTGATACTGGCCGCGACACGATATGTGTCACGGCCAAATCAAGCAGTAACACTGTTCTCGATTATATAACTCCTTTTTATTTCGTTTCCTTATGTAAATAGTGACTTACCCCAAATAACCGTGTTAGGGATACGGTTACCTAGTACTGTTCGTAAAGGCGCGAGTGTGGTGAATTACGCGCTTGCTTTGAACAGAACGCAATGGGGGTAACTCGCAAAGTGTCGTTGACCACAATTGTTTTCCAATAAAGAATAATTTAATAAGATCAGAGATAAAAATTTCAACTAGCAAAAGCGCATTAACGTCGCATACATGTAGAAGTATGCTACCGTTAAATACGTGTGTTCGGTTGTACACATCGTAATTTTGTATAGTACAGGTACCTATATTCGTTTTCAAATGTTTATATAGCGCACGCGCGCGTGAAAGTGAGTTTTTGGTTGCTGTTAAAAAAGGTGTTATTTTTTGCGCGTGTAAAAATAAATTAACGGCCAGTTCTGTTTTGAAATAAGAGGAAAAAGGTTTACCGGTTTTTATGTCGGAAAAGTTCGCGTCTTTTATTTCGCTGTTCACGACATTTTTTGGTCCGTCGAGCCGGATACATTCGTCAACTTGATTATGTTCCTCAACTAATCATCGAATCGGCTATCTTTCCGTGAGAGACAGTGAAAATTAGCGTGGATTCTCCGTTGGAAACCGTTTAAACCATCGATCATATCCCTATCGTAAACGAATCAACATAAGTCATCATGGATGTTCTGGTGAGAAGAAGAGCAGCTATCAAGGGACAGATCACCAGGATTGAAAATGCGGTGGGTCAAACAGCAACGAATCTATCTGACGTCGCCTTGAAGCTGTATGTAGACAAGGTGGAAAAACTATCGAAAGACTTGGATGAGGTTCACGATGCCGTAGTTGCAAATATCGATCCCGACGACGACGACTTCGCGGATCACGAAGATGAATACAACCCCCTAATCGCTCGACTCGAAGATCTGACAATCCTACTCGTCACTGAATCGAATGAAAGAGCAGCAAACATTCCAGTGAGACAAGTCAGACCAGCTAGTGATGTACGTTTACCGAAGCTGGAACTTCCATCATTCAGCGGTGGTTACGTCGATTGGCTTCCATTTCACGATCTCTTCACGGGCACCGTACACAACAACGAATCGCTCACCGGAGCTCAGAAGTTTCAGTATTTGAAGTCATCATTACGAAACGAAGCAGCGCTCCTCGTTCAATCTATTCCGGTAACTGACGCTAACTATCTGGAGGCTTGGGATATCTTAAACAATCGGTTCAACAATACCCGGGAAATCATCGATGCACACGTAAAACGTCTCTTCAGTCAAACTAACGTCATCCAAGAATCTTCATCCGCTTTACGAACGCTCATCGATACCACCGCCGAATGCATAAGGGCGCTCAAGGTTCTCAAAGAACCAGTACAACATTGGGACTCCATACTACTTCATCTTGTAAAGGAAAAACTGGATTCAGAATCTCGCCGACAATGGGAACTTTCCCTGAGGGGGACCGAAAGACCAACTTTCGAGGATCTCGTTACATTTCTTGAACAACGGGCCAGAGCCTTAGCAGCAGCTCCGCCTACAACTACTGCAATCAAGTCGAAGCCTCCATTACACAGAAAAAAAGGTGTTTAGATACTAAACACTTTCTTAAACACCAAAATGCAACAGAATATTTATCATGTTTAAAAACGATCATGTTCAGGCGATAGTGGTGTTCAGCTTTGCAACATCATGCGTTTAGAAATTAAACGTGTTATTTGCTTATCATATTTATCGTTAAAACGTGTTTAGATAGAATACGTTCAGAGATTAAACATATTAAATGATTTTCGCGCTTACAATGAAAACCCGTCTTAAGATTTTTAAGATTAGTTTCTAAACGTGTTCAAAGGTTCGGGTGTTGTGGTTTAAGACATGTGTTAATTTGCCGTATACGCCACTCTTTGAGTAGCCCTATATTTGAGTGTTTTAATTACGATCTACAATAACATTAATATTAATTGGCTACGAAATAATAAAACCTACTGCCTATACTGTCGATTTCATTTCTTTAACTGCCTGATTATATTTTAGCGCTTAAATCACATCAAAAGTAGTGTTATTTTATTAATTTTTAGTAGTTCATTTTCAATTATTGATTTATATACATTAGTGTTATTTAATTAGTCTTAATAACCAATAACTTAAAATTATGAGATGATATAGGAACCCGGTCCATATTGTAGTTAACTCTATTAATATATCGGTGATTAACGAATATTATTTTTTTTTGAAAAATAGAAAACGAAATTAAACGAAATATATAGACAACGCGAAATATACATTAAACTCGTAACGCAATATACACTTAGTAAACATCAGTGTTTAGCATTATGTTTAAAAACCACGAAGTTTAATTTTTAACATGACCTCTTACCAGCTGTTCCGGTTTGGAACACTACCGGAAAGATCTTGGAAGATTGTTTGAGATCCTCGTTTTATTTAAACAGATGTGTTTAAGGAAACAACACCAACTCTTACCCATGTTTAGCTTTCAAACATGTTTAGATGTTAAAAACCTAAACACCTTTTTTTCTGTGTACATCAGAGACCGAGTACAAAGGCTCATCATGGTGCTCTGAGCGAGACGTGTCACTTTTGCAACGAAACACACTCTGTATACAAATGTACCAATTTTCTGAATGCATCTTCGGACGAGCGTCAAGAGGAGTGCCATGTGTTTCAATTGCTTACGAACCGGTCATCAAAGCAATGACTGCAAATCTGGTCATTGTAGGAAATGCAACGCACGACATAACACACTTCTACATCAAGAGAAGGAATTAACGAAGACGAAGGCAACCTCCGGTGTAGTTTCATGCCCATCTCGTGAAATAATTGGATCAACCCAAGTTATCTTGGCAACCGCAATGGTCCAAGTCAAGGGACTTGACGAGCAACTTTATCCAGCCCGAGCGCTTCTGGACTCGGGTTCTCAAGCCAGTTTCATCACGGAACAATTCACGAGGAAACTAAGATTGAAGCGAACACGTTTCAACGTCTTAGTTGACGGAATTGGAGCAACCGGAATGAACACCTCTCAAGGCAGTGTCATGGTGAATATTCAGTCAAATATCATTAACACGTCGGAGGTCATCGTCGAGGCAATCGTCCTGAAAAAGGTCACGGATTATTTACCTAACAGTCCGTTCGATCCTGGAAATTGTCTACACTTGAAAGGCTTAACACTTGCTGATCCAACTTTTCATAGCCCTGGACAAGTGGATATTTTACTAGGTGCTGACGTGTATCTAGAGCTCTTACAAGATGGCATTTGCAGGGGGAAAGAAGGTCTTCCAGGTGCCTTTAATACTCTTTTCGGATGGGCAGTTTCCGGTCCATTGCTGATGGCCGGAAGAAGTTCGAAAATAAAGGTCCACCATTGTACATTGGAAGCAGATTTGAAACATCTTTGGGAGCTAGAAGACATCCAGCCTCGAAGAATACTATCTCCAACAGAAATTCAATGTGAAAAGAACTTTGAAGAATCACATACACGTGACTCTACAGGAAGATTCACTGTACGATTACCAAAGATAAACGATGCACCAAAACTTGGAGATTCTAAACAAATGGCAATCCGTCGATTCTCTCACTTAGAACGACGTCTACGTGTTAACCCGAATCTCTATGAGGAGTACCGCAAGTTCATGGGGGAATACATTGCCCTTGGACATATGGAACTCATTCCCTCGAATGAAATAAAAATCGAAACCAATCCATCTTACTACGTGCCTCATCATGCGGTATTCAAAGAAGACAGTACCACCACGAGAGTTCGTGTGGTGTTCGACGCCTCTGCCAAATCTACAACTGGAGTTTCCCTAAACGATCATCTGCTAGTGGGGCCAAAACTTCAAGATGATTTGGTCAACCTCCTTATTCGCTTTCGTCAACATTGCATTGTAATGAAAGCAGACCTTGCCAAAATGTTTCGTCAAATTAGAGTACATCCAGACGACTCCGATCTTCAAAGAATTGTTTGGCGAAACAACTCACACGAACACTTGCTCGAATACCGTTTGCTAACGGTTACATATGGAACCGCATCAGCGCCATACCTAGCAACTAAAGTCTTGAAGCAACTCGGCCATGACGTGAAAGAGACACTTCCGTTGGCATCTTCGGCTTTACAAAATGACTTCTACATGGACGATCTAATGACAGGCGACGAAACGATTGAGAACGTTTTAAGACTTCAGTCAGAAATCATTCAAGCTACATCTCAAGCAGGATTTGAAATAAGGAAATGGGCGTCGAATGAAGCTGCATTATTGGATACACTACCAGCCAACATGAAGGATTTACAAAAGCCACTATGCATCGAGAACGACGAATCAGTCAAGACTCTCGGCCTATATTGGACTCCTTCGGCTGATAATTTCTCGTTTATGGTTACTTCTCCAGCGTCAAGAAGTTCAATCACTAAACGTACGATTCTTTCGGATACAGCAAGGATATTCGATCCTCTGGGACTGTTGGCACCAGTAACCGTTCGAGCGAAACTGATGTTACAGGAAATGTGGCAGCTAAAATTGAATTGGGATGAGCAACTTCCCCAACCACTTGAAGCTAAATGGAGGTCGTTTCGAACCGATTTAACAGAAATTGAAAACATTACGGTTCAACGGCACATTTCGCAAGCTAATGCTACAGACATTAGCCTGCATGGATTTTGTGACGCATCGGAGAAAGCGTACGCAGCTGCCGTATACCTGAAGACGGTGAATAACAACGGACAAATCAAAATACAACTGATCGCTGCGAAAACAAGAGTCGCTCCGCTCAAACAAATCACACTTCCGAGACTGGAATTATCTGGTGCATTACTTTTGGCTTCTCTGATTCAACTGATCAGGGAGTCATTGAGATTGGATATAGCTGATGTTCATTGCTGGTCGGACTCAACAATCGTCCTAGCTTGGTTGAAAGCTCCACCGCAACGTTGGAAAACGTTCGTAGCCAATCGAGTGTCAGAAATCCACGAGAAACTACCGAGAGCGCAATGGCATCACATTTCAGGAGATAGCAACCCTGCAGATTGCGCTTCTCGAGGAATATCCGCTAGCGAACTGGGAAATCATGGTCTCTGGTGGCATGGACCGCAGTGCCTTATTTTCGCCGCAACAACGCAAGAACTACATGAACTCTCAGAGCCAAATGAATGTTTATCCGAGGAAAGACGAATTATTTCGTTAGTAACACATCATCAAATGGATTTCACGCTCCTTTCCAAATTTTCAGCGCTTAAAAAACTCATTCATATCACCGCCTACATTCTACGTTTTGTCTTCAATTCGCGAAATGCGACAGAATTGAGGATTACTGGACCTTTATCGAAGGAAGAGAACGATAAGGCGCTATCCCATTGGATTCGGGTCGTCCAAAGCAACAGTTTTAACGAAGAGATAGCTTGCCTTAAACAAAACAAGGAATTACCACGGAAAAGTAAAATCCTTTCGATGCGTCCGTACATCGATCAAGATGGGATTCTTAGAGTTGGTGGCAGACTTTGCCACTCCAACGAACAAAGGCATCCGGCACTGTTACCGAGACAGAGCAAATTAACAGAACTTCTAATACAACACGAGCACGAAAAACATTTTCACGGAGGTGCTCAACTACCAACTTCTGTCTTACAGAAACGTTATTGGATCGTCGGTCTTCGTGATGCCATACGTTTCCATATCAGAAGATGTGTTTCATGTGTACGACAGCAGGCAGTCACTGTAAAGCAACTTATGGGCGATTTACCACCAGCGAGAGTAAATCCTGCTCGGCCATTTTTGAAGTGTGGAGTCGACTACGCAGGACCATTTACCCTTAAACTAATGAAGGGACGAAGTCACCTCAGGTTTAAGGGATACATTGCCGTCTTCGCTTGCTTTACCACAAGATCAATTCATCTTGAACTTGTCAGTGACATGACCACCGAAGCATTTCTGGCAGCATTGAAACGCTTTGTTGCTCGACGAGGAAAATGCGCCGACATTTACAGCGACTGTGGAACCAACTTTACAGGAGCCGATCGAGAGATGAAAACATTCATCAAATTCATAGTCTCTACAAACAACAACGATCAAGTATCACGATGTCTCGCAGACGAAGGAATTAATTGGCACTTCAACCCGCCTGCAGCGCCACATTTTGGAGGCCTCTGGGAAGCCGGGGTGAAGTCCGTCAAGTATCATCTGAAACGAGTTCTTGGCACCATGGTTCTAAACTTTGAAGAAATGCAAACGCTTCTTTGCCAAATCGAAGCTTGCTTAAAATCACGTCCTTTAACGGCGTTAAGCTCGGATCCAAACGACTTCAATGCGTTGACACCTGGACATTTCCTAATCGGAGATGCGCTCACCGCAATACCCGAACCCGATCTCACTTCTGAAAACGTCAACCGCCTGTCACGTTGGCAATTGGGCCAACAAGTACTGCAGCACGTTTGGAACCGTTGGCGAAATGAATTCCTCTCTCGCCTTCTACAACGTCCAAAGTGGACTACACCAAAACCGAATCTACGAGTCGGCGACTTGGTCTTGCTCAAAGATGAAGATTTTCCTCCAACCAAGTGGAGAATGGCAAGAATCACTGAACTTCATCCAGGACAAGACAATCAAGTTCGCGTCGTAACTGTCAGAACCTCTGACAAATCACTGAAAAGACCCGTAGTTAAATTATGGCAGTTACCACTAGACTGATTTTAATTGTATTCAAACTGTTTACTAAGGGTTATTTATGTATGCAAATGTAACTTTTCGGACTTTTACTATCTCATTTGAAATTCGTTATTTCAAGGCGGGCGGAATGTTCGGTTGTACACATCGTAATTTTGTATAGTACAGGTACCTATATTCGTTTTCAAATGTTTATATAGCGCACGCGCGCGTGAAAGTGAGTTTTTGGTTGCTGTTAAAAAAGGTGTTATTTTTTGCGCGTGTAAAAATAAATTAACGGCCAGTTCTGTTTTGAAATAAGAGGAAAAAGGTTTACCGGTTTTTATGTCGGAAAAGTTCGCGTCTTTTATTTCGCTGTTTACGACAACGTGTGTGTACGTAATCTAAGTTCTTAAATTCGTTCATTTGCCCGACAAAGAGTTCGAGACCCATCACGTCGAGACACACAGAATTAGTACAAAAAATGGAAATTACATAGAAATATCGAGAAATACAGTGAGTTCCTTCCGGAACTGGGAACTGAGGGGGATAGCTTTCAGGTGCTCCGGGAGAATTCCAGTCCCGGACAGATGAAGGGAGAGTGCCTCCGAGAAGCTAGGTGGAAGCCTGATAAAACGAGGGATGTTGTCCCGCACCCCCTCGGGGGTCGGCGCCAAGGAGCAATAGCACGGGATAAGGGGACCAGAGCACCGCACGTTTTGTGAATGACACTACTCACTAGGGTGAGCCGCCTAACACGTCTACGAGCGGCAAGGGTAGTCCAGTTGAAATTTGTCAGGACTCGATCGAGTCACGCTGATGCTCCACGAGAAGCCCACATTAGCCCCAAAGCGCGGGGCACGCCGTTGGATCATTTCGATAGAATGAATGTCGCTGGTATTGTTGGGGGACCATACTGCCGAGCAGTACTCTAAGATGAGGAGAACGTAAGTTTGGACCCATAGAGTTTTTGTGGCGAAGGAGCAATGCGCAAGGTGCCACCGAATAAACCCAAAAGCTTTCGCAGCCTGAGAGGTAACTCGATCTATGTGGGTGATCCATTCCAGAGTGTCAGTGATGACCACTCCGAGGTAACGCTGAGAGAGGATCCATCAAGGGTGGAAACGGCATTAGTTACAGGCCGGCCTTGTCTACGGAGAGACAGGACTGCACACTTGGAAACGTTGAGTGGAAGCTTCCAAGCTATGCTCCAATTATGGATTCTATCCAGGTCATTTTTAAGGGAAGAGCAGTCCTGCAGTGAGCATATAGCCCCTGAAAGAGCCACATCATCAGCAATTTCTATATTGCATTTTTGGAATTAATTGCACATTTCATATACGGTGTTGGTCTTTTTCCGCCAGTACATTGGACACTCAGCACGTTGTTATATTGAACTAATTTTAGTTCAGCTAGTGCACATTTTATCCGCGGCCCTCAAATTCCCGCTCAGACACTACGGGAACGAAATACTATTTTCGCTCTTGGCAAACTTGTTATTATATAAGTTCGAATTTATCGTCGACATTAGCGCCATCTCCTTTAGGGAGTTTTCCGAAATGACTTAATTAGGGCTTCAATATAACTTACTCGAAATTATGTCTCCGATATATTTCATAGTTCTAAACTACAAATTTTTTTGGAAGTAGTTTAATACATCGGAAAATCAAAGAAAGCGTATAGATGGCGCACAGTGCCCGGTTAAATTTGAAATTGAAGAGGGAAATCCCCCGAATTTCAGTGTTCGGTAAATACTAAATTATCGGTATTAGAAAAAAAACCTGAATATTTATTGAGAAAAGTATTTAAAACAAAATACTAAATATTTTTTGAGAAAAGTATTTAGTATTTAAAACCAAATACTATATTATACAAGACGTTTCGAGCCGAGGCTCTTCTTCAGTCGTTCGTTAGTTTAAATTAAAACTAACGAACGACTGAAGAAGAGCCTCGGCTCGAAACGTCTTGTATAAAATAAGTTTTATCTTCTAATACCATGCCGTTTTCTCTGAATTAAACATAATTTCTACAAATACTTAATAGTTTGAAAATATTATTTAAAATAAAATACTTAATAGTTTGAAAATATTATTTAAAATAAAATACTTAATAGTTTGAAAATATTATTTAAAATAAAATATTTAATAGTTTGAAAATATTATTTAAAATAAAATACTTAATAGTTTGAAAATATTATTTAAAATAAAATACTTAATAGTTTGAAAATATTATTTAAAATAAAATACTTAATAGTTTGAAAATATTATTTAAAATAAAATACTTAATAGTTTGAAAATATTATTTAAAATAAAATATTTAATAGTTTGAAAATATTATTTAAAATAAAATACTTAATAGTTTGAAAATATTATTTAAAATAAAATACTTAATAGTTTGAAAATATTATTTAAAATAAAATACTTAATAGTTTGAAAATATTATTTAAAATAAAATACTTAATAGTTTGAAAATATTATTTAAAATAAAATACTTAATAATTTTTGAGAAAAGTATTTAGTATTTAAAATATAATTATATTAAAAAGACAGCACAGTTTTCGGGTAGGCACCAGGTCGCCACGTCGATGCCGGCCAGACTTATTTCAGGACAGATAGCCCACGCACAAATCAATAAGCCTGACGACGCGACGTATTTAAATTGGCGATTGCTTTCCATTATATGGCCCACCCATATAGGCCCTTAACGGAGTGTGCTATAACTGGTGGCTTTACCGGGGAGTCAGGGTCCGGCTCTTGTAACCCATAAGTGCGGTGGTGCACTGGGAGATGTTAGCTCTGATCAAATGGTCCCATCTCCGACTTCGGTCAGGTATGGGCTGGAAATTGAACTTCGGCTCAGGCTAACGGAGAGGGTCCAGGCAAACTGGTCGCCTTGGAGGATTGGGAAGCCTGATTGTGAGGCGGTGGCTCTCCGTATGAGGCGCAGTAGTCCTGTTTCCCGGTCTTTTGCAGCCCTTCGGGATCTCCGTTGCCAGTTGTGCCGGGTTATGTGGACCGCTGTGTGCCCGTCGTTCCCCTTTAGGAGCTCTTTCTGAAGGGTGTGGCTCTCTACCTACGTAGGTAGGGTGTTGGCTGGAGTTGCTATAGTATCAGCTCTTATTCCAACTGCTGTGTGCGAAGTGAGGGGTTGGTCGTCCCATTGTAGCACCTTCTGCTGGGTTGAGCGGCTTGAGTCGAGGGTGCGACCGTCAGTAGTGGCGTTCTGCTACCTAATGACTGTTTAATAATAATCAGCTCGGCTAATACCCAAGGCACCACCCTAGGCCTAAGTCATCGAGCGACTTTTAAAGCCTTTAATTCAGGTAGCCGGGTTACAATGCGTAGGAGGGTGGTGGCAAGCCCTGCAAGCCACGCGAGCCAACAGCTCCCTACACTCACTATTACCGTTAACCTCGACAAGTTCCAGTCCGGGCTTGTGGACGCTGGCGTAGGGTATTATGATGAGACCACCTTTGTAGTAGGCTTTTTGATTCGCTTGGAGCACCGGTATAAAAATGTCTGACCCAATGACAATCATATACAATTGTTTTTTCAATATTTGTACCTCAAATTATTCAAACTCACGGCAGATATAAAAAATCTGCACCAGTAACTATTCTTTATAAGTATCACTAAATGCTCACATGAAATAGTATTGAAATATAAAAACAGAACCTGAATAATTCTAACAACGATTTTCAACATGTACCTAAATGTTGAATTAAAACTAAAAATAGGCTAAAAACATGTTCACTTAAAATTGCTTCTTAATATTTACTGGAAATTAATAAAATTAATAAAATTAAATAAACCATCAATGTTTTTGTCTTAGTCAAATCAAATACGATAAATCAATTATAGACCCTATTACTTTAAAGGTAAAAAAACCGCGAAATAAATCAGTTTTTTTTTTAATTTGCTCTCTTAAGTGACAAATGTTAAAGGGAATTGCAACGATACATCAAGTGGTTAATTGATATGAACTCTGGTTTCATGATTCTGAAACATGATCCATTTATTTATTGGGTTTTGCTTACAAGGTGCCCTAAAAAAACAAAATAAAGACCACGATTCTATATTAAATCACAGAAAAGAATAGACAAAAAACTGTTAAAAATAACAAGATAAACAATTTATCTGTAATTTTTTTCTTAATATTTATATTGCATAACTTATTCTCGTCCAAATTAAATTTTTATTTTAGCTTATCTACATCTGGTCTCTAAGCCTTGGTCTTTTAGGCTGTTCTCCGTAAATTTCTTGAATAAATGAAATGTTGTGTACAAATTTCACTGGACGAACCTTTACGCTGATAGTTTTACGGAACGGGGGAAGACAATTTCCGAATTTTCCCCTTCCGACGGCAGCAGGCGCTAAAGCGTCTAACCAATGAAAATTGTACACAAGAAAATGCACTACTTTTGACGGGTTGCGTTCTCCTTGTGCGGCGTGCTGTGTTTGTTGCTCTTAGCTAAAATGATAGGAAACTATTTCCAGACGTTCAATACATTATGAAAAGTGACCACTAGCGACATCGCGTATAGGGATCCGGAACTTCTCTTCAATTCCCGTATGGTCAAAAAACCGTGTACAAAATCCAAAGGGACCTTGCTATATTATCTCGAACCAGAATGAAGCCGATTTTACCCCTCGTATCTCAAACACTATAGGTCATATCAAAACAAGTGATGTATTGTTTGCAAGGTTACAGGCACGAAACAAACATATACTAATTCCACCGAACAGAGTTGACGCGAATGTTGGTAATAATGAGTCAAAGTTAGGCTTAATTTTTCTTCTTCTTCATACATCTTATCCTCGCATACCGCGCTACAGCAAAAACTAATGAACCGATTTAAATGAAATTGTGTAAATATTTTCACTTTAGGCTCCCATTGTGGCCTTTCAAAGGCGAAGTTTCAATCTGTTATAGTTCGTGAGCTACAGCGAAAAATGTACAATTCAGCGAGTCGGTAACGACGCCAAGGAGTGATAAACACAGCACAAAAGGTAAATCCGTTCTTCCATCTTCTCCAAAGTTCGTCTGCTAAGCTTGGCTTCGCATTACCCTCGGCGTTACCAGACTTATATTGTTATAAACAAAAAGTTGTTAAATTAACCCAAAACCCATTCGGTTAAGAATGGCAAGGTCCGTTGAACAAAAACGTCACGTCCTATATTAGTACCAGAGCCGTACCTAGTCCAAATGGCGCCCTGGGCCAAAAACCAAAATGCCGCCCCCAGAACCTTAAGTAGAAATTTTTAAATTTTCAATATCTAAATTAAATGAAAATCATCAATTTTGCGCCCCTAACATTTTGGCGCCTTGTGCCCCTGCCCCTCTCGCCCTACCCAAGGGACGGTTCAGTATATTACTCTAGCCCTATTAGCAACAAACACAAGGAGAACGCAGCTAGCCTTTAAACACGCTAACGCAATGTTGTGTACAAATTTCATTGGACGAACCTTTACGCTGATCGTTTTACGGGCGGGGGGAAGACAATTTCCGAATTTTCCCCTTCCGACGGCAGCAGGCGCTAAAGTGTCTAACCAATGAAAATTGTACGCAAGAAAATCCACGACTTTTGATGGGTTGCGTTCTCCTTGTGTGGAGTGCTGTGTTTGTTACTCCTAGCTCTAGCCCATACAAGTCGTGAAATCAAATAACGAGCAAGATCTCTAATTATATTCCCATAAACGTCATAAACTGGACTTATATCTTCAGAGCACATCACTTGTCGACAAATATGCTAGACCTTGCTCGTACTAAGGGTTTTATAAGGCATCCTTTTTCCGATTTCATCCATGACTTTCGTAAAATGTAAGCCTAGGCCAAACGTAGGAAATTAATCAATACGAGCCAAAGAGAAACCCAGTGTGTACGTTGTGTGGGTTGTGATTTTTAGTCTCGGAGTTGAAGGGGGAAAAGGTGTGACGGGTGTGTCCGTGTGTCGTTTAGTCAAACCATCATTTAAAAATAGTACTCGGGTTTTTGAGTTTCAAAATACGCTTTAGAATAAACCAGGCTGGGCAAGAGTCAAATTTTCGTCTACTTTAAAGATACATTGTGAACGAACCAATGGGTGAAAAGTTATGAAACTAGCTTTTAAATAAACCTTGAAACTTATTTCCAGTCATATTTATAATTCACTGATGACAAAATTCGCGAAAAATATTAATATTGTTCCGAATTACAACCTACTTCCTAAAATCTCATTTTGCTTTCTAATACGCGCGTTGACAACGCAAACTTTACCTAGACGAGCAGCTGTTCGGTTATCTACATGACGCGTTAAAAATATTATTTTTAAATGTTATAAAGTGATAAACGATTATTCAAGACGATTTAATATTACATTTAAGTTCATATAAACGGGAAAAATTGTCAGTGGAATATTTCTTATATCATTTGGTAGGTTAATTAACGTTTAATTATCGCCAACTTTACATTAATTTCAATGTGGGCGGGTAAAAACTTTTCACCAAGTTACGCGTGATCTTACCACGAGAGGCGCTGCGTGTCATATTCGTTTGAAACCGACAAAGCGTATAAGAAAGTCGGCAATGACAAAAATGGGTAAAATTACGAAAAAGGTTCCGAACCGCGATCCACCTTAACTTTACGCTGGTAATACCCAAAAGTGTGAAAAAGTTTTTTTAATGAATGTTAATCACGAAATAAAGGTTGGGAGGGGAGGAGGGAGGGTATAAATTGGGGAGAGGATGAAGTTCAAAAGTAGTGGCACCTGGTGCGAGCTTCGAGAACTAAGGAGACACTGGAGAAGCAACCAGACTTATTGATTTTTTCGCCACTCGAAGGAAACGCTAGCGCCATCTATCTACGCCTTAATACAAAACACGAAAGAACAAACTAGAAAGTGGGTATATCGTCCATCCTGTTCTAGCCTCCACGGCCATCTTTACCTTCTAGGCTGAGCTAATAATATCAGGCACCCTTTTTCAAATGTCCGGGTCTTTATTGAATACTTTAAAATTAAATTATACAAAAAATAAACGGTCAAACGGCGCCCTAGTGCTTAGCCCTACCTAGCCCAATAGTAGAGATGAGTCAGATGAGCCT
Source organism: Leiobunum rupestre (assembly GCF_980474605.1). Taxonomy (NCBI): domain Eukaryota; kingdom Metazoa; phylum Arthropoda; class Arachnida; order Opiliones; family Sclerosomatidae; genus Leiobunum; species Leiobunum rupestre. Next base: position 23,945,601 of record NC_143391.1, read on the forward strand.
GGCTCTAGCCTTCTACGCGTTCTATCTCGATTACATCATTCAGGAAATCATAAGCTAAGACTTATACCCTGTAAATTAAAAAAAAATTGTTTGAATATTTTTTGAGAAAAAATCTTGTCGAAGACTTGACTTTGCAGAAATGCGAACGAGACTAAAGACGAAACTTTTATAGTTAGCTGTGGCCATACTTACAAGTAGAAGTCTATAATAAACCCCTTAATTCGGATGGGGAAGTATGAAAGCAGCTTTACCCGCCGCGTTAAAAATCACTAACAACAGAGCTCCACCATAAACGGTAAAATTAAGGGCCCTCATTTTACCGTTTATGGTAGAGCTCTGTTTAGGGCCCTTTTAGGGGCCCTAATTTAGGTCTATGATAAGATTTGCAGCAAATGCATAGTCGTTGAAAAAGCTGTGGCGACATCTGACGCAAGTTCGATTTCCGGCGAGGAAATAAAACATTTGTTTTATACAGGTTATATTTATTGCTAAGGAAAACGTCTTAATTTATAGATTAAAAAAAAATCTTAAAAGATTTCGTAGTGTTCTAAAAATTATTTTTTTCACCGATAGGAGTCAGATAAAACGTTTCAATGACAATGAGAAAGTTGTCGCGCGTACTCTCGAACCAAAGATAATCTATAACTACGTACCCTAGATTGGACATCTCTATGGGGGCGCCAAACAAATTTCGCAATTAACTACTTGAAATGACAAATAAATCTACTAAACCGCAATTTTATCACTTAATAAATAGTTACTTTCCCTTCGGAAAAATGTTATTTCTACTTCGGAAAATATATCACTTCTACTTCGGAGAAAAATATCACTTCTACTTCGGAAAAAAATATCACTTCTACTTCGGAACAAATATCACTTCTACTTCGGAACAAATATCACTTCTACTTCGGAACAAATATCATTTCTACTTCGCATAAATTTCACTTCTACTTCGGAACAAATGTCACTTCTACTTCGGAAAAAAATATCACTTCTACTTCGGAAAAAAATATCACTTCTTCTTCGGAAGAAATATCACTTCTACTTCGAAAAACAATATCACTTCTACTTCGGGATTATTAATTTCGTTTATTCTGGTTTGGCGCCCCATACATCTCACCAATTCCCAATGGGCGACGGTAGAGACATTCGATTCCCTACTTGCGGGGGGCAATGAAATGGGGTGGGGCTAAAAAGTTTGAAAAATTCAATTCAGTTTTCGGACCTGGCCATCTAAGCATTTTGAAAGGAAAAAAAACCTCAAACATGGGAACTGGAATACAACGGTTTGGAAAGGTGAAATATAATCTAAATCTTTAACTGGAACGGTGAATTTACATTATTTTCCTGATCAGATTTCGTGGCATTTTGCTTTGCAAAGGTATTTCTTTAAAGACAAATGTTACGTTTACCTCAGACTTCGCTCCCTCCCCAGCCTCCCCCAAATTTTCGAGGGAATCGCATGAAACCACAGATGACGCCTACAATTCGACCCGTGCTCGAACCTAGGAATAAAATTTGTTCCATCGAATAAGGTCAATTTTCACTGATATATTACGTCATGAACAAAAACAAGTTGGTACTAGCTAAATTAGTTTTTGCTGAGGCATTTTTAAATAACTAGTGCTCGGCATTATCCAACCGTTATCCGTTATATACGCGGTTATTTGTGGTTAATTGAAAAATATCTTAGTTTTAACCGAATTTTTACCGTCATACTTAGGGAACGGTATTGAATTAACTGTTAACTTCAAATATTTAAATCTTCCCATATGCCATATAGTAGCCTTATTATCATAATTGTGAATCAGACTTCTTAGACTGATGAAGAAGATATTTAAATTTCCAAGACTTTTGAACAGATTTGATGAAAAAGGAAGCCATCTTACCGATCCACATTGTTGTTGTTTAGTGCGTGAACAAATTACAAATTTAATTTACAAACAACTTTTCTTATAATCACAATCATACCATTCTATGCAAATTAGATCAAAATATCTCTAAAACTAAAACCAAATGTAGTTGAACAGAGGTTTTAACATATCAGCCGTTTTAATTTGTTTGTTTTTTTTTGTTGATGCATACGGCAACTTGGTCTTCAAACAAAAACATCGAAATCTTACAAAAACATAAGAGATTTTAAGTATGACTTCAAAATGTAAACATGGATTGAAACGTAACTAGAATAATAAATGAGAATTAAGTTAAAAAGACTGATATTTGGTATTATCGTATGTTCGTTTGGGAGATATGTAATTAAATTAAATGAACGTTCCGTAAGATTTTTAGTACTATTTTTTGGGCAGTTTAAAAATTTGTACCGCCCTAGAAGCAGTGAATCTAGTCAATTGCTTTAAGGAAGCAGATACTTAAAGAGGAACGGTCAAGCTTTAACCAGTTAGATAGCCATATAGCCCGTTAAAAACTAAAATTTATGGCGAAAACCGCATCAAAAAATATTGAGTGGTTAATTTTTAATAAAGAAATTTCGGTAAATTGAAAAGCGCGCGTCCGCTGCGACACCTGGTGAGAAAACGGTGAGACAGAAAAACAACATTTCTGATTAATCAGAATATTGTAGCGGCTGACGAAGGACTACGGTCCGAAAGCTCCCAATCATTTTATTTTAATAAAATCATTTTTTAAATTCCATGAAGTAGCAGTACTTTTTATTATAAATGGTTAAATTATGTTCAAATTAAATTTTTAAAAATTACAACATTTACTTAAAACCTTAAAAAATTACATTATAATTTAAAAATATTGATGGCCTAAAGACACCGAAAACTATAGTTTATAAATAGCGTATATAATCATTTATTTGTTTTACTAATTTAATTCGTAACACCTAGCATCTGCACTCGTTGCAGTACCGCAATGAAGGTACGATAATACAGAGAATAACAGGACAAGGAATACCAATAGCATATTTCAATTCGAAAAATAAAAAACTTTGGTTTAATTCTATTTTTAATTTAAACAAAACGAAACACAACAACTACGGAAGTTCAGTACTCGTCCTCCCCGAGGTCATCACTGCCAACTTCTTCGTAATCTTTCTCCAGCGCCGCCAAATCTTCGCGGGCCTCCGAAAACTCGCCCTCCTCCATCCCCTCGCCCACGTACCAATGGACGAATGCTCGCTTCGCGTACATGAGGTCGAACTTGTGATTGAGACTAGCGAACGCCTCCACGATCGAAGTGGTATTGGCCAGCATACAAGCTGCCCTCTTCACTTCGGCGGTGTGACCATCTGGTATTACTGTCGGTGGCTGGTAGTTAATTCCGACCTGTAAACAATTGATTCAGTTAAACGAAACCATACGGCCAAAGCACTTACCTTAAAGCCAGAAGGACACCAGTCGACGAATCTAATTGAGCGGTTATTCTTTATTTGAGCGATGGCTTGGTTTACATCCTTGGGCACTACATCACCACGGTAAAGTATACAACAGGCCATATACTTTCCTCTGCGTGGATCACACACGACCATCTGGGATCGAAACAGTAACGGGTGATGTCCATGACTGACAATTGTTCGTGATACGCTTTATCGCGAGAGACGATTTGGGGCGTAGGTGACAAGCGGAAAGTGGATGCGGGGATACGGAACTAAGTTGGTTTGAAATTCTGAGAGGTCGACGTTGAGCGACCCGGCGAATCTCAGAGACGCCGTGAAACCACTTGGGCGATCAGCTGATTGAGACTAACGTAGTCGGGACGCTCCATTGGCAGATTCCTGCTGCAAATGTCGAATATGGCCTGATTGTCGACGATGAAGGTACAACTCGAATATTCCAGGGTCGTGTGGGTGGTCAAAATCGAGTTGTACGGCTCGACCACTGCCGTCGAGACCCGAAAGATAATCGGTTACAATTATTTACTTATAATGAGAGTTTTACTTCAACAAAATGTACCTTTGGTGAAGGGTAAATCGCGAATTCCAACTTGGCCATTTTGCCGTATTCCATGGACAGCTTTTCCATAAGCAAAGAAGCGAATCCGGACCCGGTTCCACCCCCGAAACTTCGAAATATTAGGAACCCTTGCAACCCATCGCATTGTTCTACAAGTTTTCGAGCTTTGTCCGACACGAGACCAGAGTACTCTTTACCGATGGTATAATGACCCCGGGCGTAGTTGTTGGCGGCGTCCTCTTTACCCGTGATGAGTTGCTCGGGTGGTACAGCTTACTGAACGGCCCAGTTCGCACTTGGTCAACCAACAAGGCGCGAGGGACGAATCGTCTCGAGCTGCTTTCGCCGAAGAACGTCGTGGGCCAATCGGAGTCTTTCGCCGCTGGACGATTCTCCATGAGGGTGCCATCTTTGTTGATGCCGTGGTCTAAGCATTATAACTCCCAGCACGAGTTTCCGAGTTGAACTCCAGCCTGGCCAACGTGTACGCTAACGCATTCTCTCATGATTACCAAATGATGTTTCTCAAAGACTAACGCACGACGATGCAACTGACTTTGAGAAGGAATGCAATTGTCGCTTCTTATATACGAGTATGTCAATTTCCAATAATAAAAATTGTTTATTTTTTTATACAATTCGATTGTTTGTACATTTAATTAATGGTTTTTTAACCTTGCTTTAAGGTAGGAACACGATAAAAATAAGCAAACGTGATAAGCGACTAAAATTTGAAGGCCAAGGAATTATCTATATTGTTCTTCCTAGTTTTATCAAATTAAAAAATAATTTACCAAAAAATATTTAGACAATGCCACTTGTATGATTTTTGTATTTTTTTGCGTGTAGAGGGATTTTGGCCTTTTAGCCGAATCAAAAGCTTGATTACGTAACTAGTCCCAGGTTCTTGTTTTCCAAATTTCTAATCGAACACTTTATTTTGTTTTTTTTTCGGTTGTGTTTTTTTTTATAAGAAAGTACTATACTGGCGCCATTAACAAAAACAGTCGTTTGGCTCTAAGATAACATCATCCGATCGAGACAAATCTTAATCATTAAATTCGTCATTGATAAGCTATTTAAGCTATTTAAAAGATAAAATAGTTATTTTCTTATAGAAATCGTCGGATTCGGACATACAAAGATTTTTTGTTTGATTTTGAAGTTTTCGGGAGTAGTGATCATGAATCTGAGTGTGGGTGTTTTAAGTTAAGATGTCATCTAAACTAAATATTGTTGTATTTATCAAACGTTTGGTTGTAAAGAATATAAAACTTGATTGATATTTACTTATTAATTTAAAATTATAAATATAATAATTGGTCCATATCTAATGGCGGATTCCATTAGATAGGCGCGCCTGGCGCCTCAAAAATAATGGAGAGTGACGCAGCACCAAATGTTTTAGCTGTGACCCTAACGTTGAAGTTACCTTCCCTGAAGGAACGCAGGGTTTTCGTTGAGGTCATTCTAAAGATCGTTGTGAATTTATAACGTGGAAAAAATTAATGTTCGTAAGTTATTTCAAACCATAGTTACAACTAGTTTAAGAGTGAACTATAGTTTAAGCAATAATGTATTTACCTAGGGAGAATGTCTATGTCGAGACGGTTTTTAGCCTTTCTCAATCCACCCGTTGGTCCCCCCAGTACACTCCTCCGTTTAAAATAAAACTAATAGTCCCGGTATTTCATTGGTTGCTTAAAATTTACGTCACCTAACGCGATGGTAATCAAACGCCGGTGACGTTTTGTCCCCCCCCCCCCCCCCCCGCGCGCGAGACGGGGGAAAGGCGTTCAACGTGCCCGGCGATTGTCACAACATAATCATTCTTCCTAAATATAAATAAATACATTCTTGGTTTAAGGGTTGGAAAAGGCCATTTTGTAGCATTTAAAACGATTGATTCCGCAAGACACGTGTGAATAACTAAATTTATTAGTTTATTAGTAAACGTAAAAATTAGTTTTCCTTCGCAACCTTTGGAGAAAATTGTATTTTAAAATTTAGAAATTAATAACTTAATTCCTAGTAAAAATTTGGCTAGAAACAAACTTACGACGTTAGTAGAATAGTCCTACCGTTGCGCAAATTAGTGTTACCACTTGATAAAACTAATTTATACTAATAATTATATTGGAAACAATATTAAGCTAATCTATTGTGTACCAGTAATCGCTAGAGCACATAAAAAAAATTGAATTATCAGATAAATACTGATACCAGTTTAAAACCGTGTATTAATACGGATTTGTAACTCCAATAAAAAAATATTTCGGGAGAGCAAACAATATTTTTCAAAAGGTGATATAATAAAGTAACGTGGCCTTCTTGTTTTGATGGGAAAGGCCACCTTCCACTATGCTTCCATTAGCTTTCCCACCAAAGAGCCTATGAATTCATCCGTAGGCTTTAACTGTACTATTTCGTTATCCCATTTTAACAAGTTGAGCAACCATATCTGACTTTATAATATCGCCTATTTCAACTGAAACTCTGTCTGAACGCCACCACTCTTAAACTCTAAAAATCGCATCAGTTTCGACTTCTCCTTTTCAGTCTTAGTTTACGCGGCGACTCCTAGGAGTGACTAAGTCTACGAGAAAGCACGTGTTATTTTCTAGTAACAATATGAAGAACAAAAGCTGCGAAAAAGAGCGAGCGAGATTGGGAACCCAGCTGAAAGCCATAAACGCATAAAGTACACAGGGAAATCTTCTCTGCTCGGGCACTAATGGTTTTTTAGACCTTTTAACTTCTACAAGCATGCTCGGAAAGTTTAATGGGATTTCCCACTCTTTCTCGTTACAAGCATCTTACGCTTAAAGGAATTAAGAAATTTCCAATACAATCACAACGAATACAGACATATTTCAAGCAATGCAATATTTCAAGTAATACATTAACCAAACATAAATACGAGTTATAAACACACACGATCACTAATGGTAAATTGAACATAATTTTTGAACGACTATGTAGTCAACTGCGTTGTAATATATTGGTTTAGAATCCCATATTCATTGCAAGCACACAGATGTTAGGACTGCATTTGTCTTAGCAGTCTACACTTTGCGTCTTTTTAGTGTGCTAGTCTGCAGGTCGTTGGATTGCATTCAGTTTGACAGCCGAAGCTTTTTGCGGCCCTGCACTTTGGGTGCCTACTTATCAACGTTGGATTCATCACACCTAATCAGCCAGGGCTCTTGGCGTCTTTGCACCTTGCGTGCCAACTCACACGGATGTATATAAGCTACAATACACTACACAACACACAAATGATACCAAACAAATGAAAATATGTATAATTTTTTTACGCGCTCTTTTTTTATATTTTTAACATGTATACTAGCTTAAAACCTTTCGAACGAAAACCAATATTTATCTTTCAAGATAATTTATAACATTTAAAATTATAAAAGTAAATTTAATTTTAAGAAAAGTCTTTCATTAAAAAGATCAAATACGTTTAAAAATATTGAAACCTTTTTACACCTGTAAATTATTTCTACCCCATTTATTAAACATTTCTTTCATTGCCGGCTAAAATAATTTGTAGCCAGATATGGCGGTTTTAGCCTAGCTTTTCGATAATATTCTCCGAATTTTCAAACAACATTTTCCAAAGGTTGCGAAGGTAAACTAAAAAAAATACTAAATGAACTAATTGTAACGTTTTTTTACTAATAAACGTTCGAAAAATTATAGATATCTACTTCCGATAATATTTTCCGAATTTTCAAACAACATTTTCCAAAGGTTGCGAAGGTAAACTAAAAAAAATACTAAATGAACTAATTGTAACGTTTTTTTACTAATAAACGTTCGAAAAATTATAGATATCTACTTCCGTGTTTCGAAAAAATTCACGTGTTAGCATGCTCTAAAATTGACCTTTTCAACCCTTATGTTAGGTGTAACTATGGTTTGAAATAACTTATGACTGCGAATCTCTTTCCACGTTCCCTATTCTAAATTCGCTACGATCTATCGAAAACCCTGTGTTCCTTCGCCGCTAGGAGTCGCGTAGAAAAACATTTGGTGCTGCGTCACTCTCCATTACAAAAATATAAATATTATTTCTAACAGACCATGTTTACCGAAAATTACAGTTTTTTAAACGTTTTAAATATACTGGTCTTGAAATAAAATAGAGTTGTTAATTTTCCGGAAAAATAAATTACTTTCTTAGGGTTTTTTATGTTTTTATCTTTTTATCGATATAAACTGTCTACAAAAAATTAATAGTGTTACATTGTTAATCAGTTTAAACTAGTCTAGAGGTTTAGTTTTATTTTTAGTTTCGAAAAAATGAGGCGAAAATGCCGCTTTATTTAAATTTGCAAACAATATATTAGAAAACTTTTTTTATTTTTTTCGGAAAAGTGCGGAACATTTTCCGGAAAAAAGCGCCTCGGTCATTTTCCGCGGAAGCTTTTCCGACTTACAACACTAAAAAGAAAGCATATGTCTAATTGCTTTCCCGTTCATTTCCAGGTTTTTGTCTCTGGCAATTTTGTTCAGGCGAACTGTGGCATATAACATAATAAGTTTTCTAATTAAACTATTGCGACGATGGCCCATCCCCTAGTCAACGTCAAACATATGGTCTTGAAGCTCGCTGAAAATGAAAAACACTTATATATTCCGAGATTAATAATTCCTATAATATTACATAAAAAACGAAATTTTTTACCATTTTTAATTTTCCGCTGTTATGCTTATAGACCCGAAAAACGCAAACACAAAAGTACCTTAAAAATTTCCGCCGTAACCATGGCGACGATGTTTAATAAGCTTGTCAGATGGCGCGGATAGCCCGATTCCACCCTAATATCAGCCTTCTGGCTTGCCCGTTTCTTTGGGATTGGCGGAAAGCGCAGTGGTTCTCGTCTCATTTCAATTGTTGAAATACAGGTTGCAAGTTTTTGGAGTATTGGCGCGCAATTTGAAAAAGAACACAAAAACCAATTTTGATATAGATCGCGCTAAAGTATCGATATCCATTTCTCGGCTTCGAACCATAATCGCTACCTCAGTTCCACAACCAGGTATCTTAAAATTTAAATTAATTTCAAATTACTTAAATATTAAATTTTTATAACGCTATGATTTTTAAAAATAGTAAAACTATTTTTTTGAAATACGTTTAGTATTAGTGAAGGTGAATATGCTCTTTCAATTAAATTTAAATAAAAGTCGAGTTAATTGGTTTTGAAACAAAGGTACCGCATTGGGGGTTGTAATATATGGCTGCGTTCAGTAACCCTCAACGAACTCAACGTTGAGACCGTTTACTCTACTGTACGATTTTTCGCGTATCCGGTTTGGATGTCACGTTAAAAACGTTTAGCCAACGAAGTCATCGGCTGAACGAACAATCATTTTGTTGATCAACGGTGAGGGGTAAGACAGTCTCAGATAATCTGTACACCGAGTTCGTGCATTTAGCACTGTTAAAGGTACATATTTTCAAGAGTTCGCGAGTTCCATTTAGCACTGTCAAAGGTACGGCAGTGTACATCGAGTTCGCAGAGTGTCTTACCCCTCGATCGACGGTCACGTGTCATCGCAGCACACAAAAAGGCTAGCTTCAGACGCCGCGACAGATAATTAAAAAAAAAACTATAACAAGAGTACCCCTAAGAGTACGTTCAATTGCTCTAAAAAAAGCCATCGATGCGCATCGGAAAATAAAAAAAAACATTACGGTATGACTTTTTGTATTTCCGGTTTTGTCGTCACCATGCCCATCGATGGCGCATCGGTGTTTTTGTTGTTTTTCCCAAACACACGGTCGCGAAGCACGTGGAAAATATGGCTTCAACAATGGAAATTTATAATGTTAATTTTGTTTCGGTTACTTTAATAGAAGCTACATTTTTGAAGCACCTATAAAAGATTACCAGAAATTGATTAATTAAAAAAATTAAATTTACTGACAGCCGCGTACAGATGTCACTACTATTCGTAATGCCCATCGATGGCATCGATGAGGGGAAAAAAGTGTACAGTAATGTGAAATTTTTAGTACCTTAAAGGTCGCTACCTTTCATAAAATCCATCGATGGCATCGTTTAAAAAAATAGCGTACAGTAACTTTTGACGTCATGACACTAAAATTCCGTACAATTTATGGTACTGACGTCACGATGAACATCGGAAAAAGCATTGGTTTTTAACAGTTTACAGCGACTGGATGTACCCTTTGACTGCTGGGACCGAAGGTTTAAAGGGGAACGGTCCAGCTTTAACCAGTTAGATAGCCCTAAAACTAAAACTTATGGCGAAATCCGCGTCAAAAATATTGGAGGGTTAATTTTTAATAAAATAAAGAAATTTCGGCCAATCGAAAAGCGCGCGTCCGCCGCGACACCTGGTGAGGAGTCGGTAAGACAGAAAAACAACGTAAAAGCGCGCGCTGCTGAAGACGCAAAAAATTTGTTTTGCACGCGTGGCGCGTTCCAGTTATAAGAGACCTAACCCTAAATCGCTCATACGGGGTTTGGGGCGCTGGCGGCAGCCCCTAAGATGGCGGCGAAAATTCAAACCCAAACACCTGGCGTTATTTTTCGTTTCAACTTTTTGGGTCAAAAGCTATTTTTTCAAGACAAAAAAAGGTACGTGTTAGTATATTGAACGTCTTGTTAATCTTTTGACAAGGAAATAAGGCCATATTTGGAAAAGCTTGGCCGTTCCCCTTTAAATGTTGCTAAGGAGGGTTTCCAAAGGCGCTTTAAACGTGAAAAAAGTAAGGCAATTCGTTGAATTTCGTTCATCTGTCGCTAAATCTTTAAACAATTACGTAGAGCTCGGGGAAACGGATAAACTAACCGTCAAAATTTCAATTAATCATAAAAAAATTCGATTAACTGTTTATTATACGATTTTACATTTTATATTTTTTGAATAATTTTCGGCGAGGGGCTGATCACTCCGCGTAATCGGTGTACAGAGCCGTACCTTTGACTGTACTAATGGGATTACGCGTAATCTTTGAAGTCCCTTCCTTTGGCAGTAGTAATCTAAGCGTAATCCGGCGTAATCGGTGTACAGACTTTCTAAGAGTGGTTAGCTCCTCGATTTTCGGATGTGGATATAAAAGAAATGAACGGAAAATTTGTTCTCCGAACGCCGAGCCCTACGAGGGCCAGTAGCGTATCTATGGTGAGATAGAGGGACCGCCAAAATCATTTGGTGATTGTTTGTGGTCATATGAAATTTATGTTTTATACATGTCTTACCCAATATTGTGTCAAAAACAGTTTTTTTTAGTGTTGTAAATTTTCCGAAAAAATAAAATGCGGAAAATTCTCCGCAAATCGGTATAATAAAAATTTGAAACATAAATTACTTTTTAGGAGTTTTTTAATGTTTTTAACTTTTTATCGATATAAAATGTCTAATATCAGTAAACGTACTACAAAACATTAAAAGTGTTACATTGTTAATCAGTTTAAACTAGTTTAGAGGTTTAGTTCTACTTTTAGATTAGAAAAAAATAGGCGAAAATGCCGCTTTATTAAAATTTGCAAACAATATATTAGACTAATCATGGAATGAAACCGTTTTTTATGTTTTTCGCAAATTACGGAAAATTTTCCGGAAAAAGGTCTCGGTCACTTTCGGGAAATTTTTCCGAGCGGGAAATCATACAACTACAGAGTATGTAGTCCGGTTTAGGGTTTAGCTTTATTATCCCTTTTCATAATGGACTAATCTACTTATTCGCTAATTTTTTCATCCTTTGCAATGCAGTCCATAGGCGGTTCCTTTTAACTTAACTTTACGTATATACTAATCTCCACCACTCTCCCCCTATTCGGCTTTCCGTTGCTATGCAACTCGTTTTGAAATTTTTAATATTTAGGCTTAGTTTCTCTATTCGGTGTTATAGTCGCAAGCCAGATTTCGCGCACGGTACTGACGAGTCTCAAACAGGACGAAACCGGTCTACCGTTGGATTTTCTGGCTATTTAATTTAATGTAATTTAGTTTTTCACTCGAAGACCTCTTTGGTCCGAGTTTCGCGTCTTTTTGTTCGCTCGAAGACCTATCGGTACGAGCTATTAGTAAGTTTTTAAATTTCTTTAAATTTGTAGGGTTTAGCTTTATTATCCCTTTTCATTATGGACTTATCTACTTATTCGCCAATTTTATCAGCCTTCACATATGAGTCACATTTCTCTTTTTTTCTTTTTTTTTATAATATTTTGTAATTTTGTATTAATTAATTCTTGTTTTTTTCTCATGAGCAGTGTACCATAAGTAACATAATATCAATAACTATGCCAATTAGGAAAAATTATAACAGAACTGATTTTCAGAGCTATTGCGTAATCTAGGTTTAGTGTCTAAATATTCCTAGGTCAAAATATAGATTTGGGTACATTTGTTCGAATTTCATTCGTCCGAACGGTGGTACAAATGTCCGAATGCCGGAAAACAGGATCGTATGTCCGAAAACGTATTTCATTTGCCCGAAAAATTTATCACAACTTTTGTTGGTGATTTAGTCGTTCAATTTATGTTAACTTTACTGGCGAATTTCATTTGTTCGAATAATCGTTTGTCCGTTTTTTCGAACATTAGGAATTGGTTGTTTTTTTTAAATATTGTTAATATAAGAAAATAGTAAAATTAACGTGAACCTAACCTAAAATATCCACAACATTCAACGCAATACCCACTTACTAACAAACAACGATATTTACAATGTAGTTTTTTATTTTTAATTCTTGCACTAAAAAAAATCCGGACAAAAAAAACAGCAATAAGAAATACTAATTTAGCGACAGAATTCGGACAAGTGATGCTACCGATTCGGACGAATGAAACAAACAAGTTGTCCAATTCGAACAATTAAAACATTTGTTATTTCGGCGGCTCGGACGAATGAAATTCGAACATTTGTTCCACCGTTCGGACGATTGAAATTCGAACAATTGTACCTACCCCGAAATATACTACTACCAAGGACGATAACACGCTACTCAGCTCGGTGCAAGTCCAAATCAGAAATTGGCTTCTAGAATGTAAGTGCCGAAAAAAGGTTCGGTCAGGAAATTAGCATTAAAACAATGGGAAGTGTCATAATGTAATATGTTACTTATGAGTGTACTTAAACCTTTTTGCGGAATCCATGGCAAATAATTCATATAAAATTCTTATTTGTTTTTTTCTCTGACGAATACCTTTGGGTCGAAAGCTTTGAGTATTATTGAGGGCGTTTTACACTCCAATAAATTTTATATCGCATCATCCATGCGTGTCTCTCATTAATAAGAATTTTATTTTATGATTGTACTGATGTAATTTCCCTGTAGGGTTGAACACAAACTAACTATAGTTTCGCAATCTGTTTGATCTTAAATAAGTAAACAGTCCTCCACTATTTATAAATAAATTATGCCAATAAATGAGTACCCGAAAAATAAAACCTAACAACCAATAGGCGAAACTATAAAGTCCAGGGGGTCTAAAAATATGGTAGTCACGTGACTTGTAGGAGAATTGCAGCGACATCTATCTTATTTTGGTAATGGTGGTTCATCTATATTTTCTAATTATTATTATTATTATTTAAAACGTCTTGCAATAGGAAGGTGTAAGATAATAAGGAATATTTTTTTTTACCGCCACACGGCCAACTATGAACAAGAGTTACCGAATTGAAGTTGGCTGTGAAATGGTAGTCACGTGATTTCGTTTTCCTATTTTAACAAGTTTGTCAAGACAAAATTTACTTTATAGTTTCGCCTATTGACCATTTGGGTCGTAATCTATCGAATAGAGCAAATCACTTCAAAAATTAAATGTAAATAAACTCAACATGGAAAAAACAACTGAATCTTGGTCTAAAGCAGTGGTTCCCAAAAGGTGTTCCGCGGAAGGGTCACAAGGGTTCCGAGAATTCGAAGCGCGGCCATCTTTGTTTGTGTCAAGAGTCTTTTAAGATAAGTAAAAAATATTAGTTGGGGTTCCGCCAGAGTTAGGTGGATAATTTAGGGTTACATAGCAATAATAAATTGGGAACCACTCAGGGTTGGCAAAAACAAGTGGAAAAAACTGGTAAAACCATTATCCCTCTATCCGGTGAAATTTCTGCAAAACAAATCTTACAGATCAAAATTATTTTACCCCGGATGCCAAGGATGAAATCTCGACGGAATTGTGACGAATAGGGCTTCTAACGATGATCTGAATAAGGCAATCTGATTACTATTTATCATATAAGATATATCGCCGATAAAAAACCTGAATTCACTGGCTACCTGTTCCTTTTTTTATCTGACCTGCGGCAATCTAGTTTTGTTATCTCGTTTCGGTAACCGACGAGGCCACAGATATAGAAAGCAGTTATTTTATCTGATAAGCGCGTAGATATCTGTCTATATGATGTCTACTTTCCGACATCTAGTTGAATGTTTTTTATTCTTTTAAATTTTTGTATGGCAACAAAAAAAAATGGCTTAGTTCCAAGAAGTCAATATAAAGATATACTAAAAAAGTATATCCGCCGTTATCGCGGGTTAAAGATACAATTTAAAAAACAGATCAACCCGTGAAAGTCATATAGGCTTGTCAGACAAGCGCAAAAGCATATCCGCGTACTGCCGTAAGAGTAAAAAATCTGTTATCCGCTGAAGGTATCGGATTAAAAATAATCCAGTTCATCTGTGAAAGCATCAGACACCAGATCAGCGTTAGAAGCCCTAGTGACGAACACCCGTTGGGAATAGGTGGTCCTTAGATTAATTAAAAACAGGAATATTTAAATAATTTTTTCTAAACTTTAGTTTTTTATGAGATACCTGGTTTTGGAACTCATGAATAAACTTTCCTCCCTGTCTGCCCCTTCCCGTCTTATATCGATTCGCTTGCTATTCGACCCAAAGTCAATAATCTCTGCCTTCTGCACGACTTCTTTAATAAAAATTTTAATCTTAATTTTTCTGAATTATTTATGGATCTACACACACGAGAGATCACCAAATTGTCCAAACCCCACGCTAACCCCACAGTGTGTCTTCGCTCCATTGCCCACACTGTCATAAATGACTGGAATAAGCTTCCCTCTGAAATTGAAACCTTTCGGAGAAAGGTTTCGGATTATCTCAATGTTGTAATATTATTTACTTATGTCTTTTTTCTCTTTTATTTTATGTATGAATGCTATTTTCATTTAATTGCGATGTCCTCCGGGCTTCATCTACAGCTTATTATTGAATAAATAAATAAATAAATACTCTGACAGCTCCCGGAGTGCTCCGAAAATCGTTGCTCGTTCCATTGAGCGATCGATCGCGTTTTACATTGTGCATAAGTAACGTAATAACAATAGCCGGGAGTAGTGGCTCACTCCTGTAATCCCAGGCGTCCGGGAGGCAGAGTTTGTGGAAGGCCGTGTGAGGACGACTACCAATCCCCCAACGGGTGGTCGGGATACTTCCGCCACGGGTGTCCCCACCCCTGTCCCCGCGTATCCTCCCGTTGGCGTGGCCGTTACACATATCTCACCCTGATTAATCAGTTATTGTGTGTGTGCTGGTGTCTAAGGCCTCGGGTCGACACCGCTGTTTGTGTATCTAAAAAACAAAAAAAAAACAAAACGTAATAACAATAATATTGACACTTCATATTGTTTGAATGTTAATTCCCTTACCAATACTACTCGCCCAGCTCAGACTCGCAACCGAACGGAGTAGCATATTATAGTATACAATAATAATGTACAATGTACAGTATACCGAATGTATATTTTACATATAATTCAATAAAATAAACAAAACTACCCGTGAAATCTACAGTTCTCCAAACTGCATATTTTACACATTCTTTGATACAATAAACATAATTTACTGTAAAATATACAGTCACTTGAGCTGTATATTTAACATATTCATCACTAAAATAAACATAACTTACTGTACAATCTACAGTATTCATAACTGTATATTTTACATATTCTTCACGGGAATAAACTTAACTTACTGTACAATCTACAATACTACCAATTGTATATATTACACAATCTTCAATATAATACACATAATTTACTGTAAAATATACAGTAAATTGAGCTTTATATTTTACATATTCTTCACGAGGATAAACCTAATCAACACTACTCCTAACTGCATATTTTACATATTCTTCAATATAATAAACATAACTACCCGTAAAATCTACAATACTGTAGACTGTATATTTCACATACTATTCAATACAATAATAAAACTTACCGTAAAATATACTGGGGGCCGACTTGTAATTTTTATATATTTTCCTGTAAAAATAATATTATCTACAATAAACTGTTTACTGTAATATTTACATATTTTTCGACGTTCATAAATTTCACGAAAAGGCCAGGTACAATCTACAGTAAAGACATTGACACTCTTGGGTCTGTGATTTTCCTGTAAAATCGACAGAATATTTTTATCTCAGTGTATTGATAGTACTATTTGGTTTTCATCATATTTAGACACTAGAGGCTCTGCACTGAATTAAACCTTAATTCCACAATAGCACTGAAAATTAGCTTGATGATAATATTTGCTATAATTATTGTTATTATGTTACTTATGATTGGGACGTTGCTTCGCGAGAAATGGGTTAATTTCTTGCTTCGTGCTGCTCCGAGCTCAGTGACGAAGCAATGGAATAGGTACTTCAAATATAGAGTTCGTGCTACCGCGACTGCACTTATGTCCGGTTTTT
This sequence comes from Leiobunum rupestre, assembly GCF_980474605.1. Taxonomy (NCBI): domain Eukaryota; kingdom Metazoa; phylum Arthropoda; class Arachnida; order Opiliones; family Sclerosomatidae; genus Leiobunum; species Leiobunum rupestre. The sequence continues at coordinate 23,962,244 of NC_143391.1, forward strand.
CGTTATACTGCCAAAGCTTTCATCAAAGTTCTGGCAGCAATGTTCGGCAGTGGGGGAAAGACAGTTGGTAATGATTTTATTGAAATAAGTATACTGAACAAGTCTTTATAAAAAAATTTAGAAGAAAATGGAGGCGGTCCAAGTTGAAGAGCTGCAAATATTATATTAAAACCGTCATCATTTGAAAATTGAGGGAAATATCTTCTTTAATCATTAGGCCTTTATATAAAATGTAACGTAAATTTGTCCCTAAAATACTGGGAAATTGCTCTCGCGTGCTCTCTGACTCTGTAACCGGGCCACCTGTTTAAAGGCATTATAAGTCGCTAGATGACTTGGGCCTAAGGTGGTGCCTTGGGTATTAGCCTAGCTGATTATTATTATTATTATTATCCTCAACATTTAAATTTCTACGCTCCTTGTAATAAATTTTAATTGAACAGCGAAATGGTTTCACTAATTTTAATATTTTGGGCCTCCTTATTATGATTTGTTGGCTCCTTTAAAATTTAAACGTGAGTCATATCGACCTCAAGTTTTCAGTAAACTCTTCAATCTTGGAAAAACTGTTAGATGCATTCCGAGCACCACCTAGCGGGAATAGTTTTTTTCGCCACAGCAAAACTATCACCATGGTTACGAACAGAGAACTGGATGACGAAGATTGAAATCCACTCCGCCGTTACTATGGAGACGGAAGGGGAAATTTAGTACAAATAACAAACGCAAACTCAACAGACAACTTAAGCTCGAGCCTGGAAACGTGTAGGGTAAACAGTCTGTTCACAATCAAACTACGTCTACATTCCTGATGTAGAAATCTACCGTTTGTGGTAAGTAATCCTTTAAGGAAGCGAGTTAATTAATTCGTGAAATATTCGTCTCCGGAGTTCCTATGCGAGTTATATGAAAATTTCGATTAGGGTCGAGTTGGTAACACTTCTTTTACAAAAATACGTAATTTAGTTTTCGAGGCAATTTTCAGTAGGTAAGAGCTATTCGCCTGCCCTAAGCTGTTCGGAGCAACACCGCTACCAATGTTTTACTCTCGGTTCCAGCAAAAAAGTAGGGGTTTACCCCCACCGAGTTCTTCGGTTTCCCCTTTGGTTAACGGTAATAGTGACTGTAGGGAACTGTTCATGGCTCGCGTGTCATGAAGGGCCAGCCACCACCCTCCTACGCATTGTAACACCGCCACCTAAATTAAAGGCAATAAAAATCGTTAGACGACTTTGATCCTAGCTGATTATTATTATTATTATTATTATTATAACTATTGTTATTTACCGCTTGTTTTACTCCATCTAACTAAAATACCTTAATATGACATCGTCTAACGATGTTTACTTCTAAATATGGCGACTTACGATAATCCCACGAACGTTGTACACTAAGCCTTTGACAATAAATATTATTTTGATACGATTTCAAGATAATATATAAATGGAGAAAACATTTGATTTATAATTTAAAATGAAAAATTTCATCGGAAATTAACTTGCCGTTCTGTATTCTCCTCTGAAATTAATTTTCGTCCACAAAAATATCACATTGTTTATTTTGTTCAGAATCAATTTATAATTTTCACCCATTTTGACAAACTGAGAATGCTCGGATGTATTCTCACTTCTTTTCAAGAGAAATCGTGAGAAGAGATTACGTCACTTCCTGTGTGAAGGACCGTCAAAATATTGAGAAGTGAGAATTCTCACTATCAAGGGAAGAATTCTTAGTATTTTGACGCAGCCCAAATATGCCAATTTGCAAAAATTTTCAACAAACTGATTTTCAGAGTTATTGCGCAATCAAGGTTTAGTTCATCACAGATCCCCCTAATGTCTAAATGTGCCCGAGGCGATAAATACTACTAAGTTTGATTACTAGGTCAAGTCTGATTGTTAGGTCGGAAAATTAGCATTAAAACAATAAAACAATGATTTTATGTTACTTATGATACTATATTAAGACTTAGGGTATTAAAAAATGGACCTCTAATGATGATATCCCTGTAAAAGGATTTTCTCCCTTTTCAAATGTGTATCGGTCTATAGTTTGAAACGAATAAAAGTTCAATTGTTTCTTAAAGGGAGTGGAAACTAAATCGAAAATTCATCGTCTAAAACTCGCTTCTGTGAAACCTGGTGACCGAATTGTGAATTTCGTTGATCCACCATAAATACGGATAGTAACGACGCTCGAGTAACGAATTACATGTATCTAGATTATCTATAAATGTTGAAGTCTTACGCTCTAATTTTTTTTTAAGTCAGAAAGTATAAGTCAACGAAATTTGAGATAAATTGAGAAGAATTTAGAAGTAGCGCAATGAGCTTGAAAATTCCTTCTATCTTAGCGTTAGAAAAAACTCTGATTTTTATTTTTTAATAATATTATTCGAATAATTTATGAGCTATGCTTACTTTATGTAAAATTCAGAAATTTTATGTTGTTTAATATGTTAAACTGCTTTGTTTACGTACTCTAATGGGGCAAGAAGACTCGCTTTAAATTTGTAATGATAAAGGATAAATAGACCCAATAGAAATAGTAAACAAAGAAGTTTTAAACTGGTTAATTTAGCGACATATTAAGCTAATTTATCTTGAATTATTGGTGTATTGGATCAAAATTAGAAGGTTAAACCTTAACATTAATTAAAAATAAAAATAAGGCACCACCCTACTAAATATAAACCACAAAATATAAATAAATTTAGCTGTTAGCTTAACTTTAAAACCAATTTTCGTTACTTACAACATCTCTAACACAAACAAGACGTGATAGACGCAAAAATCCGTTAAACCTTTCTAATATTAACACGAATAATGAATATAAATAATACGAACCATGAAGTCAGTACTTAAACTACTTAACGGTTCGGAATCCCTAAAACGTACAAACTCTTCCCATCCCTCTATCGGGAAAAACCGATATAAAGGCGAAAGCTTCCAAGTTTACTAGTCTCCTGTTCGCTTTAATACACAACACCCTATCTTTTTGTATCATTGTTTTTGCAATCGATATAATAATATCGTTAAGAGCCGTAAGGTGGCATTACTTCCGTAATTTTTAGCGGTGCCTATGTTATTTTTAGAAGGCCTGTGCACGCTACCTTCGTACCCGGGGCCATTTGACATTTTGGCCAGCTTGTTTTCGCACAAAAATGGTGATAGATGGCGCTTTCCTATGCATTGGTTTTTTTCAAATATAAAAAGTTACGCGCCGAAGTTTGAAAGTCAAAAGCAAATAAAAAAAAACACATTTTCATTGGTTAACTTACATTTTTATGTAATATTACAATATCACTATCATATAAAATACTAAATTGAATATTACCACAATAACAAACTATCATTTAGTTTAGAATATTATCGCAATGACAAACTATCATTTAGTTTAGAATATTATCGCAATGACAAACTATCATTTAGTTTAGAATATTATCGCAATGACAAACTATCATTTAGTTTAGAATATTATCACAATGACAAACTATCATTTAGTTTAGAATATTATCACAATGACAAACTATCATTTAGTTTAGAATATTATCACAATGAAAAACTATCATTTAGTTTAGAATATTATCACAATGAAAAACTATCATTTAGTTTAGAATATTATCACAATGACAAACTATCATTTAGTTTAGAATATTATCACAATGACAAACTATCATTTAGTTTAGAATATTATCACAATGACAAACTATCATTTAGTTTAGAATATTATCACAAGGACAAACTATCATTTAGTTTAGAATATTATCACAATGACAAACTATCATTTAGTTTAGAATATTATCACAATATATCACAAATATTATGGCATTAGAAAACTATCATAACCTGAAATATTTGAAAAGAAAACTAAAGTTTAAGGACTTTTCTCGATAAAGGTTTTTTGTTTAAAAATTTTATTTTTTGATTTTGGTCAGTTGCGTCACTGGCCTGATTAGTTAGGAGAGGACGTATAAATTTAGTCAACATAATTGTAAGTGGGGTGGCGGAGTGGTTAGCACTTTCGCCTCGCAGCAAATGGAGCCGGGTTCGATCCCAGCTTGTGGCACTGGGTGAAAACTCGGAACAACTCCTTCTGCGTTGAGTTTGCAAGTTCTCTCCCCACTGGTTTAAGGGGTTTTCCCCCGAGCTCTTCGGTTTCCCCTTCCATAAAAACTTGTTGAGGTTAACGGTAATAGTTAGTGTAGGGAGCTGTTGGCTCGATCGCGTGGCATGCAGGGGCTTGCCACCACCCTCCTACGCAGTGTAACCCGGCCACCTGAAATAAAGGCTTCAAAAGTCGCTTGATGACTTAGGCCTAAGGTGGTGCCTTGGGTATTAGCCTAGCTGATTATATTAGCTTAGCTGAATAATTTCAGGTAACGCAATATCACCACATTTGCAAGATAGTGCAATTTTGAAATGTGGAAGTATTAAAGACATAAACGTATTTAACGGTTTAGCCCTAGGAATAAGATGAAGCGCTGCACTGACAAAATCTAACACTAATGCTAATAAATTTATTAAATAACGATTGGGATACTTTAGTCCACCTCGGTCTTGAGCTTTTACCAAACTGTATATTGGTGAGTTAGATAAAGTTCCACTAATTTTTTCGAGGCAATCAGAGAATTGGGTATTTTCTTCTGCAACCTTCAAGATATATCCTCCGACTTGAGCAACACTTAAATTTTTAACTGACACAGCGGTGTGGTCTGAAATTTAATAAATAAAAACATTAGTTTAGTAACAATTTTTTGGCAAAAAAAATCAATATTACCATTTGGCATCAGCCTTTCCATTTGAGTTAATAATGACCGCAGATAAGGTGAATGATTGACGCTTGTGGGATCAAACAAAGAGCCAGTTGGTGAAATTGGTTTGCTGGCTATTTTCGATACTTTATGTCCAGTTATAGTTGATGGTTCAGAAGAGTCTGGTCCCCTGTTGCAATTCGAAGCGCTCGAAGCTTTAAGAATACCAATTTTCAAAGTATGCTCAATGTTTAATACACAGGAGCGCACATCCATTTGGTCATTAAATCCAGAAGATCCTCTAATGTGGGCAAATGATTGCTCTACCGCATCACTTGAGAGTTTAAGGGTTAGAACAAAATGAAATCCTCCATCAAGCAAATATTTCACCAAAGCCACAGTTGATTTAGTAGTTAGTTTAACAGCTTCAAATGTTTCATCTGTTAGTTTTTCATTTTTCAATGTTGCATTTATTTGAATTGTTTCAAGAAAAGGGATAAAGTCCTCAGTTAACCAATTTAAACGTTCGTCATTCATGTCATAGAAAGGCAGTTTATTCTGATTTCTAGAGTATATTCCATGTGTGGTATTACAAATATCGTGGATTTCCCACCATTTCCTAATCATTTCTAAAAAATAGATAGTGCATTCCAAATTTTCTTTGTCTTCTTTGTCTACCATGTTAAGTCGCAACAAAGTGCTTAGAGCAGCTGTAACTGGCAATGAGAAAATCACAATGGCACGGAACACATTCATTTTCTCAAAGTTGGTTGGAAAAACCACTTTTCTTGTCAAATTCCTTACTGGTTTAATCAAACGCCCTTTTTGCATATCATACAGTTTTTTGATGTATTTAAAGCTGATTACTATTCCACAATACACAAACTCCCTTGATAAAAATTGGCTTCTTATATTTTTAGCTTCATGGCTTTGATCAAATGCCAGAAACATTTTCCTATTAGGGTCTAGTGGATGAGGAATCTCGTGAGAAAGTTGTCCATTCCCAAATTTAACGAAAGCTTTAGTGTTTGTTTTGGCATTGTCTGAAACTATCCTCAAAACTTTAAACCCACATTCCTCTACGGTTTGAATTACCTTAAGTGTAATTTGGTACAGCTGATCTCCATCCAGGTTAGCAGTGAAAAAATATGCAACTGGTAACTTGAAACTTGTAGATAATCCTTGAAATACAAAGAAAAGTAGGTGGGTGGCCAATTTTGAACCAATGATTTCATTCGCAGTTAGTGTAGTTTCGCCAAAAAACTTATCAAGTGTTTTGTCGTAAACTAGTTTTGCTTTTATAGCCATTTCATCTGGAATTAACGAGCCTAGACGCTCATTATCATTCTTTAGCTTAGCTGCTTCAGCCAAAAGTCTCTCCTTGACCAACGACGTTATTCCCTCTTCACCTGTGGCATGGCCGAGAAATCTCTTTAACGATGTGGCAAATGCAATATATCAAGTTCTCTCATAAAGCAATAAGCACTTGGTGATTTTTTAAAAATCAAGCAACATACTCGAAGCGTAGATTCTTCATAGGGAGGCTTTTTTTTCCATATGCCAGAATCTGTTCCATCAAAAAATTTGCACGAGTATTATCTTTGGAATAGCATGCTTCTTTGACTTTTTTAAACTGCATAAATTCTTTTTCATGCTGCTCTTTCTTATACATCTTTATTGCCACATTGAGATTTTCCAACTTCTTCTCTAAGGCTTCTATTTTTTTCCTGAGTTTGTAATTTGTTTTCCCTACCTTCCGAACAGATATCTTACAGGGTCTTACTCTAACACAAGGACTTGCTTGGGTGGATGCATCTGTATAAGACTTAGTGGTAGATAAGTCTTTAAAATTACTTGAATTATTTTCACTGTAGGTCCAAGTTTGACTACAAACGCTTTTATCTTGACTACAAACGCTTTGATCTTGACTACAAACGCTTTGATCTTGACTACAAACGCTTTGATCTTGACTACAAACGCTTTGATCTTGACTACAAACGCTTTGATCTTGGCTACAAACGCTTTTATCTTGACTAGGTACGCTCTCATCTCGACTAGGTACGCTCTCATTTCGACAAGGCACGCTCTCATTTCGACTAGGCACGCTCTCATTTCGACTAGGCACGCTCTCATTTCGACTAGGCACGCTCTCATTTCGACTAGGTACGCTCTCATTTCTACTAGGTACGCTCTCATTTCGACTAGGTACGCTATCATCTTGGCTAGGACTTCGAAATAATATAATACGAGCACGAGTAGAGAACATTGTAAAATTTGGGTTAGAAATTTCAGATTGCCTCTGAGGTTTTGGAGGTATTTCATTCTTAGAATTTATCATCAGAGATTGTGCATTTTCAATTGGTGATAATGGTGTTGAGTGAATAATATTTTTTTTCTTCCCTGTCAAGGCTGGAGATCCTTAATTTTCATTCAAAATAACAGGAATGGCAAATGGTAATAGCCTCTTGATATTGGAGCAAGATACACTGAAATCTGTGCTGTTAAAATGTTTGCTGCAGATTCTTGTTTCATTATCAACTATTTGCTCCTCGTAAAACCCTATATCCTCTTTCAACGTTATTCCAAAAATTGAACAAATCCACCTTTCTCTCAACTTATTTTCTTTAGGAAAAGAGTGGAAACTAACGTAAGCATCTTCATTAAAAGCTCTTTTTTTTCTTCTTCCTGTTATTTTCATTACAGGTTGGCACGATACATATTACCATTTTGATCTAATGAAACCTGTAATTTTCCAAATACATCAGATTAGAATGCATAAAAGGTACAGAAACTGGAATATTTTAGAATTGTTTCATATTACAAGTAATCAAAACTTTAAAAAATAATTACTTTGCTTAACATGTAATATCTATAATTAAATATATGCACAATTAAAATTATCTTAGCATATGACAATGACATAGGTCGTCTCGTTTTCGACCCGCTTCTTCGTTCTAACCCTAAATGCGGAAATTACCTAGTTCAAAAATCTGTTGACGTAAAAAACGTCAACACGCTTCACACAAGAGCGCCTCTTGCTGAAATAGCAGGCAAAGTAAAAAGACCGCGTAAAAATTCCAAAAAAATAGCGCGCACAGGCCTTCTAAAAATAACGTAGGCACCGTTTTTAGAAATAATCAAGGAGCTTCCGAAGGATGGGAATGAAACTTGATAGCTTGAGAGCTTGTTAGTGAAATTAAGTGCCACCGAAACGTCTCTACAATTAATTAGTCAATAGGTCAGTAGAAGCGCTTAATCCCCGCGGTCAGGTGGCGCTACCGTCAGTGAAAAAGTCGAAGAAAAACAGGGTTTGATATATCTTTCTAGAATAAATGTCAGGCTACGCTGATTACGATAAATAAGAGTAAAACGCGATTTTGGTCTCAAATTTAAAAATGAGTACCTTCAGAATAATAATAAGCTAAGTTTATAACCCGCATTGCAATAGGTCTGAAGTCTTGTTAACAGCAATTACGTGGTACGTTTGGGGTTGACCCGGTCATAGATAATTACACTATACACTAATTATTGCATTTAAACATCCGCAAGTTTTGATGAAAAGAGGAAACCGAAATAATAGGAGGAAAACCCCTTTAACAGACGAAAAGAGAATCAGCAATGTTATCACCGGACATGTTGTCAGGTAATTTATATACCGGTGCTCCACGCCGAGCAGAAAGCTCATAAAGACTCTAGCACCTCTAGCCGACACCCTACCTACGTAGGTAGAGAGCCAAGCCCTTCAGAAAAGGATCCTAAAGGAGAATGACGGGCACACTGCCGGCCACGTAACCCGGCACAGCTGGCACCAGAGATCCCAGTGTGACCCTTAAAGACTGGGAAACAGGGTCACAGTGCCTCAAACGGAGTCCCGCCGCCCTACGGCAGGCTAATAGTTCCTCCGAAGTGGCACGGATGCCTGGACCCTCTCCGGTAGCCTGAGTCGAAACCATAGAGTAAACCACTCACATAGAGTGGAAGGCTATCAGCGAAACTGGTTAACACTTTTCGTACGCAACGTCTTGTTTTCGAGGCGTGAAATAAACAAGTTAGCCTAAAGGTAATGTACAATATCTGAATAAAAAAGTAAGAATATACACCATCGCTCCTCGGACTATATTTATTCTCGCCTCTAAAACAAGTTGGCCCGTTAGGATTAATGTTTCGTGCGCTTCCATAGGGCCTTCCAATCTATGCGAGTGGGTTAGTCTATGGTCGAAACCATACCTGGCCGAAGTCGGAGGTGAAGATAGGTCCATTTGATCACGGCTAACATCTTATAACAGCTGCCTTCGGTGGCCTAACTATGCCAATAGTTAACATGAAATTACTTCTACAAGGCTTAAGAACTAATGATAGGCGGCAAAGATAAATTATTTGGTCATAACTAGAGTTTGATTAATTAAAATATATTTATTCGAATGAATAAACATGGGTGAGTGACGAATGGTTCAGGTTTAAAATACTTTAAGACGAATGAAATTCATATCCCCCAAAATACGACCGTCCGCTAACAATAAAACTAAAACTACTAAACAATAACAATTAAACAATTACAAAATAACTACTAAACAATAACAATTAAACAATTACAAAATAACTACTAAACAATAACAATTAAACAATTACAAAATAACTACTAAACAATAACAATTAAACAATTACAAAATAACTACTAAACAATAGGAGAGATGCCAGGGATTATCAAAAATTAAATTAAGTTAAGGGGGGTCAGTGTGTGACCATTGGTCTAATAAAGTTTATAATTTGATTGTGGGTTTATACTCAACTTCATCACTTGAGGCTATTAGGTTGGCTTGTTGTGGCCGGTGGCTATTGTCGCGCGTCACGATTACCGATTCGCGGAGATATCTACTACTTTTCCGTAATCGGAGTTTTGGAGAACTGGCTCTCTCTTTTTGCGGGATAACTTATTAATCACATCTCCGAGTCTCAGTCAACTTTTCGAGCGTTCGAAGAAACTGTTCCTCGAAGTCAGTTCTTTTTCCAACTTTTTTATATAGTCTTAGTCGATAATTCAAAATAACGGTCAAAAACGCCACCGATCAGTTTAGTAAAATATTTTCGGCGGCGTAATCGTCAGCCATTTTCGGTATGGAGATACAGAACGGAAGGTAGGAAAGGCTGCCAGATTTCGATAGACCGAAAACGGCCAACTCTCTCAAATGTTTTCGTTTTCAAAACGAAAATTTTGCGTCGTAGCTATCGACTAAGACTTGTCCTGGTGCGTTGGTGCATGGTTTTCTAGGACCATCCTCTAATTTCCGAAAGTGGCAATCACACTTTCTCTCACTGACCTTCCAAGAATTAAGATTAATTGGGAAAGTTCAAAATATTGGTCTTCCCAGAAACTTCTAAATACGTTGATTTTTATCTCCCTGGCATCTGGTATAATTATTTAAAGTAAGTCCCTGTCATCTCAAAACTTTCATAATACAAGCTACGAAAATAGCGCGGCAAGAATAAAGCATGCGCAATTCCCCCAAAAGTCAACCCTTTATAAAGACCAAGGACAGTAGATACAGGGACGAGAAAGCATGAAAAAAAAAACGATTTTAAACGTCTTCATGTTCACGGGGAGTTAGATGTAAGCAAACCGCGGCCATTGTTAAGACGTGGTTCACCATGGACAGTATTATTGTAGTTAGTTTTTATCATTTTGATGTTAAATTAAAAATAAAACTGCGAGCGTAAATAAAAAAATGCCCATTTGTTTTGAACACTTAAGCCTCGTCAAGAACCGCTAAAATTAGGTGATCGCCATTTTTCGGTTTACAACTAACTCTCCTTGCGTTTAGTTCGTTTTAGGTGATGTATTCCAACAGAGGCCACCAATACACTTTCTCGTCCCTGTATCTACTGTCCTTGCAAAGACCGAGATGCTAGCTAAAAAGTCGTAAAACCATCAAAGGTGACTGGATAATTAGGTGGGCGGTCTAAAAGGTTCCGACCAGAATTCTAGGAAAATATAAAGGGCTTATACAAAAGGCGCGCTTGGCACCGCTAAGAGCCAGCTAGTATTCCCCAAAATGATTTCTGAGAAATCGGCAACATGCTTAATATATTTGGCCTACTAAAATTGGCGGAAATTAAAAATATTCACTATTAAAAACATTCACCATACATACTAAAAATATTCGTTCGATCAAAAGCATTCGTTGCAATCTCCCAGTACGCCACCGCCCTTATGGGTTACAAGAGCCGGACCCCGACTCCCCGGTAAAGCCACCAGTTATTGAACACCGTGACCAGTTATGGCTCAACCTTATCACAGGAGCTGTTCCGAGGTTTCACCCAGCGTCGCATGCTGAGATCGAAAGTGCTAACCACTCCGCGGCGTAATATTATTAATGAAAATAATAATTAGCTAGGCTAATACCCAAGACATCACCCTAGGCCCAAGTCAGCTAGGGACTTTTAACCCATTAAAACCAGGTGGGTGGGTTACAATCCGTAGGAGGGTGGTGGCAAGTCCTTCATGCCACGCGAGACAACACGTACTATTAACGCTAAATTCAACAAGATTTCATGGAAAAGGGAAACCGAACAACTCGGGTGGAAAATCCTTTTAACCCATTAAAGCTAGTGTTTGTAATAGTAAATCAATCTACGGAAAAGAGGGGTATCTAAAAATTGAGCCGTGCAAGTTATCATTTGATGATTTAGAGTACCTAGAGTTCTTACTTTGATGTTAAATTAGTCAGTATTTTGACACTGGAAATATTTATTCCTAATGCTAAAGAAAAAAGTGTGACGTCACTTTACGTATCAAATATGACCAAGATGCAGATCATTAGTTTGATTATTAGGACACCCTCGTATGATTAGATCATGATTAAATCTAATTAAAATGAAATCTAAAGCTTTGACTGAATAAAGAATAAAAATGGTTAAATCATGATTACATTTTTAATGTTGATTTTTAGAACATCCTATAACCTAGGAGCAACAAACACAGCACCCCACACAAGGAGAACGCAACCCGTCAGAAGTCTTGCATTTTCTCGCGTACATTTTTCATTGGTTAGACGCTTTAGAGTCTGCTGCCGTTGGAAGGGGAAAATTCGGAAATTGTCTTCCCCCTTTCCGTAAAATGCTCAGCGTAAAGGTTCGTCCAATGAAATTTGTACACAACACTGCCTTACAGGGTTGGACATAAGGCACTAGTCACGGCATTTGATTACTAAAATAAATGCTCTGACTACTAAAATTAATCTAAATATGGGGGCTCACTACTCAATTTGACTATTGAAAAATTTGCCTAAATATTCATAAAAAATGACGAATATGGCTTATCATAAATTCATCATTCATCAATACCATTTTTAAAAACAAAACCACATCATGTTACTCAAGTGATAATAAACTCCTGTTTTAATTCTGATGGGTAAAGCAAAATGTTGCCTGTCCTTATTGTTTTTATACCTCCATTTTTACCCCCACTAGTCAGTGACTACTAAAATAAATTAAGATAGGAGGCTCACTAGTCAGGCTGACTACTACAAAAAATGTCCAACCCAGCTTCCTTAGCGTGTTTAAAGGCTAGCTGCGTTCTCTTTGTGTTTGTTGCTCCTTGCTGTAACAAATTAATCATCCCATATCCTCCATTTATTTTCGAAATTTAATGAATTATCACATACTTTTCATTTCAATCATACCCCATTCTGTTGGGAATGTAATAATAATAATAATAATAACAATAAGCTAGGCCACCACCTTAGGCCTAAGTCATCAAGCGACTTTTGAAGCCTTTAATTCAGGTGGCCGGGTTACAATCAGCCTTGGAAATAAGGATTTTTTTTAAACTGGTCCTTATGACCAGTAACCCCCTAGCATATGAATTATTAAACTGGTCCTTATGACCAGTGACCCCCTAGCTTATGAATTATTAAACTGGTCTTATATAAAATGTTCCAATGTCATTTATAAGCCTAAAAAAACCTATACTACATGTTTAGAAGTTAGATAATGTTGGTAACATTAATTTTACACGTATTCAAAATAGTTAACTTTATTTTATGAGTACCACAAGAATAGTACAATATAGTACTATCTCACCTAAGACTACTACCATAGCCTAGAACAGCGGTTCCCAAATTTATTTTGCTATGGAACCCTAAATTATCCACCTATTCTGGTGGAACCGCAACTAATTTTTTTACTTATCTTAAAAGACGCTTGACACAAACAAAGATGGCCGCGCTGCGAATTCTCGGAACCCCTGTGATCCTTCCGCGGAACACCTTTTGGGAACCGCTGGCCTAGAAGACCCTCGTAATTTACCGTATTATCTCTCTTTCTCTAGGCCCCGTAACTCCAGAGTCCCCGGTCCGTTACCGCGTAGCCAGGTAGCCTACCGTACTCGGGGGAAAGCGAGACTAGAGGATTGAGGCATTAAATTTAGAGTCCATGATTGAGGGTTTGAGGCCAGAGGGGGGTTAGACAGTTCGACTCGTTCGAGGGATGCGATAGGAGGGACTCTACATAAAACCTCGACGTGCGGCCGCGGCGGTAGTAAGTGGAGTCGCTATACATAGAAATCCAGTCAATAGGGAAATCAAAATTGATATAAACCTTGGATTAATAGGGCATCTCCCATTATTTGGAATTATTAAACTTGTCACCTCCTGTTTTTTTGTTATTATTTCGAATTAATAAACTGGACACGGTGACCAGTGACCCCCCAAATTTTGCATAAATAAACTGGTCTGAGCAATTAATTAACTGGTCTTTGACCACCTGACCACCGTTATTTCCAAGGCTGGTTACAATGCGTAGGACTGTGGTGGCAAGCCTTGCATGTTAAAGAAATAACTCCAGACTTATTTTGTAGCTCCCATGAGTTAAACTTTTGGTATTTAAATAAACAATTAATACAAATCAAATTAATTAATCTCCAATAAAATATAAAATTCTGAAAGTAAACGGATCGTGTACTAACAACGCGAGGCTTCATCCCATCCGTTGTTCCAGGAACCGCTTTTGTTTAACTTTGGCAAAATAGTTTTCTAAAACTTAAAATTCCCTCGTGGCTGTTCCTCATACTCGCTTCGATTCAGCAATATTTGTGGGAAGAACGCGTTTCCTTTCTTCGGGAGAATTCCACTCAGCAAATCCCTCCTCTTTGTTTTCACCATCCCATTTTCGTTTGTGATTTTTTGTTTTTCAAATATTGTAGCGCAACTATGTAAGAAGGTTGTCTGTTTATTTATAATATACATTTCTTACTATATACGGATTAAAAGTGAAACGTCTTTGCAGCTTCGGGGCTGTTTTCAAAATGTACCGTTGATTCCAATGAAAAATGTTTAAATTTAACTTCCAACTGGGTTTTAATTATTTATAATATTTCCCCTCTGCTATGATAATCTAAATAATTTACCGCGTATATTACTATGCCTTGCGGTGAAAATTTTAAATATTACACTACGTACCCTAATAATAATAATACCACCTTACGCCCAAGTCGTCAAACAACTTTTAATGCCTAAGCCATATTTTTCCGATGTAAAAGCTATAGAAAGTCAGTTTTTATGTATTTCGCTTGCGTAAATTTTGAAAAATCAGTGGGAGCTTTTGGTTCGCCATTGAAACCTAGATAGGTAACGGCTAAAGCAGACGCTATTAGTTTTTCCTCATCGTGATCTTGTAGAAAGGCGAAATGATCTTTTAGGATGGCGAAATGATCTTTTAGGGGGAAAATGATCTTTTAGAAAGGCAAAATGATCGTTTTGGGGGGCGAAATGATCTTTTAGTGGGCAAAATGATATTTTAAGAGGGCGAAATGATCTTATAGAAAGGCGAAATGATCTTGTAGAAAGGCGAAATGATCTTGTAGAAAGGCGAAATGATCTTATAGAAGGGCGAAATGTTCTTTTAGAAGGGCGAAATGATCTTGTAGAAAGGCGAAATGATCTTTTAGAAGGACGAAGTGATCTTGTAGAAAGGCGAAATGATCTTTTAGAAGGGCGAAATGATCTTTTAGAAAGGCGAAATGATCTTTTAGAAGGGCGAAATGATCTTTTAGAAGGGCGAAATGATCTAGTAAGAAAGGCGAAATGATCTTTTAGGATGGCGAAATGGTCTTTTAGAAAGGCGAAATGATCTTTTAGGATGGCGAAATGGTCTTCTAGAAAGGCGAAATGATCTTTTAGGATGGCGAAATGGTCTTCTAGAAGGGCGAAGTGATCTTTTAGGAGGGCGAAATGATCTTTTATAAGGCTGAAATTATCTTTTAGATGGGCGAAATGATTTTTTAGGGGGTAAATGATCTTTAAGGAGGTAGAAATGATCTTTTGCCAAATTTGCCAATGCAGGGCCCCTCAATCTCTCTTTCTTTAGCTACAAAAATCAACGAGTAAGATGTCCCCAAATTTAGCCCTAGTTCCCTATTGTTGTTATTATTTATTTTAAATTAAATCGCCCCGTTCTTAGAATCAAATGGATTTCACTCCGAGAAAAATGATCCCATATAAACTTGTAAAGCTTCTGCTTTTCAAAATTAAAAGCCATTTATTGGGGAGGGGCGGAGGAGGGCGAGATAAAATTACGTAATAACATTGTCGACGACGTATCTTAAAATGGATTGGCTTCGCTTTTCGCTCGCTTAAATGAAAGACAATTACGTTTCCCGGCCAATTTGTTATGCTAAATCCTTTTCAGTTTATCGGGTATCCAGCGAAAGGAAGTTTACTTCCTGGAAGCGCTCTACAAAATAAGCTTTATTCCCAGTCGGCCATCATGCCATGTACAGAAAGCGGGTTTGGCCTCGCGGAATTTTTTTTCTCCTTTATTCTGTTAAATCCGCGGCTTCCGTGTTATTTTTCCTCCCGGACCCAAATCATCCATCATAGTTGGCATAGCAACTCTCTCTGTTTCACCATCCTCCCCTCCCTCTCTCGCCATACAGAGCGATTCGATAAAATCAGTTCATATACACGGCTACGATTCCTAACGTAATATGAAGTATATATAAAATATTTATTTAGATTTAGATAAATATTTCTCTAAATTAGGTAATCAGTTATATATAATTTTTAATAATAATTTTATGGTAAATAAGTCGTCTTTTATCTGGCGGTTGAAGATTTACCCTGTATATTTTATAAGGTGGGGGCTGAAACTACTCTGGTATTTGGGGCTTTGACACGCGCCTTAGATGGCTCGAAACTGGCCCTTTTAGAATTCCGATCTCGGTCGACAAGCGACGGATTATGATGACAGGCCTTAATCCCGCCGACTTTCCATTGATTCTTTTTTCTCGGCCTCAATTTTTTGCCATTCAATATATACAACGTTGGCATCGCTTTAAGCCTGCCGTATCCTACTTTAAGTAGATTACGTAGAGGACGCCGAAAAAGTGTCAGTCCATCAAATTAATAATACGTGCGCTCTTTCTGGCTGCTCGTTTTCCAAGAATGTCTTTTTACCAAAAATATCTTCTCAATTATCCGTCGTATGACGAAGTGGAACGGATAGAAATCTTTAATTGGAACCATCCTTTCACGGAACCCCTTTTTTAATTTCATTTCCACTTTATTTTTTATCGTCTTTCAGCAAAATTCTACAAAAGGAGTTCGTTATCCTAATGATGCGTTCTAAAGGAACCTGGTTTTAGGCGTTAATTTGTCTTTTCTAACCCTCGAAAAAATATATTTTAGTATTATTGATATTTTAAGAATATACGCATTTAAATATTTAATACGATTCAGGCATCCAAGTTAAGATTGAAAAGATTTTTTGGGTTGTTGATAAAAAAGGTCTAATTTTTGAATAGTTTTTATTTCATTGCCCCATTTGGTGAGGGAGGGGGCAATGAAATAGAGGAATACGAATTTTCTGTTGCAGCCACTGCCGCCTCTCCTGCCAATACACAAATCAGGCTCATAGCCAGGATTTTTCAGTTGAGAGGGCAAGCAAATTCCTAAGGGGCACCCTTAAAAATCAATTTTTTTCCAAAGACCTATGAGGCTAAGACTACTTTAAAATGAGCTTAAAGGTTTGGCATTGGAAAACGTTGTTTAAATAAATATAAATTAAATTCATATAAAACGTAAATCGAAGTTGAATTTTCAATCACCTTAGTTTATCCATACCTGGACTTACAATTGACTTGATTAATCTCATGCGAGTCGAAAGCGAAACTAAAATGGTATATTAGTCGTTAATCAAATATTTCCCTCAAGCGGCGGTTTCCGGAAGCTTTCATTTGGAACATGGAGAAGCAGACGCTTTTTTAACAGGGTTGTCATGCATTTTTAGTTCTAAATTATTTATTTCATATATAAAATATATGGCAGCCCTGTTTTCCAGCGACTTATTAACAGGGTTGCGATCTAGGTTGCGATAAAAGCGCCAGTTGGGTAAAAACGAATAAACCACACCGTACAATAGCATATAGACGAAAGTACTACGGGAAATTAACCTTAGTTAGTATAGTCCAATCAATATTTGTACTTGATTACGTGCCATATTATTGTTCCTGCTACAGCTAAAACTTTCAACTTCAAATGGTGGAAGTGATACTAATATAGCAAAGTAAGGTACACGAAAGTAAATAATATAGTTTGGGCAGTTCAACGTAACTAAATAAAATATGTGAATAGGCTATTTTTTATTGATTTTATTTAATTACTTTGATATTTTTCTAGGGGCACAATGATATTTTAAAGGGGGCAAAGTGACCGTCCCCTGAAAGCAAAACCCGCGTAACTCGACTTACGTGGTTTTTGCTTTGAATAGTAATTTTAATTGTACGATGATTTCTGATACCAGTAGTGAGAAATATAATCCTTTATCCCATTTATTTGCGACGCCTGCTTTAATTATCCCCTACTCTTTTAAATATTTAAATCGATATTTCTCAAATGCCCGCCAAAAAGTTACGTGGTTTTTGCTTTCAGGTGATGAGACCCTTTGAGGGGGCACGATTGGGCACGATGGGGCACTCCCTGATTTTTTGAGGGGGCACAATTTTTTGAGGGGGCCCCCCTCAGGCCGCATCGCTAACTACGGGCCTGACACCAATCCAATGTGAACGCTACTGGTGGGTACAATACACAAATCCAATGTGGACGCTACTAGCGGATACAATACACAAATCCAATGTGAACGCTACTGGCGGGTACAATACACAAATCCAATGTGGACGCTACTGGCGGGTACAATACACAAATCCAATGTGGACGCTACTGGCGGGTACAATACACAAATCCTTTGCGGACGCTATTAGGGATACAACACGCAAATCCAATGTGAACGCTACTGGCGGGTACAATACACAAATCCAATGTGAACGCTACTGGCGGGTACAATACACAAATCCAATGTGAACGCTACTGGCGGGTACAATACACAAATCCAATGTGAACGCTACAGGTGGGTACAATACACAAATCCAATGTGATCGCTACTGGCGGGTACAATACACAAATCCAATGTGAACGCTACTAGGGGTACAATACACAAAACCTTTGCGGACGCTATTAGGGGTACAATACACAAATCCGCTGTGGACGCTACTAGCGGGTACAATACTAGATGATAATCCGTTTTAAGGGAAAGGAATTTTTTAGGCGGGGTTTGTGTGAATACGCCTGCAAAAGTTTATTTTCATTTTCACTTATTTAGCTATACATATTATACAAAATAGTTTACAAAAAATAATACAAAAAGTGTAAATGTGTATTAATTTCTTAGGCTATTTAACAATTTGTTATACAAATATACTCTAGATGAATACGGGTGATTATATGCCATTTGCGGAATAATTTTGTTACCAATTTTAAATCGCCTAGAATAACTATTGGCCTATTTACTAGCCTTTTTGAAAACATTATCCATAGTTGTGTTTTTCTTTTTTGTTTTGTTTTTCTTTTTTGTAATTACTTTTTGATTAAATAATGAGTGATCAGTTTTTTAAATTTAAAAAAAAAATAAAAATAAACCATGGTTGGTTCCTACTCTCATCTGTTGCTATTTAAAAACAAATACCTTGGAAATCCAATCAGTAAAATAAAGAAAATTTACGCTTCAAATCAAACTTGGTCGAACCCTCGGGCCTCGTCCTCCAGTCCCGATTTTTTAGTTTCACATCGAATATATATTCGAAGTGACACTATTGCTATGGACGGAATGTCGTTAAGTGTTTGTTTGGCGTGGAAAAGTGACGACACGGTAGATGGAGCTGCGAAAAGTAATTTTATAATAATTTAAATTATGGGCGACGCCGGGTTACGAACCCAGATAGCTGCTTGCCACGTAATCTCCAAAACCGACACCTTTACCAACCAAGCTACGCCGTCCTCTACATACTTCTTGCTTGAACTTTTACCCTTGAACAATGGCCCTGGAACTAGCCTTCTTTAAACGAAAATATTTTTACAAAATGCTAGTTCCTGGGCGTAAAGATTTTCTTTAACGTGTTTACTCAAAGAAAAAACACGAATAGTTATATGATAAAAACTTGCACTGGCTAAAGCTGCAGGTGATAGATCCATGTTCAACTTTCACCGAAGAAGGATCTATCATGGATTAATCAAACGGAAATAGATTCTTCTTAGGTGAAAGTTGAATTTAGTTCTAGCGCGTCGCATCGCGACGGTGGCGCCGCCTGGATTGTGGCAATTTTTCTTATCGAAACCGTGTATGGCCAGAAGTAATAAGTAAGTGTGGCACTTTCTTATAAAAACCGTTTGTGGTCAGAAGTAATAAATAAGTGTGGCACTTTCTTATAAAAACCGTTTGTGGTCAGAAGTAATAAATAAGTGTGGCACTTTCTTATCGAAACCGTTTGTGGTCAGAAGTAATAAATAAGTGTGGCACTTTCTTATCGAAACCGCGTATGGTCAGAAGTAACAAATAAGTGTGGCACTTTCTTATCGAAACCGTGTATGGTCAGAAGTAATAAGTAAGTGTGGCACTTTCTTATCGAAACCGTTTGTGGTCAGAAGTAATAAATAAGGGTGGCACTTTCTTATCGAAACCGTGTATGGTCAGAAGTAATAAATAAGGGTGACACTTTCTTATCGAAACCGTGTATATTCAGAAGTAATAAATAAGGGTGGCACTTTCTTATCGAAACCGTGTGTGGTCAGAAGTAATAAATAAGGGTGGCACTTTCTTATCGAAACCGTGTGTGGTCAGATGTAATAAATAAGGGTGGCACTTTCTTATCGAAACCGTGTGTGGTCAGAAGTAATAAATAAGGGTGGCACTTTCTTATCGAAACCGTGTGTGGTCAGAAGTAATAAATAAGGGTGGCACTTTCTTATCGAAACCGTGTGTGGTCAGAAGTAATAAATAAGGGTGGCACTTTCTTATCGAAACCGTGTGTGGTCAGAAGTAATAAATAAGGGTGGCACTTTCTTATCGAAACCGTGTGTGGTCAGAAGTAATAAGTGTAGCACTTTATTATCGAAGTCGTTTATGTGTGGCACGAAATAATATTATCGCCTTCTTGGCAAACTTGTATAGTTTGTATAGTTGGTCCAGAGATTTGGTCTCATTCGATAGAACTCTTTGACGCGCACGCAGTGGCGTTAATTTCTGCCCCCTCCGACCAACCCCCTTAAAGGGAGAGTCACCAAATGGCACGATATCGTACGCCACGAAAATTGTAATCCGCCCTAAAAATTGCGATGAAATCATCGCACTGAGCCACTGACGCGTCTTCAACTGATTTCCTTTTTTCCGCAAAATTACATTCATGGGTATTTTTTTTATGAATTTCCGAATTTACATGACTTTTGGTGCCTAAACTACCCAAATGTTTGATATAAATTTCCTCAAATAAACACATTTGAATCCCAGTTTAAGAATTTCTTTAAATCATATTTCCACTAATTTCAATAATTTAAAAGAATTATGTTTGTCGTGTTTTGCTTACCTATTTCACCTTTGATACTTTCCGTCTATCAAACAATAGGAAATGACTTGGGCTCAACAGCTTTTATATTAGTTTGCCCACCCACGTCTCCTGATGGTGGGCGGCATCCACTCTTTAACTTAGGGTGGCAATTTATATATCAAACGATAAGAAATCACGTAGCCTCAACAGCTTTTGTATTAGTTTGCTTACCTGTGTCTTTTAAGGGTGTATAGGTTTGTCCACTCTAATACACTGATGTGGAACTAATATTACGGCCTGGGCCGGCTTGTTTTTGTTAGCCAGCACCGACAACGGATACGAGATTTAAAACTGAACCGAATTGAATTTTTCAGAATTTTTACCCCCACGCTATTACATTGCCCCCCGCAACTAGGGAATCAGCGTATTTACTCAGAACGCTCGACCTATTCCGCGTGGAGCCTCAGTTGTTTTGTATTTATTCGAAATCTTATTTGCTGGAACTAAAGTATTAAGTGATTGAAGTTTTATTCCGTAATTGAATTGTTGCGCTATAAGGATTAAGTGGTTTTAAGTAATTTAAAGTTTTGGAAGAGCTTGAAGTGTTAATAGTTTTGTTGTTAGTGCCGTATTCCGCGAATTATTATTTTTCGGCGGAATAGAGGTCTTTGAGAGCTCTGCTCGCTTTGTGAAACGGTCGGGCTTTCTCTCGGTTCCTGGTTTAGCTTAAAGGGGAAAGGTCAAGCTTTAACCAGTTAGATAGCCCTATAGCCCATTAAAAACTAAAATTTCTGGCGAAAACCGCGTCAAAAAATATTGAGTGGTTAATTTTTAATAAAATAAAGAAATTTCGGGAAATCGAAAAGCGCGCGTCCGCCGCGACACCTGGTGAGAAGTCGGTGAGACAGAAAAACAACGTAAAAGCGCGCGCTGCTGAAGACGCAAAAAATATGTTTTGCACGCGCGGCGCGTTCCAGTGCCCAAATTGCGCGATTTTAAAAGTTAGGATAGTTCGCAAATCGCTCATACGGGGTTAGGGGCGCTAGCGGCAGCCCCTAAGATGGCGGCGAAAATTCAAACCCAAAAACCTGGCGTTATTTTTTGTTTCAACTTTTTGGGCCAAATGCTATTTTTTCAAGACAAAAAAAGGTACGTGTTAGTATATTGAACGTCTTGTTAATCTTTTAATACGGAAATAAGTCCATATTTGGAAAAGCTTGGCCGTTCCCCTTTAAGGAGGATAAATACGTCTCCAACTTTTGGGCGAAGGTCGCTCGACGTTGATGGAGAGAGAAGGAAGAGGAGGCTCGTTACGCTCATAAAGCCAATTCCAGTTAAAAAATATTCAAAAATTTTCGAAGGGTCACCGTCTTCTTCAGTAGTAGTCAAAGTTACTATAGATGATAAAATACGCGAAAAAGTAGATTAGTCCATAATTAAAAGGGATAATATAGCTAAATCCTAAACAAATTTGAAGAAATTAAAAAACTTACTAATAACTCGTACCTATAGGTCTTCGAGCAAAAAACGCGAAACTCGGATCCAATAGATCTTCGAGTAATAAATTAAATTAAAATTAAATAAAATAGCCAGAAATTCCAACGGTAGACCGGTTTCGTTCTATTTGGAACTCATCAGTACCGTGCGGGAAATCTGGCTGGCGACTATAGGCTGACACTGAATAAAGAATCATTTTATTGTACTCACAAGGAGAGTACCCGTGGTGTTTATTGCCGATTTTGTCGGGCTTAATGTAGACCTATATGAGATTTGGAAATTTCCCAAAAGGAGACGTTGCACTACCCATTCGATTTGCCATGGCAACCGAAAATGTTTTGACCACTTAAAACAAAAATATCTCCATTTAAAATTTGAAAATCACGAAATGGGTAATTTGGACCACATTTAGGTAAATTTCATCAAGTTCGGGTAAATTTAAAAAAATTTTGGGGGTAAAATTGTAACAATTTTTGGGTAAAATAAGGAAAAAAAAAATATTTTCGTTTTAAGTGGTCAAAACCATTTACGGTTGCCATGGCAAATCGAATGAGTAGTGCAACGTCTCCTTTTGGGAAATTTCATATCTCATATAGGTCTTCATTACGCCCGACTTTAACACCTCGGGTACTCTCCTTGTCAGTATTAAATCTAGTATTAAATCTAGTATTATACGCGAAGGAGGCTGAAGATACATAAGCTATTCAAAATTTCCTTAAGGTATTAAAACTAAAAATATGCAGTTTTTTTTCTACAACTAAATTTATTTTTGTCATTCGGCTGACATCGAGAGACCAAGAATGTTCGTTGGTCGTTTACTGTCGTGGTTAAACGAGACATTTCTTACGCAAATTTACGGCTTAAGACTTGATACTGATTTTATAATGATCCCCTTTCAATAGGGACAGGGCAATGAAACAATATTATCTCTTTCTTGGCGATCTTGTACGAAAAGCGATGGCAATAAAATGTGTTCTACGAAGTTCGGAAAAGTATTGGTGTCATCGAACTTTAGACCAAATTTAGACTTTATTGACAACCGTATGGGTTGAATTCACCCGGCTAAAGCGTGACAATGACACTTACGGTTTTGGGGTGAACCCAACTCAATCGTATTCCTTAAAAAAAACGCGGCAATTTCGGTGTCAAATGTTCGCCGCGTTAAGTGTCTCTCGTGATGCCTTTTCTCAAGGTGTTTCTACATTCTAACTCGAAAGGCTAAATTTCAGCTTTGGTTTTTGGTTTATTCTTGGGAGCTTTCGTGCTTTTGCTCTCTACTCTTAAATTATTTCGAATATAAAGTGGATATTCAAAGAGACTTTCACGTGTTAAACCGTCTGAAAGTGCAAATCTAGATCCTACAGCGGACGCTCTTGGCGACTTTCCCCAAACAATTTCAAATTGAAGTCTAAAATATAAATTACACTGGTAAACGTATCTAGAGAAAGTCTGATAAAAAAAAACATATTTTCTCTTCGTACCTTATAAAATATTCATCCCACGCGCAATTCCCTAACGCAAACTGGCCTTTGCTCAAACGCGAACAGAAGGGCGGAATTTAGACGTTTAGGAATTGAATAAAACGTGATAAAATCCTAGAAGTCGAGTTTCGGAACTTAAGGATGTTAAGTTCTCGAATATTTCTTCTTTATTTTTAGATCATGAATCAGGGAGAAGAGCTACTTTAGTTTAGCTTTCTCGCTCCCCCCTCTCCAGCTTTTAGCGTAATACCTGGAAATCTGAAGGGTTTAGTAGGGCTATTTTTCACGACGCGTCCGCTCTCACCGTCTCTCGATCCATTAACACGAAAGGGCATCGCGCGCAATCTAAACTTTCTTCGAGGGAGATCTCGCTCCATCGGCGACGAATTTCGGAGGCGTACGACCCCGGGCAAATTGCTAGAGCTTTCCGCTTTTTTCAAGGCGGGAGACGGACCGAGAAAAGACCTATTATTATCTGGAAAAGGTGGGAATTTTTCACGTTAACTCCATTCCCTATAAGTTCCAGTCCCTTCTCGACCGATATTTCCTCCGATGATCGGAAAACTTTCGCTGTTTGAGCCGTATACTTCGTTAAATGTATTTCGACGATTCTGAAGGTAGTGTTCGAGAAATAATGAAAAGATTTTCGAGAATAGTGGCTACCCCTTAAACCTTTTCTCAAACATACTTTAGCTATACTTAACTTCCCAAAAGTTACCTAACATCAGAAGTTTATAATATTTAATTTAAGAGAGAAGTTTCTAAGATGTAAAAATGAAACACGTGCCTTTGCAGGTTCGTGGACTTTGTCAACGTCTTATTTGGTAGCCAAACTGTAGATGCGTAGATATCTCTTTCGAAAGAAGTATTTATCTTCCTCATGAAATACTGACTTTCTACAGCTATTTACAATCAGTAAAAACCGTATATCTACGTGGGTGTAATTTTGATATTTTTTATCGTTAGGTGCAGTAATAAACGCGGTAAATGCTTAGACGTGATGCAGTGTACGCATGAGTGGTTTGGCTGGAAAATAACTTATTGAACACTACCTATAATCTGCGAAGGTGCAAATAAATCATAATTTAACTCTGTAGTGGGGTGGCGGAGTGGTTAGCACTTTCGCCTCGCAGCGAGAGAAGCCGGGTTCAATCCCAACTTGCGGAACTGGGTGAAAACTCGGAACAACTCCTTCCGCGTAGAGTTTGCAAGTTCTCCCCGTTGGTTAAAGTGGTTTTCCCTGAGTTCTTCGGTTTCCCCTTTCCATAAAAATTTGTAGAGGTTAACGGTAATTGTAAGTGTAGGGAGCTGTTGGCTCGCGTGGCATGAAGGGCTTTCCACCACCCTCTTACGCTATGTAACAATACCACCTGAATTAAAGGCAACAAAACTCTCTAGATGACTTGGGCCTATAGGTTGGTGCCTTGGATGTTAGCCTAGCTGATTATTAATACACGTCGTAAATCAGCGGTTTGGCGGGAAATTCGCGCATTGAACCATGGACGGGAAAAGCAGACTAAAAGAGGTACCCTCTCACTGTCCGTTTGCGTCCTATTTCGTATTGGCTGAAATAGTTGGCCGTACTCGATTCGCAGGGCCGTCAAGGTCATTCGGAAGAATGTAAACTAGGAGGATTCAAGTGTATCTGGAGAAGAAATTTGTATTCCCCAAACCAATACCTCGCGGTTCGTCTACGGCTGTCGCTGGTGGAGTCAAACACTTGGATATAACGTTTTTAGCGCCACCTACAAAGCTTCAGAGTAACCTAGGAGATACCAAAACATTCGTCTGCTAGACAGTATTTCGAACTTTAACGGTTTTTAGTTTAGGCCAAGTCGAAGAAAGTTGCCAGAAAACTATATAATTTCAAATTAAATTGATAAACAATGTCCATTTAAAATTTAAAGAATACCAACTTTCATAAGTCTTGTAGCAAAAACTAAACGCTACAATTCAAAGTAGAATTAGAAAAAAAACCTCAATATGTGGTCATAGTTCACTAGATGGCTCCGTTGTAGTTTTATGTCCAAGGGTTTGAGGTTTTGAGCAGCCTCTCCCTTGGCCCCCCGAATTCTTCTCCAGGTACACTTGAATCCTCCTAGATGAAAACCCCCATTTCAAACGGAACGTTTTGTCGACCACGTGACGAATTATATGGCCTTGACAGCCCGAAACTTTCAAAATTCTTGAACCTCCCCCCCTTTACAGAGAGACAGTGGCGGCGGCAGCTGATTTTGTATGGTGGAAGCTACAGCTTTTCCCGTCCGGTTAGAGATACAGTGTCCATGATTGAACACAATTGTTTTTCCAAAAAATGTTTTTACAAACTCGCCAAAATATAGGGGAGCTGAATACTTATCTCGTAGATATATATTATACACTTCTGCTAATACATCGACATTTTTCCTTAGATTTGACCTTATATTTCATCTCCCTAATGTTAGAAAGCTGAAGTTTTTTTCGCAGTTTACTAAAAGATTCGGGTAATTTAAAATTGAAACCTTCTCGTGGTTTCTTCGAGGATAAATCATTCATTCGGTTACTTTTCAAACTGTTTCGAAAATGCGCGAATCAGTCGAATAAATCATGACCTATTTATCCATTATATAGGCTTATTTTTATGAGAAACGTGCCTTCCGCCGCTCCGAATAAAAGGGAACAAATAAATAAACGAGACAAGAGCTCTAGCCAGACTTTTGGGATTGGTATTTCCGCTCGGGTATTCCGTGTCGCGTTTAAAAGAATTTGATTTCGGTTGATTTAAGTTTAGGCTTAACCGTGACAGGGTTATAATTGTTTCGTCCATTGGGAATATTAATCTAGAGGTCCAATCAAAACGTCGGATTTCAGTATTTCGCGAAACAAGTTTTTTAAAAATAAGAAAACTGCCGTCTGCTCCCAAATGACGAGAAAACTTTATCATTCTACCCGTGGCGCCGTCTATCTCTCAATGGAGGAATAAGACGCGTTTTCCGGCAAAAATATTTTTTTCTCAAAAATAATGGATGGCGCCACGGGTCTTATGATAACGTTTTCTCGTCATTTTAGAGGAGACGGCACATTCGTAATTTTCAAAAACTTGTTTCGCGGGGAGCAGATTTGATTGGATCTCTAGATTAATATTCCCAACTCAATGGTTTCGTCTACGGTAAAGGTCACGACCGGAACCTAATTTTTATATCTAATGACGTATGGGAAATATGCAAAGGTCAAACGTGCGGGGTCGCGATCGAGTCGCCGCGATACGTCTGACAACCCAAAGGATGATTCTCCGAATATCTGTAGTGATATTATCTTTCCCACCTAGCCAAGGTCGCACTACCGATTAAATACCGTTTTCGCGACCGGTTTACGCGAATTTAGAGGTATAACCTGGCGTTCAAACCGGGTTCTAGGTGGCAGTGTGAACTAGGCTGCTCGATATGTCGAGATGAAAATCGTCTCTGGAGAAATCTAGGTAAAGAGTGAGACGTAGACTATAACAACAGCGCGTCCATTGTAGCATTTTCTCGCAAATATCGGTGGCGTCTCGAGATATTATATTGATGAAAATAAAAGATGGAAGGAAACCGAATCGGATGATTGCGTTTCGCGAATGGTCAGAGAGAGATAAGTAGATCTAGGAAATAGCTCCGCTCGGATAGTAAATATCGCGGCGTATAATATACAATCGCCATCGCGGATCTTCTTCCAGGCCGAGACTGGCAACGCGAAAACGGAAAAGGTCGCCCGTCGTTGACCGGGTTTGCTTCGGCTAACACGCTGCGGGCCAGGACATCTTGAGTAAACAATGCGTGATTCCAGTTCTGGGTCGCTGATAAAATCCCTCAATCACCCCGGAGTGCCCCGGGCACCCCTGCAAGGTGTAGCGAACGGTATACGACCCCCTTTTTTTATAAACATTTCCGCGTACCCGTGCGGACTCGGGTTTCTCCGCTGTAATGTAGAGAGGAACCGAGTAGTTTCGGCAGAAAAATTATTTTAAACTTGAAACGTTATAGACGCGAACGAGCTAGTTTGTCCCGTTTGTCAAAAGATTTTGCCGCTATATCTTTTGCTCGATACGAAAAGCAATTTTTTTGTTATCAAACCCAAACCCGGGAACTGCGGGATCGATAGCTCGGGACTCGACTCGAAGTTTAGTCACGTAGATGTCGCTATCAACAAGGAGACACGTTATTACACCAGAGTTTCCAACTTCCCGTACTACTATCGCTTTATAGGTTTCGGATTTTATACATTCACTATATTGTACGATTTCTATAACCGCGCTGTAAGCGAAAAAAGATAAAAAGCAACCCTCCGTATTTCGCTTCGTACCGACTCTGATTTCCAAAAGCCAGCGCTTATATGGCAGCTCGCGGAATTCGTCGATTCGCCGAGAAAGAGCCGACTATCAACTAAGTTTCGGGTTGGTTGTCGCTTCTCCATAAAGTATCCGAGTCTCTCCTAATATCTCTCTTTACATAGAGATAAAAACTATACGGCTTGTGTCCGTATATACCTACATTGTCCTATATCATCAATCTCTCTCCGTAAAAGATCTTAGATCGGCCTCCCCAGACGTTCTTCGCCATATTCCGGCAGCGTCTCGGACTCTCCTTTCTGGCGATGCCTAATGTAACGCGCCACGATTCCACGACGAAGAAGAGCGACAAAAAGAAACCTCTCTTCATCCCTTTTTCTCTTAACTTGGCCCATCGCTTCGGTAACTTTTTCTTCTCGCCGCTCTGTAAGAAAGTTTGACTAGGGTCTTTGATAATGGTAGGACAGTGAAAACCAAGAGACTAGAGAGGAAAGAAAAATAGAATAGAATAGAAGAAGAAGAAGTAGCCGTTGGGTGAAGCCAGCGGAAGGAGTATTTTTTCCTTCTTCGAAGGTTCGCTTCTAATCTAGAGCTCTTTCTCTTTCGTTGAACCTGCCGGTATACGTCTATACGGAGCGCCCATCCCGCTTTTTATTGTAGAGCTAAAGATATTACCTTCTTCAATCCAATTCGAGAGATTTCAAATGGAATCGTTCGACACTGATCTTGAGTGCTTCTAAACAACGTTTTTTCCCCTTTCTCTCTTTTACCGTTATTGAATTCGTCGCTATCATTTTGGGTTAGTGCAATCCACGCCTAAAATGGCTCGGGCGTTCCTATATCGGAGTGATATAAACTTGACCCTTCTCCCCCGCGATGTTCGAAGTATCGGATGACTAGCGAGCGGGGGTCGCGAGTTGGATGTAATTTTAACCGTTTTCGGCGTTCCAAAGTTTGTTTACTCCATTCTCATTTCAAAAGACTATTTTGAGGGTCGTAAACCTCGTATCAGTGTTCCTTCCAGATTGTTTTTCTAATGCCCGTATGCTTTTCACAAAATAGCCACTACAGCTTTCGAGAGAGCGTTGAAGATTGAAATATAGGCTCGTTCCAATATCGTTTCGTAAATTACTATTACAGATCCTTCGTTTTTTGGGAATTATTTTTCGTTAAAACTTGTACAATAACCCTTTTTTTACTTACCATTTTTTACTTACTTACTTACTTAGGGGCTTCTCCGTGTAATACTGAAATCTAAACTTTTTAGTAGAACACCAACGGATTTCCTTCAGCATACTTGGGAACCCAATAAATTAAACGTTTAAAAAAACTTTAGTGTTCACACTTAAGACACTTGTAACCGATTTGATGAGTTGGAAGACGCAAAAATATGTAGGCATTAATTTTAAAGGTTTTATAGATATCAGTAGTCAGCCATTGTTTTTCGTACAAAGAATCATTTTCCCCCGAAATGGCGATCCCGAACAAAGCCCTATAAACAGTTCCCTGGAAAACTAATTGAGCTATTACTATGAAATAACCCGCATTAGCCATTTTAAAAATGCGTACGCGTCATTTTAGCGTAAGAACTTTAGCTTTCTTAGGGTGGATACCGGCCTCATTTTCCGCAATGTTGCGAGGAGAGTTTGTTTCGTAAACAATTTTACTTTTGGAGATAGCTTCTGATCCTTTAATCCGATCCTACTTCCCTCGTTTTATTCAACTGTTTCCTTTCCAAACTCTTGATCCCCTTTAATTGGCTCTAAGGTTTCTGATGGCAACATTGTATTTACGGACCAAAAACTTATTTTGTTTATCACTAACAAGGAGACATCCCGAAGTGTAACCCACCGATTTTGTTCAAACTCGGGGGATTGGTAGACCTTCATGTATAATGAAAAATCCTAAAGTTAATTAATTCAATGGGCAACCGTTTTGCCATGGCAACGAAAAATGTTTTTGACAACATCAAATGAAAATTTTCCCATTGAAAATAACATGGGATTCTGACCGATTCCTAGCCCCCCCCCCCCCCTGTGAAAAATTTCCACAAATTTCAAAATTCCGAAAATGCCAAAAAAAAAAATAATAAAAATTGACAATAAAAACATCAAAATTGATCAACTTTTGATCAATTTGAGGTCAAAATCCCATGTTATTTTCAATAGGCACATTTTTCGTTGCCATGGCAAAACGGTTGCCCATTGAATAAATTCCCTTTAGGATTTTTCAAGTTACATGAACGTCTACCAAAACCCCGAGTTTGAACAAAATCGGTGGGTTACACTTCGGGATGTCTCCTTGTAAGTCAGTCAAAGCTGAGTCTGTTAAGTTAATATCGGCGATTTTTTATTCGACTTGTAATTCTGTGATGCATTTTTTGCTGTAATACTTTTTAATAATTTTGCTCCTGGGTGAAAACTCGGAACCACTCCTTCTGCGTGGAGTTTGCAAGTTCTTTCCCCACTGGCTTAAGGGGTTTTCCCCGAGGTCTTCGGTTTCCCCTTCCATAAAAACTTGCGGTTAACGGTAATAGTTAGTGTAGGGATATGTTGGCTCGCGTGGCTTGCAAGGCTTGCCACCACCCTCCTACGCATTGTAACCCGGGCCCCTGTTTAAAGGCATTAGAAGTCGCTAGATGAATTGGGCCTAGGGTGGTGCCTTGGGTATTAGCCTAGCTGACTATTATACGTGTTCTAAACTGCTCACCATCATCGCATTAAGCAGGTTTTTCTCTCGGGAGTAGCATCTAATAGCGTCCCCATAGTGAATTAAATTAGTCTAGATTCTGTAAAACCAAAAAAGTTCCTTTAACTTTATGAGTGGTCCCATTCGCCAACGTGGTTTGATAGATTAAAATGTATCTATTTTTTGAGCTTTTAAGTCTTTATAATTGTAAGATCTTGTGTATCAAAGTCGCGCTTATAGGATTTCTGGCGTTGTATCTATCATTGACCTAAATCTGTTGGCTTACTGCTGCGTTAGAGGCTTCGAATCAAGTCAATTAATTAGTGCTTTAAGAAATTTTATCTTTTTCAACTACGCCAACTCTAGGTCGGTAATGAACTAAAATCAGACTTTTTTTTCAAATTTTCGTATTAAAGGCCTAGGTTTGCTTCTGCCTGTCCCCCTTTAAAATAATTTGCCTGAAAAGCAAATACCCTGGTGGTGGGCCAACATGTTCAGCGGTTGGCCTACCACCAGGGTATTTGCTTTTCAGGCAAGTTGTTTTAAAGGGGGACAGGCAGAAGCAAGCCTAGGCCTTTAATACCTACTATTTGGATTATTTGTCCGTGTAGAAGCTTAACCTTTCAATTAACAAGAAAATGAATTTCGTTTCGTCATCAGTTAAAAACCAAAATATGTTCCCAAACTCTCAGAAATAAAGAATAGAAGATTGCAATGCCCTTGTATACACGTATATTTTTTGCACGTGCTGAATTGCGTTAAAATGGATTTTTTGGAAAGGGATTCTGATTGATAATCCAATAATACGTGATGCCATCGAACCAGCATTGGTTCTGGTTGGTTTCGTCGAGAAGTGGGTCGCTGTATAGACACACTGTAGCAGCGTGAGATCGAGATAGTACGTTGGGGCTTTCACGATCAGAGAAGGAACGAACGAAACTAGACTTTTTCGGATGCTACTTTGGGCAAAAGCTCCCAGATTGGTTTTGAGAGTGTTTTGACGTGTAAACAGCGTGTGACTGTATAGCTTTCTCGTCGGCCGTCCGCCCAACGCTCCCATCAGCCCGCGCCACGAAGAGTCTAGATTCTTTGATCACGGCTTACATATACTAGCTCCTTCGAGTGAAGTTAGACCAGTACAAAGTCCACTCGAGATAATACTATAAAACCGTCGCGCGGAGGTTGAGGAATTATTGACCCAATTTAATTATAGAGTCAGTTGCAGGCTAAGAAAGACAAAATATATAGTACATTCGGCGCAAGGATACCTCAGACCAGTTCCGGCCAGTCGACCGCGCGTAATTTAAATTTGACCACTTTACGGTCAATTTCAAATTTCGTAAGTTTCATAATTTTTTCGTGCCATCTAGGAACCGAAATTGGAATCTATTTTTTAATTCCATGTTGTCATGAGTTTAATTACTGAATGCAGCTAAAGAAAATTCGATAATTGAAGCTCCAAATATTTTAAATAGCCCAAGAGGTTACTATAAAAAGCATGATAAAGGTTTATTGTTAACAAGTAAAGAGAAAAATATAATTTTAAACGTCTATAGCTCATTAAGACAACGTTACCCCCAAGAAAGCGTGGTAACTATTTTAAAAGAAACTGCCGATTTAACTGGTAAGACGTAGAAATAAATTTACAAAATTAAATAATTATACATACTATTTTAAATTTAAGAATGATTGGAATGCCTTATCTTTTAAATTTGCTCGCCACCACAATTATGAAATTAAAAAATAAAGATTCCAATTTCGGTTTCTAGATGGCGCCAAACGACGACAAAAAGAGCAAAATTCGAATTTGACCGTAAAATGGCCAAATTCAAATTTCGCGCCGTGGAATGACCGGAAACGGTCTGAGGCATCCTTGCGCCGATTGTACTATATATTTTGTCTTTCTTAGCCTGCAACTCACTATAGAGTACATTCGCATCCCACGTGACACGACGTCGTCTTAGGTTCTTCCCAAAATGATGGTCAGAGGTTGACTTCATACTAAAATAGTGGGCATTTATAATAGCTGATTACCTCATGGGAGATGTCGACGGGTCTTTCCGGTACATCTCGACAAAGGCAGCCAATTTTGCTGAACTAAGTTACTTATTTACAACCCTTTTTTCTCTCAGAATTTTGTTAAAATATTCGTCATTGAAATTATGTTTTGGAGGCTTAGTTTAGTTTGGGCAGTTCTAAAAAATCCTTATTTTAGCCCCTGATGGTGGTTTAAATTTCATTTTCAAAATTTGGTAAATACTAATTTGACTTTGTTCGAAAATTACAATACAAAGTGTGCTATATTTAATCGATTTACAACGTATGAAATTCATTGTATTAATTTCATTTGATCAAAATTATTTTATGCAAACAGAATTATGTTCAAACTGGATGTGTTTGGATTCCAATTGGATACAACTCCATAATATTTAAAACGAAACTATAAAGGAGAAAATGACACACCGTTTAATTGTTTTGTAGGAAATATAGCCTTAATATCAATGTTTTTCGAGTTGAAACTTGTTGAGATAATTTTGAACGAACAGGCAGCTTTCATATATTCAATTTAAAACTCGGTCGGTAGGCGGCGATACTTATTACCAAAATTGAAACTACTCACGAAGCATTTTGTCGAGGGGTTAACCACTTTTGAAATCAGGTGTACAAATCAGCAGTGAAATAACTTCAAATCAGTAGCTTTCATAACGTTAAATCAAAAGTGAAATCACGTGAAATCTGAAATCAGGTGTACAAACTTTTGCAACAGTGAATAACCCCTCGCATTTTGTAAATAAATATATAATAATAATCAGCTAGTCTAATACCCAAGGCACCACCTTAGGCCTAAGTCATCAAGCGACTTTTAAAGCCATTAATTTAGGTGGCCGGGTTTCAATGTGTAGGCAAGCCCTGCATGTTAAAGAAATAACTCCAGACTTATTTTGTAGCTCCCATGAGTTAAACTTTTGGTATTTAAATAAACAATTAATACAAATCAAATTAATTAATCTCTTAAAACAAGCGGTAATAATAATAATAATAATCAGCTAGGCTAATACCCAAGGCACCACCTTAGACCTAAGTCATCGAGCGACTTTTAAAGCCTTTAATAACAATAATAATAATAATAATAATAATAATCAGCTAGGCCCAAGTCATATCGAGACTTTTATAGCCTTTAATTCAGGTGGTATTGTTACAAAGCGTAAGAGGGTGGTGGCAAGCCCTTCATGCTACGCGAGCCAACAGCTACCTACACTAACTATTACCGTTAACCTCTAAAAGTTATATTGTTGGTGAAGAGTGAAATTAAGCTGATGAACGTAGTAAATTAAGTTGAGGTTAAAAGGAACCACCTATGGACTGCAATGCAAAGGATGATAAAATTAGCGAATAAGTAGATTAGTCCATTTATAGGACGAAACCGGTCTACCGTTGGAAGTTCGGGCTATTTTATTTAATTTAATTTAGTATATCACTCGAAGATCTATTTGGTCCGGGTTTCGCGTCTTTTTGTTTGCTCTAAGACCTATATCGGTACGAGCTATTTGTAAGTTTTTAAATTTCTTCAAATTTGTTTAGGGTTTAGCTTTTTTAACCCTTTTCATAATGGACTAATCTACTTATTCGCTAATTTTATCAAATTAAGTTGAAGCTAAGACTTGAAAATACACTACACTTTGATCGGTTCTATTACCATTGTTTTACTTTATTCATAATTCAATGACCGTTGTTGGCTTCTTCTCGTTAAAATTACAATTTGATCTTAGCAAAACGATGACTTTATTAAATTTCAATTTTGTACATGAAATTTTGTACAAAACTAAATAATTTAGAAAACTGTACAATTTAGTAAATATTTTATTTATGGTTTTAAAAAATAAACAGAAAAAAAAGCTTTATTAATAGGTGGGGTGGCGGAGTGGTTAGCACTTTCACCTCGCAGCAAGAGGAGCCGGGTTCAATCAAAGACTATGAAAGGTGTTCCACCAGGACAATTCGCGCGCGAGTTTTCGGCCGTTAAAAGTCCCACCGCCAGATGTCACCGGTGGTTCGAAATACTGGGGCGAAGCAAAGACTAGTGAACGGAAATCCAAAGACCAAGCATAGTTTACTGACTAACATCTTAGCACGTGTAGGAAGTCACGCGGTTTTTCAGCCTCGGTTAGATAATTTAGATGCAGTACATATGTTATTATGTATTCAAATTTGAATAATATTGAGAGTTTGTTTAACGGTATGTATCAATTTTTTAAAGTATATTTTTCATTTGGTATATTATACATACAACGAATGTTTTAGAGTCTTTAATGCAGAATCCACAACTACTGTTTATGATGAACTTAATTTTAAGTGTATATAGCAATAGCTTCAGTGGCGTAACTAAGGACCCGCAGACCCCGCGACCGCGGGGGGGGGGGGGGGGCGTGACATTTTCATGAAATAGGGGGGCCCTTTCGTTTTAAGTATTGATTTTTTAGTTAATAAATTTTTTTAAATAATTAAAAAATTATGCTTTAACTATTGATAAAAATGTAGAAATCTGGCACATATCCCCAATATTTTCAGAGAACTTGTAAAAATGGGGTAAATAAAAAAATGTTTTTTATATAGGGCCCTTTTGATATCCTGCGTTACGCCACTGAATAGCTTTGATAAAATCAAACTAAATTTAATTATGGTTTAGAGTCATTCATCTTAGATGATATTAATGAAGATGTAGCCAATGTGACCAATGAACAAGACATCCTGGTTTGTTCAGAAACCCAGTGTAAACAATGTCTTATTAATGTCAATATTTCTATAGAATAAATGCATATTATAACAATTTTTTTAGGATGATGGTTTAACTTCTAAAGGCAAAGAAGTGGGTATTAAATTTTTAATGGATGAAATAATCAACCATTTTATTTCATTTAAACCATCCGAAGACAAATTCCAAAATGAAAACACTTTCCAGAATACTCATCAAGAGAACCCGGAAGAGTTACATTATGTAATTGGAACTCGATTGTGAAAACTTTTGAAACATTCCAATGAAGGAATGAAACTGGAAAAAGTATTTGAATTTAGCTCAACCGAACCTGTGAATGTGTGCCTTCTAAATGGACTGAAATACAGGATCGGGGTGGATTACTGTACTGTTCACATGAGGCATTTGTTTTTTTTAATTTGATCCTTGATGTTATTTCCCTATTGTATGATATCCTATCAAAACAAACCTTCTTCTAATACTATTTTAAAGAAAACTGATATTAACTTTTCAATTTCACTAGTCAAAATTTAAGCCATTTAATAACATTTATTTAAATTCAAATAGACAACCCTACTTTCAAAATGCTGCACGAGAAAAATTGTTGCAGACAACTTTCGTAAAATAAAATAAAAAACTACCCCACGTGACCATGTTTCCTCAGAAATCCGCTAGTGGCGCTACCGTTCGCCCCAGAAATGACCTCCGTATATCACGAAGCACAGGGAAAGGCGGAGAGCGGGGAGCGCCAATTGTCCTGGTGGAACACCTTTCATAGTCTTTGGTTCAATCCCAACTTGTGGCACTGGGTGAAAACTCGGAACAACTCCTTCCGCGTTGAGTTTGCAAGTTCTTTCCCCACTGGCTTAAGGGGTTTTCCCCCGAGGTCTTCGGTTTCCCCTTCCATAAAAACTTGCGGTTAACGGTAATAGTTAGTGTAGGGATCTGTTGGCTCGCGTGGCTTGCCACCACCCTCCTACGCATTGTAACCCAGCCACCTGTATTAAAGGCTTTAAAAGTCGCTCGATGACTTAGGCCTAGGGTGGTGCCTTGGCTATTAGCCTAGCCTAGCTGACCTTTCTATAAACTCGTAGCTAATCAGGTCAAACGCTTTCACAAAGACTTGCTAACTTAGTTATTCTTTGGTTTTAAAAATACTGCTTATGCTCATTCCTATTTGATTGAAGCGTCACCCGTAAAGTCGATTTTCAAAATATAGCTAAGGTAGCCTACGTGAAGATAGTATATTTCGAAATATAATAAGTCCTTAACTGAACTATTTACAAAATCAATGAAATATATTTAATTAACTCTTTATAATGGTTTGTATAAAACTATAACCGTTAAATGAGTAAGATTTTGATAAACAATTCACTATTTATCCAGACCACTAGGTTGGCAGGTGTGCCAGATAATTATTTTTTGAGCCTCCCTGGTTCATGAAAAATCGGGCCAAACCTTCTATATACAAAAGTAAACAACCACATAAGTAGTATTTTATAGAATATTAGAATGGTCTATAGGTGTTTCCATAAAATACGGGAGGTCACGTGTAAATTATTTTTATACGTCACTAGCTATAGTTCTTGAAGATAGAGAACACACGCTGGAGTCGATAAAGATTTTGGAATTTGAATTCCACGTGCGAAACGTGCGTGCCAATAAAGTACTAAAAAGCTTAAGATCGTGACGCGGAGAAAAACATTTTAAACTATTAATATTTTTATTGCATTATTTTTTAGAAACACCTAATGATGCATTTTTAAAATTTAATATTTTTTTGAGAAATCTAACGACAAAACACAAACACATAAAGAAGACTTCGAAGTAGTTATCGTTTGTTCCAGAAATAACCTTTCCTTTCGAATTCTCAGGAAAGAGAAAATGATAAAGGATATAACACCATTTAATTTATAGTTTATAACTCTTTGCAATGCAGTCCATAGGTGGATCCTCTTAACTTATCATTTATAATTAGCTTATTATTTCCGAATTTTCCGCGCTATTTTTAGCGCCAATTAATAAATTTAGAAGCAATTTTTTTTTGCTCTGACTCTAGAAATGATTTTGCAAAATAACCTTTTCAGAAACGTATTTTGGAAATCAACTTCGTTTCTAAAGTAGTTTCCGCATTTTAAAATGAAATGAGTAACGCGCGTAAAACTTTACAGCGTATTCGGATAATTATCTTTTATTGAATTTTCCGTGGCGTAAACTAATATAGTATTCGCCACAAATATTTTTCTATTCCGAAACCAAAAATAAGTCAAATTTATTCGTAAATATGTTGAAAACATGTTTATTTTTGATTTGCCTGAAATTTATATTGGGAGCTGGAGTATTTTTAGCCTGGAGAGTAGGAAAAATATTCGGGCTTAGATTTACGTTACTCTCACGTTTTTGATAAATATAATAATTTTCTTGAATGCATTTTAATATAGCGTACAAAATAAGGCGTAGAAAAATGAACTATTCGAAAATTCAAATTCCGGA
The DNA here is from genome assembly GCF_980474605.1 of Leiobunum rupestre. Classification (NCBI taxonomy): domain Eukaryota; kingdom Metazoa; phylum Arthropoda; class Arachnida; order Opiliones; family Sclerosomatidae; genus Leiobunum; species Leiobunum rupestre. Next base: position 24,000,083 of record NC_143391.1, read on the forward strand.
AAAAACTGTTTAGTAGAATAATTAATAACGGGGCAAAATTTCACCATAACCTTTGTAAGATCTCACTTCTGTTGGGTTTATTTAAAATATGCTTAGGGTATCAGCTTTCATAGTTAGTTGAAAGCTTCTCCCTGAACAGTGGTGTAAGGCGGTTCAAACACTTTTACAGGAGCTATGGTCAATTTTTAACCTATTACCAGTTAGTGTAGACAGCTGTTGGCTCGCGTGACTTGCAGGGCTTGCCACCACCCTCCTACGCATTGTAAAAGTCGCTCGATGACTTAGGCCTAAGGTGGTGCCTTGGGTATTAGCCTAGCTGATTATTATTAGTGTATAATAGTGTTGTTAATTTTCCGGAAAAATAAAATGCGGAAAAATTTAAAGAAAATTTTCCGAATTACGGAAAATTTTCCACAAATCGGAAAAATAAAATATTTAAACATAAATAACTTTTTAAGAGTTTTTAATTTTTAACTTTTTATCGATATGAAATGTCTAATAACAGTAAACATACTACAAAACATTAATAGTGATGCATTGATAATCAATTTAAGGCTAGTCTAGAGGTTTAGTTTTACTTTTAGATTCGAAAAAATTAGTCGAAAGTGCCGCTTTATTTAAAATTGCAAACAATATTAGACTATTCATGGAATTAAAACTTTTTTATTTTTTTCGGAAAAAAACGGAACATTTTCCAGAAAAGCACTAACATTACTTCCCTTAAAGATGTAAAATGTAAAAAATTACACTGCGTAGGGATATTTAGCTATTGAAAAAATAATTTTTGGATAAATCACGTTACGAGTGAATAACATTTAAGTTTTTGGAAAAAAAAATATTGAAATCTTTAACTTTAAGACACGTACTCGGAAGAGAAAAGTAGACCTCGTAACCGTAACGAAGAAAAAATACTGATTAAAAAGCGTTCTACATCATTAAGAAATTTTCGAAAAATTAAATCATAAAAAAGCACGTTAGTTTTTTTAGACGAAAGTAAGAGGTGGGTGGGAAAGAATATAAAGCTCACTTACAAGTTAGTGATTGACGATACGTTGGGGAAAGAACTTCACGGCAGGCTGGGGAAAAAACCTACGAAAAATAGAGTAACGTGTAGTGGTATTTCGAAAAGGAGCTGGATGACTAAATGGATCTCGTTAAGGAAAACCTTTTGCCAAAGCCTTTTGCGCGTTCTACGCCTCGCAAGATTCTTAGCCCCCCTCTCCTCTCAACTATTCTTTTTTTTTGTTCGGCTTTGCCAGAGTTTATAATCTTTGCTCATTAAGTGGGATTAGTCGCTCTTATAAACTTTTATAGTGGAAAAAGAGGTCTGTAAGAACCTTCTATTCCTAACTCCTAAAGGGGGCTTACTATAAATTTCGCTTTGCACGTTGCTATTTCTATGATTGTATCTGTTAAATAACTCGGATTTAAATGTTTGCAAAAGCGCATCATTTATTTGGAGCTTGCCCAACTTATTTTCATTTAAGATTTCGCGAAGAAAGGAGCGAAAGGCAATTCTTTTATTTCTTTAGTTAGAATTTATGATTCTACCCATGTTTTTTTTTCACAGCTGCTGCTTTGAAATTTTTGGCAAATGAAATCGGATCTCAGATTTAGGTTGAGTAGATGGTTAGCGAATATTTTTGCTCTACTTTTATCAATGACAGCGAAGGAAAGTCATGTTTTTTTTAATGAACTCAGGGTGACTTGGACACCAAATAGTTACGGGTTGTAAGAAAGACTTATTTCTTTTATATTTTTTTTAACGGGAAGTAGTTCGGGAAAGAAGGTTTGATCGAACTTATCCTTTTTCTTCTCCACAAAGGTTTAAGACGTAAAAAATAGGCCTACGCCTAAAAAAATTCTTTATCATCGAGAAACTTCCACCTCAATTTGTATTTTCTTTTTATCTTATTTCATTCTTTACAGTCCCGCTGGGATATTTTTTATACGTACGGATTTAGGCCTAATGGATCAGACCCTCTATTAGAGAGAGGTAAATCTGAAATCGTTAACAAAATGACCCTCGACCATCAATTTCACGGCCGATTGTTAGAAGCCACCAATCAATCAGATCGTTTTAAAATTAAATTCTACGTTAATAACGACTATAATATATCCGAAGGCATGGCAAAAAATTTTTATATAGTCAATTTTTTATTATTTACATCATCATTTACAGTATTGTTTCCCGATCTAATGGCCAAACTTTATGAAAAGAAGAATTTATTTAAGTTCACAGATAAGATATACGTTCGATTCGTGACTCTCGAAAGAAACCACACCCAGATACTTAATACTATAATATTTCACTCCGGTACGACCGCGCAGTTAAAAAATAAAAATAAATTGTACATACAAGCATACGCTTCGAGAGTACGTGCCCCTGTATCCCCCTGGCTACACCTCTGATATTCTTGATGATTAACGTGAGCTGAATACATTTTTGCTGATTATAGTCAAGGTGGGAAAACCTTTCTGTCTCTATGGGCTTGTCTTAATGTACTTAAATTTAATATTTTCGGAACTTAATAGGGGATTCAGAAAAAGATCGGTGGTCATATGATTGTATAATATTGTAACATAAGTGTGGCACTTCCCCAGCACCGTAACCAGGATTTGATTTCAGGGTGGGCACGCAATGGAAAAAAAAATTGTACATACAACCATACGGTTCAGGGTGGGCACGGCCCGACCGCCCCCCCCCCCTGGTTACGGCCCTGCACTTCCCATTCTTCCATGCAAAAGTTTTACTGCGAGCTATTCACAAGACAGACCGTTTTGCGTCCGCTTGCTCCCGCGTCAAGCTTGTTTTCCACTGGCGCGCGCAACGACGCGTTTCTCAGCTTTGAAACGTTCAAACGTTTTACGCGCGTAAAGAAAATAACATTATGACGCGCGCTAGTGGAAAACAAGCTTCACACGTAGCCTTTGACAGCGCCTCGCTATGGGGAGATTTTCTTCTTGTGATGACGTCACTCCGTTAATAGCTCTCAGTAAAATATTCCCCAAAGTGACAAACTTATGGAACAACATGTTTGAAATGATTGAATTTAGATTGCTGGTCTTCAGATTTCGGAGAGCCAATTTTCTCTCGATTTCTTCGGTTTCTTCTTTCCATAAACACCTGTAGAGGTTAACGGTAATAGTTAGTGTAGGGAGCTGTTGGCTCGTGTGGTGTGAAGGGCTTGCCAACACCCTCCTACGCATTGTAACCCGGCCACTGGTTTAAGGCATTAAGAGTCACTAGATGACTTGGGCCTAAGCTGATGGCTTGGGCCTAAGGTGGTGCCTTGGGTATTAGCGTAACTGATTATTATTATTATTATTATTATTATTATTATTATTATTATTATTATTACTATTATTATTATACACGTATGGAATCAGCTCTCTACACTCGTAGGAGTAAGGGCTAGTTTTCACTAGGCCAAAAACGCCACGACGGCTAGCTTCGACGCCAAAAATCCCCGTTAGGCCTAATACAATATTTTTTGCGTCCGCCCTCACCCGTTAGGCCTAATACAATATTATCGCGTCCGCCCTCGCCCGTTAGGCCTAATACAATATTATCGCGTCCGCCCTCGCCCGTTAGGCCGAATACAATATTATCGCGTCCGCCCTCGCCCGTTAGGTCTAATACAATATTATCGCGTCCGCCCTCGCCCGTTAGGCCTAATACAATATTATTGCATCCGCCCTCGCCCGTTAGGCCTAATACAATATTTTTGCGTCCGCCCTCACCGTGGTTGCGTTTCAGTCCTAGTGAAAACCAGCCTTTAACGAAGATAAGATATCCTTGAAATAGGGCGTGACGACAACGTATTTGAAGAAGCGAACAAAGTTCCCATAAACGTAACCCTTTCTGGGTTCATCTCATTCACTCTCGCTCCGCCGTTCCCCTTTTTTCTTTCCTGTATAACCTCAAAAGCTGAGGGCTATTCAAGCGCTTCATTTCCGAGTTGATAGCCCGCTTCTGTTCCGCACTGACGACGCCTCTTTCAAACCATTTATTAGCCTTTATTTATCCGAGGCTCATCTCGACTTCCGCACCCTACCCTCGCCACTTTCGAAAACTGTCCTAGTTCCGAATTAAAGTTTTTTTCCGAAGTTCATTGAAAATTTGACTCGCTCTCAACATTTTATTGCCTATTTATTTTGGTCGTACATTACTATCATATTGCCGACTATTTGTTAACTGTCGTAAGTGGAAAAGTCTAAAGCCGTTTAATTTTTTTATCATCCGAAATAAAATATCGTTGTAAGACTTTCTAAAGGATAGTCACTATAATGGTAAAGTTCAACTTTTATTCGCCTCATTTCGGGAAATTTATCAACCTTAGTTCCAAAATCAGTTACCTCATAAAAATAAATTTTAGTAAAAAATCGTTTTAGTTTTAAAGTATAGTCAAGAATGTATTTATTTATTCTCAGGGAGAATGAATATGTTGAGATTATTTTTAGCGTTTCTCTAATTCCACCCGTTGTGCCCCCCGGGATGCTCCTCCGTTTAAAATAAATCCAATTCGTCCTGCAATCTCATTGGTTATTAAAAATTACGTTTTTCGACGCGATTAACGCTGCTGCGAGGACGCAAAAAATAAGACCGCCTCCTAGGACTAGCAAATCTAGTGAGCGCTATATTTTGTCTTCGTAGCGAAAAAGTAGTTTTCAAACCTGAAACGTAGGTATATATCATCCTTGGTTTAAAACTTTCAACGCGAAACGCGGGCAAGGCTTAAGGTTTTTCAAAGCGTATTGAGAAAATTCAAAATTATAAGATATCGCCTTCAGAATCACGATTATTGTTCATAAGTAAGTATATTTATGATAGCAAATAATAGTTTTAACATTTATCATCTTTATAATGTAGAAATTATCAAGTTCAATCAAAACGAGGCGAGTTTCTCAAAATTTAAAATCCCCAGCAAAATCCTTTTCATACTTGTTAAAATACGAAAACCACTTTGAAACGAAAACGGTACCATTTCTTTTCAAGCCGAAAACGCTTCACATAAAATTATATTTCAGTTTAAAAAAATCTTGGCATTCAATTCTTATAGATGGCCCTTATTGTATGACATTTTCATATAACAATAAGGAAATCTTTTAACAACTTTAAATGTCTGAGATACATTCCCTTCAAGTACGTTGTACGTTCTTAATAAGTATTTCAAAATGAGGTACCCCGTTTTGTGACTGACCAAAATATACGCTGGAAAATGTCTTGGATTTGTATGTTACTGGTTGATGAGGACGTTGTGAGAAAGTATATCTTAAAGCTTGGAATTTTACGTTAACTTATGCTAATAAAAACCATTATAAATTTTTCTCCTAAGTAAGGAAGTTATGGTTGAAATTTATGGCTACAAATGAGCAATTTTGAGGAGGTTACGATATGTTTTTTGAGTTAGTCTTAGAAATTGTTTTGGTGGGCTAAATATGCTGAAAAGGGCCTAGGCACTCCGCTGAAAAAAAAGTACAATTTAAAGTTGTTTTCCATTTATAATTATTTAAAATATAAATCTTGACTATTCACTAACCACAAAAGATAAACAAAATCATTAATATTAATATTATTATTATTAAAAAATTTTCATTAACCACAGCAATTCAAATAGAAATTGCACGTAGTGTAGTGTTGCCAGCCCGTAGCCAGAAAAATTTCGTTAAGGGGGCAGTAGCTTTTTGTGAGGGGGCACATTTTTTCTGTTACCTAATTTCGAAAAAAAAACATAAGTGGCGCCGTGAAATGTTTTTGGTGTTCAACAAAAAACCCTTTCTTTCTGAAGCAGACCGTTCTACAACTTGTATTTTATTAAGAAATAGTTACCTATAAATAACGATCTAAACCTTAGACAAAGACAAGTGGTCGAAAAGGAAAATTTCTACGAATAGAAGTTTAAGAAACTAATAAAGATGAAGGGGCTGATAATATTCTTTGAGGGGGAATGGATTAAATTGAGGGGGCAGGTGGGGGCAGATAAAAATGTCATTTGAGGGGGCAACATTTATTTTTGAGCCCCCCCCCCCGTGGCTACGGGCCTGGGTGTTGGTTAAATTTATAGAAATAACTTTCACAACACGAGATGTTATTATAGTCAGGGCTTGCGTTTTATTTTGGTTCAATTATTATTTTTTTTGTGATTCATGAAAAATCAAGATTTATAGTTAAAGTTGGGTAAGAATGCAAACTAACTTTTGAAGCGTACAGTTTTTACCACAGGCGTCATCGTGTTTTATGACACCTGTACAACCTTTCTTAATTTATCCTTCTTAAAAACCCATTTGTAAATTTTAACTTTAACGACATCCACTGTCTATTGTTTAGCATGGTTTTTCATCCGCAACTATCGAAAAACAGATAAGTATTTTTACCTTGAATACACGTTGGAATACGAGCCCTAGGCAATTGCCTATATTGCCTAGTCAGTAACGCGGTCCTGTCTGTATGTTAACGCGAAACACAGGCTTCATGGTCTATAGAGGAAAAACGCCACTCGCTGGTGCTTCGATCGCTGGGCTGATTTGATTTTTTAGGGAGAAGTATTTAATTCCTATTACAGCGTGATGTGGATTGAGAACAATGATAAAAATCGTCCACTCTCCCGACAGTAGAAATAAGTACACTCTTGTTGTAAATCGAGGGGCTGACCGTGCACTATCCGTAAATTCGTAATCGGTGTACAAGCCCGTAGCTTTGATTCTACTAAAGTGATTACGTAATCGATTACAGAATTTGCACTACCAAAGACTGTACTCGCTGTAATCGGTGTACAGAATTTAAGGAAGTGGCTAGCCCCTCGGTGTAAATGAAGGTTGAAATACCCTTTAGGAAAACGCTAAACAAGCAAACTCGGTTAAGTCCATTTGCCTAGTTTTGAAACTAAGAAAGCGAAATGTCCGAATCTCGGACATTTAAAATTTTTCTTTAATTTATGAGCTTAATTTTTTTGTAGTTTAACGAGAATAATCAAATGGTTAGTTCCCAGTTTCTAAGGTGAATTAGATTGAAAGTGGTATTTGAAAACTGTGGCTTTCCCGCGTAAGAACTGTCAGTCTAAAGCTTCGAGTCGGAACGCTAATTAGCAGTCACTCCGCGTCCATCCCGCGAAACTCCCCAAGAACGCTCGATTAAAATTCCGCCCTGAGAATTGAATCGAGTGTAGACGGAAGTAGCCGTGTTTCCGCAATATTTTACGGGGCTCACCGCTTTCGTGTCTACCGGAAGTTGTTGTAATGGGCGTCACCGGACTTTCTTTCGCCTATTTTTCCGACTATAATATAAATGACCGTCTTTTGTCTCGGGAATCGGGAAAGCTTAAATTATGATTTTCCATAGTCGCAGTATTATCCAAGATGGGGTCGAAATATCCCGAGAGTGAATTAAACGTAAGGAAATATAAATCAAATGTTAGAATATGTAGATCAGGTAGGCTAATTTCGGTTCCGTTCGTTCGTCTGATAATTTTGTTTTTAGCTCATCTCAACTTCGATCAATACGAAAGTTTAATTTTCCCGGAACCCTTTTCTCGCCATTTCCTTACGTTTAATGGCCGCTTTTTACGGAACAAAGGGGCTTTTCGCTCGTTTTATTTCCTGATTCGGAAGTCCCTGGCCTTAACGCTTTTCTCATCTAACAAAAACCCACAAATTGGGCCGGATTTCTACCCTTTCCTTCTCTCTCTAATTCCTTTCAGTGGAGCTTCGCAACTTTTGTCCTAATCGAGATTAGGCGGCGGAGGGATACGCCGTAAATGAACTTTATTTATACGCGGAGGGAAGGGGGTAGAGAAATCTATGCAATTTTACTCTTAAAAGCGAGCTAAAAGGTTTTACGCGGAGCGCGCTTCCCCCGGGACTAAGGACAAAGACGACCTAATAGTACGAATTACTGTAGTAAAAAGGTAAAGTTTACCCCTACCGCCAACCGTCCCAAATATAAAATCTTTGGCTCGAAACCGTTGTTGATGGCAGCCATTTCTAATTCGTTTCTTTACCCCGAGCTTAAATCGTTTAGCGTTGCCGCAATTGCTTCTCCGTGAAATTGGCGCGCCAGTTCAAAAAGAATGGTTATAAAGTACTTCGTGTGGGCGGCCAATTCGGGCGATTGTCTTTCTTATCAGGCATTTGTCTCCCCCGAAGGTACCTAGCGAAGAGAGAAGAGCTTAAGTTCTATCGCGGTACGACGCCATTTGCCCTCATTCCAAAGTTGCGTTTCAACCAGATCCAGGAAATTAAAGCTTATCTTTATTAGCGAATGGAACGAGGAATTTGAGGCCATTTACATATATGTTTGGCGTGGATGAGGTAGGTATTACCAGAAGTACGTCATAAATCTCTATGAGAGAAGCATCCCCAAACGTGCACCTTCGCGAGGTTGAGCCAGGGAAACCTGCGAGGCTATTATGTAAAAATTTAAAAATATAAAATCACAAAAAATCATGTTCCGTCAAAAATGACGATGCGCGTGTATGGAAGAGGCTGCTATCGAAATATCGAACTATCGATAGTATTGGAAAAATTCAAAATTGTGGCGGTCTGTTCGTGATTTTAATGAAATGCTTCGACATACGGTGCCAATTCAAGTCTTGGGCACCAAACATAAATAGGTAATTTACGTCCGCTTAAGCATTTAGTTTATGATTTGACTAAAATACCGGATATAGCGCAACATACTGCCACATAGGAGTAACAAACACAAGGAGAACGCAGCTAGCCTTTAAACACGCTAACGCAGTGTTGTGTACAAATTTCATGGAACGAGCTTTTACACTGAGCGTTTTACGGGCGGGGGGGAAGACAATTTCCGAATTTTCCCCTTCCGACGGCAGCAGGCGCTAAAGCGTCTAACCAATGAAAAATGTACGCAAGAAAATGCACGAATTTTGACCGGTTGCGTTCTCCTTGTGTGGGGTGCTGTGTTTGTTGCTCCTAGCTGCCACTACTTAAAATTGAACTTACACAATTGATAGTTTGATATTTCGATATCCGCCCCTTCTCCAGATCCGCTATCCCATTTTTGACGAATCGAGATATTTTTGTCATTTTTTATTTTTCCAGAATAGCCCTCCTGGCAAATCATCAGACACGTATACGCAATATTGAATTTTGCCCCTAGAGGTGGAAAAACCATGGAAGTACGATTTTCCACACGGTTTTTAACAGGAAAACAATAGGTGGAAAAAAACGCGGAAAAATCTAGATTTTTCCACCCGGTTTTTCTACCCTTGGCAAAATTGTGCCAACCCTGCTAGGTACACGAGGCTATAATTTCTGAAGCTCTGTTCACACTGTACAATTAATTGGGCCACTTAACTGTATCCAACTAATTGTAAGCAAGAAAAATGAATAGTGTGAACAGAAAAAGTGGGAACAGTTGTTACAATTTGTCTGTTCACACTATACAATTTTCTTGCTTACAATTAGTTGGAAACAGTTATGTGGCCCAAATAATTGTATAATGTGAACTGGGCTTTACACACTGTCCCAAAATACCTTCCAATACTTGTAACCACTTCCGTATAAAAAGCGCGGTGACAAACGCCTTAACTCAAAGATAATCTGGAAACCAAAAAGTAATTTTTTAAATATCTTTTATTGGTCATTTTGAAAAAAAAATCTCCAAGATAATATTCCAATTTCTGATTGTATATTACGAACTTAATTAACGCTGGTTTTTCTTTCTAAATAATTTTTAAATCAACTGTGTTAATGTAGACCATTACAAAATGGTAGTCTAGGTGTCACCTTCAGTAAACGAGCCCCTATTTTACTGAAGGGGAACTTCGACCCTCTTCATTATTATATTCGTTTTTATTTTTTTTTTAAATTGTATTTTTTTCACCTACGATGACGTAATTTCTCGTTTTTATTCAAATTGGTCGGCCAGTGTGCAGCTTAAAAATTTGTTATTGTATTTACGGGATTAACAAGACGCACTCTAACTCTTTTTTAACAATATACTGGTTTTACAAAATAAGTGCTAAGTATTATGTGCAGAAGACAACATGGTCCCAATTTGTTTATATATATTTATGTATATTATAAATCTCGGTAGCTTCAACGATATATTAACTATATATTTGTCCTTGAATTTCAATATACTTATTCACATTATAATCGCTTATAATAAGCGTACGTGATACTTTATATTCATTTACATAATCGCCTAATTTTCGGCCTTTTCCGTTCTTCTGGAAGTGAGGGCGAATGAAACGAGCCAAATTTGATAAACAGCGTTTATCACTCGGCTTTTGATTTATTTTTATCGTACAAAATATCGTAAGTTCGAAGTCCAAGACTCTTTCTCGACCTTGGCGTATTTTACAACGACATTTTTCAAAGTTTTATTCGAATGTTTCGAGTTAAGATTACGAAAATAATGCTCCGAAAAATAGTATATCTTTTTAATGTTCGTGTTAGGCAATTGCTTTCTTTTCCATTTTTATTTTAAGTACGCGTTTTTTTTTCAAAGGATTTTGGTCGTTATTGTCCTGTTTGCAAATTGAAATTTTGCGAATAAACTAGGCTTATAGTACCGTGTTTTTCCGTGTTAAAAATCCGCGAATGGATTTGAATTTTTAGGTGAAAATTGAACCCTGAATTGTATTTGCCTCGTTAGAATGAAATTAGTTTTTTTTCACATTTATTAACTCTGTCGCGAACTCGGGATGGTCCAATGATCATCGGCGTGTGGATAGATGCGAAATTTATACTTGATGGCATCGACCTTGATATCGGCTTTGCGGGTGGCTTCTTGACGCGAAAAAACGATTATTTTGGCGGGGATGTACGAGAAACGGAATTTAGCGAAGGGTGATATGTTCTACAATTTTGATAATTTTTAGCAGCAGCGGTAGTCGATGAAATTAGGTCTGCGTAAAAGATAATATTGTGGGACGAAAACGAATGAGCGTGGTGAATCTGGGCTTGGATCACTGGTTTATCTTTTCCCGATTGTACGGAAAGACACTACATCGAGGTAACGGAGTAGAAAATTTGAGAAATTTGTCGAAATGAACTTTAGCGACGGTTACGTACGGTCCTTTCCTCGCTTACTCGATCGTTAATTTACGGGTTAACACTTCCACTCATAGTACGTACACGACAATAGTACAATTAAGTACTGACCACGACGAAAAAGGTGGGGATTGGGTACAGTGGATTTCTTGTTTGGGTTTCACGGGGAGTTGTCTCCTCAGAGGATATCGTTGGAAACTTTTGAGCTTTTGGTAATGTTGGAGGCGTTTCCGGCGACTGTTTCCCGCTCAGTTCGCTCGTAATCGCCTCGCGGTCTGCAGGCCCTCTGGGGACTGCAGGAGATAACTTTGCGAAACGCTTTTCGGAAGTTTTCGCTCAAGAAGGCGTACAGTATCGGATTAACGCACGAGTTCATGTAGGCGAGAATGTGAGCGCCAATCTGCAGAATGATTTTAAAAGTGTTTAATTCGTACGCGTTGACACTCTTCAGCACCAAGACGATCTGTTCCTCGTCGCGGACATCCAATGAACCGAGAAAATTTGGGAAAAGGAAATGGAAAGCCGGGATATTTTCGATTAGCGTATATTGGTAATTTGGACTTGGCATCAGTGGCGCACCCGTGGGGGAGGACTGCTGGGAAACTCAGATAAAAACGGTAAAAAGATCGTAATGGAGGGGCCCTCGCAGCAGCCCACCTTCCGGGTGCACCACCGTTCGGCTGACGAAGTAGGCGGATTGCTTACCTGTATCGGGCACCAACAGACGGCGAAGATGACCACGACGACGACGACCAGACGAGTGACCCTCTTCTTGGAGCGGACGCTCTCGGCGCTGCATCTACCGCCGGGAGCGACGCCAAACCAGAGCCTCTTCAGCATGAGCAGATAAAGAACGAAAATGAGCGCCAAAGGGATGATGTACGACGACAGGAAGAACGAAACTTGGAAAGCGGCGTAGTTGTATCCCTGCGCCGCCAAGAAAATGCACACCGAGTAGTTTTTCTGGGCGAAGGGGTAATGAATTTCTCCGTGGGCCTCCAACACGGGAATGCAGCTGATCTGCGATGACGGACCAAAACAAAGGATTGAAGCGATAAAATTGAAAAAGCCATCGTAGGGTTGGGATACGTACCAGAATGACGACCCAAGTGCAACTGATGGCTACGTAGGCGTTTCTTTCGGTTCTTATGGACATGGAAGCTATGGGGTGTACTACGGCTAAAAAACGATCCAGCGACTAAAGAAAAATGACGTTAAAAAAAGACAGTACATGTATCTTCTGGTTTATTTAGTCGTACCATGAGTACTAAGGTGTATATGGAGGCGTAGGCGCACACGATGACCAGATACTGAACCACACGACACCAAATATCTCCGAACGGCCAATAGGGAAGAGCGTAGTCCCAAGCCGTAAAAGGAACGCAGAAGACGATGAAGAGAAGGTCAGCCATTGCCAAATTGATGATCAGAATGTTCGTCGTCGACCGCATCTATATCGCGAATACCGTATTACCTTTACCTTTCAGTGTAAGGAGTGAAACATTTGCTCTTTACCTGCGGGTTGCAGAGTACGACCACAACTACCAGGGCGTTTCCGAAGAGTCCCACAACGACGATCAAGCCGAAGAGTATGGGCACCACGATGGCCAGCACCTTTTCCATGGCTTGCGCGTCTTCGTAATCCGGCGAGTAATCGTCCGTCGCCATGTTCATGCAAGTGCCGTTCACGCAGATGCTGGTGTCGTTCCACATACTCGAACCGTTCAAGTCCGTGAAGTTGTACAACGGCAAACTGATGTTGAAAATGTCACCCTGATTGCCAGTAAAAGAAATTATTTAACGAAAGTCATATCATTAATTTGCCATTCCTTAGAAATCAATTCTGTTATAAAACTTTTTTTTTTATAATCTATCGCGATAACTTCCTTCCGATATGCTTAATCACGAAGCTGTTTCTATTCGATTAAATGTCCACCGCTGTGTTTTACTGAAAACGCAACAACAAAATGAAAAGGAAATGGGAGTTTCTTACCAAAACGATCGGCTGATTGACGAGTCGGGCCAACCCACCAACCGTTCTCCCCACCCCGGCACCAGCCACGTCCGCTTGCAACCTCCTCGGTTCCACGTCGCCGTCGTCGCCGGCCAGGAAGACCTCCGGGACAAGGTCACGACCACCGTACGAAGACGATACGATCTCCGGGAGATCCATCTCCAGTTCGTCCAAAGACGAGTCCGCCATTCTTCAAGGTTATTTCGTCGCGGTCAAGGTCGCCGTTTGTTTGCCCAGTCGAGTGGCGGCGATGCGCCTGATGAAACGGAAAGACGACGGCATCGCGCGAACGCGTGGACGTTCGATGGATCACTCGCTTTTCCTCTGACTTTCAGTTTTTGTTTGTTCTTCGATTCTTCACTCGGCCGAAGACTAAATTGGGTTTTATTCAGTCTCCTGTCGGGAGGATCGCTCCCTGCTCCTGTCCGACAGATTTCCCCATCTCCTAATCCAATCTGGAAAAACAAAAAGGGGACGTTATTTGATAAAGATTCGATGCCAAAATCTTCAATATTTATAAGTAATAGTCCTAAATTATTATGTAGTTTTAGTAATGTATATACGTTATTTTGTTTCGTCCAGGATGATTTTTATTTACTTATATTTAGTAGGATGACTGTGTTGAGACGACGTTTCTAACAATCCACCTCAAATGGCCGCAGTATTTCATAGATTCCCTTTAGCTGGTTTCACACTCAACGGAAAATTAGCAGCGTAAAGTTGAACGTTAGCGGTATATCGAATGGGAATCAATTTTCAGCTCGGCGTTTATTATCGTCTTTGCGGCATACTTTCCGTCGAGTGTGAAACCAGCTTTAAACGTATGTCTCCCGGCGCGATTGAAATACATGTGGCTGACGGTGGAAAACTAGACTATAATATACGCGGATTGTCTGAACATAATCGTTATCCTAAAGTATAAATAAATCGATTTTGTTTTCACTATTGATATTAACGCTTCCAGGCCTATTTACACAAGCCCACATTTTGCAAAACATTGTTGGCCAATACGGGTATCAAAACCTAGATAGTTTTCCAGTGTGAATGGCCAATGAAATTTGGAAAAATTATTCGGCAAACTAAAGCTTTTGTTGATACAATTTTTAAAGATGGTCGTTTATGATTAAGGTCTAATGTTAAATATTTAAATCTAATAATTTTCGTACAAATAGTTTTGATGTAAGAGATAAAATATCAATATTTCACACTATTATTATTATTATTATTATTATTATTATTATTATTATTATGAATAAATAATTTTCTAACTTTATCGTGGTAAACCTCGAAAAGTCGCTAGTGTAAAGTCGGAATATGTGTAGACTAACGCCTCAAACGGTATGTCTATTTGTCCCGAAAATTGGGGGCAAATAGTTGATAACAGTTCGAGGTACTATTTAACCCCGAATTTGGGGGTAAAAGCCTTAGCCGCACGGGCGGAGCTAATAAGCCCCGAAAATTAAGGAACCCCGATAATCGGGGGTAATTAGCAATGTCCGCGCGGCTAACGCTTTTGCCCACGATTGTCGAGGCAATAGTACCTCGTACAGTTATAAACTATTTAGCCCCAATTTTGGGGAGCAAATAGGCAACGACTATTTGCCCCGAAAATCTGGGCTAAATAGCAACGGCTAAAATTTAATCGTGTGAATACGCCTTTCAAATGCGCTGTGCATTAGTATTTTTTTTGGATAGAAGTATCGGGTTATGGAGTTGCTGTAGCCGTAAGTGAAATAGATTAGGGAGTCGGGAGGTATGTTCTTAATAATAAGAAAGCGGTCGTTAAATTGCCAATTATTTGGGAATTAATCGGGCCATTTCTCGTTCGTTTTCCCCACCTCTTTTTTTTGTTCTGTCGGTATCGCAGCCCCCCAAGAAATCCTAAGACTAGGCTCTGGTTTTTACGGGGCTTCTTTATTGTCGCCGCGTATGTAATATTGTTTCGCGGATAATCATTTCTCAATGACTCTCAGACACGAGATGGCGCGCGACCTCTTTTCTTTCTATCCCCCCCCCCACTGCACGCGTTACAAAAGAAAACACGCCCTATGTGATCGCCTTGGAAACGCTCGTACAGTCCGTGAGAGATCAGCCCCGACTTTTCTAGATCAAAGAAAATAAAGTAAAGGAATGGAAAATGTACCTTCCAGGAGACGTTAATAATATTAATCAATAATATAAATCAGCTAGGCTCAATTCGGCGAGCGACTTTTAATGGTTTTATTTCCGGTGACTGGGTTATATTGCGTAGGATGATTACGGACGCCCACAGACATTTTTCTAAGGGGTATAGGCATCTTCATACCCTTATTAGCGTATTTGAAGATACTGTATTGGTTACCCTGGCCACCTACGAGGAGGGTGGGGGAAAACTCCCTTCACTAACCTCAATAAATATTTATGGAAAGGGGAAACCGAAGAATCCATTGCAAACCCCATTTCACTAGTGGGTAGAACCAGGGTTGTAGACAGATGGTTCGATCACTTAGATGTTTTATTTGGCGAAGCATTTTTCTACCACGGATGGCGCTAATGACGCTAAGTAGCTCCTACAGATATTTTGTGGGCTTTACCTCATTACACTGGAGTACCTACGGAAAGGGAACACTACCAAGTTTTCGTGTCGATCGATCTCGGTTCTTTATGATCTCTAAATTAGTTAATTGTCGCTTTGTTATAAATTCATTAACAATTTAATTTTTGAAATTGTGAAAAATCTAAGCAAACCTAAGATAATTAAAAGCCAAAAGGCAAAACTACGGTCAGTGTTATTCCTTTATTCATTCTAGTACAAAATTTATATTCCAGTTCCAATAAATATCAGAGAAACTGAAATTTAATGTTCTCTAATTATAAATATTAAAAAAATAAATTTCCTTAAAATTCACACGTGTAAAAACGAAACAGAAATTAAAGCGATCCAAGGTACCTTGTAAAATTAAAATTTCCCGCTGTTTCCTATAAATTAGGCTGCACCTCAGTGCTTATATATATTGGGGGAACGCCCATAAGTATTTGAAGGAGCTACACGGTGTCGGGTGCGCCATCTATTGGCCACTTTATCTTTAGCTAAACTCTCCTATGGTAGAATTGCTAAGTGATCGAACCATCTCTCTACCACCCTGGAACTATTCCTTCTACGTTGAGTTTGCAAGTTATCTCGACACTAGTTAAAGGGGTTTTCATCCGAGTTCTTCGTTTTCCCCTTCCCATAAAAATTTATCAAAGTATAGTGTCTTTTCAAGTCTTAGCTACAACTTAATTTACTACGTTCATCAGCTTAATTTCACTCTTCACCAACGATATAGCTTGTAGAGGTTAATGGTAATAGTTAGTGTAGGGAACTGTTGGCTCGCGTGGCATGAAGTGCTTGCCACCACCCTCCTACGCGTTGTAACTCGGCCACCTGTTTTAAGGCATTATACTTGGGCCTAATGTGGTATTATTATTAACTTAAAACTACCTTAACCTTTGAAAGCTCCTGTTTTCGTCAAAAATAGACTAAGCTTCCGTTATGTAATAACATTACCGGAAGTACGTAGCCTTAACATAATGCGCCATGAAAGTTCTATTCCTCTCTCTATTTTCTTCGTGTAGATCCCTGCCAAGCAACAGCCTTCGTCTTCGTCCGGTAACGAGACTTAAAGAAAAGGTGGACCGGGACCGTCAAGACGAGGCGCTGGGCGGCTGCACTAATTCGAGTAGCGGTCGCGCGTAAAAAGGGTGGACGAAAGAGGAGGCGCCAAATTGGACTCGGGTTAGAAAAAAGGAAAGGACTCGATCCGGATAATAACGTATTTCCAGATGAAGGAAGGAGAGTTGAAATAATAGCCTAGATTATTTTTAATTGTAACATTGTCCGACTTTTTTTTAAAAGGGTCACCTACAACCGGGTACGAGTGAAGGCGTTTAGCTTCCCCCATACCCGACGAACGTTCGTTTTAAGAAAATACAATAAGTTAAAGTTAATAAAAACCACCTATGGACTATAATGCAGTTAAATTATGCAAAAAGGTAGAAACGTTCTTATTAAAAAGGGGGCAAAAAAGCTAAACCCTAACGAGGATAAAATTAAAACGTGAAAGTCGGACCAAATAGATCTTCGAGTAAATAACAAATTAAAATTGAATTAAAATAGCCATAATTTCCAGTGGTTTAGCTTTTTTGCCCTCTTTTTACTAGGGACTTTTCTACTTTTTCGCGTAATTAAAGAAAATACATCTCGTTAAGCCTAGTTCCCACTTAGCGAAAAAAACAATTTTCGCGCTGAAAATTGACGCTCGCGAATAAAATTCGCGATTTTTTTTTCAAATTCCCCGCTAAAATCGCGGTATCTAGCGAATGTTCTATTTTTTGACGTCCACACCTGGGCGATAAAAAGCTTAAGCCAATCAGAAAACGCGTTCCCTCGATCTCTTCCGCTCCCGTCCGTCACTTATTTAGAAAAGTAACTCAGCCAACTTGACCAAGATACTGAAGTAAAGGTAATTTAAAATATTTCCCTAACCCAAAAACGTCTATCTTTTGGGCACATATACGTATTGTATATTGCATAAACCAATAAGACATTAAGTACAATTAAATTAATTTTATTGAAATTATCAACAATTTGGTTCATTTTGAAATGATGTTTTATGTTAGGCCTAAAACATTACTAAAAACCCGCACGAGTTGTTTTCAGCGTTTTTAAATTTTCGCACTAAAGTGAGAACCGCTTCCCCAGCGACCGAAAAACGGGTCTTTTTTCATTGCGCGAAAATTTTATTCGTCTCGAAAATTCGCCAAGTGGGAACTAATCTTTAAGCGGTCAGTTTAGCGCGACTCCTCGCTATATTACCATAGCGACGTCCTGTCCATCGAATCGCGAATTCGCGACAAAAACACAACACGCCGCCAAATTTGATGGGTCGTTAACGGATTGTTTATCGATTGTGATTGATAGAGTTATCGATCGGACGGCATGTACGCGGAGTCTAGTTTCAGTGGTGGTAACTCGAGGAACTTTCTCTTTAAGGGAATACGTGGCTTACGCCTATCCTTGTCCGCTTGACTATAGTGTGATTTTTGATTAATTCAGGTTGCCATACACGGTGTACGCTATTTTCATCTTTGATAAGGTTTGTTCGCTAAACGTTCGCTGTCGCGGAATTTCACGTCGCTTCGGACGAAAATGAGTCCGACATTTCGGTAGAATATGACGCCCTCGGGTAAACGCGAAAATCTTTTTTTCTCGTTTCGCTCTAAGCTAGATCGCCATATACGCTATATTTTTTATTCGCTATTGCTATGAGAAACAGAAAAGGATACTTAGAGGAGAGACGCGGAGGGGTGGGGAAAAAACGAGAGTGTGTTCCCAAGACTCAATTTCGGGGAACCGTCGAGACAACAACCAATCATGTTGTCAGGGCTCATTTTACCCCAAGGTCCGACCGAATTGAGACTGTAGACGGTTAGCGGGGGGGGGGGGGTTTCTCGAAGGGAGAAGGGATGTCCTACCTTCCCATCTTGGTCCGGAGCTTTGGCGCTAACCCAACACCATTCTAACAGGGTTAAAAGAAAAACATTGGCGAAATCCCCGTTTTTTGGTCTTTCAACTTTTTATGATTTGAAGTATACGAGATTGTTTTGACTATATTCCCGTAAGACCTTTGGGTTAAATCGATGCCGAGTCATTTTTCGAAGCTTTCCATAAGGGTGGCTGGCTCGCGAGACTGAGAAGGCAGTGCGGTGGGCGGTGGGCGGTGGAGCGCCGCGAATTTCGGAAGTGTCTGCTCACGTAACGCATCCATCAAAATCTGGGGGAAGTCTGAAAAGTGAACGCGCTGGTTTTGACCATAAAGAATGGGTGACCTTCTCCCATTGTGGCCTTATCAACCTGACCAACAGAAATACTCCTTCTTCATGGACGAAATGAAAAAATAAGGTATTGGGTCACACCGTAAAAAAATAAACGGGTTTCTTTGGCGCAATTACTTTTCCCCGCCGCTGTTTTCTATTTCCTGCGCGTTGTCGGCTTGAATTATTATTTTCCCCCAAGGAAACTACATTAAGGGAACAATAAAATATTATTCCCCAAATTCTGGACGCTTTTTCCCGATACAATTACTTTTTAGGCTTAGCTCGCTGTTAACATATTTTTTTGGAAAAGTAAATTCACTAATGACTGTAAGCCGATTTCTATAGCTACTCCGCTATCTCAAAATTTTCAATTTAAAAGGGAATTTTTTCCTTCGTAGCCTTAACGATTTTAGGTTTTTGGATATTTGATGTGAAAAAGCGTTTTTCGTATTTTGTAAAGTTTATTTTTTGGGTGGATATATAGGATTACTTTTAAGAACTTTTTTATATCAATTTAAAATGTCTTTTGAAAGATATCTTACATGTATTCTTTTTATACTCAATTCAGCGGATTTTTGTAAACCTTTTGAATGACAGTTCTTTTCGAAATAAACAAAGAAATAAAAGTATATATGTGGAAAAATTATTCAGGCTAAAACTCTGTGGATTAAGGGGGAAGACTACAGTGGCCATTGTCCAGTTTCGCGCTATTTTAAGCTGAACTGTTTTATTTTTGTGTTTTAACTTATAAAATTAATATTGATGTGTAGAACAGCCTCTTGTTTAATGCTTAAAATAATTTTGACAATTTTAAATTTCAAAGTAATTTAATTATTACGTTTTAATTCGGACCCCCGGAGCTAAACAAGTTGGGCAAGGGCCTAAACTACCCTTTAGTTATAGCCTTATATCTTGTTAACTATTAATATTAGAATTATCCAAATTATTTTAAGCACTAGAGGAAGGTTCAGTCTATTAATAAAAATATAAATCGATTGTGTAATTGTTAAAACTAAAATGTTCAGCTTGAAGGAAAAAGAGGTTTTTTCTTAACTTCTCCCTGAACACCGGAGTCCCGCGCGTCGAACACTTCTACAGGCGTATTTAGGCCAATTTGAACTTCATTATCATATTTTAGTATTTTAAAAGATGTAAAATATTATAAAATGTAAAACCACCTTAGACATTTAGCACTATATACTTCATTAACTAAGACTACGAAGTAAATCTGATTATAATGTTCTTTGGAAGAAATTTTAGGATTTGCGAAAAGTTTTGGAGCAAATCTTTTTCGGGGGAAAAACGGAATTTCGGTCTGATGGGAGGTCGGGGGTTTATATTCTTGAATATGACAAAAGGCTTCGCTGCCAATGAGTTTCGCGGGAGCCAAAGCTTTTATTCCATCGTTGCGCGAACGGAAAGAGGTAAACGAACCGTAGCAACATCCCTATGTCGAACCTCTCTCTCCCTTCGAGCAAAAGGTTTTCCGCTCTTTTTAAAGGGCCGACGAATAAGATCGGAGGGGGGCGGGAGATAGGGCCAAGTTTTCTCAACGCCACTTTTGTCAAAGGCAAGCGTCTTTCTCCGAGCCATTGTTCCCCCTTTAGGTTTGCTTTTCCGAAAAACCCGTTCGTCCGAGTCGAGAAATGTCGTCTACTCAGCCCCCGCATTTTTACAAAGTCGGAGAAGCCCTTCATTTTTATGATTCGTATTCCGCCCCGTTTTTGGCTTGAATCCCTTTTATTTTTGCATTATTACGAAGGTTTTTTGTACGAAATCATTCTGAAACTGGTTAAAACGCTTTTCTCGAATACTTTTACGAAAATTCCTTTTTAATCGAAAAACATCCGCACTCTACGACGTATTGATTTCAATTTGGCAATACGATATTCGATTCTGATGTCTTATTTTTTGTTTTTAATTTTTGGGGTTATTTTAAACCTTCACCGAAAACCAATTATCTTTATAATCTAGGATGTATATATAGCGATTTTGTAATGGCAAAACTTACGTAATTGGAACCGTTTCGTCGGTTGCTAGGTTGCGTGACGTTGGTCTCTGGAGGATGTGAGGGATGAAAATAAGTCTGACCAGACTTACTTTTGACCTATTTCGAATAATCCGTGGCTCTATTATTAGTTGTCGATATCATCGACTGAGAAAAATGATTATTGAACCGTATTGAGTATAAGAAAATATAATTGGTTAACGTAACGGTTAATACTTCGTTAAAAATTTGTAAACTCAAGTTAGATCGTACGTGAGTAAATAACTAAAAGACATAGCTTGAGCTTTCAAATGTCGAGGTCTTTAGGCCTAATTTAAGTAAAGTTACGTAATGTTTATCCCGAAAACTGTACTGTTGTAAGTCGGAAAATTTTTCGGAAAGTGACCGAGGCCTTTTTTCCGTAAAATGTTCTGAATTTTTCCGAAAAAAATAAAAAACGTTATCATTCCATGATTAGTATAATATTGTTTGCAAATTTAAATAAAGCGGCATTTTCGCCTCATTTTTTCGAATCTGAAAGTAAAACTAAACCTCTAGACTAGTTTAAACTGATTAACAATGTAACACTTTTAATGTTTTTTTAGTATGTCTACTGATATTAGACATTTTATATCGATAAAAAGTTAAAAACATTTTTTTATTTTTCCGATTTTCAAAACATTTTCCGCATTTTATTTTTCCAGAAAATTAACAAGTCTAGAAAACTGTCGTTTAAAGGGAATGTTTACTCATAGATTTATTAGTATTCTGTGATTAGCGTAGACGTACATTTGTATACGTAACTTTTATTCAAGGTTGACAAACTCGTTTCTAACAAACTAACGAGTAAGCCGTGGTACAATCCGAATCGTCGATTCGAGGAATTTTTCCTCAGTTAATTTCTGACTTATTATTAGATCGACATTGACGTCGCGAAGCTGCACCGCTGGAGGGCGCGCGTGCGAAGAGGCGCCCTAAAAAAGCCCCCTCTCGCGCAGTCCGCCGCTAATATTTCCACCGACGAGTTGGTCAGGCCAAATGGGAAAGTTCCGGAGTGGGAACGCGACGATTCGCGGCCCGCTTCGACGTGGGTTTAAAAGTAATCCGACAATCCGCTCGGTGGTCGGTAAGCCGCAGCCTTAACTCCCCTCGCCCCGTTGCTCCGAGCTTCCCGGTTACCCCTTTGCCTCTCTCCCACCCCGAAATTGGATCTATATTTATAATTCCATATATACACGGGCAATCGGCTTTTTGATTTGGCATTCCTCGCCGTGGGATAATGGATCAGGGAAACGGCTGAGAGACGCCAGCCACCTTAAGCGTCCACCGCCCGGCCCCGTTATCCACGTCCAGACCACCCGGGTCGCCCCGCGGAAACTCCGCCGGGGTAACGCCTCGGATTTTTACCGTTGCCTTTTACCGGCCTCTAATGAATAAAAGATTTTGTTTTCTCGGAAAACATATAAAACGAATCGAACGTTACCCGACACCCGTACGCGGGTAACGCGCTGCCGTTTCGATTAACTTCGGTGATAGTACCCGGTAAGTGTATTCTCGAACTGCTGTTCCGAAGGGCCGAGTGTGAACGAGGGGCGAAACCCTTTTCTCGGATGCTCTTAAAACCTGTCCATTTCGGCCGCTCACTCCGCTTCTATTCGAATGGAGATTGCCAGGAGCCGCCGCTGGCAAAAGATGAAAGCTAGTACCACTCATAATCGTTCGAAAACGCGCGCGACAAAGAGAGGGCCTTCGAGTGTTGAAAGTACTGGTGAGGGCCAAGTACCGGTATTCCCAACGCGCGTTTCTCCATCCTCTTAAAATAGTCCCGAACACCCGCGCTAGGTGAGAATCTCTCCGCGCCCTTTACAGTAGCGCTATATCCGAAAACGTCTTAAAACGGATGAAAGCGGTCTAACGTACGCCTCTTTTTACGGCGTTGCTTTACTAAAAAGAGTGTCAGAGGCCTTAAGACCACGCGTATTTATGCCTCATCCCCGAGCGTTAAAGGGTGAACTCGTAAAAAGAGCTTCCTCCTTTGCAGTCGTCTGTGGGTGGCGTTTTATGGAGAATTCGTGGCGGAGAAGAGCACCCTCGCGTTATGGGATTAGCCTTCGGGAATAACGATGCCTTTTGTTTTATTTCCTCTCTCTCTCTCTCTCTCTCTCGCTCTCGCTCTTCGCGTGTTTATTCTATCGACTCCTCCAGCTTCGTTTAAACCCCAAACATTTCTAGCCTACTGATAGAGACATTTCGTCTAGACCAATTCTATACGAGCCTTTTCTATTTGGGCGTGAGAAAAACTTACCAGGAAATCAGTATGTCGCCTTTTATACTTTGCCTTATCTTTCAAAAAGATTCTCTGGCCTGGATGGCGAGCGGTCCGAAAGGGGCCTTGAAAAATGTTTGCACCCAATTTACACGAAATCTCTCGGAATATCGCTCCGAGTCTCTATAGCCGCTTAAAACAGACATCGTAAGTTTGGGCTATTGCTTTTCTCTCGAAATTTGGCGTATGTTAGCTCTTTTACGATTACACCCGCGGAAGTATGTTAATGTACATTTGCACATTTTGGGTTCTAGTTTTTCATCGCGTTTGTAAAGTTACGGCTACTATTTTGTTTTACTCGAGCTCTCGAATTGAATATCTAATGATACATCTCCATATCTTAAAGGTACTATATTCCTCTTTTACCGGACTACCAATTTCGCGCAAACGCCACCAGCGAATTTGGCGCTGGATGTAACTTTCAGGTAACGACGTCGAGGAATCTCCTTCGCTAGGTAATCTTCGCTCGAGGTCAAGGCCTTTCGAAAATTCAAACACTTTCGAAAGTAAATATATCGTTTACTTCGTCCAAATGATATAATTACTCTCCATCATTCTGAAGGTACTTTATTTTGAAATTTTGGTTTACCATCAACGGAAACTACGATTTTGATATCAGTAACTGAAATGTAATATCATGTAGACGAAGTTTAAAGCTCATATAATGGACAGTCATCAGAGCTCACGATGGTAACTTGATTTTATATTATTAATGAAAGATTAGGTAAGCCACCTTTGAGGTATGAAATGTGATTTTTCATAATCGACACTAGCGCCTTAAATTATATTCGTGACAATTTGTAAATATGGGAGAGCCAACGAAAAATACAAAGCGTCATCTAGTAAAATCTTGCGGATAAAAACTTTTAGTAGTATTACCAACCACTTTTCAACAAATGGGATGAGTTAGTCCCAAGGGTGTATTTATGGGGAGGATGTTAGGTGATTCAAAGTCCCCCGAAAGGTATCAAAGGGGAGTGGAAAACGTTGAGTTTATTTCGAGTCTCAAGGGGTGTGCAAACCTTAAGTGGGTGTTAGGTCAAAAAAAGGTAGGAGCGCAACTTAAACCTTTACCGAAATTAAATTCCTGATACGGCTTTGGTTAACTCTCCTTATCTTTCCTCCGCGATATAACGCGATGATATAGGAGTTCGTCGCGCGATGTTTACTTTTTCATATCGCTATCTAAAGGTAGCTGGCTATTCACGACTCATTGTTTATCGAGGTTTTTCGCCTACTTCCGAAGAGTTTCGAGTTCGTCGACGCGAAAAGAGGCAAAAACGTCGAATCGAGGGGATTATCGATCAAACCAATAGCAACAACCTTTGATGATCGATAATAAATGATCGTATACGACCTTTTCTCTTCGGGGGGTTTCAGTCTGGGTATGAAAGTATCCGGAAAATGGCTACTTTGACTCAAATGGCAAGTTACCATTGACAGGAGCGTCTGCACTGCCGACCTCGTAACGTCGTTACCTTTTATCCGTCAAAGTGGAGAGTGAGAGAGCGTGTGTTTGCCTTTCTTTTGGAAACTCGATGAATAGTTTGTAAAAGTTAAAAAGCGACGGTGGTTTTTACGGGACCGAGCGTTGATGTAAAAATACGAAATATATGGCTATCATTGAGCGAGGGACAGATGCGGAAGCGACGCAAAAAGAGACGCTCTCGAAGCGGTCGTTTTTCAAACTCTTCGCGGTGAGATGAAAGGCGGTCGCACGAGCCTTTGGGAAGCGTTATTTCGCGCTTTTTGTTCGATAGTTTTGTCCCACTTTTCCCGACACTCACGTCCCCAAAATAAAAAACCCACCACCCTAATCGCAGCCATCTAATATATGGACACGACGAAACTTTTCTTACCTCGTAGCCATCGGAAAATTCCCGAAGATCGATAAATAAAGAAATGGCCAAACTTTTCCCGCCAGAGAGAGAATCCGTCCGCTCGTTCATTATTCATGGCTGAATTCCAATAAATTTCCACAATTGATGTCAACTAGTTTTGCCGTTCGCATTTTCACTCCATTTACTCTTTTCAAAACCACGCTAAATTTAGCTCGCGTTGGGCGGCCGCTTCTGACCCTTTCTATGTAAATTGCTGTACACATTTTTCAAATATGAAGTTAGCCTATAAGAATTCTTCTAAATAGCGTCATTCTTTATATTTTCGATACACGTAAGCCAGGGATGGCCAACACGCGGCCCGCCGTGTTTTAAATTACGGCCAGCGAATGAAAATCATAATTAATGGTATGTCGGCCCGCTCTTAACTTTTAGAACTTTCAATTTTCAATTTTCAAATGTAGCGCGCATTTTGTCATGTCCTCAGCAGCGTTTTTACTCTTGATAATTTGAAAAAATCCTTATTTCTCAACCTGTTTAGGAAACGTTTTTATCGCGTCGTCTGCTTCTCTGTAATCTTCTATGCTACCTCATCGACACGGTAGACGTGGCCTAAATCAGAAGGTTTACTGAGGTATGCCAGCCGCTTTGAAGCGCCTCAAGAATTCTGTTCAACTATCACCGCGAGTTGGAGCTTAGGCGACAGTACGTGCGATAAAGTTAGGTTAGGCTTAGTTAAATAAATTTTTTAAGTTTAGAAATGAAATGGATTCCAATAAATTTCATTAAAAAACCTCAGCCATACGCGGCTTACTGGTTATTTTTACTTAACACAATGGTTAATTACCATTTCTTAAACTTTTAAAGGCCCAATTTCAAAAATAAAAGGTCAAAAACTTACTAACAATGAGACGTCCCGAAGTGTAACCCACCGATTCGCGTTCATAGTCACATAATCAGCTAGGCTAATACCATACCTACGGCACCACCTTAGGCGCGAGTCATCGAGCGACTTTTAACGCCTTTAAACAGGTGGCCGGGTTACAATGCGTAGGAGGGTAACGTTTAGATTCAATGATTTTGAATTCCAAATTTGTCAAAAAATTTCGTAAGGGAATAAGCTTATATACCTTATTATTAAAATTTATCCACCAAAGCGTTAGCTTTTAGCCGACATAACATTCAAATTTGCTTACAAATGTGTTTTATTTTGAATTCCATTTCGGAGTGCAATGTTGAATGCTACAGATAGCTGCTTAAAGTGTGAACTATGCTGTACACTTAAGGGTTCACCTTTGAACAACTTTTTTTTAGAGTAAAATGATGTCTTCTTGCCATACTTTGAATTCCTAGAACACGCGACCACCTAATACTATCCAAGAATCTACCACACCTGGATATAGATAATTAAGGTGGAAATGGAAAATACAATTGCTTACACGATAAACGTGAATGGTGTATTAATCAGTTTATTATTTATCAGTTGTTGGGAAGATAAAGAACATCTTTTCTTTTCGCACGGTTTTAATAGTTTCGTTAGTTGGTCGCGAATGGTTGGTACGTACAATTTGGACTCTTCTCCAATTACGGCAACTTTTTTAAGTTTCCTTTCGCGACTTTCGTTGCCCCCCCCCCTCCCCCCCCGAAGAACGTGACTCTTGGTATTTGGGATATTATTTAAAGGCGATACAGTAGCACTCCTTCACACAGGCAACCACTCTAATTGTATATTTCGTAGATAAAAATTGGGGTTATAAAAGTTGTTTCATCCTATCACGCGAGGGAGCCGTCGTAAATTTGGCTCGTTGTTCCGTAAATTAGAGAAAGACGGAGGGAGGTCTTCGCTGCAAAACACCTTCGCATAACAAGTAGGGCCACGTTGCCAATTTTAGCGGTCAAAGGCGATGGCGGGAGGGTGCAGTTTGCGCCGAATCTGCTCGGAAAAGAATGCACGGAGGCCCCGTATTGACTTACGTTGCTCGCGAAACGTCGGTTTATCTCGCTCGCGTTTATCTCACTTGTTTTCCCAAAGGCCGACATTTCTCAGTGTCTGTTTTATTTATAAACAGTCCGCTGGCACGACCTGGAAATGTATTATTCTACCCGGAAGCCCGCGGTTACCGGGCGAAAAAAGAGAGACTCGGCCTCCGAGTCAAAATGATGAAAAGCGCGCTCTCTGAATCGTAACGTGTTCCGCCAGAGACTTGTAAAAAGAGGAAAGTGAAAATTTCCGTCCAAATCTTTTACCATTCCCGATGTATTTTTTTATATTTTCAGTGAGAGGAAATGACAATAGGAGACGCTGTTTTTTTTACATATAGTGACGGTCAAAGGTACGACCCACTTTGTCGAAATCAAAAGTGGCAAAGTATCTCGTCGCGAATAAATTGACAAAACGTTTTGGAAATGTCTGGTTACTCCTATTTGAAAAAGTTACAAATAAAAGACAATTTATTTCAGACCCTGTAACTTCAGGTCCGGAGGGTTTTGGATTGGGGTGTGCAGCTTCACTATTGAGTTAGCGCCCCTCTCAAAGAAAATAAATAAAATAAAATAAAATAAAAACATTATCGCGTTATGCGGGAATCCGTACCTCTATACTTGGAATGCTTATCCTGCCGTATCGCGCGTGGTAAGATCACCCTGACGGCTTTGGCCCCGCCTACGAGAGAAAAAAATCCCCTCTCCCGTTGTTGTTTGTTAAGTTAACAAAGTGACGTCACAAATCCGTCAACCACATCGAGACGAAAATCTGCCGCGTTCAGCGTTCCTAGTAGAGGTATGGATTCCTGCGTTATGTTATAAATTCTTGTTTTATTACTCCGAAATAACAACGAACCAAAGTTGTTTTAATTTTAGTAAGTCCTTTTATAGGAATGCTTCTCTGCTCCGCGCGAGGTGAGCCTTCCCGATTGATAAAAGATTGAGAATTAGAACGGGCACCATCCGGAATTTGAAGGGAGGCAGCCTATCGATGTATAATAAAGTACCTTAACTCGAAATCGATAAAAGACATTTATCGGTTTCTTTGGCTGTCTGACAACGCGTTCACTTTATTTTACGCGTATTCTCTCCCGTTATGGATTTTTTATCGCGCCATCCGCAACAGCATCTATCATCAATTAAAAAAAATAAAAATACAAACTTTTATCTTTTACGTTGGCTGCTTTAGCCAGGTTTGAAAAATGTATCATATCCGATAGAGAATGTGGCGGCTAATGGCTCGGATACGAAACGTTCATTCAGGTAGCCTCGCTCGGTCGCATTGTGGCTCTCTGGAGGGGGCGAAGGATGACCCAAAAAGGGTAGAGGTCAAAAATGTAATCCGTAATGGAGAGGTGATCCCGTGTACTGGCCGGTCGATTTCCACTCGGATCAAAGAGGCCGAGGATCGTGTCAAGATGGGAAGCCGTACCTCGAGGTCAATTTGAGAGAGTTGATTGGCGTCTCGAAGCTACGCTCGCTGCCCCGGGGAACAAAAACGCGTGAAAAATTGGTCGAAATTTATTGGACTTCGCGTTTCTCCGAACAGAGCGCCGTCAGTCGGTTCTAGTTAAAAGGGAGGGAGACGCTTGACTCCGAGTGGCGGGGAGTGTCAGGTGATTCGGCGTCTTTGGGCCCCGCAACCTCATTATTCTTCTCGGAAAAGAGTCTTTTCTTGTCTGTATAGAAACCCCGATAAATGGCCGTGAGCCGGCTGCAGCCCACTTCTTCCGTAAAAGCGAGATAAACGACAAATTATCGAACTTTCTATTTGGCTCTTCGGGAACATCCTTAACGGATAACTACCCGGGAAACACGCGGCGTATAAATGAGAGTGGGGAGCTCAGGTATGCGATCTTACTAACAAGGAGAACGATCTGAGGTGATTTTCACCGATTTTGTTCAAATTTGGGGGATAAGTTGACCTTTATGTAACTTGAAATTTCCCAAAAGAAAAACAAATTCGGTGGGCTTTAGTTTTTCCATGGCAAAGAAAAATGTTTTTGATAACTTAAAGGGTTTGACAAATTAAAAAAAAATGTATTATATTTTATTAAAACAATTGTACATTGGGTAAATTCAGGTTAATTTTGGTAAATCCATGTAAATTTGTGTTATATAATTTAAAATGTGTAAATTAGGTAAATGTGAGTAAATTGACAAAATGTTACCAAAATTAACATGAATTTACCCAATGTACAACACAATTAATTTTTTTAATATTTAAAACATTTTCAAAGGGGGGACCCTAAAAATCAGCGATTTCTCCATGTTGATTTCCATAGGAAAAAGTAGATTTTAATCAAAAACATTTTTGGTTGCCATGGCAAAACTATAGCCCGTCGAAACGTTACCTTTTGGGAAATTTCAAGTTACATAAAGGTCTACTTATCCCCCGAATTTAATCAAAATCGTTGAAAATCACCTCGGGTCGTCTCCTTGTAAATGTATTTAAATACTGTACATTAAAACAGTCTGGCTTTCCCGCTGCCACCAGATATACTGTCCAAGGTGTAATGATGTATTGGTCAGGAATGCCATCAAATATTCACGCCACGCTCCGAAATGTTCGGCGTAATCGAACGTAATCGTTAACCTCCAAACTGAAACGAAGCAGTTTATCATAACGTCATAATGTATTCCAAATTTGTTCCTTGTCGCTTGGCACATCGCAAATTTCGTTACCAAAAATAATCGCGTAATGTATGGAATGAGGAATTTATCGTATTTCCAAAATTTGCATAATACTAAAGCTTATGCATTGGGAAATAAAGTGTAGAAAAATACAATATTTTCGGTCCAATTTAGAAAGTCTTTGTTTAGGACGTAGAATATCGCAACCGTATAGCAACGGTCTATTTTTTCTTTATAATTTAACACATAGATTTTTTCTAATTGGCGCCATCTTTGTCTGCTAAGTTACTTCTTCATGACGTAGATAATCCGAAGTTGAGCTCGCCTAACGTTTGTTTGCTCTCAAGCTAAAAGGCGAATTAATCTTCTCTAAGATTAAGTTATAAAAGGGTAAGTAAAGTTTTTAAATTTAATTAAACTTTGACCTTCTTTGACGGTGAAAACAAAGTGGGGCTAAATTCCGAAATTGATCCGTGACATTGGCCTTGTAGTCCGATAAGTGATTCGATAGATTACTCATTTGTTTTCCTTCAGTAGCATTACTTACCCAGCCGGTAGTGTGGCGCTATTTGTTGAGAATAAAAGGTGAATAGTGCCGTGTATAAATAACTCGGTCGGGATTTCTCCACTGGCCGAACACGCCATTGGAAAGAAGCTTCCTTTATTCTCAGGGTGTTTGTCGCATCCTCTTTATTGCCGCCGTATTGTTCTATAATTTATAATTCGCATTGTAGTAAATGTTTCTAAGGGCGCGACACGCGTGGCCGGGACAATGGCGAGGAGCGTGACACGCGTCCTCCACAAGCCAACAAAAATTGAGTCGCCATCTTTGCGTAATTAAGAAAAATGGGAGGATGCGGTGCTTTTTTTTTGTATCTTCCTTCGCGACGCCAAGGCCGGGTCGCTAAGTGGGATTAGAGATTGTCGCGAAGCCCCCGAAGAGGATGCTCGGGCGCTGGCTGATGGGGCTCGTTAAGGGAATAATAAAGAGTTATACGACTTAAAAGTTTAGCTCCGCGCGATAATTTCTTCCGCCAAATCGAATTTTTTAGGCTACAAATTAGATAAAGACGGTGTATGAAATTAGATTAGGAACTCATTAACAACCGCCCGCGGAGTTTATCCACAATGCGTCCGTCCACTAATGAATGCGCCCGCGCCCGCCATATAAAATGTAGAGGTCAGTTTAGAAACATAGCCCCGCCGGATGGCGTATTGTATAAGCCCTATTGTTACAAATTGCTCTTCTGAGAACTTTCGATGCTCGTTAATGGTACGTTTTCTTGTATAATTAACTTTCGTTTTGACATTTAACCTGTTCTATCGAAGAGAAGACCGCACTGAGATAAATATCTGTACTTCCTACAGATAACTTTTTACAGTATTAAAATGTAAGAACCTTTTACAGTATTAAACAGTATTAAAATATAAGAACTTTTTACAGTATTAAACAGTATTAAAATATAAGAACTTTTTACAGTACTAAAATGTAAGAACTTTTTACAGTACTAAAATGTAAGAACTTTTTACAGTACTAAAATGTAAAAACTTTTTACAGTACTAAAATGTAAGAACTTTTTACAGTACTAAAATGTAATAACTTTTTACAGTGTTTTTCTGTAAGAGTCTGTATATTTAGCAGTGAGACTGTACTTTTTACTATTTTCTGTAAGACTTACAGAACTATTTCTGTAACTTGCGATTTACGATTTTATACTGTTCAGAAATGCTTTACTGGCAAACTGTAGTTTTTACAAGAAACTGCAAACATGACAGATTTTAACTTCTAAAATGCATGACACGGTGTTAATCTGTAATATTTACAGAATGTTTTACAGTAATTACGTAGCTGTTATATTCCGTATTATTGGGCCCACAGATTGGCACACGTGAACAATAATTCAACGAATGTAAATATTTATATTGATTAATCTATGTCACGATATCTAATTTATTTCACATACTTCGTTGCTCGTAAGAATTTCTCTACAAGCAGCGTTACGTGTCATTAGATAATTTGATAGAGTAATATTTCATTTTGATGTTATTTTAGCATTAAACTTTAATATATTAAGAAATATTTTTATTAATATTTGTAGAACAAATATCTAACTATGTTGCCATATATTTGAGTGGTCCATTGGAATTTATAGTGAAATTCTTAACAATTATTGCATGGAATGTTGATATTCATCAAACAACTTTAATGCTCGGGCATTCTTCGAAATCCGATATTTGGTTAAAAATCCCAAAGCCAAAATTTCAGCCACACATCCTAACAGTAGACCGGGGCTGTGAAGGAAAATGCCGCTATCAGTAGAACTAAAATACACCAATGTTGTCCTATAATTGAGCGGTCCATTGCAAATTTTGACTAATGTTTTAACCTCTGATTGAAATTTGGACAATGAATACCAACAAAAATAAAGCAGAAAAGATTACAGGTTTAACTGTAGAAAACACAGAATAGAAACCAAAATAGTAAAATACAGAATTCTAAGACCATAAAATTCAATACAATGTACAATTGGTTGACACACTGAAGCGCAGTAAAGTTAACAGAACGTTTGCTGTAATTGCGGATAATGATATTTCGTTTCATTTTACAATAAATTTCTTGAACTCTACGAGCAGTAGTACCTGGAAATCTTACTGGAATTTTAGGCATCATATGCTGCCAGAAAATTTATGTAATTTCGGCAATAATTTTTCTCTCAGTGAAAAACCGTAAAATGTACAGATGTTTCGGTAAAATTCCGTTTTTCAAGCAGAACGAAATTGGTAAATTCATAATTATTTCAGATAAAAGTAAATAATAGAAACACCGATAACAACTGTAGAATTTACAGAAATGGGTCTGTTTTTTTAAATATTGATAAATATGTAAATTTTACAGAAAGATTCCGAAGTAACGACAGACAGATTTGTCTGTAAAATATTCAGGGGTTTTCTGGCAGAAACTTTCTGTAATCTTTACAGAATATTTTTCCCTCAGTGCTTAGAATCCTTTATGGTCTTTGACATCGTTACCTAGTTTACCCGTATTAAATGTACCACGTGGTTACAAGTCTGTAATTCGAGGCTTTCGAACCCTTTAAGTGAAACTTACTTTTATTACGTTACTTATGGTGTTATTTAATTCGATGTCTATTTGATTTGAGGATTCGAATTAACGCGGGTGTCTGAAATTGGTGGTTTAAGGACTAACCATTGTAGATAATCGCGTTTGACTCTTCAGAAATGCCCGAAGGCGAATTGATTTCAAAAGGCATAAAAAAGTTTCGCAAAAGTCTCGAGTGTTTGAAAATTCCCGTCTTAAAACCATCGAGCGACTTTAAGCGAATACCGAGAACGTGCTTTTCTTCCTTCAAAAGGAGAAAAAAAAAAGGAAATCGAAGGCTGGTTGCGCGACCTCTAGCGGGTAAAAACCCCCGAAGTAACCGTCTTCAATATTAGATGGGTCGGTATAAAGTCGCTTCTATCTTTTTGCCGCCGATAAACATCACGGATTGGAGGGTTAAAATCTAGCGAGAATAAGGGAAGAATGGATATAAAAGAATTTTTATACTCTTCGGGCGCCATTTACCAATATTATTATCGTAGTTTGGCTACAAAATCGACTTCGACGTCGGTTAGTAGTTTGTTTCCCCCCTCCCCGCTAGAAGGCGCTTTCGTATCGGAGCTCCTTTAATAATCTACTCTGTATCAGAGGCGGGCATATTTTGCCCGTCCCTGAAGCCGTAAAGTTTTTCGTTCTCCGCTTCCCTCTCTTTCTGGTATGCCGCGGCCCCCTCGCTCGTATATTTTGCTGAGTCCCATTTGGATCGTTGAATGAGGCTCCCAACACTATAAAGTCTAGTCGCCATTCTCCGAGGATCCCTGGCGAGCCGGAGCGCGAAGGATGCCGACTGAAACGACCGTTTTCTTCGTCCGCAATCCGCTTTTAATGGCTCCGCTGGATACGAGAGAAACTCGATCCACCAACTCTGCGGCTCGCGCTTTCTATCACCATACGTCACGCAAGCACTCATAAGTATGTCTCTGTATAGCATTTCTATAGACCAAATTTCAATGAGAAATTGTTCCACAGGGAACGTACGATAAGTGGACTCAAAAAATAGAAAATTCTTATATTCCTTGGGCTATTGAAAAAGTTACCATGGAAATAAAATCTCGGGATCGCGAGGCACGAGCTAAATTACGGATTGTCAAAGCCAGAAACGCGCGTGGAATTGGTGGATCTTTAAAAATAATTGACGGATTTTGAAATGACGTTTTAGCGCGCGACACTACAGGTATATGTCTTGGACACATAGCCTTCTTTGCATGCTTTTTGGACCATAACATGTAGAGGTATTTTCACGCGCAAAATGAATTTTAAAAGCCATCAATTAAGCGCGTGAAAATACACCGCCATATTAGGTGGTTTTTGTTCACCTGTTCTGGGTTTTTTGAGCAGGTTCAAAAGTGTAGCCTTATGACGTCATTTTACTCCAATTCTGTCTTGACGAAAAAAAACCATTGGAGTAAGAAGGAAGTACTTAAAGATTAAAGGTTATTTAGCAGCCGTAGTTCTGTTTTAAGGTGGCTCATTTTTTCTCATTTATTTAATAATAATAATAATAATCAGCTAGGCCAATACCCAAGGCACCACCTTAGGCCTAAGCCATCAAGAAACTTTTAAAGCTATTAAATAGCATTTAACAATTGGATTTTCGTTAATAAAAGCTTGCCACATGTGAAGAGGTTCAAAACCCGTCATGTTTCCGTGAAACTAAATTTAAGCGGACGAATTTTCTATATCAGCAGACGACAAAGATATATTACTCCCTCTACACCTCCTTTCGAGGAGGAGTAAAAAGTGTAACCTTAGAGCTCTGGAACAAGCGAACAAAATTCGGGACAGGGTAAATCTTACCCCGAGAACAGGTTAATAAAACGTTTTAGGGTAAAAAGTTTACACTTTTTGTCCTCGGACAGGCAAAAAAAAAAAAATAACCTATTAAGGTATAAAAACACGTAAATAAGCTTGTGTGTTAGTCACTCCGCGTAATCGGTGTACAAGCCCGTAGCTTTGACTGTACTAATGAGATTAAGCGTAATCTTTAGAGTCTGTACATTTATCAGTGTTGAGTACGCGTTATCGGTGTACAGGCCATCTGACAGTGGTTATCCCCTCGTATTTTGAAATCGGCCAATTCTGAGAGTTTCCAAACTACGCTTCACCAAAGTTAATATAAACTTCGTACCCTAGATTCCATATAATTAAATAAATTATTCACTTCCAGCCGGAACAATTAATTTATTATTATTTAAAATTTATTTATTTATTATTAATAAAAAATTAGCTCCATATTAATCATTGAAACTATTGTTATTTTTTATATTTATTTATTCTTTCCTTTTCTCCCTTTTTATTAATACTATTTAGTATATACCTACTTTATTGTCTAAATGCACTTACCGCTACATATAATCTATCCTAGCTTCGTGGTTTTTTTTATTGGGGGGTTCTTAAAATTCATTTTGCACGTGAAAATACGCCGCCATGTTAGGGTATAAGAGCGGGTAAATAAGCCTGCTATACCTCACAATGTAAAGGTATACACTCTTAAAAAAAGGGTGTATTTTCAAACCTGTAAGGGTTTTTTCTTGTCCCATATTTAACACCTTAACAGCCCTTACCAAAATACTCCATGGAAATTCTATAGAATTACATTCGGAATAGTTTATATAATTTCTATAGAAATTTGGGTCATTTTTCTATAGAGCTAGAATAATTACTATCCTGAAAAAACTGGTGATTTTTATAGAAAGTGAGCGGAAATACTGAGTTTTTTTACAGAAAGTACAGGGATGGTTTTATAGAAAACCTAGGATATTTTTAAAGAAAAACTAGGATATTTTTATAGAAAAACTAGAATATTTTTATTGAAAAACTAGAATTTTTTATATAGAAAACCTAGGATATTTTTATAGAAAACCTAGGATATATGTATAGAAAACCTAGGATATTTTTAAAGAAAACCTAGGATATTTTTATAGAAAACCTAGGATATTTTTATAGAAAACCTAGGATATTTTTATAGAAAACCTAGGATATATGTATAGAAAACCTAGGATATTTTTAAAGAAAACCTAGGATATTTTTATAGAAAACCTAGGATATTTTTAAAGAAAACCTAGGATATTTTTAAAGAAAACCTAGGATATTTTTATAGAAAACCTAGGATATTTTTATAGAAAACCTAGGATATTTTTCACATTTAAATATCTGTAGTACATCAAATTTTTGAGAGTTTTCACTCCCTGGTGCCAATTTATACTTCTATTTGGCAAATCGTAACCCTTCGGGTGAATTCAAACCCATATTGGGGTGTTTTTCACACTGAAATAACTATAGTACACCAAAGTGAACCACTTTTATTATTCCCCATTTAGAGTTTCCACTAACTCGTTGAAAGGACATCGCACTTCTTCTATGGGATTTGGCTTTCGACAGATTTTTTTCAAAATGAAATATGTTGCTAAGCTTGATCAAAGGAGCAAAATTGTCTCGTGCTATTTTTCCTTAGCTCTTATAGTTTGTCTAGTATCAGCGGTCAAAAGTGGACAAAACTTAGTATAGTCTATTTGTTAAAAGGTGTCACGGCCCATCGGTTAGCGCTCTACGCTCGCGCGTCGCTGGTCCGGGCTCACTATCAATAGAGTTTTCTTGCCAATATTTTTACACCTCTACTTCATTATTTCTTTTCTCGCAACTTATTATTCGATGAATTTTCGTACGTGAAATTATTTATTAATCAATATTTTATGAGCAATAATAAAATAAAATAAATACTACAGAAATCAGAATATATATGATTAACCGTTTCGTTGAATGCCACATTCAACACTCGCTCATAGTAAGAAACAGTCACTCAACAACAGATCAAACACCTATTTATCGATACAGCACATACTCGGTTAAAGTCACGGTCACACGACAGTTAAGACTCAATACTTAACTATTTATCTACTGAGTTCGTTCATCGTGCGATCAGAACGTCGTACGAACAGAACGAAACCAAGTACGACGCTCGGTTTTGGGAAGCACCTGGAATTTCGGCAAGAAACCTCTATTGATAGTGAGCCCGGACTAGCGACGCGCAAACATAGAGCGCTAAGCGAAGGGCTAAGACTTCTTTTAACAAATAGACTACACTAAGCTTCGTCCACTTTTGACCGCTGCTACTGGCCAAACTATAGGAGCTAGGAAAAAATGGCAATGGACAATTTTGCTCCTTTGATCAAGCCCAACAACATGTTTAATTTGAAAAAAAATCGGTCGAAAGCCAAATCCCATAGAAGAAGTGCGATGTCCTTTATAAATCAATTTTGCAAATATAAACCCTTTGGGCGAACTCAAACAACATATTTGGGGTGTTTTTCAAATTAACCATAATAATTTTGAGCTTTCACTTTGGTGCCAATTTATACTTCCATTTGGCAAATTAATCTGGAGAATTCAAATAACCAACAATTTCTATAGAAATAACTGGTATATTTTGATATAACTATTGTAGAAAACACCATAGATATCAATCCATATAATTTCTATAGAAATAACTGGTATAATTTGATATAATAAATGTAGAAAACACCATAGAAATCAATCCATATAATTTCTATAGAAATAACTGGTATATTTTGGTATAATAATTGTAGAAAACACCATAGAAATCCATCCATATAATTTCTATAGAAATAGCTGGTATATTTTGATATAATTATTGTAGAAAACAACATAGAAATCAATCCATATAATTTCTATAGAAAAAATTAGTGTATTTTCTATAGAGATATTTATAGAGCACTCTATAGGATATAGAAATCTATAGGCC
The DNA here is from genome assembly GCF_980474605.1 of Leiobunum rupestre. Taxonomy (NCBI): domain Eukaryota; kingdom Metazoa; phylum Arthropoda; class Arachnida; order Opiliones; family Sclerosomatidae; genus Leiobunum; species Leiobunum rupestre. The sequence goes on from NC_143391.1 coordinate 24,037,608, forward strand.
CTCTATACGTTTCTATAAGATTTCATAGAAATCCTATAGAAATATTTTGTAAGGGAGGTTTATAAAGGATGTTATTCTACACCTTAAAAAGCAGTTTTCCTGCTAGGGTGTTTATTTACACTGTTTGGGGTGCTTATGTCCTCCGTTTTGGTTCCTTTGTTAACAGTTTGTGGTATAAAACTATTCCCTTCAGGGTTATTATCTACTCCCTCTTTGGTACAAGACCACTCCTTTTAGGGTTCCAAACGACTCCCTTCAGGGTGTTACACTACCCCCTTCAGGGTTCTACAATACTCCCTTAAGGGTTCTATAAAACTCCCTTTAAAGTTTTTAACTACTCCTTTTAAAGTTTTTAACTACTCCCTTTAAGGTTCTAGACTACTGCAGTAAGGGTGCTACAATACTCCCTTTAAAGTGTTAAAATACTTCTTTTAGGGTACTAAACTACTGCCTTAAGGGAGCTACACCCTTACGAGGTGTTAAATCACTCAATTTGCGGGGTAATATAACACCCTTTATACACCTTTTCAAGTTGTTAATTTGGGACAATAAAAATCCCTTTAGGGCGTTTAAATTAACATTAAAGAGTGTTTTTTACAGATATTACACCCTTAATATAACATTAAAACACCCTTTTTTAACAGTGTACTGTCACGCGCAAAAACGTAATTTTGAAATCGGGCAATTGCAAATAAATAAATATTTACCATGGTAACCAACAGTTAGATAAGACCACGGCTAACTTTGATGGCGCGCTGTTCGCGCAACAGCGCGTCATCACAGTTAGCCAAAAATAGGACAATGACAGCGCCCAATGGAGGCCGAGTTTCGGAAGTAACGTGCCGGAAGTGGGTAAACGCTTCGTTACAAAACCGTCAATTGGAAAGCGTTCTGATTTCGAATCTAGGGTTTATATTTTCTTTGGCTTCACTAACGTCCGTTTCCCATCAGTTTAGTTGATGACGTGTTTTTCGTCACGGAGTTGGAAATGACGTAATTTACTTCATATCCGAAGGTTGAAAAAAGACGTTATCGGTCCTCTTCCCGGAGTTTTTCGGTCGCGTTTTGGAGCACAACCCTTAACGTCACTCTTTAATCAATCAAATCAGGTTTCTTTCCCCGTACATCGAGCCATCAATGCGTATTGCAAGAAAGCGCTCTTATTTGGCTGAAGGGGTACGAAATAAGAGAGGTCTCGCTTTTCTTCAGAATTTTCTTTCGTTCGGCTTCACTTTATTAATGAACAACCACGTACACTCACGTAAGACAGGCAATTATAAATTGTCTAATTAACTTTTTAATTAAATAGTTTTAGTAGCATACTTATAATTGTATTCGCAAAAGCGCTGGATTATATTTGGTTTTTTGACAACTTGTTTCCCTTTTTAGATGTTCTCTATGAAACTCGTCTGTGTTTTTGGTTTGATAAATAGCTAGCGGAGAGTGGGTTTTTAGATTCTGATGAATGGTTCGGGTTGGTACGCGCGGACGAAAAGAAGAGCCGCATTTCCTCCAAATAACTTCCGCCTTTCTCGCGTTACGCTTTTCTAATGGCTTTCTTTTCACGCCAGGATAGAAAACTTCGATGAATAAATTTATCCGCGAATTAAAATTGTGAGTCAGGCTGATGAACACTGTGATTTTATAATATGACTTCGGCTATCTTGTTTTATATTTTTCTCAAATATAACTTTAGTTGGAAAGTGACAATTTCTAAGGATCAAAGTTTAACCTCTACGACAAATTAACGTTTCTAAAAATGAACTATAACATGGAATATAATATGAGTATACGAAATGTAATATTAATATACGAAATGTAATATTAATATACGAAATGTAATATTAATATACGAAATGTAATATTAATGTACGCAATGTAATATTAATATACGAAATGCAATATTAATGTACGCAATGTAATATTAATATACGAAATGTAATATTAATATACGAAATATAATATTAGTATACGAAATGTAATATTAATATACGAAATGTAATATTAATATACGAAATGCAATATTAATGTACGCAATGTAATATTAATATACGAAATGTAATATTAGTATACGAAATGTAATATTAATATACGAAATGTAATATTAATATACGAAATGCAATATTAATGTACGCAATGTAATATTAATATACGAAATGTAATATTAATATACGAAATGTAATATTAATATACGAAATGTAATATTAATATACGAAATGTAATATTAATATACGAAATGTAATATTAATATACGAAATGCAATATTAATGTACGCAAGGAATATTAATATACGAAATGTAATATTAATATACGAAATGTAATATTAATATACGAAATGTAATATTAATATACGAAATGTAATATTAATATATGAAATGTAATATTAATATACTAAATGCAATATTAATGTACGCAATGTAATATTAATATACGAAATGTAATATTAGTATACGAAATGTAATATTAATATACGAAATGTAATATTAATATACGAAATGCAATATTAATGTACGCAATGTAATATTAATATACGAAATGTAATATTAATATACGAAATGTAATATTAATATACGAAATGTAATATTAATATACGAAATGTAATATTAATATACGAAATGTAATATTAATATACGAAATGCAATATTAATGTACGCAAGGAATATTAATATACGAAATGTAATATTAATATACGAAATGTAATATTAATATACGAAATGTAATATTAATATACGAAATGTAATATTAATATATGAAATGTAATATTAATATACTAAATGCAATATTAATGTACGCAATGTAATATTAATATACGAAATGCAATATTAATGTACGCAATGTAATATTAATATACGAAATGTAATATTAGTATACGAAATGTAATATTAATATACGAAATGTAATATTAATATACGAAATGCAATATTAATGTACGCAATGTAATATTAATATACGAAATGTAATATTAATATACGAAATGTAATATTAATATACGAAATGTAATATTAATATACGAAATGTAATATTAATATACGAAATGTAATATTAATATACGAAATGCAATATTAATGTACGCAAGGAATATTAATATACGAAATGTAATATTAATATACGAAATGTAATATTAATATACGAAATGTAATATTAATATACGAAATGTAATATTAATATATGAAATGTAATATTAATATACTAAATGCAATATTAATGTACGCAATGTAATATTAATATACGAAATGTAATATTAGTATACGAAATGTAATATTAATATACGAAATGTAATATTAATATACGAAATGCAATATTAATGTACGCAATGTAATATTAATATACGAAATGTAATATTAATATACGAAATGTAATATTAATATACGAAATGTAATATTAATATACGAAATGTAATATTAATATACGAAATGTAATATTAATATACGAAATGCAATATTAATGTACGCAAGGAATATTAATATACGAAATGTAATATTAATATACGAAATGTAATATTAATATACGAAATGTAATATTAATATACGAAATGTAATATTAATATATGAAATGTAATATTAATATACTAAATGCAATATTAATATACGAAATATAATATTAGTATACGAAATGTAATATTAATATACGAAATGTAATATTAATATACGAAATGCAATATTAATGTACGCAATGTAATATTAATATACGAAATGTAATATTAGTATACGAAATGTAATATTAATATACGAAATGTAATATTAATATACGAAATGCAATATTAATGTACGCAATGTAATATTAATATACGAAATGTAATATTAATATACGAAATGTAATATTAATATACGAAATGTAATATTAATATACGAAATGTAATATTAATATACGAAATGTAATATTAATGTACGCAAGGAATATTAATATACGAAATGTAATATTAATATACGAAATGTAATATTAATATACGAAATGTAATATTAATATACGAAATGTAATATTAATATATGAAATGTAATATTAATATACTAAATGCAATATTAATGTACGCAATGTAATATTAATATACGAAATGTAATATTAGTATACGAAATGTAATATTAATATACGAAATGTAATATTAATATACGAAATGCAATATTAATGTACGCAATGTAATATTAATATACGAAATGTAATATTAATATACGAAATGTAATATTAATATACGAAATGTAATATTAATATACGAAATGTAATATTAATATACGAAATGTAATATTAATATACGAAATGCAATATTAATGTACGCAAGGAATATTAATATACGAAATGTAATATTAATATACGAAATGTAATATTAATATACGAAATGTAATATTAATATACGAAATGTAATATTAATATATGAAATGTAATATTAATATACTAAATGCAATATTAATGTACGCAATGTAATATTAATATACGAAATGCAATATTAATGTACGCAATGTAATATTAATATACGAAATGTAATATTAATTTACGAAATATAATATTAGTATACGAAATGTAATATTAATATACGAAATGCAATATTAATGTACGCAAGGAATATTAATATACGAAATGCAATATTAATGTACGCAAGGAATATTAATATACGAAATGTAATATTAATATACGAAATGTAATATTAAAAATAAAATAATATATAATATGAAATATAATATTAAAATATAATAATATATATGAAATAAATTTTTTAAAAATGTAATCTAATATTTTAAAATTGCTTTTCTAAAAATAAAATTATATCATAATTTCTTAAAGGAAATCTAGTAAGGTTGTAAAATAAATTTAAATTTGGGCTTTATTTCTCGATATTAATTCCTCAGGCTTTGGTATAAAGGAAAAATTTATTTCATCCGGTCAATTTTATGCAAATTGCCCTTATATAGTCGGGAAATTTATTGGTTTATCTTAAATGAAATCGGCTACTCGCTACATCAATTGCTCGGGTAGAAGGGAGGCGGAGGAATATACGAATATTGCCATAACCTTTCTCGAACTAACTTTACAATATTGGCAAAGACCACCTCGGATTTTCCGGATTTATATTAGACCCTGGCGTATATTGGACGTTTTGGCCGCGAAGACGGAAAATTTGTTCCACCACAGAGCGAAGAGCGGCCGTCTATTACCTTATTCCGGTCACTTTGTTTGACCACAGGGCGGGCTGCTAAAGGGCCATCGAATGTTTTTCGCTTCCGGAGACCGCTGACAAGCGGCTATATTTTACGAGGCAAGTACCTCCCGTGGATTGCTGGTGCCACTTCCTCCCTCGAGTTATTAAGAACCGTTTCTAGAGCTTCCCCTTTTTTATCGCGTCCTTTCCATCTTTGTGACATCGTGTTATAAGGATACCGTCAATAAATTCGCGTGTTCTCCAAGTTTATAACTACTGTTGTATAGAAAGTAAACCTCTCAAAAGTGGAACGGATCACCAATGCCGCTTCTTTCGTTATTATATAACGTCGACGTTAAAACAAAACCACGTAACTTGAGATACGTGGTTTTGTAAAAATTGACATATTCAGATTCTAAATCCCCAATTTACGTATATAACATTAAAAACATTAATAGGTTGCGATTGAATTTCTTTTTTTAAATCGAGAAAACATTTAAACGTATCTTTGATATTCGCAACGCATTTCGCGCAAAAGCACGTATCTCGCTTATTGTCAGCTCCTATCTCACTACATGACGCGAGACCACGTATCTCTAAAAATTCCCCTTTAGCAAAATATTTTTAAATTAAAATCCTCATAAATTCAATATTGAAACGAAATTATTTAACTATAAAATTAACTCGCGTGTAAAAACCTAACACGCGATTTCTCAAGTCCCTGCAAAATGAAAAATCAATTTTTCTCAAAAAGGCCACCGAAAAGATACGCGGTTTTGTTTTATAGGCAACGATAAGACAGTTTTTAAATATTACAAACCCAATCGCAACCTTTAGTGAGATAACATTTGCGGTAAGATCCCTTTCGAAAATCAAATTTTATCCAATAATTATTTCTAAAATTGGGCCGATCCAAATTTGACTTTGATCGACATTTGGATTCAATATTACCATGAATGTATTCATTTCAACCGTGAATGTCGAACTGCAATAGGTAATCTAATCTCAGTTGCTAAGATGGGAGGGGCTTAGTTACTATGACGTTGTTCACGCGCCGGCTTTCAAAAATTGTATCGATGGACAAAGTTTTGAAACTTCACTTAGCTTTCATAAAAACTTGTTGAGGTTAACGGTAATAGTGAGTGTAGCGAGCTGTTGGCTCGCGTGGCATGAAGGGCTTGCCAGCACCCTCCTACGCATTGTAACCCGACCACCTGAATTAATGGCTGCTTTAAAAGTCGCTTGATGACTTGGTGGTGCCTTGGGTATTAGCCTAGCTAATTATTATTATTATTTTTCAATGTGAAATTTAGTTTCTAAAATTTTAATACACTTCTTTTTGATTGAACTAATCAAGTTATTTGGTTAGAGTACAGTTATTTTTCTAAGAATCGGAAGTCATTTTTTTCTCCAGTTAAATCGCGCAATCCCGGAAAGGTTTTGCGTATCGAGTCAACGACCAACGCCTGTCTCCCGAATGGCTGAAGTTATTACGTAAAACGCAAAAAGGCACCACCCATGTGAGTTCGATATTCATGGTTGAAATGAATACATTCATGATATTATCAGGATAAAATATTTTATCCTGATATTATGTTATATTTGATCACAATCCATAAAATTATTTGATTTAAACAGAGTTAGATGTGTCTTGATTCCATTTGGATACAAATTTGGACATTGGATGAAGTAGTTTTCATAGTTAGTTGCGTATTTGAGAAGTTGACTGGGTGAAGTTTCCAGTGTTAATACTCCCGCTACTTACGGATATAATGTCAACTGACAAGGAGACCACCCGAGGTGGTTATCTCCGATTTGGTTCAAACTCGGGTGGTAAGTAGACCTTCATGTAACTTGAAAATCCCTAAAAGGGTGGACAAGAATGGGCTTTCGTTTTACCATGGTAACCAAAAATGTTTTTAACAACTTAAAAACTGATTACTCGTATTTACCCAATATATGTATATTTACTCATATTTACCAAAATTAACGTATATTGGTCGAAATGTACCAGATTTAGCCATTATCTGAATTATGTATCTAATTGATAAACCTTTTTTAATTTTTTGAAAAATATTCTTCGATTTTCCCATGTTAATTTTCATAGAGAAAATCAGTTTTTAAGTTGTGGAAAACATTTTTGGTTGCCATGGCAAAACGAAAGCCCATTCTTATCCACCCTTTTAGGGATTTTCAAGTTACACGAAGGTCTACTTACCACCCGAGTTTGAACTAAATCGGAGATAACCACCTCGGGTAGTCTCCTCTATTAGAATTTTTATCTATCCAAGGTTGCAACTGGGTATATTCCGTAATATTTTTTTGTCGTGAATTCGGTAAAAGTGTTCCTTTCCAAAACTGACGGGAAAAAGATCTGTTTAAATCATAGCCGCCTCGCCAACATCAAAGTCAGTAATCTACTTTCATCCGCTTCGCAAAATCCTATAGACCGCGTTGCTCCCGCTCACTGATCCCGAAATGACTTATAAAGATTACCCTGGACGTCTATACAACGCACGCTGTAGTCCTAAAAACGTGTTTCGATATTCAGACTTTAGAAAATAAAAAATATACGTTGTCTACATTTTCAATAACTCTCACCTAAGAGTACTCTCAAAGGCTGGAACCCCTTTTTACGTTCTAAGTTTTTATGACCGAGTAACGTTGATTTTTAGAAAAGATCAACGTTAGGCTTAAGGGTTTGAGCTTCCTTCGGGGGGCTTAGAATAGGGTCTCAAATCGGAATTTATATACGGAAAAAGATTTGAAAAATTATTTTAAGCCTTTTACTTATAAAAATATCCCATCGCCAAAGGAACGACAAAGATAGAAAACAGCCTTATACTTTCTAAGCAAGGTATAAAAATATATTTCGCCACGACAGAGTCGCTCTCTTTCTCACGTTCTACTTATTTTTTGTAGTTCCGCGGCGATGCGAACGCCCCCCCGCAGCTAAAAAGTTACCTAAATAATAATAATATAAAATACAAAATAACCAGAGTTTACTTTCTATCGTAAAGGACCTGTTCACACGCGATTTTCGATTTCAAAAAATTAAATTTATTGTTTCATCCGCCGTGAAATCGGGGAGTTAATGCCTCTCTTTAATAGGCCATTTTGTAGTTTACTGTTATAAGAGATCATTAGTGGCAAAAGTACATAATATATATCTTACAACCGCTAAAGTTGTACACGCACCTTCACAGGCTACCATTGCTTTTAAAGATACTTTTTGGAAAAAATAATGTAAAAATAGTAACTCGGTAAAACTATTACATCGAGAAATTGATTGTACTATAAAGTGGCTGGATAGCTTTGGTCGTACTAAAAAGTGGATGGAGAGCTTTGTCAGTACTATAAAGTTGGTGGATAACTTTGACCGTACTATAAAGTGGATAGAAAGCTTTAGTCGTACTATAAAATGTCTGGATAGCTTTGAACGTACTATAAAGTGGATGTAGAGCTTTGGCGGTACTATAAAACGGCGGAGAACTTTGACCGTACTGCAAAGTTGGTGTTCTCCCCCGTCGGGTAGGCCTTCCAGCGCGCTTCATATCTTTACGTATCTTTGATGTTTTGTATAGTAAGTTTCAACAAACACTTTAGCGAAAGAATTTTATAGTTATTTATGTTATATATCTGATGCGTGTACTTTTAATAAAGAATTCCATTAGGGTCTTCGAAAACCGTAATGGGATGGTGAACACGATCTCCATTACCGATAAGACGACGTAATCCGTCGTAAAAGGGATGGGTTGTTTGATCCGGTGATGGAAAAATAAATAAACCCCTTAACAATTTGACACGGCCGCACAGCGTTAAGGTTCGACAGAATTACCAATGAAGAAGGTCGAGAAAGTAGAAATACACTTTCCAAATACTCATCTCTTTTCGGAAATGACCAATGCCACTCACTGAAACACCCCCCCCCCCACCCTCTTTCTTTCAATGTCTCTTCCCCCCCATTCAATTTTTTGTCCTTCTTCTGGATAAAAATGTTCTTTCAATATATTTTATATCAGACTATATTTTTTGTCATCCGCCAAATGCATTTTCTTCGCCAAAAGAAACGGACAATGGTCTCTCCTGCCACCTCCCTCCCCCTGAAAGCGGCGGGGTTGAAATAGGAAATAAGCGAAGAGGTTTGAAAGTTGCATCTGGACTGCCCTCTTCTTTTAAAGTATATAATGTTTAGAGCTTTTGATATCGAAATTTATTTTATAGCCGTTTGCCTTTCTGGACCTCGGATCGCCAATATACTGTACGGCTATTTTCATTTTTAAGGGTGGCCCCCTTTTCCATTATTTCGCGCCATTTGGGGAATAGCGGCAGTTATTGATCTTCTGTCCTTTACACTTTCGGCCTGGCTCTTCCTCGGATAGATGGACGCCGTAATTTCTTAGCTTACGGATTGATACGGAAATATTTTGTAGGCCGACGCTACGGTTTATTTGCCATCACTCGGTTCGTAGAGACCGATTTCAAATGCCTCTTTTTCCCAAAATAAATTGGATATTCCGTGTCTAGCCCCTATCAAAAAAAAATTAATGAAAAACAACCCTAATACGTCAAAAATTTTAAATTTTTTAATGAAGGCAAAATCAACCCTTCTGTCTTTTAAATAAATACATATTGGTTAAATTGAAATTTATTAAATTTTTACCTAATTAAATTTTGTGATTTTTTTGGATTTTAGAAACGCTATTCGGTTCCCTGCCCCCCTCCCACCTGACAACAGTCCTACACCCCTGTGCTTCAAATATATTTATCCGCGGTTTTGTATTTTATTTAATAATAAATAAGACAATGAAATTCGATTTATTAAAATTTATCTGCGTTATATGATTATCTTGCATTATTGGATGAGACGCATCAACTCGAGATTGATAGCTGTAATTAATCGGTGAACGTCGTATCAAACTAGTGATTACGAGATTTCCTATAGCTATATTTCGTACTTTATCTACCGGATAAATTCTGATTAGAATTTGTAGAACGCGAAGATACTGAGTTTCCAATATTATCAACTGTATCTTTTCCAATATCGCCTGGTAGTTCACTTTTCCCTCGACACCGATGCGCGCGTTGTCGAACACTTCTACAGGCGCTTGGCCTATTTTAACCTACTATTATCATAAACTATGGTGAATGTATTCAATTCATCCATGAATATAGAACTATCGTAATCGTTCGTCGTTGTTTCGATCCACAAATCATTGTGGCACGTTTTAACCGGACTAGAAAATTTCAGGTAATTCTTTGAACAATACCTCTAATACTACAAAATCAGTTGATAATCATAAATACATTTATTTATTGTTTATATTATAACCTATTTTCATTCGATCGAAAATAAATCAAAATTCAAAAAACCAATTGCGTTAAGGCTTGGCAATTAAAACAAACCAAGTTTCAAAATCTTGTCCATCAAAACAATGTTTGTGCGGCCGCGATTGACCAATGTTATAGAATCGAACCCCCTCCCATCGTAGTGACTGGAAATGACCTAATAAAAGAATAAATTTATAGGACATTCACAAGGACATCCCGCGGGCAAAATTTGGTCCATGAAATGTCTCACCGATAGATGGAGCCATGGTATTAAAAATTACCGGGACGAACTAAAAATTATAATTAAAGATTTATTAGTTTAGTTTATTATTATATATACTTATATATTCTTAGTTATCAAATAAAACTATATCATGTTTATAATAATAGTTATGTTATCGTATTTAAGGTAAGTCTAATTAAAAGTAAAACATATTAAGCCACCAACTATAAGACAAAATGGTTGTTAGTAAGAGCGTTCTTTTAATACCACACGAATTTAAGATTTAACTTTAAATTTGTACCACCACGAAGTACCCCTATTTGTGTTATATTACAAATTAGATATTCCTAAAAATGTTGTCTTATATTTATAATAATTTAAAGCCACAAACCTAATTAAAGAATTTATAGCGAGACCTTTAATGTCTGTTTCAAAGTTACGAAATCTGTAAAGAGGAAAAAAAATCACATAATGTTTTTAAAGAGGTGGTATTCGTTTTAATGAAAACGTAACTTTGAGACGTAAAGTTTTTTTTTGGGTTGGGGTGAGGGGGTAAAACCTCGCGCGGATGAAAGGTGGAAACTTTTAGCGGAGGAAATATAAAGTTCTATCTTTACCGTGAAAAAGGAACGAAGAAGTTCGACGGGGAGGGAGGCGAAACGGAAATAAAATATGAGAACTCACACCTGGATTTAAGACTGGCGCTTTTGCTTTTTTTCGTCACTTTAATACCCAGAACACGTATATAGAGCGCCATTAATGTATAGGAAGGCAAGTGGCGAAAAAAAGGAAATATATAAAAATGTGAGATAGCGAGGCAAAGGGAGACCGAGAAAGAGAGGTTGCCTCCAAGGTAATTCTGTTTCTTCGCCTTTCACTCCACTGTCAAATAACGTTGACTTCGACTATAGCGTTTCCCTGAAATATAGCGAAGGCTAAGACTAACGTTCGAGCCTTATCCAGTAAATTAATGCTCGCTAAAAATTGTTTATGGAAGAGGCTTGAAAATCTGTCGAAACAAAAAAAAAAAATTACGGTAAAAATAACCCAAAAATAAAATTCGGTGTTTAGCTTAGCCAATACAACTAAATCATAAGCCTTTTTTATGTCTTAAGCCTCGGATTCTGACTGGGACATTTATTGTTTCGTGACGGTTGAAAATAGGTTTCGCGTTGATTCACTTTCTTGGCGTTTGGCCCTTGTTTAGTTTGCTTTAACAAATTACGCGTTATTGGCTTAAATATAATCACTTTCGTATGTTAGCGCGATTTAGAACGATAATTACGGTTAATTCTATTATACAAAGTCTTTATGTGGGTTTTATTTAATTATAATAATATTTTTAATCTAGTTAAATTTCTTCTGTATTAGGGATATTGGGCTTATCAGTCCCGAGCGTAGAATTAGTTTAATATTTAACGGAAAACAGTGCGTAGTTGAAAATCCTTCGTACGACATGCTTTTGGAAAACTTCACGCGGAGCTGACGCAAACACCGATTTACGTTTAACGCTAATGGACTTTTCGTGGCATGGAGGCTCCTCTAGGCTTAAATGTGACAGATGGTCTACGCCGAGCTGCGTGTGTGTCGAGGGAAGCTGAAAGTGCCCAAGCGCCTAGAAGAATAAATAAAATGCGTAAGTGAAAATGGTTTTAAAAGTTATAAATTCTGTTTTAAGTGAAAGCGAGAGAGAGAGAGAGAGAGAGAGAGAGAGAGAGAGAGAGAGAGAGAGAGAGAGAGAGTATTTAGTGGCGTGTTTACGTTTGCAACGAAAAGAAAGCTCTTTAGGGTTTCCAACGACATATTCAATACAGTCGCGGCGAAAATAATTATTCTTCGCTTGTCCCTGATCCCCAATTCTACGTGACTTTGATTGACACGGCATTCTGGGGACTAATATAAACCGGTCGAAAATGGAGACCCGGCACCTGTTCGCCACCCCCTTCCCTCCCCCACCCACGGTACGCCACAGTGGATAAACAAGAGAGGCACCCTTTACGTCTTAGGATGAATTTCTTATCCAAACAATCTAGTCGATGATAGACTTCGTATACTAACCCCATCCCCTACTTCTCTGCCATCTTCCGACTTTAACGCTAATCCCACAGTATTCCAAAAGGTAGTCGAGAGGGTAGAGTCTCTTCCCTTCGATCGTCATTCGATCGTGTACAGTCACGTACGCCCACTATGACGTTCACCGATCTCGGTCGCGGCTTCTTTCGCTAAACAGACGCGCTGTTTAAGTATGAGAAAAAATATGGCCATCCCTATTCATTTATGCCTAATCAAATAAGGCGGCGACAACTTGACAGCGTGTGTAGAGAACCGGGTTTGAATATTTTAAAGGTTCGTTTCTTTATCGGGGCAATGACGGAAGCTCTCAAAGTTTATGGTAAACAGAACCGCCAATGTGGCGGCTGCAGCTGTCCGCCCACTCTTCTCAGACTGACTACTCGCGCTAATTTAATTAAAATGTATCTGGTACAAATAAGATCGAAAATATCAAACTTCTATTTACTCATTTTTTTAAATAATTTATTCGGTAAACAAATCTATAGGCCATTTAGTTCCTTACGTCATTATCGCAAAACACTGTTTTACTGCACTCTCAAATTGATTTAGGCAAGGCAAGGACGAGAAAGCAGGAAAAAAAAAATTCGATTTACACGTCTTCATATTCACGGGGAGTTAGATGTAAACAAACCGCGGCCATTGTTAAGACGTGGTTCACCATGGACAGTATTATTGTAGTTAGTTTTTACTATTTTGATGTTAAATAAAAAAAACTACGAGCGTAAATAAAAAATGCCCATTTGTTTTGGACACTTAAGCCTAGTGATGAATCGCTAAAATTTGGTGACCGCCATTTTTTTTGTTTACAACTAACTCTCCTTGCGTTTAGGTCGTTTTAGCTGATATATTCCAACAGAGTATCTACTGTCCTTGAGCAAGGTAGCGGTATTTTAGCGAAGCGAGTTACGTTTAAAATCCAGCCCAGCCCGCTAGTTAATCAGTGAGAACTAAAGAAATATACCCTTCACGATTTACCCAACCGTAAACTTTTGTACCCAGAGGAAAAACCAACCGCTTCTGTTTTTGATTTTTGGCATCATTTTAATAACGTTGTGGCGAAATTCGGCGCCCGCGGGTTGCGTTTCGTTAAAGTGGGCGAGTTGTCTCTAGCGTCCCTTTATTACGTCGCGGTGGTCCCTGGCGTGCTGGGATGACCGAAACCGTTAACGTTTTATAGCCCTTTGGCGATAAAAGAATGTCGAAACAATACGTTTACGTCGAGATAAATTCGTCCCGAAAGAAAAACGTCGAGAGAACCACGTATTCGGGCCCCCTTCGATATTAGTCCGAGATATAGTCGGCTATGGCCGGGGTCGAGCGTGACGCCACGAGTCAGTTCGCCGACGCCTCGCCGTCTCGGATGACCTCCGTCGTCGCTACGTCGTATAAGAACGGAAATTTAACGTCCCACTTAACGAGTTCCGCTTCTTGATATGATTCTCTTTACCACGCGGAAGCGACAACGTCGTATTTTAGTTGTACCAGGCGTTCCCTGGAGCCGCCGCTGTTGTCGGCCGAGAAATAAGGCTCGTTTAGGCAAGAACGGTGGATTTTGGGGCGGTAAACGTTCAAGCCTGAAGTCGAAAAGAAGCCGGCTGAGCTTGAAGAGTCCCGTTTCTACCATCTCTCTTCCACGAGGTTGCCCGTGGTTGAATTGTAGATGGAGCCAGAGTAGGAGGCCGGCTCGTACGTGATCCGAATGTTTTTCGTTGTTGTTATGGCTTAATCGGCCTTCGCCACGAAGAGCTTCGGTTTCGCTGGCACTCCAACCACCCCACGCTTAAGTCGGGGCCTTAGCCCGTAGTGGTAATACCTCGCCACCATTCGCTTATAGTTTTTACCCCTGAGTGCGCGCTTTCCCCCGTTTCTTTTTCCACAAAAGCAATACTCGTTTGTTTTCCTTGTTTGAAGACGGCGAAAAACTTTTTAACTGTTGAAACCTTCCCCGAATATTAATGGTAGTCGCGTTTGCTCGCTTTTAAAACGATCGCTAATATATAATACGATACTCCTAAATCTTTACGTATACATATACAGAATGTACCCCTCTTCTGTGGGGTGGCGGAGTGCTTAGCCCTTTCGCCTCGCAGCAAGAGGAGCCGGGTTTGATCCCAGTTTGTGACACTGGGTGAAAACTCGGAACAACTCTTTCTGCGTTGAGTTTGCATGTTCTCTCCCCGCTGGTTTAAGAGGTTTTCGCCCGAGTTCTTCGGTTTCCCCTTGCCATAAAAACTTGTAGAGGTTAACGGTAATAGTGAGCTAAACTAATAAAAGGACAGTTCTTGTACATAATTAAGAGATTAAAATAATTAAAAGCCACTGTTTTAATTGTACAACAGTGGTTTTTAATTATTTTAATCTCTGGTAATAGTGAGTGTAGGGAGCTATTGGCTCGCGTGGCATGAAGGGCTTGCCACCACACTCCTACGCATTGTAACACGGATACCTGAATTAATGGCTTTAAAAGTCACTTGATGGCCTACACCTAAGGTGGTGCCTTGGGTGATTCCGCTAGGTGATTATTATTGTTCAAATATATATATATATATACAGTGTGTACATCTATTCTTGTTCAAATACATATACAGGGTGTACCCCTCTTCTTGTTCAAATACATATACAGGTGGTACCCCTCTTCTTGTTCAAATACATATAGAGAGTTTACCCCTCTTCTTGTTCAAATACATATACAGAGTGTACCCCTCTTCTTGTTCAAATACATATACAGAGTGTACACCTCTTCTTGTTCAAATACATATACAGAGTGTACTCCTCTTCTTGTTCAAATACATATACAGGTGGTACCCCTCTTCTTGTTCAAATACATATAGAGAGTTTACCCCTCTTCTTGTTCAAATATATATACAGAGTGTACCCCTCTTCTTGTTCAAATACATATACAGAGTGTACCCATCTTCTTGTTCAAATACATATATAGAGTGTACACCTCTTCTTGTTCAAATACATATACAGGTGGTACCCCTCTTCTTGTTCAAATACATATAGAGAGTTTACCCATCTTCTTGTTCAAATACATATACAGAGTGTACCCCTCTTCTTGTTCAAATACATATACAGAGTGTACACCTCTTCTTGTTCAAATACATATACAGAGTGTACTCCTCTTCTTGTTCAAATACATATACAGGTGGTACCCCTCTTCTTGTTCAAATACATATAGAGAGTTTACCCCTCTTCTTGTTCAAATATATATACAGAGTGTACCCCTCTTCTTGTTCAAATACATATACAGAGTGTACCCATCTTCTTGTTCAAATACATATATAAAGTGTACACCTCTTCTTGTTCAAATACATATACAGGTGGTACCCCTCTTCTTGTTCAAATACATATAGAGAGTTTACCCATCTTCTTGTTCAAATACATATACAGAGTGTACACCTCTTCTTGTTCAAATACATATACAGAGTGTACTCCTCTTCTTGTTCAAATACATATACAGGTGGTACCCCTCTTCTTGTTCAAATACATATAGAGAGTTTACCCCTCTTCTTGTTCAAATATATATACAGAGTGTACCCCTCTTCTTGTTCAAATACATATACAGAGTGTACCCATCTTCTTGTTCAAATACATATATAGAGTGTACACCTCTTCTTGTTCAAATACATATACAGGTGGTACCCCTCTTCTTGTTCAAATACATATAGAGAGTTTACCCATCTTCTTGTTCAAATACATATACAGAGTGTACCCCTCTTCTTGTTCAAATACATATACAGAGTGTACACCTCTTCTTGTTCAAATACATATACAGAGTGTACTCCTCTTCTTGTTCAAATACATATACAGGTGGTACCCCTCTTCTTGTTCAAATACATATAGAGAGTTTACCCCTCTTCTTGTTCAAATATATATACAGAGTGTACCCCTCTTCTTGTTCAAATACACATACAGAGTGTACCCATCTTCTTGTTCAAATACATATACAGAGTGTACACCTCTTCTTGTTCAAATACATATACAGAGTGTACTCCTCTTCTTGTTCAAATACATATACAGAGTGTACTCCTCTTCTTGTTCAAATACATATACAGAGTGTACTCCTCTTCTTGTTCAAATACATATACAGAGTGTACCGCTCTTCTTGTTCAAAAACATATACAGAGTTTACCGCTCTTCTTGTTCAAATACATATACAGAGTGTACCGCTCTTCTTGTTCAAATACATATACAGAGTGTACCCCTCTTCTTGTTCAAATACATATACAGAGTGTACCCCTCTTCTTGTTCAAATACATATACAGAGTGTACACCTCTTCTTGTTCAAATACATATACAGAGTGTACTCCTCTTCTTGTTCAAATACATATACAGAGTGTACCACTCTTCATTTTCAAAAACATATACAGAGTTTACCGCTCTTCTTGTTCAAATACATATACAGAGTGTACCGCTCTTCTTGTTCAAAAACATATACAGAGTGTACCGCTCTTCTTGTTCAAATACATATACAGAGTGTACCGCTCTTCATTTTCAAAAACATATACAGAGTTTACCGCTCTTCTTGTTCAAATACATATACAGAGTGTACCGCTCTTCTTGCTCAAAGCTTCTTTTTATTTTATTCCGTAGTACCATAGTTTTCAAGACCGTATATTTGTTAATGCGTATACTGGAAGGTGTTGTTGAGAAATTGCCAGATTGCTGAATTGGTTTCTTGTTGGTTTTTAACGATACGTTTTACCACGGGACATCTTGTTTCGGTATTATCCTTTAGGGAGCGCGCGATAGCTGATAGGGCCTATTTGATTTATTGGATGGCTGTAGATATTTTTAAGAGTGGACCAAGATTGAAAAGAGTTCGGCTCTCGTAGGTAGCGCTCGGTTTTGCTTTTCCTTCGATAAAAGAGCCATTAGGCTTTATTGCACTTCGGCTCTTCTTCTTTGGGCCCTTCACTCCTTCGGTGTTTCTCCTGGGTAGCCACTCCGCAACTTCGATAATGAGATTGTCATTTAAATAATAAGACCGTTAAGTTAAAGCGACCCCTATTTTGGCTGATTTACCAACTTATAAACTTGTTTGCTGTTTTGATTTTTTTCCCCTTATTTGCATTCTAATATGTAGACAGCGTTCTTTTAAATTCTCACCAAATTTGCATTCGCATTTTAACCTCCGCAATTAAGTTTAATAGTAATTGCCCGAAACTTGATAGTAATTCAAAAATAAACGATGTTTCATTTTTACCTCTCCGAGTGAACTTTGTTCACGGTGAGGTGTCTGTCTGCGTGTCTGTGTCACGGTGTTCGCGGTTGACATCACGGGGAAAAGTCTGATCATTGTGTTCGCAGTTTCCTGAGACTTAGAAAAGGCAACTTTTATAACCACACCAACTACGTGATCTGAGATACGAGAAGCGGTATTTTAGGCACCTTGGGTGTATTGTTGCGTGCTGTTGCGCTGTTGATAGTTACTGTTTTTTGACATTAAAGATGGACAGAGTGCTGAGGGTTACGAGAAACGTCTCAACATCCAAATGGCAGGGCTTCCATCAATTTTTTACGGTATACGTCTTATTTTCAAGGTCAATAGTATCGATTGGGATTCGAATCCTGGTCACCTACCTGGCAGGTGCGTGTTCAACCATTGAACCACGGTAGCTTACTACTCCGTACAGAAATTCAGGAATATGAACCGATTGAATGAACAATAAATTTAATCTTGGGTGGAATAGCGGCGCATGTAATACAATTGAAAAATAAATAAAAAATTTCTAGATAAAATCGCAATGGATCAGCAAAGAATCAAACCCAGATCTTGCGTTTGATAGCTAGTGTTTTACAACCGAGTCACCACCTAAAAAAATTATAGGCATAAGAACAAATTTAATATAAGCGAAAAATAAACTTAATTTTGGGTGGAACGGGAAATAAGCCCGATTTTATATTCAGATGATTTCGAAAAAGCTCACAGAAAACCGAATATACTAGACGATGGATGTACTAAAGCAAGTGGCGGCTCTATCAAAAAAAAGTAAAAACATGTTTACAAAAATGCTTCTAAAAGCGCTTCTGGGTGGCAGCTAGGAGCAACAAACACACAAGGAGAACGCAACCCATCAAAAGTCGTTCATTTTCTTGCGTACAGTTTTCATTGGTTAGACGCTTTTGCGCGTGCTGCCGTCGGAAGGGGAAATTTCGGAAATTGTTTTCCCCTTTCGGTAAAACATTTAGCGTAAAGGTTCGTCCAATGAAAGTTGTACACAACACTGCGTTAGCGTGTTTAAAGGCTAGCTGCGTTCTCCTGGTGTTTGTTGCTCCTGGGTGACATCACCTTCCGGGGACTTAAAGCAAAGGCGAGTTTTCCGCATTCTATTCACTTCCCGAAACCACGTGATTCCAAAAAGCGAGAATCTCCCAATTTGCTACACCTTTTAGGCTACATTTTGTAGCTTACTCAACTTGTTTTTATTAATACGCTAACGACATCTAGAGCGAGCAAGTGCTAGACAGGAGCTGCCACCTGCTTCAAATAAAGCGCGAGAGAACTGGCCTCTTGATGAACTCGCATTCGTAGGAGGAGAAGTACTATTTTGGTTTTCCAACTATTTATCGTTAGCAAGAATATAGCGTGACTTTCTGAAGTAATTTTAGGCGATAGATGGCATTGTACGACTTAATGGACAGGTTAAGCCACCCCCTCCCCCCCCCAAACGTGTACGGTACACTTGTAGGAGTGTAGACGTGGTTTTTTTCTGTAGCAATCTACACGTCTAGAAGTTCCCACACACGTTTTCTAGGGGTGACTTAACCCGTCTATTCTTTCTTATCCGGTAGAGAGCGTAGACTTTACCCCCTCGTATCCCTTCGAGCGAGTCGTCAGCTCCGGGGTATTTGATCAAATATTAGTCCTGGAAAAGTAATCAGATTGGATCGAATACGAACTATAAATTTCCTGTTAATATCGTGCGTGCTAGTGTCTGTTCCGCAAACGATTACGTCGTTAAGCCTGGTTTTCACTAGCCGCAAAATGGCGAAAATCGCGTTGCGCACTGGTTGCGGAATTGCGGAAATTTTCTTTCTTTCACCATCATTTTCCGCGACGCTATACGTTCGCGGTGGATGTACGGCGATAAAATTTCCGCCTAATAAGAGCCAGTGGAAACCTCGCTTTAGGTTAAAGACGGCAGTTTTCTTTTGCCCTCGAACCCTTTTTACTCTCCGGCCTGTGTATAGCGCTGTCTGTGGTTAGCTGGTAGCTAGGGTTAAGACTGAAATAAGCGGCTTGCCTTTGACTCCATCTACCAAGTTAGCTTTTCCTTTCCCTCTTTCGTTTTGACACTTTTTTCTATGTCTATAGACTTACGTTCTGGGGCTGCATCGGATTTATTTAATACTTGGAGAAGTTGATTGAGAATCTTTTGGCTTTTCCGAGACAAAAAGGATAATGTCGAGCCTTAATGAAATTCCTTTTCCGAGAACGGGTTAGAAATAATTTCCATAGCAGAAACGGACAGATATACAGCATGGGGACAGTTGGAAGTTCCACTACGCGCTTCTAAAAGAGGCGTACGAACAAACGCGAGGTGAAAGACATTACGCGATAAAATAAAATAGTTCTGGAATAGGCTCCAGTCGTATATCGCCAAGTCCCGAATTGGCCGGTTAAAAGGTGAAAGCGTACTCCCCTATTAGCTTAAAGCTAAAAGTTACAACCGTCGGATTTGATAGGAATAAATTCGGGTTCTTCTCGTTTCCTTCGGAAGGCGTCTTCCACGGAGACTTTAAAAGTTTTCGTCTTAAAACAAAGAATTTAATTAAACTTCTTTAACTTTGGGAGATTGTGACGCTCGCCGGCCATATCCGTCCTCGAACCAGCGAATGATAAATCTTCGAGCTCGAAACTCGTCTCCTCTTCTTCTGATTTCTCCCGTTTATCCCAGGAAGATATTCCAACGTTCTCTCTCCGCTTTTTGGAGAGCATTCCTATTCGTCTAATGTTTGCGGTCTCGCGATTACGCTCCGTTGCGCCGCTTTGTTTAATGTCTGACTTTGGAAACTGAGAAAGCGATCCTATTCCGGGCGTTCTTAGCTCTATCCCATCGGAGTTTCGCCTCACTGCCAGCGCGATTGACTACACTCTAGTTTTGTTCTTGTTCTAAGATTTCCCGACCAAACTTTGCCCGAGTTTGTTTCTCTTTTATCTTAGTCGATGGATCAATTCAACACCATTCAGACTTTACCCACGTATCGAACTTTGATCAGCGGAGGTTGAGAGCTTCCCCTATCTTAAATTATTCAAAGCCCGGATATTTCTAAGTAGCGAAACGTCGATTTTGTCTCGAAGGATCGCGTTTAATCTGTTGTTTCAGTTTGAAGTGAGAGACAATGATCTGGTAATCCCCGCTGGAGTGCCTTCGCGCACGCCAACGAAATTTATACTCCGCAATTTATGTAAACCCGTATCGAGTCAGTTTCGCCCGTTTGATGTTATAACGCTATATTCGAATCAATTATTGACACCTTACGAAAAACCCTTTTAAGATCAGATAGAAAGTTTTTTAAAAAAGATTCCTTTTGAAATATTTACATTTCTGTCGCGTTCTATTTATATAGTGTCTAATGGAATTTTCACTAGCTCCTCATACACCAGGGCCCCCAGAGGACCTATTATACCTATAACATCCTATATTTTTAGCAAAATCCCCAAAAAGTCCTATAAAATCCTCTAATTCTGATATTTTTCCCATTTCCAATCCCGACACTCACAATTGTCAGTTAAATTGCTAGGAGCTGTTGGATAGATGTTCTGCTTATGCTGATTCCAAGGCGTTAAGGTTTAGCCCAGAGAAATTAAAAGTGTTGATGTTTGGTACGTCAAAGGAAGCTAGCCCGGTCCCCTTTACGTGGCAAAACGCCTCTTTGGAAGTGGTGGAAGAGTATAGTTATCTTGGTGTCCTGTTCTGTTCCAAGCCTAACTATATGGAAAATCATGAGCGCAACCTTGTAGCTAAAGCTACTCGTCTACGGTGGGTGGTCAAGAATATGGCGGATGGATCATATAACAAATACAGCGTATCTAGGACTTTGTGGAAAGCTGTGGCGGTACCCACCATCACGTATGCAAACGATGTTCTACCGGGTCTCAACCACAGCCTTTGAATATGCTCAGAGAGAAGTTGGCCGTGCTGCACTTTCGGCGGGCCCTTTCGCGGCTAAGGCTGCAATTAAAGGTGAAATGGGCTGGAGCAGCATGGAGGAACGTGAAGCTACGAGTAAGCTGAAATACCTAGGGCGGCTGTTACTTAGGCCAACGTCCATGCTTCCTGGCATAGTTTTTAGATCGCTGAGGCTTCAAGGAGTTGAGACCAGGCTACTACAGCGTATAGCACAGCTTGATCGTGTCTATGGAAATGGCACGACCCGGAATACAGCGACGAACGAGAGAGAATGGGCTGCTGTAGTAGTGCGAGATGTCCTTGAAGCGGTGGAGAGGCGTTGGCGTAATGATGTCAAAAGCAAGAATAGTCTGAAGCTCTACCAAGTGAAACAGAAGCCACAAACCGAACCGTGTTATGATGGTTCTTGGTGTAGTGGCCTCCTGTTTGACGCTAGAAAGGGCTGCCTTCTGACGGGAGAGAGGCAACATCGGTTGTTTGATTTTGAACCGGCCTGCCAGCTGTGTGGGAATGCCTCTGAAGACATCGCCCATGTACTCTTTCATTGTCCGGTTGTTGATTGCGATGAAGATATCTTTGAATGGCGCGTGCGGAACCCGGAGATCTCCTTAGAGGAGCCCTTGGATTGTCAAGAAATTTTCATCACTGGTATATAGTTAAACACATTCTGGTTACCTGAAGGGCTAATAAAGATAAGTGGCGTTGTGAAAATCCTTAGGAATTTAAATGTTTATAATTTTATTGTTGCATTCTGTAACTTATATTTGTTACTTTCCAGTACTATGTATTTTATATTTGGTTTAATGTTGTGTATTGTTTTTAAACCGTGCTCCCTTCAATTTGGTGACGCCGCCCCGATTTCAAGTGGTTGTACTTTGTAGGGGTTTACCAATAAATCTTAAATCTTAGATTTAGCTACATGATAAATTCATATGCAAAGCCATTCTAGTCTATACTTTTGTTACTGTTAACATAGTTAGCTAGTAGTATATTTTTGTGATAAAATGGTTAAATAGTTTCTATTTTTAATCAAAGATTTATTTCACTAAGTATAGATTTGGTTTTTAAATGCATAAAGTTAGTAAATGAAATAGCATATAAAGTCCTATAAAGTCCTATATTTTTAGAAATATAATAAAATTTTTCCTATAAAAAAATTGAAGATTCGAGTGGGGCCCTGATACACGTACAAAATTTAAGAATCTTAGAGCGTTCAACGCTTCAGTTTCAATTTTATATATATTCTTATCTTCAAAGTATAATCGTCATTTCGTAAAAAGTATGGAAAAAACGGTTGCGGTAAAGAAAAATGTACCCAACCAGTTGACATCTATTTTTTGATTTCTTTATCGCTTATCAGGTAGGGACGCTTAACAAGATGGAGGCAATTGAAAGACCAGTAGAAGTCGTAAATGTGGTGTTTGTAATACGATTTAGAAAACTTGTAACGTCATAGATGTAGTGTTAATAGTGGCCGCCAGAACAGTTACCGTTTTTTTATCAATATGCGTTTAAAAAATTAAAAATTTAAACATAAATTACTTTTTAAGAGTTTTTAATGTTTTTAACTTTTTATCGATATAAAATGTCTAATATCAGTAAACTATCTTACAAAACATTGTTAATCAGTTTAAACTAGTCTAGAGGTTTAGTTTCACTTTTAGATTCGAAAAAATGAGGCGAAAATGCCGCTTTATTTAAGTTTGCAAAACAATATATTAGACTAATCATGGAATGAAAACTTTTTTTATTTTTTTCGGAAAAATACAGAAAATTTTCCGGAAAAAAGGCCTCGGTCATTTTCCGACTTACAACGCTAGGTGATTGTGAAATATATTGACGACAGATACATGTATAAAAGAGTTATTTTTTGGGCGCGCGATCTTGATATATTAGTAGATTGTGGCTCGCGCGATTTCGCTCGGGTGGAAATTGAAAAAAGATGCGCGTGCTAAAATAATTTAACCATGGCTGCGTTCAGCAGAGCTCATCGGACTCACCGATTAGTAATCGGAGACATCGGTTTCCTACTGTACGCTTTTTCGCGTTTCCGGTTTTGACGTCACGATAGTCATCGGTTACTCACCGAAGTCATCGGCTGGAAGAGTCGGTTTTTCCGATGACTGACGTCATTACTGACGTAAAACTACTATAAAAGCTACGCCATTTAAAAAAATACCGATGACTGAATAAAAGCGTTCAGCAACTTACGACGTCATTATGACGAAAAAGCTCATCGGTGGAAAATATCAAATCCATCGGGTTTTTTTTCGTTGACTGCTACTGAACGTACCCCATATGACAGAAAGTAACCAAATCATGTAACCAGAAATCTTTTTCGGAATCACCTATTCCGTCCGTCCTCTGTAGTTGATCACTTGACTAGATCGTCGTACCCACGTACTTCTGGCTCTCCTTCTTCCTTGAATTATCTTATTATTATCCCCCAGGGAAGGGGATCATTTCGGGAAAAACTGCCGCTCTCCAGCATTCGCCTCTTCTTCCTTCTTAAGGAAAAGGCGCTGCATCTGAGAAGAGAGAGAGAGGGATTCTACGCTCTGTTGTCGATCTCTCTGGTTCTTTAATGCAGTTTCACTGTTGCGCACTATCGCGTCTTTCCATTCGTATATACATCCCTCTAAAAATGTATTTTACGATATGATTCCGAACTAAAAATACGGTGTAAGAAAGAACTATATTTATGTTTCGGCTGCCCTAGCGGATCCATTTTGAAATATGACAATTCACCTCGAGCCGCGGGGACCGTCTATATAAGGACTGATTCCTCTTTTCTCCCATCGCCGTCATCTAGACCGCCAGATTCCCAACGAGACTGTCCTTATGGGGCTTACGTAGTCAACCTAGCTTTAAACTTTGATTAAGACTAGGACGCGAGTACGGTAGACGGAGCGCGACTGTAGCGATCGTTTCCTTTGAAAATATGAAGGGATTCCTTGAAGATAATGGAGGAGTATTTCCTTCCTTTGCGTCTGCCGTATTATTTAACGTGGGGCTTCAATTTTGAGGACTCACGCGGGGTAAAGAAAGGAACGTCTACTCCGTAAATAGTCGTTCGATTATCCGAGAGAGAGAGAGAGCGCGCGCCAGTGCCGGGGATTCATGGAAGACGGAGAACGACAGCCAAAAAGAGTTCAGGGATTTTTATCCACTGACGAGATACTCTTTCTCCGAGACTGTTTTTAGTCCGGGCGGATATGGAAAATGGATGATCGGGAGAGGAATGACTTTTTAGATACGTTCCGAGTCGTATCGGAAATCGTGGCGGACGTCTTCAACTTATTGCCTTCGCTGCAGTTTGCGTCAGTCATACCCTGATATCTTTACGAATCACGAATGTATCTGGGGTAACGGAGAATACGTGACCGCGACTACAGCCTCTGTTTTCGTGATTCCCGGAAGATATTCCCCGCCTACGCGAAGAGAGCCAACTTTACCGGGAAATGGGGACAAAGAGAGCCCCCTTTACCGGGAAATGGGGATAAAGGTTACACGAGGAAGGACAGAAGGGAGTGGTTCTTCTTCCGGGAATCACGATGCCTACGCATTCTTTGGTAACCCTTGTGGTATTAAAACACGGGTTTGGGAATAGCGTTGACGTGTCTATTAACCGGGGGAAAATAAACGTAAAACAAATGACCATCTTCCCTCGTCCTATAGCGTTCCAAACGTCTCCGGGGTCGTAGGGTGGTCGCGTAAGGCCAGGCGCTCACTGCTCTTCGTAACGTCTCCGTAATAGCTTCCACAAGCCTTTTCTTCGTAATGGAGACAATGCCTTGTGGCAGGCAGGACGGATACGAAACGGAGAGCCAGTGGGCGCCTAGCCTAAGGGAAAAGAGGAATTAAAACAACGAAATAGGGTTCCCAAATCAATGGCGCTTTTTGTTCGTTTAAAACCGGAAGCCGCTCTGTGCCACGTACTTGGCTCTTAGCTTCCCCGTTCTTTAACTTGAAAAGGGGAAATGTTTAGGTCCGCCTTCCGCCAGAGGGCGACAAAAGAACGAGCGCTGCTTCGATAATTAACCTTCCGCGTATAAAATTTCTCTCCGTTCCCTTTAAAGCGATTTAAACTTAATAACGACCCCGGGAAAACTCTTTGAACATTGCGTCGCGCGCCATTAACGGAAGCTCCGCCGGAGTATTTCGGAACCAGAGTCGCGAAGAAGGAGCTCGGCCTTCTACCTTTCGCGGCGTTACTTAAAAGCGAGTCCCCCCTACCTCCTCTTCCGAGACGTTGTTTGTAGAAAGCGAGTACGACTAGCCGCTAGTTGAATGGAAGGCTCGTCGAACCCAGGGTATCGCTGGCTTTGGTTCATCCACCGCCGCCGCCACCGCCGCTATATTTATACTCCGGGGTGGACCCGCTTCTCGAAAGATGATGATGAAGAGAGGAGGCGGGCTACGCTAAGAACTCGTTAGCGATGTATTAATTAACGGTGAGATCGCGTGTGTGAACCTCCGTTTCTCGACTCGATACTCGTCTTAACCGAACGCGCTCATCTTCCTATAATATGAATTATCTCTGCTGATGACGCGTGTCAAAGCTTCACTCCATCGAGACTCGCGTAATCTTCTCGCTACGCTTGTTAACGATTTAGGAAATACGCCCGTCGCTATATGTTATTACTTTCATTCTTTTGTTGTAATAATAAATAGTCTCCTTAAGAATTTTCAAGGGGCACAGCTGGTCTTTTGAAGAGAAGTGAACGCGGTGTTTACGGTTAAGCGCTTTACGAATTTCATCCATTGTCTAACCTATATTTTACCCCGTATTTTAATTTCATTTAGAACTCCCAGGGGTGACTCAATCTTATAATTTCCAACTCCGGCTAGCGGTGGTAATTTCATTAAAACTATTAAACTATTTAATAGATTTATTAGGCCAATAGGTTTCCTCTAATGCTTAAGACATCTGTCGTCGAAGACGTAACTATGCCTGTACACGGTTTTTGTCTTAGAATATCTGTAGAAGTTTGACAATAGGAATACACGCCTATGTTTAGCTCGTAAGATGCCTCGGTCTTTTATTGTAGCTAATGATTTTGGAAAGCGAAGCTACCTCGCAAACACGCTATAGTTTTCTTAGGGAAGCAGCCATCCGTGAGAGAGAGAGAGAGAGAGAGAAAGAGGAGAAAAGCGCTTCCCAGAAAAAGATGGATAGTAGCTGAGGAAATGCGATGCTTCGGAACGCCCGGGGAAAAGATTGTTAAAGAGTGTATAGCCGCGTTGCAGTTGAGATCAAACGAGCGACGGCTCTTATATACGTCCTAGAAGCGATAATTTTTCTTTTTCTTGGAAAAAGAGCTCCTACAAGCCCGCGCAGCCGACTTGTTAAGTTTTTAATGAGAGCGTTGTTCTCCGCCACCAACCCATACATAAAGAAGAATTCGTCGCTTTTTTAAAAAAGCTTTCCCAGCCTTCAATCTAGCGGGTCACGTAATACGAGCGGAACCCTTTTAGCGTACCTAAGTTATCCACGCGAGCCGGAAAAATTGGCGAGCTTACCCTCTGAGCCCTAGTCTTAACTAGTAGTCGCGCGAAATGCGAGAAACGCGTAAAGTCTTCGATGTCCCCGCTTAAGTCGCGACAGTCACCTAAGCCTAAGACCGGCGTCAAGCTTTCTTCCGTTCCAGCCGACTTTCTTAATGAAAAAGAAAAGAGCAAACAAAACTGGCGGCTTATTTTCGCAATTAAGGCTAAAACTTTTCTCTAGTTTTTAGCGAAAGGACGCGATGTGAGGGTTGCTATGGCAACAATGGCGGAACAAACTAATTATCGCGCTTCACTTAGTAGAGTTTCTTAGCGACGCGCCCTCGTCATTTGTTTTCGTGTTCTCAGCTTTCCACGACGTTTTACATCTTAACAGTTTGAGTTCGAGTTACTACAAACAATTAAAGACCAACATGAATGACTAAACGCCTTCTCTTCGTTTGCGACGATTATTTTCTTCATTTTGTCTTCGTACTAAACTAGACGAATGTGACTAGCTTAAGTGGCAACACTGCTAACCCGTTTGTTTGTTAGTAGGCCAGATAATCTCTTTTCGCGGCGAACAAAATATTATCCCACTTATTTAGTTTGGAATATTTCAAATCTAAAGCTAGAAGGTCGATTTTTTTGTATAGCCAACGTAAATAGACTATTTTTCAAAACATAGCAGAAATATACATAAAGTATTCGCGCAATTATTTAAGTATCGTTTTGTGTTTTGTTTAAATATTTAACCGATAAATAATTAAGACGTCGCAGTCATACTACGTATTTAAAATCTCGCCAAAGCCTCATTCCTTCATACTTAAACACTGCAGTAAAAGCCTTAAAGATGACTGTAGGAATGTGGGAAGAATTTTCCAAAACCACGACCTGGTAAGCGATGGAGAATGTCTGACATAGTGAGGCTAAATAGTGACGTCCAGGTTTTGACACGAATCAAAGTCCTCGTTACAATTTATCTTAAATTAAGTGCGGTGTATTTTTCAGCTTCTTCGTGGATTAGGCCTTCAAAATGCGCAAAAACAATTCAAAGAAGCCAATTCTAATTAATTTATCTTTTAAACGCTAAGCCTATTACAGGAAGTTGATGATTCTTAAAGGGGAACGGTCAAGCTTTAACCACTTAGATAGCCATATTGCCCGTTAAAAACTAAAATTTATGGCAAAAACCGCATCCAAAAATATTGAGTGGTTAATTTTTAATAAAATAAAGAAATTTCGGGAAATCGAAAAGCGCGCGTCCGCCGCGACACCTGGTGAGAAGTCGGTGAGGCAGAAAACCAACGTAAAAGCGCGGGCTGCTGAAGACCCGAAAAATATGTTTTGCACGCGCGGCGCGTTCCAGTTATAAGAGACCTAAGCCTAAATTGCACGGTTTTAAAAGTTAGGATAGTTCGCAAATCGCTCATACGGGGTTAGGGCGCTGGCGGCAGCCCCTAAGATGGCGGTGAAAATTCAAACCCAAAAACCTGGCGTTATTTTTTGTTTCAACGTTTTGGGCCAAATGCTATTTTTTCAAGACAAAAAAGGTACGTGTTAGTATATTGAACATCTTGTTAATCTTTTAATACGGAAATAAGGCCATATTTGGAAAAGCTTGGCCGTTCCCCTTTAAATTAAGTGCGCTGAATTTTTCAGCTTCTTCGTGAATTAAGCATTCAAAGTGCGCAAAAACAATTCAAAGAAGCTAATTCTCATTCATTTATCTTTTAAACGCTAAGCCTATTACAAGAAGTTGAGGATTATTAAGACCCTTTCGAGTCCCACGCTAAATTTTCGGATTATGTTTACTGAATTTATTTTGGTTGTGAATCGCCTTTATGCTCGTCAGTATAATTGAATTCAAATTGTTGTCTGAATTTAGTCCTTTTTCTCATTTAAAGGGTAAAAATGTTGACTATAGAAATGGCTCGGAGGCTTCTACTAGGCCACACTATATTTTCCGGGAAGAAAAATGCTTCTTGGAAGCTTTTATACTTGTTCCAATAATTGGAAAACTTTGTTCAATGGTTTTTTCCTCAAGACTGCTGAAGAAAGGTTTTTTTCTTCCGCAGAGACATCGCGCGTGTATCTAGCGTAATAAAATTTGCCCTTTAACCCTTTCTTCAACCTAAATGGTGGTTTTAAAATTGCGTTTGCCCGATATTTGGGTATATTCCCATTCGATCGAAATCCCATTCGACCGAATTCAATATGTTTCCGAAATATAGCCCAAAAGGCGGATTCGGTTCATTGGGACCTTTTGTTTTGTTTTTTACTTCTGCCCCGAGATATAGCACGGTACGCAAAAAACGTTATACCTAAACAAAATTGCTACAGGTGTACTAACGGTAAGGTTAGGTTAGGTTAGTCTCTCACTTCCCTAGGGTGGCGCGCTTTTATAAATATATTTATGCTTTGAACTTTTTATTTATACCAAGAATACAATAATAACTAGATTTATTTACCATTTTGTTTAAGCGAAACAAATAATCATTCTTAATGTACAAAAACCCTCCTTTGCGAGCTATTTTCTCCATTTTAGCTAACTGGCTCCAATAAGACTATCAACACTTATTTATATAAGAAGTAAACCTATTTAAAAAACGTCTCATAAAAACGAAATTTGATGTACTATAAAAAATAATATAATCGTGCAAAATTGGGCTGTAAACCGCACAATTGGGGTATTTTCGATCGATTGGGACTCAATGTTAAATCGTTTTCGAACGAATGGGATTTCGGTCGAATGGGACCAAAGCGATATTTGGTTTCGTCATTACTTTACGGAAAAAGTTACTTCACTGGTTCATTATAAAGATATTTATATTGAATTGAATGAATTGAGTTAGTTTAATAGCGCCATCGAGCAGTACAGATTGCTACAGCAAGTCCTAACACAGATTTTGCAAAAATATTGTTTAATATAAATATTATAGAATGGTCAAGACCAGTATAACTTATGCTAAAAATGAGTCAATGTCTAATATACTTATATTAAATTATTAAGGCAATTCTTTATTTAAACTGTTTTTCATTTATTCTTTTATTTAATAACCATAATGTTGCAATTAACAAATTCAAATATTTAAAATAAGACTTCATATACCGGGTGTTTTTTGTTTTGTTCGGAGAAGTTATGTTATGAAATTATAATGGTTATGTTAATAGACCGGCGGGACTTTAATTGGTAAAAATGCATCGTTTATATAATATCGTTATAATATTTTCACATTTTTAGAAAATTATTTTTCAACACTACGTGCTAGATCAATTTGGTCAATTGAGAATTTGTAGAGCTTCATCTATATATATAATGCGTGTGTATAACATATTTCTTTTGCCATTATGGCATAACAACTGGTCATTAAAAATGTATAAAAACTAATTGCGCCATAAAGAATTTTAATTCAATTTCTTATCTATGAGCAGTTTTTGGGCCGGCTAATTACTGCTTCCTTGTTAATTTGTTTAGGGAAAAATTGGAAAAAACTTTCGCGAAAACCTCATTACGATCTCTTTTATTTATTTATTAAGTTGGCGTTCGGGTAGTTTGTAACTTTAGCCCGCCAGGCTGTTTGAATGCTTCTGCGTGAGCCTTACCCTATTTTGCCTCTACTGACCAATAAAATTAGTCTAGCCCTTTTTACTGAAGTCTAATTTAAATAAATTTTTGTAAGGGCTAAATTGAGTTTTTAGGTGAAATGTGTGGTACGGACTAATCTAATTATTTCGGTTTATTAAGGAAGAAATTCATGAACAGAAAATATCAACGACTTATTTCCGTAACACTGCGCAGAATGTATTCGCTTCCCTGGGGAATTTAATTTAGAGCACAGTGGCGTACCCAGGGGGGCTCGGGGGGCAGGTGCCACCAGAAACGTATGGTTGTATTTTTTTTCAGTTTTGTGCCCCTCAAACCAAAATCCTTACTACGATACTGTTAAATCAAAGAGAGTAAAAATATTTTCCAAGATGACGACAGAGTTTAACCTAAATACTCTGACGAATAATTTGAAAAATTGATATTTTGTTGCCTTAGCCAACCCAATTTGAAGCAGCAGACGACGTTATATAGCAATTTAGACCAATCGGACGTCTTTCGTTTTTGCGGGATTTGTGGATTTTTCAAACATTAAACTGTGGATTTATATTTTTTGGTGGATTTGTGGATTTTTCAAACATTAAACTGTGCATTTATATTTTTTGGTGGATTTGTGTATTTTTCAAACATTAAACTGTGGATTTAAATTTTTTGGTGGATTTGAGGATTTTTCAAACATTAAACTGTGGATTTATATTTTTTGGTGGATTTGTGGATTTTTCAAACATTAAACTGTGGATTTATATTTTTTGGTGGATTTGTGGAGTTTTCAAAAATCCAGCTATATTTTAAAATAATCCACGAATTAGAATTTTATGTGGATTTGGGGATTTAGTTACAGAATTTGGAGCATTTGTTGATGTTTTTCTTGTAGTTGGTGGATTTTGTGGATTTGTTTGAAAATACAGTATTTAAAAAAAAATGCCAAATCATTGCCGTATACTTTTAGTGAATTTTGAATTTCTCTATATGTCAGACCCGTGGGGTATACGCTATCCCCCGTCCCCCGAACCCTGCGACCTCCTCTGCGCCCTGAGCATAGAAGCACCCTAGTTAACTAGCGTTTTTCCTTTCAAGGGATGACCAACTAATTTTCCCCTTAAAGCCCTAAAATAGTTTCCTGGAAGTTTAAAGCCTCTTTTTAGAGAAAATGAATCCCTCTAAGAAATACTAATTAGTTATTTTCTAATTTGCGAACGGTTCTGAGAATATAGTTCTAAATACGTAGGTAAGATCAGTAAAGTATTGATCTCGTATTCGAGAGTTTCAATCTAAACCATTACGTGATGTCAAAATCGGAAACTTATCCCGCGGGGAAGAGCCAACGCGAATATGGGTTTTGAAAAGGTCTCGCCAAAGAAGGAAGCCACGCGCGCGATATCGGAAATCCAATTCCAGAAAGATTGAATTTTAGATCCCAGACAAATTTCCGTGAAAAGTTCCCGAACCGAGCTTTAACATTTCTTTTATAATTCCGAATCGAAGATGTTTGAGATGGAGAGGGGGGGGGGGGTGCGAGAGGCAGACACCGTGATGGACAGATCTTTTTTTCTCCTCTGTATGCAAATGCGCTCGCGATTGGAGCCCGGCCTTCACACGGCCAAAGAAACTCGCGAGGCGTGTAATAAAACCCGAATTTCTTACGTCTAATTTTAATCGTACCGATATCGTCCAAAATTTTAATAGTACGTTTTCTTTACGGAGAAGAATAGCCACTTCTGAAGGCAGGGACAATAGATAGGTTATTGTCTACTTTCGCGCTATTTCAAGCTGAACTCTTTTAATTTGGTATTTTAACTTATAAAATTAATATTTAAGTGTAGAACAGCCTTTTGTTTAGTGACTAAAATAATTTTTACAATTTTAAATTTAAAAGTAATTAAGTTATTACTTTTTAATTTGGACCCCAGGAGCTAAACAAGTTGGGCAAGAGCCCAAACTACCCTTTATTTAGGACCTTATATCTCGTTTAATATTAATATTAAAATTATCAAAATTATTTCAAGCACTAGAGGAAGTTAGCCTAATAAGAAAATTCAATTATGCAATTGTTAAAACAGAAACTTTCAGCTTGAACGAAAAAGATGCTTTTACTGTATTCTTCCCCCTTAAGCCAGCGTGAACGGGGGGATTTGTAAGAACTACTGGTGTAGTTCACCTTTTCTGGTTCTGACTTGCCCTGATTATTGTCAGAATGATTTAACGCGTTTAAATTTCTTGTTGAAATTTACCGGTAAATTTATAAATAAGTAAAATATATTGTGAATTTGATAGATTATAATATATTTTCCGCGCGTCGTTGACAATTTAAAAGTTTTCAAAATTATTAGTTTACGTGTTTGAATTATTCCAGCATCCTTTTTCCCTGATAGACACGCCTTAGAATAATTCCTTAAACAGGACGACTCGGGAAATATCTCCCGTTCTTTTATCTTTTTTTGATTCTAGGAAATGGGCTGTACTATTAATTTTTGGCTTTCGGTATAATAAGGGGGTGGGGCCATTTGTTCGAGGGGTCGCGGTGTATCCGGATAAAGAACGGTAGATGGTGGCTCCGTTGAAAGCGTTAACTTGTCATTTTTCACAATTATTTTGCTTTTCGCTCGAAAGAGCAAATTGAAAGCGACAAATTTATGTCGCGGCTTTTTCCTTTGTTCCGCTTCCGCAACGGGCAAGAAACGAACGGCAGACATTTATTTTCATTATATCCCTTCAAATCGAGAAAGCCGCGCGCGCTACTAGTTACATTTCCACCCATTAACGGCTATCTCCTTTTCGAGTTCGCTGGAGCAGAAAAAAAAACAACATTAGTCGAACAAACTTTCTCTGTACGGTTGGGACTCTTTCGCATTATGCAAACTTCGACGGAGGGGAAAATTCATATTATTTAACATACGCGCGGGAAGTTTGTTGAAGATTTATATAGTTTTCTCCATTATATTACAGAGATTTTCTTGAAAATTTAATATCGGCGTAAGGTAGTCTAGCTCAGTGCTTAGACGTAGAGTAAACCATATCGCTCCTCTGATATTTAGGTATGAAATGGTCTTCCGTATATTGGAAACTCAATCAGCTCTAAGCTCTATTAGGCTTATTTTCATCGTGTCAAACTGACATTACATTTTTTAACATGTGGAAGAAATTTTGAAATTTGAGGAAATTTTTTAAATTTGTCTAAATTTGAGAGTAATATTATTTTTTTTAACACGTGGAGGAAATTCTGAAATTTGTTTAAATTTGAGAGTAATATACTTTTTTAACACGTGCAGGAAATTCAGAAATTTGTCTAAATTTGAGAGTAATATACTTTTATAAAACGTGGAGGAAATTATGAAATTTGTCTAAATTTGAGAGTAATATATTTTTTTAACGCGTGTGGGAAATTCTGAAATTTGTCTAAATTTGAAAGTAATATACTTTTTTAACACGTGCGGGAAATTCTGAAATTTGTATAAATTTGAGAGTAATATACTTTTTTAACGCGCGGAGGAAATTCTGAAATTTGTATAAATTTGAAAGTAATATACTTTTTTAACACGTGCAGGAAATTATGAAATTTGGCTAAATTTGAGAGTAATATACTTTTTTAACACGTGCAGGAAATTCAGAAATTTGTCTAAATTTGAGAGTAATATACTTTTATAAAACGTGGAGGAAATTATGAAATTTGTCTA
Source organism: Leiobunum rupestre (assembly GCF_980474605.1). Classification (NCBI taxonomy): domain Eukaryota; kingdom Metazoa; phylum Arthropoda; class Arachnida; order Opiliones; family Sclerosomatidae; genus Leiobunum; species Leiobunum rupestre. The sequence goes on from NC_143391.1 coordinate 24,072,271, forward strand.
AATTTGAGAGTAATATACTTTTATAAAACGTGGAGGAAATTATGAAATTTGTCTAAATTTGAGAGTAATATATTTTTTAACGCGTGTGGGAAATTCTGAAATTTGTATAAATTTGAGAGTAATATACTTTTTTAACGCGAGGAGTAAATTCTGAAATTTGTATAAATTTGATAATATACGTTTTAATCACGTGGAGGAAATTATGAAATTTGGCTAAATTTGAGAGTAATATACTTTTTAACACGTGCAGGAAATTATGAAATTTGTCTAAATTTGAGAGTAATATACTTTTTTAACACTCGGAGGAAATTCTGAAATTTGTCTAAATATGAGAGTAATATACTTTTTTTAACACGTAGAGGAAATTCTGAAATTTGTCTAAATTTGAGAGTAATATACTTTTTTAACACGCGGGGGAAATTCTGAAATTTGTCTAAACTTGAGAGTAATATACTTTTTTAACACGCGGGGGAAATTCAGAAATTTGTCTAAATTTGAGTAATATACGTTTTAATCACGTGGAGGAAATTCGTCTAAATTTGAGAGTAATATACTTTTTTAACACTCGGAGGAAATTCTGAAATTTGTCTAAATATGAGAGTAATATACTTTTTTAACACGCGGGGGAAATTCTGAAATTTGTCTAAACTTGAGAGTAATATACTTTTTTAACACGCGGGGGAAATTCTGAAATTTGTCTAAATTTGAGTAATATACGTTTTAATCACGTGGAGGAAATTCGTCTAAATTTGAGAGTAATATACTTTTTTAACACTCGGAGGAAATTCTGAAATTTGTCTAAATATGAGAGTAATATACTTTTTTTTAACACGTAGAGGAAATTCTGAAATTTGTCTAAATTTGAGTAATATACGTTTTAATCACGTGGAGGAAATTCGTCTAAATTTGAGAGTAATATACTTTTTTAACACGTGAAAGAAATTCTGAAATTTGTCTAAATTTGAAAGTAATATACTTTTTTTAACATGCGGAGGAAATTCTGAAATTTGTATAAATTTGAGAATAATATTTTCAGCCCTCCCCGAAGATATCTCGCTTCCGTAGTCCCATTCAGCAATTTAAACTTCGCGCAGATTTTTTTGATGTATAGAAAAAAAGCTCCTTTTTATTATTCTGGCTTAGTAAGCGATAACATCTAAGGCACCAAATGCTACCATTCCCTCAGCTAACCTTGGTTGTAGTGAAGAGTTTTGATTCGTAATATCCACCTTCTATTCAACTACCCGGTGACTATCTAGGACAAACCTTACCTTCCTTTCTGATAAATGGACCTAGTGGATCGGCGTAACTTCCAAAGTGACCCTTATTCGAGCGACGGACTCCGTGCCGTTTTTTCGAGGGCCCGAAGCGTAATAGCTCTTTCTATAAAATAATATGTACGCATACATGTATAAAAAGTGTAATTTTTTGGAGCACGCGCTTCCTAATATTTCCGTGTAGAGGGTCTCGTGCGTTTTCGAGCGAGCTCAACAAAAACAAAAATATGCCCGCGCTCTCTAACAATAGGTGGTTTTTTTCCGCCTGTTCTTGGTTTTTTGAGCAGGTTTAAAAGTGTAGCCCTATTACGTCATTTTACTCCAATTCTATCTTGACGAAAAAAACGAGTTGGAATAAGAAGGGAGTAGTTAGAGGTTAAAGGTCATTTATTTGTTTTGTTTTTAAGATGGCGACCGGTGGTGAGGTCATCAATATATGACTCATTTTTCTTATTTATTTAATAGTAATAATAATTAGCTAGGCTAATACTCAAGACACTACCTTAGGCCTAAGTCATCAAGCAACTTTTAAAGTCATTAAAAAGCATTTAACAATTGGATTTTCGTTATTAAAAGCTTGCCACATGTGAAGATGTTCAAACATGGACTGTATTATAGCTAAAGGGACGGGTTATCCAGCTAAAAAATCGGCGGGAGGAGAGTCCGTTTGCGGCCAACTTGGTGAGGTTAAAAATAGTTGGCAGTCTCCTAAATCAAGGGTTTTCAAGGTTATTGTGAAAATTTCATCAAAAGTTCAAAACGAGGTCAGGGTTTTCTGATGTGGGACCAAGACCACCGACAAAATGTTCAGAGCAAATGTAAAGTGTAGATTTGTTGATATTTGATAATTCTAAGCGATTGTCAAATCTACCGCAAGCAGAAATCCATATTTTACATTTTGCGATGTCTTTTTTAGGGCGAGGAAAAGGAAAATACCTAATTTGTCTACTAGAGGCAATAGAATTGTCCTTATTACCACACAAAGAATACGAACACTGCTTTTTAACCATATTTAAATTGTTAATAAACTTTAGCCTCTACAAAAAATGCTAAGTTTTCTCATTAATTTAAATATAAACTGAATAAAAAGCCAAAAATTACAAATATAATCAACGTTAAAAAACTTCCGAGGAGCGCTAAAAAAAGAAAATCGGCCCCTGAAAGCAAAAACTACGTAAATTTAACCTGTTTATACCTAGTTAAAGTTACTTGGTTTTTGCTTTCAGGCGACAAAATGACCTTGAAGATCCTAAGAAAATCTCTCACTCTTCCCCCCCGCGACAAATCGTCGTCGAACTAGGTAAATAGCATTGTGGAAGCTACAAGATAACCCGTCCCTTTAGCTATAATACAGTCCATGGTTCAAAGCCCGTCATGTTTTCGTGAAACAAAATTTAAGCGGACGAATTTTCTATATAAGCTAGATTACTCCCTCTACACCTCCTTTCGAGGAGGAGTAACAAGTGTAACATTAGAGTTCTGGAACAAGCGAACAAAATTCGGGACAGGGTAAATCTTACCCCGAGAGCAGGCGAATAAAACGTTTTAGGGTAAAAAGTTTACACTTTTTGTCCTCGGACAGGCGAAAACAAACCACCTTTAACTGCACGATGAATCTAACGTAATCACGTGACCTCTCGTATTTTATATAAAGAGCTATTGAACATGATGAAAAACCGGCGATAAAGAATGCGTGGGGAGGTCGCGCCTCTGATGCCTAACACAAAACTGTTGGCGGCTGAACCCGCTAAAAATGGCGAAATGGACGGGAGAAATTTGTTTTGGAATGGGAATTGGAGGTCCGCCCGCCGATGCTGGATCGAACGGCGGGAAATGGTTGTATAGGCCTATTTCCGATGCAGCAGCCGCTTTCATTCCGCACCAATCTCTCGTCATTTCTCTTTTCCATTGACCTTTCACCTCTATTCCGTTTTCCGGCTGGTAAGACAGGCTTTTCGCGCCAACGTCCGCCGGGACGCGAGACCGTCACCGGGATCGGAACATAGATAGATTCGCCTTGACTCCCGACACTTGTTTATCGCTTATCACTCAACCATCCCAAATTTTACGTCATTAGCTGATCGAACCTCGTTTCAAATCCACGAATAAGTCTTTAGGCTTAACTCTTGATAGCCTCGCACGATATTACTCGAGTAAGAGTGACGACACCTTCACTAATCGTTCCAATTGTATAAACGTTCCACAAATCTTAAATGATGAATCAAAACGTCTAGCATTTAGGTTGGATAGGGGAAAATAATCCGTGATTTTGTCGGATGTCGGAGGTTTATCGCGAAAAGATGGAACGAAATCCGTTGGAATCCTCGATGTTTCTGGACTTTACGCAACACCTATACGCCTATTTTATTAAAGGCACTCGTGATATTATTGTTTCCCGATAAAATAAAATAAATCGCTTTCATTACTTCGGAAATATTTCGGTTTTATTTTCTCATCTTTCGGAGCTCTCTCGGATCAGTCTCGGATCAGTCTCGATTAGAGATGGAACGGAAAATTAGATCTCGGAGAACGTAAAAAGAAACGCCGTAAATAATAAAGGAGAAAAGATTCTCAAATAAAAAGCAATTTATATTTCCTCGGCATTTGAAATTGGCGCTTTTAGGAATACTCCGAGCAGAACATTTTCCAATATCATGCCTAAATTTGAAATCTTTGCGGTTTATAGTAATAACGTTTATCTTAACTATCAGGTGGCGATAGTATAAGTACTTTTAATTGAAATCTAACTATAAATAAACTTACCACTGACAAGGAGACGACCCGAGGTGATAATCACCGATTTTGTTCAAACTCGGGTTTAGTGTACACCTCCATGTACCTTAAAAAACCTGCAAGGGAAAAGTTGCGACGGGCTTTCGTTTTGCCATGGCAACCGAAAACGTTTTTGACAAAATGATTTGGAATTTTTCCATTGAAACCTTTTAAAAAATGAATAAAATTTAAAATTTCAAAAACGTTAAAAATACATTTAAATTGATTTAAAAAATTTAATTTAATCAAGTTTAAATTCAATTTGGTCAATTGCGGGACCCTTAAAATCCTTCAGATTACCATGTTATTTTCAATGGAAAAATTCCAAATCATGTTGTCAAAAACGTTTTCGGTTGCCATGGCAAAACGAAAGCCCGTCGCAACTTTTCCCTTTCAGGTTTTTTAAGGTACATGGAGGTGTACACTATACCCGAGTTTGAACAAAATCGGTGATTATCACCTCGGGTCGTCTCCTTGTGAGTTTAATATAAGTTATGCTCACCAAATGTTACTAATTTAAAGTACAGATGACCGTAAATAGTACTGACGTTTACTTTAACTATTATGTTGCGATGGAATATTTTTAACGTAAATTTATAACTATAAATCAATTTAACATACCGCCTAGTTCCCTATAAATTAGGCTCACCAAATGTCCCTGATTTAAAGAATAGATGGTAATTTCCGTGGAATTCAAGCCAAGAACGTTTAACGCCAACAAATCTTGCGGAAACCATTAAAAATAGGCAAATTTGTAGAAATCCCCAATTTGCGGCGATTTGATGGCATTTACCTCATTTCTCGCTAGAATAAATCGTAAATTAAGGTCGTGAGGGGGAGGGGGTGTTGTTGAATTGACACTATCCAATTTTAATCCGATCCTTTCGGTTCCCCGGTTCCCACGGAGTTGGCGACCGATTTGTTTCAATAAAGGCCGCGCCTTTGTAGAGAATTGCAGACTCGAAATGATCCGTCGCCGGGACGAGGAGGTTTCGGAATCCGTCAGACTGGAAAATATCTAAATAATGCGCGCTCCGATTGTCTATTCTCCGCCCAGCACGCCGGGCTTCCCTTTCGCCCCATTGTTTCGCTCCTTTACCGCCCATTATTACCATTAAGCTCGGTGTTATATTGGAGAAAATATCCCCTTCGTTGACCTTCTCCGCGCCGCGAACCTATTCGTTATCGCGAAGTTCGCGACCAGAATTATGAACGACTCGCGAAACCTCGGATTAATTTACTTCGCCCTCCATTTAATCATTCGCACCTATGTAGTTAGGATTCGGCCTCCGTCTCTCAGTTCGTAATCTTTCTGGACGTCGCTAGGTCATCCCGGGTAACCCATCCATTGCCAGTCTTCGTATAAAGGAGGAACGCGCGACGTGACAAAGTTTTAAAAACGAGCGGACGTCGCTTAAGATCCATTTTCGGAAAGGCGTTTCTGGGTAAACACGGTTCGCGATGGCGCCGGGAAAGGTATAGCCTCGAAGCTTAATGAACTATTTTATTCGGTCAATATTGAACGATACAGATTTTACCTTTTCCTCGCTTCCTATATCGGGACGAAATATTGTCCGACTGTATATATCGGGATGTCGGTATTTTTTAAAACGAGCGTATTTCAGTATTAATAGTGGGGATTAATATTATTCTTTCTCTCTTTTCCTTTTAATGTATTTGTTCGACGGCCAGGATGGGCTTCTAACTTCGAGAATCTTTAGTACTTTAGTTTAACGTGTCTAGATACCTTTCCCGCGCGATTGAGTCTTAGCGAAGGTTTTACGATGTTTGGTTTAAATTCGAGCAATCAGTTTATACACCAATTAGGCAGATTTCGTGCTTTAACGCCAAGCTATTAAAGAACCGAATGACGCTTCTTATCAAAATATTCCATTCAGCTAGATTTCAATTGATATAGTTTAAAATGGTTTGTGTTAAAACTATATCTTACCATACACGTCGGGAAAGAGAGCTGATCATCTCAATAGTGTGGAGATAAAGTGAATCGTATACTGGCTTTTCCTTCGGTACGTAGCATTTTTCTTTCTAGTTTTGATGTTGCTGCTGCGTCACGGGGTGACGTCTCGATGACGTTTTACTACGAAAAGTTCTGGACATAAAGAGTAAATAAGCATAAACTGAACTGAATTTCTACGTATCTCGTGGCGAATGAGCTACGTAAAAACAAGTTCAGCAAGCTTAGCTTAATTATTCATTTAACGAACAATGACAGCGGGATCACGACCTTGTGATAATGATGGAATAATAATGAATATGTAATCAGAGGCGTACTGAAGGGGTTGAATTCCGGCGGAGGGATAAGTCCTGATTTGGCCAATTCTACCCTAATTTTTCCGAGCCGAAATATTTCATCGAATTTTTCTTGAAATAAAGATGATTCCTAAAACAAGATCGTTAAATCATAATTTTTACAAATGACCCAAGGTATTTCGGCCGGACCCCTTCATTCCCCCTCAAAGGGACGCCCCTGTATGTATATTCAATAAATTTTCTTTGTTTAACCTAATTGTTCTTTTACTTTTGAAATTCTTTTTATGTAGACATAATAATATATTTATATATTTACCTTTTACGATTTTATTAATTTATTTTATAAAATATAAATTGTTATTGCCGAACTTGTTAAAATGTTGCTCTTACGTCCCAAGACCCAGCTTTATTAGTATATATTCTTCGCACGAACGATTTGCAAACGTGCTAGAAAAACCTATGTTCCTCCGGCGACTGTAACGCACGCTCGTAGACTTGTCAAAGTAAGAGACTGTGACGTAAGAGCAGCATTTAAACAATAAGGCCACGTTACTTTATAAAAAGAAATATTGACACTAGCAAGGAGAGTACCCGAGGTGTTTATTGCCGATTTTGTTCAAAGTCGGACGTAATGTAGACCTATATGAGATATGAAATTTCTCAAAAGGAGACGTTGAACTACCCATTCGATTTGCCATGGCAACCGAAAATGTTTTTGACCACTTAAATAAGATTTTTTCCTTATTTTACCCAAAAATTATTACAATTTTACCCAAATATGTTCCAATTTACCGAAACTTGGGGAAATTTACCTAAATGTGGTCCAAATTACCCATTTCGTGATTTTCAAATTTTTTAAAATCTTTTGTAAAACTGAGAAAATCCCATGCTTTTTTAAAAGGAGATTTTTTTGTTTTAAGTGGTCAAACACATTTTCGGTTGCCATGGCAAATCGAATGGGTAGTACAACGTCTCCTTTTGAGAAATTTCATATCTCATATAGGTTTACATTACGCCCGACTTTGAACAAAATCGGCAATAAACACCTCGGGTACTCTCCTTGTAAGATATTTGCTGTTTCTTCTTAAGGAGAATGGACTTATTTGAGACCATTTTTGCCATTACTCCAAATCCCCTTCCTCCCTTTAAAATCAAATCATACCGGTTAACATTGGTTAATTAACTAAAACTGACGTAATTGAAGTTAAAAAACGCGAAAAGGTAGAAATGTCCATAATAAAAAGGGGGCAAAATGGTTAAAAATTTAAAAACGCGTTGCGTAGCAACGGAAAGCCGAATGTTTAGGCTTATCTTATCTTTTCGGTTTACTCGCAAGCCAGATTTCCTGAGCGGTACAGATGTGCTCCAACTAGTGTGAAACCGGTCTACCACTAGAAATTCTGCCTATGTTAATTTGTTTTTGACTCGAAGATCTATTTGGTCCGAGTTTCGCGTTTTAATTTTATCCTCGTTAGGGTTTAGCTTTTTGCCCCCTTTTTAGTATGGACATTTCAGCCTTTTCACGTTTTTTAACTGCATTATAGTTCATAGGTGGTTTTTATTAACTTTAACTAAACGTAATTAAAGTCTAATTCGGTGACGTTTTACCTTCCGCCGTATAGTATTTTACTGAAAGAAAACTCAGTCAAACTTGAAAAAGATAATTTTTGGGATAAATGCCAATATATATATATAGCGAGTTATTAAGCGATATTCTGAGCTTAATTTTACATGAAGGTGTATTCGTTTGATCTCTAACCTTTCTAGTAATTGCGTACTCAAAGTGAGTACATTTCGTAGCCAATAAATAGACGCTGTTTCGAGAGCGATATCCCAAATCCATTTTCGAAGTCAGACGAGCTCTTGCCAAGTCCGACATCTCTCGAGGTATGAAAGCGAGCGATCGAAAGCAATCGCGCAATCCGATATCGTAAAAGGATATTGACTTTAAACTTTTACAGGTTAAAATGAAAAAGGTCTGACGAATTATTTGCGCACTTTTTTACTTGATTTGGTGGAAATTCCCACTTTTAGTTCAAAATTGCAATTATGCGCATTCCCAAAACTTCATATAATTTGGTTGAACCTTAGACCAAGAAACACAGGGACGTCGCATGGTAGATATTTCACGCCCGAAGCTTCGTTGCGGCTGCCTATTTCTTATTTATCTCGCGCTGTGTCTCTAGTAGCGAAGGTGAGTCAATTTTTATTGGCTATTTGAGTCACGTGCAGAGCCCTACAACCTGTCAGCACGTGGCTTGCAACAGCGTGGCTCCAAAAAACGAAATTTCTGGTACGTTTTTTAATATTTGTGATCCTAAAATATTAAAAAAATATAAAATAATTTAAAAATATGTAACTCTTAGCTGATTATTTTTTTCAAGTTCTTTAAAAAACGTTATTTTTATCTCTCATGGATGGCGCCTATTGACTATCTGTATCACCTAACCCCCATCTCCCTACCGCAGCCGCAACAAAGCCCCGCCGAAAAATAAAGCGTTGGGTATGCTATGAGCGAGACGTCCCTGTGTTTCTTGGTCTAAGGTTGAAGGGTGAGTCGCTTAGAATTCTCGCCACGAAAATCGTCTGTATTCTTTAGGTCATTATCTGTCATTTGTTTTATTTGGAAATGTTTTATTTATTGTCCGCGCCCGGGAATGTCTACGTTCTACCCTTCTGTTTAATTAAGCCACTCGCCGGAGCCAGACAACAACTCGTCGAGTGTGTGCGGCGAGTTTCTATTCCCGCAATTGCGCCGCTATTTTTCGCTTTATTTCGTTACGTGCTTAGGGCCTTTAATTGAGTTTTAATGTTCCGATATATCAACATCAACCAACGTTTCCCTTTTTTTCTCTCTCTTATCTGCCCGACTGAGCGATGCAGTTTGTCAAACGTGAATTATCGGCGATTCTAACTCTGAAGATGGTGGATTTTGTTAAATTAGTCATAGAGACACCGAGCGGCGAACGTGAGAAACACACTTAGCCGCTGGATTTTCGACAACTAGGCAAATTGATTTCTTCAAGAGCCAAAATACAACGGCTAATGAACTTTTCGCACGGCCTCTACGTGGCGTTATGCAAAGTGCACGAGCTAATTATCAGCTGAAGAATAAAAACGAACAAATGTTGTACGCGCGAGTGGGTGAGAAAGGTATACCTTTGAAACCCCCGAACTGATCCTCAACGGTATTTCAAATGAAGCATCATACGTTTCCGTTTGGACACGCGAGCTAACAAGGAGACATCCCGAAGTGTAACCCACCGATTTTGTTCAAACTCGGGGGATTGGTAAACGTTCATGTATGATGAAAAATCCTAAAGGGAATTTATTCAATGGGCAACCGTTTTGCCATGGCAACGAAAAATGTTTTTGACAACAAAAAATGGAAATTTTCCCATTGACAATAACATGGGATTCTGACCGATTCCTAGGGCCCCCCTGTGAAAAATTTAAACAAATTTCAAAACTTCGAAAATTCCAAAAAAGAAAAAAGAAATAAAAATTGACAATAAAAACATCAAAATTGATCAACTTTTGATCAATTTTAGGTCAAAATCCCATGTTATTTTCAATGGGAAAATTTAATATTTTGTGTTGTCAAAAACATATTTCGTTGCCATGGCAAAACGGTTGCCCATTGAATAAATTCCCTTTAGGATTTTTCATCATACATGAACGTCTACCAATCCCCCGAGTTTGAACAAAATCGGTGGGTTACACTTCGGGATGTCTCCTTGTAAGTTCCCATTTAAAATTTTTTTTAAATTATTGTTGACGACAATCCGCTGTAGTCCAGAGACTTGGATTTAATACGGCGCAATTTGCGAAACACTCTTTGCCTATTAATTTGGGAGTTTTTTTTGTAAGACGTTGTTAAATTTGACCCTTCATAATGCAGTTCCGGATGGATAAAGATCCGAGTTGACATTTCGGAATTACGAATTTAACTCTATTCCAAAAGTCAGGACCACTATAAAACATAAATCCAATCAAAACTACCGTCGATGGTCCCATAATGAAACGAAAAATCTATAGCACTCAACGCTTCGGTCTCTTTGTTGTCATTGAATTAGGATCGCGATTTTTAATCCTGCTCATTTTATAAAGGATTATTTGGAAGCCTTTTAAGCTTATTTCACTGAAAACATTCCGTGTATAAAACTCATTTCTAAAGTTCTGGGAATAATTTAATTTTCCTAAGCGTAAAGATTTTTAGGATGCGGTATATAAATTGTGTTTCGTATTGATATCGTTTTCCGAAATTTTACTAGAATTTTTCCTTTTCCGAGTTTGAAACCGAATATAGACACGTGTATACCCAACATTTCTTCTTGGTAATTATACCAACAATTGTACAGCCAAAAATACAACGTTTGATGGTCCGACAAAAAGGGTGAAACGTTTTGCTATTCACATTTAACTTCCAATTAGTTCAACAAACTTGGCTCATAAGCTTCATCAGTCTAAAAGTGTACAAGGTGCTCAAAATGGTCCTTACACAAAAATATCAAGTAATTTTGGCTTATAGAGTGAGATATCATCGAAGGACTCGCATCCCGTTTAAGATGATTGGCATAAGACTCGTTGGAAAAGAAAAAGTTAGCGAAATGTTATGGTTTAAAATATTCCAAATTGATTGTCAACTAAACTATTATTTTATCTTCATAGTCAATTCCATTTATCGGAACTGATTTTCATGTTTTGCCAAATTATTAATTTAGTGCGGGACACGTTTTGAGCGTTGAAGTTTTTTTGAAAAGAAATTATCATCTTTATTTTCCGAGCTTTTGATATAACGAAAATACGGCGTTTTATCGATTGAGTATAGATCAAATAAATATTATCAGAAATATTGAAGTTTGAGAATATCCAAGTTCTCTTAAAATAAGCACTCTTCGGGGATTTTTCAATGACAAGATGGGTTACTTGAGTGGTTTGCAAATAGAGAAGAGACGTCTCGAGAGCACCACCAGTTTGGGTAATTACAAAGTTAATATCGGTGGCGCCAGAGAGAGGAGTGCAGGTCGGTTTCTAAAATTTGTCAGTCTCTTTGGATTTGTTTAAAGTCGCGGATTTATTAACACAGTCTCCCGCTCTGACGTGCGCTGCCGTGTTTATTGTAGGAGACGGATAATTGCGCGGGGAAAGTGTCAAGCGCCAAACCGTCTTCGAGTTAAAACAACAACTGAGACGTCACTGTGGAACGGGGAGGGAGCTCCAATCCCCAGATGTAGATGCAGAGAGAGCAGTTGGACGTTTTTAGCTGGAATGACAAAACCTCAGTACTTCATTCATTCGTGATTTCTGAAACTCTCAAACGATATTTATACAACATATATTTAAACGTATATATATATATATATATATGTGTGTGTGTGAAACTGGAGCAAGAGTAGTAGCGTATCCAGTGGTAAGCGAATAGGAAGCTGAGCAATCCTCTTATTTACCCCAGACGCCCACGAGCCAAAACTATAAGCCGTTACAGTGCCACGAATACATTCCAGCGAGGGAAAGTCTAACTGACAGTCGGGAAGACGTTACTCGAGGGCATAGAAAGCTATAAGTATTTTTCTTCCGTTGCGCCTTGGTCGAAATGTCAGTTAGGCCTGGTTTCCATGATAAATTTGTAGTTGTTCCTAACAGAGGTTTTACCATTTTCTCTCCCTTCCAGCCTGGCAGTCTTAGTACAAAGAAGAACGGAAAGGGAAGGCGCCACGCGTCCAATCTTTAATTACGAACCAGCCAGCTATATTCGCCTTGTGGCGAAGTCGTGACATTAAAGTCTTTATTCAAATGCGTTAAACGTCAAACGAGTTCCACGTCATTCTTACAGGGAGACTACCCGTGGTGGCTATCACCGATTTTGTTGAAACTCGGGGGTTAGGTAGACCTTATGGTAGTATGAAAAGTTGCAATGGGCTTTAGTTTTCCCATGGCAACCGAAAATGTTTTTGACCTCTCATCCAAAAAAAAAAATCCATTTAAAAAAGCATGGGAAAATTCTTCAAAAATTTTAAACAATTAAAATTTTCACTTACCTAAAACTATAAATTTAACCTATTTTGGGTAAAATTTATGAATTTTTGAGTAAATTTCAATAAATAACATGAGTAAAGTAATATTGGGATAATTTTAAGTTAAATTGGGTTTGTCCAATTTCATCGAAATTTAATCACATTTACCTAATTTGTAACGAATTTTATTAGGTTTACCCAATTTTGGTCTTTTTACTCTATTTGGATATTTTTACCCAATTTATCTTAAAATTATCCAAATTTGATAAAAATCTACCCAAAATAGGTCAAATTTATAATTTTTGGTAAGTTTAGAAAATTTAAATTTTTAAAATTTTTGAAGACTTTTCACTGGTGAAAATCCCATGCTTTTATAAATTGAGATTTTTTATTTGGTTGCCATGGAAAAACTAAAGCCCATTGAAATTTTTCCCTTTGGGAATTTTCATATTACCATAAGGTCTACCTAACAACAAAATCGGTGATAATCACCTCCTTGTTAGTTAGCTAGACCAGCGCGATTTGACTTTCTGTTGGATTTTGACTGTCAATATTTTACATATTCTAATAAGCCTTAAACGTAGCCCTGAAAATTTGGGGTAACTGTATTTAATACGGAAGAGCTAACCGTATTCGCGCTCCATAATCCGACCCTGGCCTACTTTTTAGCCCAATCTCGGACATAAAAGTAAAAGAAAATGCTTGTATTTTTTCTAGTTCGAATTCTGAAGGAAGCGATGAATACGCGGCATAGAGAATATGCCTCGTTTTCAAGGCGATCTTTTTAAGGCGGCAATTTATATGGACTTGTATTTTAAAAACTGTCAATGGCCATTTCCCGTGAGTAAATTATCCTTGGCGTGACATTGAGCGATGGTAACTCCCGCGGCTGCGTAACGTTCAATTTCTTTCGTTCCCTGACATTTTCTTATCGCGGCCCGAAAATTCCTTTTGGCCAGCAATATCTATTTTTGCATACCCCCGTTACACGTCGCTGCTTACGAATCGTCGGAAAAACTTGGCCGTAGGTTGATGACGAACTTAGTAAGCAAGAAACCAACCCGCAGAAGCCATTAAAATACCTATTTTTTTTCAACACGAAGAAAAAACGTTTGTTAAGGAGAAAGAGAGAGCTACAAAAAAGTCTTCTATTCAAGCTATGATATAATGAAAACTACAGACGCTTTCAGAAACTAGTTTCTTCCTTTTCATTATGGGCTAATCTACTTTTTCGCGTATTTTATCATCCTTCTCACAGTCCATAGGTGGTCTCTTCTAACTTAACTTATCGTATATACTATTCTCCACCACACTCCCCCCTTTTCGGCTTTCCGTTGCTATGCAACGCGTTTTGAAATTTTTAATGTTTAGGCTTAGTTTCTCTTTTCGATATAACAGTCGCCAGCCAGATTTCCCGCACGGTACTGATGAGTTCCAAATAGAACGAAACCGATCTACCGTTGGAATTTCTGGCTATTTTATTTAGTTTTTATGTAGTTTATTACTCGAAGATCTATTTGATCCGAGATTCACTCGAAGACCTATCGGTACGAGTTATTAGTAAGTTTTTTTAATTTCTTCAAATTTTTTTAGGATTTAGATATATTATCCCTTTTAATTATGGACTAATCGACTTTTTCGCGTATTTTATCAATTTTTATTTATTTGGTTTAACCATGTATGAATTCATGTATATGAGGGGGAGGACAAGGGTCACCGACGTGACCTTCAATAGAGCAGGAAAATATATTCAAAGGGTCCTCCTCTATCTTACGCGTGATTCAACAAGTCGAAGAGAGTAACTATACATTTATTTTTTAGTATTAAATTAAATTTATCTTACTTCCATCTGTATATAGAATCTCACCCAGACTGATATTGCAACGATTTACTTCTACAGGTGAGCGATAAAAATACGAATTTCAAAAAACATAATTAAAATGTGTATGCCTTGTAATTATTTCATTATAAAGCTTTAGGTAAGTGTTGAAAGATATCACGGGTAAGATTATTGAAATATTTCAGATGTTTGCAAAGTAAATAATGTGTATTGAATCAACAGCAAAACGCGTATAATATCATTAGAACCAATTATATTAAATATTTAAAATATTATAATTTATTTATTTTCATATGATTACCGTATAAAAAGCAACATTTGTTAAAAATCAAAACAGTAAAGATAAACGATTGATTTAAAATATTTACTGAAAGATTCTCCAAAATTCAAATTAATTTCCCTTTTTTCAGTTTCTTCCTAGCCCAGTTTCCAGTTAATTTGATTTATGGATTTTCATACCAGATAATAACGTCATTTAGCAAATTAAATTATCAATGGTTAAAAAACTGTCTACACACGCTACAACGTTTTGGTCAAATGACAAAAAGGCGGAAAATGTGCAAAACATAACGTGATTTATATAATTATCATACTGGGTAAAACATTTTCACTTTCCTATTATCTTTGAAGTAGTTGCCATTTTTCTATTTTGGTTATACAGCATTTCCTTTTGAAGATGGTGCGAATCAATAGACCGACACGTAAATTGCGTACAGAAAAACAAACATTTAGAGCGAAGCCCCCCAAAGGTTCGATTTTAGCTTCTTTATTTATACTAGATAATGGGAAGCATAAAGCAACTGCAAACAAAAGTTCAATTTGGAAAAATTCGGCATATAAAGGAACACGAGAAATATGTATATTTTTAAAGTTCCTACGTTTCAGACATTTGGGTTAGTCTGGTAAGACTACGGGTATTACCAATAGGGCCATGTAAAAGGGTCCTCTCCTTTGTCAAATGTGTCTCGAAATTATTGTACATAATATGTTTTTGACGATAGGAAATATATTTTAAAGTATGTTACAAATGACGTGTAAAACGTTTCAATTATCTCATACTTTCTACTAAAACGTTGGATCTGAAAAAATTATTATAATTTCCGGTTTTGAAAATATTAAAATAATAATAAGGTGGAGTGGTGTAGTTGTTAGTACTTTTAACTCGTAGCACGAGGAGCCGGGGCGATCTCAGCTTGTGGCACTAGGTGCAAACCCGGAAGAGCTTGCGAGTAAACTGTCTAAAGGGGTTTACCTCGAATTCTTCGGCTTCCCCTCACCATAAACTTGAAGGGCTTGTCACCACCCTCCTACGCGTTGTAGTTGAATTGCGGTTTGGTAGTATTAACAATTATATATTTGTCTGAAGTAAACAATTTACTACCACTGATTTGAGCTTGATTTCTCTAGGAGTATTAAAGCGGATGGTATATGGGTATTTGTTAATAATTAAGTTTGCTCCCTTGATCGATTAAATCATAATTAATTGGATTAAATCACGATTAAATCACTAATCGAGTTAGTGATTTAGCCGATTAAATCACGATTAAGCTGATTAAATAGCGATTGAAAAATACAAATATTAGATCGTGATTAAATCGCGATTGAAAAATACAAATATTAGATCGTGATTAAATCGCGATTAAAAGGTTATATCGTGATTAAATCGCAATTAAAAAGTTAGATTGTGATTAAATCGCGATTAAAAGGTTGTATCGTGATTAAATCGTGATTAATCGCGATTAAAAGGTTATATCGTGATTAAATCGCGATTAAAAGTTAGATTGTGATTAAATCGCGATTAAATGGATAGATCGTGATTACTCATTAAATTGTGATTAAAAATATTAACTTGGGATTAAATGAACATTAAAAATATTAACTTGGGATTAAATGAAGATTAAAAATATTATCTTGTGATTAAATCAAGATTAAAAATATTAACTTGTGATTAAATCAAGATTAAAAATATTAAATTGTGATTAAATCAAGATTAAAAATATTAACTTGTGTTTAAATCAAGATTAAAAATATTATCTTGTGATTAAATCAAGATGAAAAATATTAACTTGTGATTAAATCAAGATTAAAAATATGAAATCAAGAATAAAATATTTAATCTTGATTAAATTGGATTAAAATTTAATCGCGATTAACACGATATAATACATTGTATTTAATCCGATTCTAACAGGTTCAAGCGACCAAAAATAATTTTTTGGAATCAACGAAGAAACAACATTTTCCAAAAACACGTTTCTTAAATCTTCGTTTTGTCGAATTTGTCGAATGGCAACAAATTATCTTGTTCGTCCCCAATCTGCAGCGCTTGTGGAAAATGCTTTCGGATAGAGGAGATATCAGACAAGCTGAACATCCCAGGTTCCGCTCTCCTTTTCCATATTTGTCCCAAGTATTATATTTGTTAGCCTTTTGCCACGTTGAATTTTCCATTCTTCTCTGTCCCCTTGGTTTATCGAACAAAATGTAATTAATTTTTGCTCTTCCGCTGTTAACTTTTTTAGAACTTTTTTGGCTGGCGTTCCGTATCACTTTCGCCTACGTCTGGTTTTTCAGAGATCTCAACATATAGTTAGCCACGTCCCTTGATTCACGAGCCTCAATCTCTGGAATTACTCTAAATGTCCTTTCCAGTGACTGCCTTTTTAGTTTCTTTTGCCTCTCCATTTTGTTTATGGCTTGACTCGGTGTCTCCTTGTATTAGGCTCACTTGCCACTATTGACCAAGAAGGGATTGCGTACCAGCAACTGTACATATCGTGGGGTACCAGCACCTGTACATATCGTGGGGTACCAACCTCTTTAACTATAAGAAACGTGTTTTTTTGCTACCAATGCCATATAGCTTTCGGAGAGATTATTCTGAGAGGCTACTAACATTTGATTTATCCACTCTCATTTTTGCAACAGTACTTCCGACAATAGAACTACATTTCAAATACCCGCGTACTATGGTGAAAAATCTCGACATACTTCTCAGCTACTTTAACGGCACTTTCATCTACATTTCGTTCGAAGAAATCTGTCTTCAATCTTTATATGATTTAACTAACGTGTGCAATCTTATCGGAAGTTGCAAATGACGTAAATCAGTTATAAGTCAAGGTTAATTTTATATTTTTTACAGGCCAAATATGTAAGTGAAACAATATCAAATACGATATTGCATACAGGATGTCACGGATAAGTTTGTTATACATTTTAGGGCGTGTTCTTTGGATCCTATTGTTAAAAAAATGATCTATGAAGGCCCACAGAAACTGGGCACCAAATCAACGAAATAGTTGGTAATGTGAAGTTCGGTATGCTGCCTTGAACCCAATCGTTTCTACTTTATATTAATTGTTTTTTAATGGTGAAGCGATAAACACAATAGCAAATGTAAAATATTCATTATTGAACTAGCAGAAGTGTGCTAAATCCTACAATGATTTTTTAATGCCAAGTTCCATCATTTCAAAGAATCGAGTTTAATGAGCATTGTTAAACATGGTAAAAATTTTTGGAAAGAGACAACTTGTACGAGGCGAATGCCAATTCAAAGTATTTTTCCCGATGGATGATTCTCCCTTTTTTGGAAAGCGCACAAGAGTGAAATACGAGTGGTAAGGAAACTGTTGAAGACACGGAATGGTACTGATAGAGTTTGATTTGCGTAAAGCCTGACCATTTAGAAACAAATTGCACTAACAATGCCACACCGCACGTTTTTGCCTAATCTGTACTTAGAGAGACCCCACTCTAACTTTATCTCCTCTGAACGCATTAGGTCAGGGAGATAAATTTCAATTGACTTTTTTGAAAGTCAGCAAGGCCTTTAAGACTGTTCTTTATTATTAAAGGTAGAGTGCTTTTTAAAGAACGAAATAAAATTCTGTATCGACAATTCATTAGCTTGCATACAAATTTAAGATAAGTATGGCACATTTTACTAATTCTGAGTTCATGTACGGGCTGGCTCAGGGAAATAGTGCAGAAGCCCAAAGATGGTACCGAGTACAGTTCCCTCAAAGACCGTTATCAGATCGACGCACATTTGCCGATGTTGACGGACGCTTTGGAGAATACG
Organism: Leiobunum rupestre; assembly: GCF_980474605.1. Lineage (NCBI taxonomy): Eukaryota > Metazoa > Arthropoda > Arachnida > Opiliones > Sclerosomatidae > Leiobunum > Leiobunum rupestre. The sequence continues at coordinate 24,090,535 of NC_143391.1, forward strand.
GACAAATTGCACCAGGAAAAACTCACGAGAGAGCGAAAAACATACCAAAAGACCTCGAGGAACAGTTACTTACACCAATTTGATTCAACTAGTTTTTGATTAAAGCATGTTATTCGATATGATTAGTCTTACCTTTTAGTTAAGTAAATTACTTTAACAAAGTTAATTTAAACCATAATTACTTAAGGTTATTACCATTATCGAAAACGAACAAGTATCGGCGAGTAGGGAGACAATTGGGTGTAAATCACGTTATGGTTTGGTGAATTCTACATGGTCATCAATTTCACCCGTATCACCTTCAAAAGGTTAAAGCTCTGAACGACGCGGATTATCCTAGGCGAGTTGACTTTTCTCAGTGGTTTGTTGACCAAGTAGGTCGTGACCATCAGTTCTCGAGTATTCTGTTAACAGCCGATGAAGTTAATTTTTCCCGTGACAGTACACTCAACTTGCACAACACTCGTCAGTGGAATCAAAATTACCCAGACGGGACTAGTGTTAGAACTAATCAAGTGCAGTTCAGCCTAAATGTTTGGTGTGGTATTGTTGGCGACCATTTGTGCCGTTAGAAATGAGAAGGCTCATAAAGTTTCTGCACGATGGAGATCCACCCCGTTTTAGCCGTGACTCATCTTGACGCGACGTTTCCTTTAATGTGGATAGGTCGTGGTGAACCAGTTTATTTGCCAGCACGATCTCCCGATTTAAAACCATGAGTCTTTTTCCTCTGGGGCTATCTTAAAGACTTAGTTGACAACGAAAAATCGATGGCTATATGAAACTATCCGCAACACAGTTGGAATCTTTAAAAGAGTTTGAGAATCGTTTGTACTACGAGCTCATACCTCTACTAGAGCTGGAAGTGGTCATTTTGAATAATTTTGGTAATGTTTTAAACAAAACAGAAATTTGAATTTGTAAAAATTTATGTCGATTCTTTAAAAAACTTTATCTAAGTGTTATTAAATCCATTATAGTACTGATGACACTTAATACTCAAGTTTATTAATGACATCACAGTTTCAAAAGTTAGAAAACAATTATTTACTAAATGGAAGCAATTGTAAGCATTCACAAGTGCCACTTCGTGTATTCAACAGTAAAAGTACCATTTCGTATTCAACAGTAAAAGTACCATTCCGTTTCTTCAACAGTTTCTTTAACACGCGTATTTCGCTCTTGTGCGCTTTCCAAAATAAAAAGCTATATCCCAGCATCCATCGGGGAAAATACTTTGAATTGGCATTCACCTCGTGCAAGTTTTTATTTCCAAAATTTCTTATCCTGTTTAACAGTGTCGATTAAACTCGATTTTTTTAAATAATAATAATTAAAACAAGTTGGCAAGCCAAAATATACCTCTCCTCGGAAGAATTGTCCCTAGTGGTATTAATTTCTCGAGATAACCCTTAAAGATATATCTCCGCAATTTAGAGTTATTTGTTAAAAAAATTAACCCATTTCTATCCCGCCCGGTATAAAATTTTTATTATAATTAAAATAATTGAGACGAAACGACCAATTTTAATTTATTCAGAATATCATAAGTTAAGTAGTTACAACAGTAAGTTAGACGTACTATAACAATGCACAATTGAATTAAACCCTTTTACAGAACAAGTTTATCAGTTAAATATAATACGAAGCAAATTTTAATGAAATATCTACAGAGGCTTTTTGGAATTACTCGCTTACGAAATACTTGCCGCATCTTTAACGCTCATTTTATTTCAACACTCGCCCTTGATGAAGATACCGTAGATATCTGGTAGTGGACGACTCGTTCACTTCCTGTTGACGTTGTGACGCATACCACATGAAAAAGACCAATGCCGTCCAATTTCCAATATCATATAATGACTCGCACACCCAAGAAATCATTGACTGCGTTAGAAATCGTAGATATCCAAATATCCACACCAAATGTATTTACAAGAAGCAAAACCTTACCATCATCAAAGCACAGAGAGCCACTTGACTAACCGCCAGCTCTTAAAGCAATTAACGTTAAATTATCTCCTTTGAATTAACAGAACTATATATAGGTCGTTAAGAAAGTGGACCACCCACAGGGTCTACCCTTTAACCCTCTAATCTCGGCTGACTGCGCTAAAACAAGATTTAACCTTTAAAAAATACCAGATTAGGCCTTCATAAATTCATTAATAAAAAAAGACTTTATTACCTATTATGCTTACGATGCCTGTCTTAATTTCAGTGAATCTAAGCAGCTATCGGTGGTTCTGTGGTAGAGCGCTCGACTGCCAAGCCGAATGGTCTGGGTTCGAAACCTGGGTGGCGCATTTGTTTTTAATCAATAGAGAAACGCTAAATTAGAATTTCTTCGATGCAATAATTTCAATTTCAATTCTATTTCAATTAAACCAAAATTTCGTACTCTATTAAATACGCTTCCGATAAAGCTGAAGGTCTAATTTTCAATAAGGTGTAACAAGTGTCGGTGGTTCTGTGGTAGAACGTCCGCCTGTCAATCAGGAGGTCTCGGGTTCAAATCCCGCCCGATGCGATCGCAAATTGATACTAAGACGAATACCGTGTACAACTGGTGGAAACCCTGCCATTGGACGTTGAGAGGTAGCATTACACTCAGCACTCGGTCCGTCCCAAGGTCATTAAGAAGAAGTTGGAGAGAAAACGCCCATATAAACACAACAGACTCAACATGCACAACCATCAGAACACAAACACAACAAATTCAACACTCACAACCTACGCATAAACCTTACAAAAACGTAATACGCCAAACCGTCACGACGGTGAGCGAAAAAACACCATCCAAACCAAACCGCAAATGCATCCGTTAACGCTCACCGTCACACGGTGGTTTTGCCAACCCTTTGAGAAACTGCGTACGCAGTGATTACACTTTGCACCGAAAATGCGTTCGCAGTCCTGACAGACAGACAGACCCACCCACAGACCCACCCACAGACAGACACGGTCGTTGTATAACCCCTCCTAGGGGACTTTGTCCCCTCGGAGAGGTAAAAATCATGGTATGATTTAGCACACTTCTGCTAGTTCAATAATGAACTTTTTGCATTTGCTATTGTGTTTATCGCTTCACCTATAAAAAACCAAAGAATAAGAAATAAAAACAATTGAGTTCAAGGCAGAATGCCGAACTTCACATTATTGGCTATTTCGTTGTTTTGGGGCCGTGTTTTTGTGGGCCTAAAACTCTGAAACAATGTATTTTATGATCCATGTTCATAGAACATTTTTGACTCATTAGGACCCAAAGTATACTTCTGTGCGTGGGGGAGTAATTATCTACCTAAATTACACCTATGCTTAGACATTTTTATAACTTGAAATATTTATCACGCACACCTTGAGAAAACGGAAAATGCTCATTTATCGACTCACTTTTTTGGACGTTTTTGGATCATTTCAAATCGGCACGTCCGCTAGTCACAGCGCTTCAATAGTAGGTAGATATTTTCGCGTGTTCTTCGATTTCGGAGTAGCGTAAGAAGAATTACCCTATGACGTCATTTTGTTCTGATTCTGTGGGGTGAATAGTTCTAGTCGGGGGCCCTTTTAGTAGATAAATTTTGGATAATAAGACGGTTTAATCAGTTTACTCTTTTTACTCCTGCTTTTAAGGATGAGTAAAAAGTAAAAGTGTAGAGCACCAGAACAAACGAATAGTTTATTTTGTGTAAAAGGTTCCGAACAAGTGAAATGTATCCAACGACCTAGAATGTGTAGGTATGTACTTCCCCTCGAAGGAGTTTTATAATAAACTTTTGGTATAACCTATGGACTCGTGACCGGACTGTAAAGCTACCCTTTCCCTTTTTTTAGATGTCTTTTGAGATCTTTCTATCAATCAATAAATTGCAAATTTTAAGAGTTATTCTCCTTGACTTTTAACGACTTGAAACGTTTCTTATTGAAAGAGGTTTCTTGTTTGTTCGGCTAATTTTCTACCCATTTTTTGCTTGCGCCAAAATCATCACTCATCAAGTTAAAGAATATATGTACGAATATCATACCCTGGGTAGCCAGAAGAATTGTGACTATTATATTGTGGAATGAAATTTGTCAGCGAAGTAACCTAACCTCCTTTCATTTTAGAAAAAATGGGGAATCGGGAGTTCCCACTTGTCACGTATTAGAACACATACGAACGTATTTGCTATTATTAAATTAACAATTATAATAATTAAATGGGCTTGCCAATACGTAGTTTTTAAAGTGGAACAAAATCATCATTAAAGAAATGATGACACATTTATAAATGCTCTTAAAACGAAAATAAATAAACCTAGAAATCTTAAAATCGGACGTATTATAAAATTTGTTTAATCTAAAATATCCCACACTAAAATATCAAATGAAATCGACCTCAAAATGAAAAGAGTGGCAATAAAAATAATTTATCGACGAAAATACTTTTAGAAATTTTGCAATATAACCTGCGATTGATCATCCATTAACAGCAATGCATTTCTCGCGGTTGACACTTCTCTTTCCTGCTTCGCCCAAGGTGACCATTAGTGATACATAAATGATGTCGGTGGCGACATGAACGAAACGAAAAATGTCTTCAGCAAAGTGGATGAAATGGGAAAGCCTCGCGAGAGACTAATTTGAGCGCCATCTAGTGATGTTTTTGGATGTCGGAAAGACGTATAAAAAGAAGAATCTTTAAAAAGCTTGGTTTTCGACCGATCGTCTGTTTCCGTAGAACGGAATTCTGTTTTTTTATTAGATTTTGGCATTCTTTCATTGTCCGGAGGAGATCTGGAAATGAGCTCGCTCCATTTATTCGCTCTCTCGCGGCTTTATAGTTGGAATAACCAGCGGGACGAAATGGAATCTTCCGTCCCGATGACTTTCCACCGTAGCTTTTACCTATACGATAAAGTTACCCTGGGATAGGCGTATCTCGGTAACGGTACTGACTTTACCCTCCGCGTATCTTTGTCCGAACCACCGACGGCCCCTTGATCCGTCTATAGTTTAGCGCGAGGCTAAGCCAGCTATCCCACCTGTTTTCTTTTTCTAGCATTTCCGGATTCCACTTTCAGTCTTTGTCTCTTTCTCGGCAACCAGTAAGGGATATAAATGGCTCTCCAAGAATGTTTTCCCCGTTTGCGTATTTCGTTCGTTCGGATTCTCTTCGTCTTTGCCACGCTAGTCCGAGCGTGATCGAGTATTTACTCTTTCGGTCGGCCACCTTTTCACCAGCCTCAAACCCGCTACCAGATGACGAAAGTGTCCGAAGAACGCCAATATAGTAACATCTGGATATATTAGGGAAATGGCTCAGTTTTCCTCCGGTTCAAGTCGTATTCCGCCTCCGAGTAATAAATACCCTTATTCAACTACTCCGATTTATTTCCCGCCATTAGACCGCTCCAGCTGTGATTCTGAAACGACACTTTTCTACTTTTTAAAAAGGCAAAAATAAGAATCCTATATGTCTGGAAATTTATTGTAATAGTAAATGAGGCCCATTTAATATCCCGTATTAAAAATAAATACGGTTCGTAGCTTAACTTCTCCCTTCTTAGAACACCCCTGACCTTCCATAACCGCTGAAAGATTTCGTTATGGTTCTAGTAACCCCTTACGTACAATTTATCTTGGAAAGGGGGCTTTGAAAAATTAATAGATGTGGAGGGGGGTGAAGCGTGTTTCGGTTAGACGAAGCGAAACGAAATGTTAATCGGGCTTATCAATTTCCCTCGCGTTCCCAAGTTTTGCGGCTAATAAACGAGTCGGTTCCCGTACGAAGGGTCGATTTACCTCCCCCCTTTTCGTGGTTTCTCTTAATAGTAAGGGCAATACAGATCTTTCAAGGTACGGGTGCCGTCGCGAGGAGTTGCCTGATTAAAAGGCGCCCCAAACTTTGAAGTCTCGCGAATCAAAGCGTGAAAAGAAGCTTGTAGAATATTTCTCCGTGTTCGGAAACGTCAAGCGTCCGCCAACGGTGGCAGCTGAGACTGAGGGTTTCGTTTCTCGCTTTAATATGTCGGACAGTATCGCGATATGGGCTAGCCACGGCTATAAGCGTGGCGAGGGCGAGGGCCGACTAAAGGGATCGGATCCCGCGGGGTTCCGGAATATAAATGGCTTTTCGTCGCGGCCCTAATAGTTAGACTCCCGAGGGACTGGTGACTCTTGGAAATCTTGATGGATAGAATGTCCTACACCAGCCTATTCCCCCCCCCCCCTTCCAAAAAAAAAGTCCGGGGTTAAGGATGATTACATTCTCAACGAAAAATCCGACTGCGCCTGCCTTTACACCCCTTTCCCAGTCCCGTACAAGTTCCGTACAAGTTTCGCTTCAGCTTTTCTGTTTCTCTACGTAGTCGACTTCGTGGTCGAAAGGTAGAGTTCGCCGAAGGCTAAAACTCCCGGGAGAGGGGTAAAGTTTGCGAGATATATTTCTACGATACTCTAGCTTAAGGTGAACTTTCCAGGGATCATTTTGAACGGTACCCTGTCAACCGTCTCCCGGGTCCGCTATATACTTGAGAGATTTATTAACGCGAGAACACGGGTTTACAGGTGACACTGGAACTGAAAAGTTTCGCTAATTAACCTTTTACCGGTTACGCGGAGAAGGGGGACGTCGTCGAAGCATTTTCGGGGAAAGCTTTAAATGACAACTCTCGTTCGGCGTATAGCCGGCGCACTACGACGGTTTGAAAAGTTTGATTTCGTTTCCAATTAACTGACCGAGTCCCGGTCCGATAGCTATGTCACGGGCGGACGACGGCGCTGGTCGTTTCGAAGAACATACGCCCGAACTCACCTACTGAGTAAAATTGAAAGCGATTCTCCGCTTAAGTTCGCCGTATCGTGTAGCTTCTACTCTAAGGGACATCGAACCACGTCCGATCCTCCGCGTTGGAAGTGGGCGGAGAGGAGTTCGTTTTCCAATACTTAACTCGTCCAAGTTTTAATACGATTTTGCCCATCCGAGTATAACGAAGGCGTTGGTACGGAGTAGCTCGGGCGATGGATGCTCCGAGTGCAGTCCTTCCCCGCAAGGCCTCGTACGGAGAGTCCATATTTCGCGTCGCCCCAGAGTTAGAGACAGCTGCTAATTTTCCCTCGGCACCCGCTCGTTGAAGATCGCCCGATGTTTTACAGGCTTTATGGATTGATAACCGCGCAATTTCTATCGTACTCTATCGTGACGGATTGAGAGAGTGAGATAAAGAGTATGCGCGCTCCGTATCTCGGTCAGGCTGACCCTCGCTTTCGACGGGGAATTGCCTTTTGAGGATCACCGGCTTTTTATTACATTACACGGACGTCCCTCTCTATTACTCGCTCTTTTTTCCGTGTTTTCCCCGATAGGCCGTCATTTTTTTATTATGGCAAACCCGCCACCGACATCCGATTCCCCGTAATTACGCCTACCGTTACCATCCAGTACCGGAAATATTACTCGTTCCTTGATGTGTATGGAAATGACCGCAATTTGTCATTCAAACTGTATATGGAGAATGAGTAAACCGTACGTCCCTCGACTCTTTTCGTCACGCGAGCGATTGACTGTATCTCAATATCTCGACGAAATAGCCGCGTATACATTTTCTTCAACCGTCCATCTTTATCCAAATTTAGGCTGGTTTTCACCAGGACAGAAACGCGACGACGGCGAGGGCGGACGCAAAAATATGGTATTAGGCCTAAAGGCTGGTTTACACTAGGGCAAAAACGCCACAACGGTGACAGTCGACGCAAAAATATTGTATTAGGACTAAAGGCTGGTTTACACTAGGGCAAAAACGCCACAACGGTGACAGTCAACGCAAAAATATTGTATTAGGACTAAAGGCTGGTTTACACTAGGGCAAAAACGCCACAACGGTGACAGTCGACGCAAAAATATTGTATTAGGCCTAAAGGATGGTTTACACTAGGGCAAAAAACGCCACAACGGTGACAGTCGACGCAAAAATATTGCATTAGGCCTAACGGGAATTTTTCGCGTCGACGTTCACCGTCGTGGCGTTTTTGCCCTAGTGAAAACCAGCCTTAACGGGGATTTTTTGCGGTGAATCTAACCGTCGTGGCGTTTTTGGCCTAGTGAAAACTAGGTCTATACCAAAGACTAGCGTCTTAAAAAGTGACGCCTCGTTCTTCTCATTCGATACCTCCTTGTTTACTTTCGTACCTAGGAGGCCAACGTAAAAAGGGTTTACACTTCCAAATACAAGTTTACCGTCGTCACTCTCTTATTCCGCGAGCCAACAGTTGGGTAATTTCACGCTTCCGCGAACTGCGGCTGGGATTGTCCGAAATCGATTTCCCGGGCAGAGTATAACAGCTGGAAAGAGAGTTTCTTTAGTAGACGAAGCCCTATAAAACACGCATCAACTATGGATGGGGGAAAAAGGGTATTTTTTCGCCTCCTAGCTTTTGTTTCTTTAAGCCGTGTAAACATGGCCGGCGCTATTGAGAAAAGTAATAGAAACCGCGTTTAGAGAGGGTCGGCGTTTCTTCGCGAAAGGCGAAGGGCGCTGCCTCGAGACGTACGCCACGCCGTTACCCCTTCGACACTCCTTTCTTTTCGCTCTTCAATGTCGTATCCGTTTGACCGCGGCTCGGTTGACAGGTTCCTCCCCGTCTGTCACTAGCAAACTATACCCCTTCTATCGCGTTTGAAGTGACTACCCGGTGGTTATTGTTTCCGTTACGTACGAACAACTTATTAAACATCGATCGAGAAAGAATGGCTGTCCTTTCGATTTTGGGCGGGACAACTTTAATAAAGCGTCCCGCTCCAAATAATAAAAAAACGGCGAAGAAAAAAGTATTCGCAGCCTCGCAAAAAGAAGGATGAAAAAATGAAAAGAAGCCACTCGGTGCTACGAAGAGAGAGAGAGAGAGAGAGTCGGAATTTGGACAGACGACAAAAAATTCAGCGGGGATTCGAAACTAAGAAAGTGTCATTCGTAATTTTAGTGTTTGAATTTTTTGCGACGTTTTTACAGAACTTTTCCAGCTACTCGGCGAATGTCCTCGTTTCATTAAATAGTATTTAATAAATACGTATCCTTGTTCCACGATTTTCAATCCCTTTTTTACGAGGGTAATGGCGTTGTGTCTTACAAATTGAAAGTTTCGTTGAATTGAAAGTTTCCTTGAATTTTTTGCTCTTTAATTAATACGGATTTATCCTTAGTTAAAATGTTTTTTTTTTAGACAATGAAGTTTGACAAGTTTAGTGGCATAGGTGCTTGTTTTATTTAAACTAGAAATGGTTAATATAATAATATAATAAGTATAACATTCGATAGTGTTCGATCTACTTTCTGTTTTCCAATTCTCTCCCCACTGGTTAAAAGGGGTTTTTCCCCCGAATTCTTCCGTTTCCCATTTCCAAAAAAACCTGTTGAGTTTAACGGTAATAGTGAGTGTAGGGAGCTGGTGGGTGGTGTGTCACGAACGGCTTACCACCGCCCTCCTACGAATTGAAACTAGGTCCAACCTGAATTAAAAGCATTAAAGGCTGGTTTTCACTAGGGCAAAAAACGCCACAACGGTGAGAGTCGACGCAAAAATATTGCATTAGGCCTAACGGGAATTTTTCGAGTCGACGTACACCGTCGTGGCGTTTTTGTCCTAATGAAAACCAGCTTTAAAAGTCATCGACTTGGACTTGAGTTGTTTAGGTTAGCTGGTTATTATAGTTAGACTCGATTTAGGCCGAAAGTGCGTCAAGAAGGCGAGAGCTATCACGTGGACTTATTTGAAAAGCAGAATCAGAAGGTACGAATTCTTAGCTGCGTAGGAGCTGTTGAACCCGCGCCGCGCAAAGAAATTCGGACGCAATCAATAGCTCATTTTGACGTAAGCATTATATAATTTCTGACGGTACCGGTTCCTGGGTTAAATTGGTTATTAATCATCGTTGACTCGAAAAGAAATTAACTGCCAGGATCGATGGCGGCCAACAAAAAATGAAAATATTAGAGGCTCTTTAACTTGGGGACTTGTATCGCGAAACGCCGATGATGGAAAAAAGATGCTCTATAAAAACGGTGGAGGGAAAAACAAAAGACGGCCGTAATTAAAGAGAGAGAGAGAGAGAGAGAGAGTATTGTTCTTATCGATTGGCTCCTTCCTCCGAATTATTTTTCCTTCAAGTTGAAGGACAAACTGTCGGGCCCACGTCTCTTGTCCCTTATAATCCCGAAACCCAAATTTCTGACGTACTTTTATCGGGAGTTGAGATAACATTGCGCAGTTATAGATGCTTAATAAAATTAAGGCTGGTTTTCACTTGAACCAAAACGCCACGATGGTGACCGTCGACGCTAAAAATCCCCGTTAGGCCTAACGCAATGTTTTTGCGTCGAGCTTCACCATCAGGGCGGTTTTGTCCTACTGAAAACAAGCCCTTAGAAGATCTTTCCAGTTATGACCTATTTTTTATTTACAAACGCCCGTAAAAGTGTCTAATCCATGGTGTTCGAGGGGAAGACAATTTTCAGGGACTCGTCACTTTAATGAGGCGGTGGGTGTAGGACCCACTTCCGTACAATTTGGCCTAATTAAATTTAGTTTCCATCGCGTAAATTACTCGAAGCGCGTATGTACCAAAACACGTTTGAATTAAAAATCAAGCAGCGTCTACGACTCGCCGATTATACGACTTAATTTAGCGCGTTAATTTCGCGACTGGATTGCTTTGAGATTCAGCACGCGTTGAAGGAATAAAAGTGAATCAGATTTCGTTCGAGGAAGAGGAAGCGGGGGCCAAAAGGGTCCCGTTCGCGACCAGGCGCGCTCGTTCCATTAGGCCGTTCTCAAAAGACGTTTCTCCTTCGACCCGGACCTCGCGTCGTACTTCATCGTACATAAGCGCTTCTTATTATGACATTTTTTTTTGTCCTCCGGGTCGTGACACCACGTTGAAACGGAGCGGGAAGTCTGGGACGATAATGGAAAAGCGCGGGTTTTCCCGCTATAATTTATAGAGAACTCAAATACCAGGACGTCCCTTCGTCTTTGGCCTTTTGACTGGCTCGACTTACGTTTTCAACACGTAGGAAAAAGCAGAAACAATTTAAAAGTCCAGCTTAGTCGTAATTACTATTCCGGGCTCCACTTTGTCGCTCAACGTTGCTTCCATTTGGTTCCTGCGAGGCGACTCGGGAAGAATTACCCTCTCGGGGGCTTTTTAGGGCGCTTTGCGGTTCCCGAATAGAAATGACCTGATTTGGGAGGACCCTAAAAGCTACGTTGGATTGGATCGCGTCGCTACAATATTTATTCAAAGGCGCAATAAGAAACGTGACCATAGGTCATCGTCGGCGTGACCCGGTGCCGTATTACCGAAAAATGCGCCCGGAATTCCGTAAAGTCGGCTATTTCTCGAGGGTGGTGGTCGACTCCATGCTGTACGCTGTTCTTCGTTTTGGTGGCTTTTTTACGCGATCGATTTTAGGGTTCAAAATGTGTGTTGGGTGAGGTAGGATTCCTCCATGCCCGAACAAACATCTGTTACTCTTTTCGTGTTTTGTTTTCGCTATAGACGTTTTGTTTTCATTTTCGCGTCCCTCCCCTCCCCCTCGCCTTTTGCAAATAGAGCGGAAAAGATAGAATCACTGGGGTAGTTTTTGTTGTTTATTTTGTACACAGGTTGGTCTGGTATTAACTTCTAATGGGTCTTTACATTGTTTCTTCTTCCGTTCCGCGTGGTTCGCCTCAGAAAAGATCCTCCGCGCTTAGTACGGTTTCGACTCATCAATCAAAACGTATTAACCGGGACCACGGCTATAGTATCGCCTTGTATAGCGCTTTCCTAATAGACTGTTGTCGGATATAAACCGTCGCGACAAAGTTTCGCCGCTGGTCAGATTCGTCAGATTCCGCGGATCATGCACCAAGTTCCACCTCATCCATCAAAATTTCGAAGCGCTCTTTCTTTAATTCCTAACTTTCTCCTTTTCCCAGAGGCGTTTTGCATTTCGTCATTTCATTATCCCTTTCTCCACGCTTTTTCTTTACAGTTAACCCGGTAGTTCCGTTAAAGGTAGTTCCAAGGTTAATCATACGCCGTATATTTTACCTCGTCCCCCACTTTCGTCAGTATCATCGGGTAAACACCGCGCTGCCCGCGGCTGATGGTCTTCTTTACATAGACTTTTTTCTTAGTTTCCTAATGAGGATGATGACCCCGCGTTTTTGAGTCAGGACTCGTTATTTACGAGGATACGCTGACAGATAAGTCATTTTTATTTTTAAACGAAGTCGTTTCTGGTCGAGCTAAGATTTAGCGTTCGAAATCGTCGCTAATTGGAATAGGACGGCTTAAATGAAGCTGGTCTTTTACAGTTTAGCCCTTAGAAGTGGTTAAGTTGTCTATTAAGCTCAATATTACAAAGATATACGTTAATATCTACTATGAAATCCGCTTTGAAAAGGTGACAAATTCGTTCTAAACGCGACTCGTACACTTGGATCTCTACCAGCTTTTGGCAAGAGCGCGGCTCCCGTCGTTATTTCATTACCATCGCAGCGAGATGTTTGTTTTCTTTGATGTTTTTTCTTGGTGTGGGAGAGGTCAGGCGAGAGCGCGGAGGAAAAGAATGTAACTCAAAATATATACGGTATGTTTTTTTTTGCGCCGAAGGGTGAGATGTAGGCAGCGCTGAGGAGTAATTAAGAAACGTCGACGCCTCACGTTTTCGCGGTCCATTAATTCACCTTCGTCGTCGCCTCATCGTCGAATATGATTTTTCACTTCCGGCACGAATGTATCAACCCTTGCTGCCAAAGTAGCTCTTCTCTCTTCCACTGTCTTACAACTTTCCAAAAGTTTGCCTGTCTCGCAACGTAAATTTGTAGCTTTAGTCCAGAATTTAGACTTTAAAATTTTCTCTCGTAAAACATGAAAAGGGAATCTCCGAAATCGTTTTCGTTTCGAAGTCGTCCGCCAATTCATCATAGGAGGGAATCGCCCGTTCCGATCGGCCTGTTATTCCAAAAGAAAAAGAATATACGCTCGATTTTGTGCCATCTTTTTGTTTTGGGTTTCGGAGTATCTCAAATTCTCAATTTGGACGTGATTACCCTCTTCCTTCAAAATTCCCGGAAGAAACAACATTTCTGAGAAGTTGGATCGCGGCTTAGCCCTTATTTGATCCGTTTTCTCATTTTAAAGAGACTTTAGGAGGGTACTCTCGCGTTGTCAGGATATTGTATTTCATCATTTGGAGAACTCAGATTACGGAGAGAATTTGACGTTGGGAAATTGAGAAATATTCTATTCGCATTGTTATCGTATTAGAATATAATTTACGATCAATATTCCCAAAACTCTTTCGAAAGCAATTCCCAATAGTCTTATTGATTTCGAATTGCAAACGACGCCTTAAGTCGCGCGCAAATCCAATAATTTAAGCCTAAATTCGAAGAGATCCGGTCTCAGTCAGCCCCGCGAATATTAATATCAAGAATATTGGACTTCATTTCCTTATCGCGTAGTTCATAATGGAAATATTATAATTCCGGCCAGTTCTATTAAACGCCACTAAAGTTCCCTTTACCCGCGTATTTATTATGGAGTTGTGTTTGGCGTTAAACGCGTACGCGGCTCTTTTGTCTCGCGAATGCCTCAGTTTCAATTCCCTTCATATTGCATTCCCTCGGCTTTTCCTACGAATAATGTATTTGTACAAATATTGAATCGTACGCGTTGGCCGACAGCAGCGGAAAGTACCCTTCCTCCCCACTTTTAAATTCGGGTTCACTCTCTAGATAAACACGTCTTTCTGACGGCCAGATGACAATTAGGATATTGGATTTAAAGTGGATGGTTCCGTTATCTTCCGTCCCAGTTCCTCGACACCCTTTGGAGACGAGGAAAATGATCACCGGAGAAGGAAAAAAGTACCTTGTCAAAATCTCTTTTTCGCGACGCTTGACCGGTTTCGTCTCGACCTTTCTCTCGTTTTGGCTTGACCGATGTCCCAATCGGTAGAAGGAAAAATACTGACATTTTTTTCGCTTTACAAGCATTTTTTTAGTTCCACTTGTATCTGGCAGGGTTGTCCATAGTTTGAACCACCTCACTGGGAGTAGGTTAACTGACGTAGTCTTCTCTGTCCGATAACAATGACCAGCGTTCCTTTAGTTTCTAGCGGGATAAAAGGACTCCTTATATCGTAGATTTGTTCATCCGCTAAAGCCTCTTCAAATCTGAACATCCCCTCTTCCATCCGGGACCAATTCGCCCATCGAAAACGTTGGCTGTCCCGGCTCGAAAGAAACAAGACGGAAGCGTGAAAACCAAGAAGCAAAGTCGTAAGTCGAATAAAATCAATTCGCGCCCTTGTTTTTGTGGAAAAGGGATCGAGGGGGTGGCTTGGGGTGGCTTGGGGTGGCTCTCCGAAGGCTGGCTATCTTCCGTAATAATAGTCCCGGGACTAATCTTGCCGGAAATCTCCGGAAATCTGGGCTATTTCACGCCTTTTCGAGGTTGTTCGCCGACCTCTTTCGTTTTAGCTCTCTTAACTGTCTTTAATCATTGATGAAATTTTTTCTTCTTCTGTTTAATCATCGGGACAGGGAGCGGGGGGGGGGCGATGCTTAATGGGTGCACCCTGCGACGCGACGAAGCGTGCTCGCCGGAGACCTAACGCTGTTTCCCTTAATCTACGGGGTGTTACGTTTCCACGCCTTTTATCTGAACACGTGGCTCTTTTAAGTAAACCCTGCCGCGTAATGGTTTAAAACGGGGACGCTAAGGTAAACGTACACCGACTCTTCATTCTTAATCTTTCCGTCGGCTCCTTTTCTACTATTCGTGGGGCCTTCGATTCGCGGCGTAGATAACGGGTCGGACTTTAATCCCCCGAAGCGAGAGCTTCGACTGGGTTCCTATATGCTAAAATCTCACGGGAGAAGGGAACGAATTCGAAATGAAAACGAGTCCATTTAATTAAAACCTAGAGACTATTAACTACTTCAGTCGATTTTTCATGCCAAAAAAGTCTTTCAATTCCTGGACAAACTGTCATTTAATGGGAATAATAGTACGCTCGGAAAACGCCGAGCGATAATTAAATCTAATAGATTCGGTAAAACATATAGATTCTCTTCACGGTTAAGTACCCGCTTGAAATTTGTGACAGTTTATATCGGAATTATATAATACATAATCAACGATCTAGGAAAATAAACCACCGAATCCGAAGTTAGTTTATTAGTCCAATGTAAGCTAGCCCTCTTGAAAACGTGAACGGGTAACTTGTAGGAGTGTATAGGTTGTACCAGAAGTAAATGAACCGAAGTTATCGAAATAGCGCTCAGAATCGGACGGCGTTTTCCCAGTGGCGGCGCCAGGGGTAGGCCACGCAGGCTACAGCCTACTTTTATTTCGCTTGTAGGGGCCCCTTCATCTAGATTTGGGGCCCCGAACAGCCCAATAAAATGATTTGCGAAACTAGAAATATCAAAATCCGAATTAAAAGCCTGCTGTTTTTAAGTTGCGAACACTGAACAGTGATTTCTAATATTTTTTCGAACGCAGCCTTGATTCGTTGTAGTTGCTCAACTAGCTACTTCAAAAAGTGTTGCATCGTTAGACAGATGGTAAATTGCGCGGTTTTCCAACTCTCCGAGTCCCAATTTCCAAAATAAAGATAAAATCATTTAGTTGGGAATAAATAGAGGTACCACTAAATCTGGCTGGCGTGGGACCAATTTCGTTCAATAAGGAGACTTTATCAACTTTATCGTTCTACCGTGGCGGCATCTGTCTCTAGTGGTGGAAACTATATTGCAATTGAATCTGATGCGAAATTGAAATGTATGATTACTCGTAACAAGCAAACCTTTGAAGTTGTTTAAAAATTATTTTATTCTGTCAACACGATCCTTTTTAACTCAAGTTACAGTGAGTTAGCTAATAATTATTTATTTTTAGCCATATAAATTTACAAAATATAGATGGCGCTACCACCTAATTATAAATATGAATTTCGTACAGTCTTATCAGAACAGGTCCCGCGTAACCATGACAACCGAAATCGTAATTGTAATTCTAGCAGTATTATTCCCAATTCAATGGATAAAATCATGGACACTGGGTTAGAGATACAGTGTCCATGATAAAATAAAGCGTGGCAACTGGCAAGTGTTTTTGCAATAATTGTAAGTGAAAATGGAAAATGCTGTTGGAGGATGTTGCCCATATGTGCATTGTTATGCTCATCGACTAAAAAAAATAACTTCCGAGTACATTTAAACAGTCATGTACATTTCTTTTGTAAATTATTAAAAATAAACCGGTTTTGTCACAGTTTTGTTTAGTTAGTGTATGTAAAGGGGGGTCCCCAAATTAAAGAATTAAGTAGCCTACCCATAGTAATATCCTGGTGCCGCCACTGCGTTTTCCTTATGAAAATGATGAGAAAATAGGGCCAAAAAAAAGCTAATTTCCATCCCCGCCTTTTGACACGATAAATTGCACTTGGGAATTGTGGGTCTAGCTATTTCTAGGTATAAAAAATGGTTTCATAAAAACTAAAACCTTTTTTTTCGAGGTCAAAATATAAATTCATAAGGAAAACGCCTCCAACAAAGGGAGTATAGCAGTCTGATAACTTCGGTTCATTTACTTTTGGTTGTACGCAATAAAGCAACGTCTACCCTCAGCTACAAGTTTCCCCGTTCATGTTTTCAAGAGAGGTAACTTACCCGTCAATTGAACTGAGAATGGGTATTTACTTTTTATGTAAACCTTATTTTCCTGATATAATGCTTCCTTATACATGTATACTTTCGTACAGGGTGTACACTTAAAAATGATCCAGAGCTAATAATTGAAAAGCTATTTTTCCTAGGAATTTAATATTTTCAGATCGCATAGCACGCGCAGGGGGTCATTAGCTGACAGTAGCGGCGTAAGCAACAAGCCGGAGTAGGCCTGGGCCTACTTTAAATTTTGGTAGGGGCCTCCAAAATTTAATAAATGAGCCTCCAAATTATTTAATATCAGAAAATCTGTATTCTGTTTGCGAAATAAATTATTTATTTATTAATTTTTCGCTTAACAACACTGCTGTTTTTATTTCTTTCAAAGGCACGAGTAACTTTTCTTTGACATTAGTGTATTTTTTAGTTTTAATTTTTGGCGAGCGCTACTATATCCAAATTGTATCTTTAATTTTATCTTTACAAATAAATGGTTCTTAAACTTAATTTTGGGGGGCCTCCAAATGGTTTGGCCTACCTCCCCAAAAATCCTGGCGCCGCTACTGTTAGCTGATACAAAACTTAATGACCTTGAAAGTCATTCAAAATCTATTTCGAGAACCGTTGGGCTTATAGAGACTCCTTTCCATTTAGAAAGGTGGCCGACATCGCATGTTATTCCCAAGTGACTTGGTATCGATGAATATTGGCCAATAGGAAGCCAAGAAATTAAACCCGAAAAACAATATTTTGAATGACCTTCAGGACATGATTCAAGGTCATTGAGTTTTGTATCAGCACTGAAAATATGTAATTCCTAGGAAAATTAGCTTTTTAATTATTAGCTCAGGATCGTTTTTTAGTGGACACCCTGTATAGGTGTGTTAGTTAACTGCGAAGAACAATAATCTTTTTACACAGTGTATATATAGGAGGGCGGCACTTTAACGAATATAGGTTTTGCAAGCTTTAAGGTCTAAGGCGCATCTCGTAAAGCGAAACGACTTAGTTTTGATGTTCGCGATGAAAATAACCTATTATTATCGTCGAATCGAGTATATACTTTAAGTGATTAATCCGAGCCAGTCTTAAGCTTAACGAGGAGTGCCGTGGAAGGGTTCTCGGTCGAAGAAACGGCGCTCTTTTATACGTAAGCCCGCTTTCAGGAACAACCATAAATTATCGCTTAAGTCACTTGTAGATAACAAAGTTGACACCATCTCGTTTTACGAGGGACCGACCTTTTTTTGGTGACGAAGTATGCATAACGCGCTCGCGACGCGTATTTTTTATAACCCTGGACAGTCTTCTTAACACCAAGGACGACTATAGATCACCAGGCTCTGTTTGATCGGAGCGAGGTTTCGCGTAGGCGAAGGGCAGAGACACGCTCGTCATAAGGCGGGATGAGCTTTCCCTTCGTAATCGCTTTCTCGATTACGACCCGAAACAAGGTCGCAAAAAAGGGCTAAAGCGAACCTAAAGTGGTAGAGTTGTAACCTTTACTCTTTGTCCGTAGTTATACTATCGCTTGGGGCCTCGCCAAATTAGTGGTGGATAATTATAACAAGGGTCAGCCTTCGTATATATTCGCCGACGGTAGATCCGAAACCTCCCTTGATTGTAAAGGCAACATATTGATTATATCATAAGCCCCCCCCCCGGCGCTTTTGCCCCGAAAGATCGTAATCCCCCCCTCTCGTATAAGAGGTTTACAACTAGCCCGAAACCATTATTACTCATTACTGTATAACTATGTTATTACAACGGAAGTAAAGGACAGGATGCTGATCATGTAACGGATGTGTTTGTTGATCATTGTTTCGACTGTTAAGGTTAGGAAAGTTCAGACCTTAAAGTTATAAGCTCTATACCAACAACGACAAATATAGATGACATCAAATGAGCTCCCACGTGTATTATTAGCTCTACCATTTCGGTCGTTATTGAAATTTACCGAGCTACTTTGAGTTACGGAATTCTATGTTCTTTAAGCAGATTTTTTTCTGTTAACACGAATAAATTTGTGGTTATTGTCATACCGGAGGCTCGTTACCGTCATCACCGAAAAAAGTTGCTCGATTCGTCTAAAGGACAGCTTAAGGATTCCAACTTAGCATTAAGAGATCTGAAATCCCGTATAGGTATTTTCAAAACTTTAATGGTTGGGGATCATCTTCCCAGTAGAGCTCGCGTATTTTATGATAATAAGATATACTGGGAGCTCGAGTGGTTATATATTGGGACGGGCAAATTGTAATTAGAGCTAGAGCATTACTTCCAAACGCGCCAATTAAAATTTGACGCGAAATCTCGGTAGAGTGTCGGAGGGTGGGGGTGGGGAGAGAAAAATGGAAGCGACACCTCGCTTTCTCTTTGTTCGCTAAATTAAAATTAGTTATAGCGGCAGTCTCACGGGTATTAAAAGTAATTGGCCCGTTGCTATAATATCCCTATTTTGCAGCGAAACGGCGCGTTTGACGTTGATACTCGCGCCTCGGTTATTAGAGAAAGTGGCACGCCCGGGAGTTGACGGTACGACGAAAGAACGGCGAGGGGGTGAAGTCTCTATTGACCGTAGAAGAGTGAATTATCGACCGAGTCAGGTTGGCGAAACGTACAACGACGGTGGCGCATCTCGGCATAATCTCGTAATATATTACCGGAGCCAGATTACCGCGTGGCCTCGCCGAAGACCGTATAGTGATCTAGTAGAGGCCGCGGGAAACATTGCCGAAGGATACCCGGCTCAACGGGACGCGAGCTTCTCGAAGTAACGACGTGAGGAATTGGTCGTCCGGAAACGTATTGAAAATGAACTAACGCCGATTCGTCGAAATTCTCCGAGCTTCGTTGTAAATCCGCAAACTTTATTAAACTCGGTAGTTGAGATAGCGTGGCGTAGAGTGATCTAGGCTACCCCTCGCGGCGTTCGTCGTCTTTCCTAGAGAGACCATTCGCTAATCGTTCGGTTGGACCACTCCTAATTATAATTCGCCGCCCCCACCATATCCCCGCGAGCGCCCAGTTTACCTTCCCTCGCCTGTATAATTCGATTTCTAGTCGACCTTAGTACTTATCTGTCACGGCCATTTTACCAGCTCCTAATCAATTTATCGGGAATTCGTCGCGTTGATGGTCCCGTTCTATTGTCAGAGTAATTGGCGCGCTCCGATTACTTCAAAACGCGCCCTTTCACGCTTATTTTCCAAACCATTACCACCTTTAAATAGGCTTCGAACGTTCTATATATTTTTTATTACATGTCGTGCTTACGATAAATATTCACGCTGTTACGCGAGGGAGCGTTATGGGCGTTTGGACAATGTAACGCTAAAACGGTATTTGAGTTTTCGCTTTTTTTCCAACGTTCCGTTAATGTCCGTATGGCGTTACTAGGGCGGCGATATTTGAATAAGGAATATTGCTTTTGAGAAAATATCGCGATGGCCATATTTGTACGAAATAACGCCGTTTTTTGAAATATTCTTTCCAAAATTTTTTAATACAAACACCATTAATCTTTCAGATTTTTTGTTCGGTCCATCGGAGAAATCTGAGAAATTATTGAAAAAGAGCAAAGATCTCACTCGCCACAACCGATACGAAACAAAAACTGTCGGTTTCAATTACGTTTAGCATCGACCTTTAAAAGAAAAAAAAGCGGAAAGAATGATTTTCGGAAAAAATATGGAAACGATATCGCGATCCATTTCACCGTTCGGAGAAAGAAACACATTGTTTCAATTTCGAGATTATACCGGTAGATGGCGAAAGAAAATATTCCCCGGGACAATTTGGATAAGCGAGAGGCGCGGTCTAGGTTACGAAGAGAGCCCCGTCTATATTCCTTTTATGTAAATAAGAATCGTTGAAATATTATCGCGGCAGGTTTCGTCGATAATAAAAAGGAGCTAAAACGTTTTTTATGTTTTTCGAATGTCGCCTCATCTTCGAGGCGCCCCCGACGCTCTCTCCTTTCGTTCTCTTTCCCGATTCGAATCTTCTCCGATCCATCTTGATCCCGCTGGAAGATAGCGAGATGGCGAGAGAGGGATAAATATATATTCACACGCCCTTCGCAACTTTATAGTTAGCTGGCCCATCTACGTCTGTGAAACCTTACGAAAAGCGAAAGTTTTACGTTAGGTAATTGAGATACCGACGGCGCGGCAGGCTCGATCCGAATTCTAGACACGTCAACCTGAAGGTATAAAAATGTCCTTCCTCCAACTTTTGATCTTATTTATTTTTTGTAGGGATGCACCGCGTACTCCTTTTAACTTTCGCGCCATACGAGATATAAATATTTTTCTCTTTCTCATCGATATAATTCTTTTGGGATGCCAAATTCTTTTATATTTATAGTCCGTTCGAAGATTTATGACCATTGGCGGGTTCCTATTCGTGAATTTTCAAATTTCGGCTCTTCTCGGTGGCGCGTGCTGGCTCGAGCGTTTACGATACAACTTGTTGAAAACTTCTAAAAAACCCGAGGGGGGTATGAGACGGCATTGGGGAAGCGCCGCGCGCCATAGCCGTAAACAAAAGGTATTGGTATAAATTATTCTCGTTCTTCGCAGGCGGAGGGAAGAAATTATATAGATAAATCTCGGCTCTTCTTACCTGTCATTCGCCCCGTAATTCGTTTCGGCAACATTTCAGAATGGATAATACAATAGGAGTCTACCCGTTTTAAATTATTATAATTAGAGTGACGGAAACGGGGGGGGGGGGTGCAGGAATCCGGTGACATTTTCTATTCAGCCGACTCATTCTTATTCAAAAGGGAGGAAATTCGATAAACGAGCCGCCCCTCCCGATCCTTTCTGGCCGTGGCGTGTGCCTTTGAGTTTATTCGATTGGAGCTCCAGAGAAATTATCTCAACCGTTGCCTTTATGAATATGCCAGATTAAGATACGCGCTTGTTATTGGGTATATTTTAGAGAATTTGACATTAAATTAAATTGAAAATTCAAAACGTGATTGCCCAAGACGATTACCACTTAAGATTGGGGTTTCAGTGGACGTTATATTTCAAAATATGGTTGCGTAAAACAGAGGCGTAGCTAAAAGGAAAGTACTGAATGTATTTAAAATCCCCTTTATTTTTGAAAATCAAAAAATAAAGGATTAAAAATAGGATTTGGAAATTATGGAATAATTTTACAAAACTGGTGAAATTATTTGGTAGTTACTGAAATTTAATTTTTAATTTGAGGAAGTGTCCAAAACCCACTGATATTTAAGTGTTTTCAACATTTGTCACGGTTTAAACTTGCCAAATAAATACAATATTTTTAAACTTGACTCTTTTACTTATGCATGATATATTCATTTGTATTTATTATCTTTTAGATAGCAATAGGCGTCGTGAATTATAATATATATATATATATATATATATATATATATATATATATTATAATTCCGTGGAGGAAGTATACGGAGAGCCAACTTTAAACAACGAGAATTTATGTGATTTTTGAAAATCACTGCCGTCATTTTCCTTCAAATTATCTATAAATTGGAATCCAGATTAAAAAATATGACAATTTCGTTATTTTGTGGATAAAAAAGTATTGATAGTGCTTACTAACTACTTTTAAAACAATTCGCTAAGTCGGTTCTCCTTATTCTTCCTCCTTGATTCTTCTGTCGCTGTTGGTGAGCATGGCCTGTTTTTATTAATTGTGAAATTATGTATCCCCCCAAAATCAAAATTCTAGCTACTCTACTGGAATGTCCCTTGGGGGGGGGGGGGGGGGGAACCTCCTCCAATGATTTTGGTCAGTTGGCACAATGAAGTTTTTCACGATCTTTAATTAGGAACAATTCTTTCAAGAAGTTACTCGGAAAAATTAGCTTAGAGTTGGCCAAATCAATTCTTCTCCCCACCGATCCATCCGTTCTAATTTTGTTATTTCTTTAAAAATACTGGCTTGACATTTGCTATAATTTTTATTTTTTTTATTTTTAAATAGAGCTAATACCCAAGGCACCACCTTCGACCACATAAGCAATGTTGCTTGTGCGTGATCAAGTAACTAACTATTACCGTTAACCACAGCAAGTTTTTATGGGAAGGGGAAACCGAAGATCTCGGTGGAAAACCCCTTTAACCAGTGGGGAGAGAACTTACAAACTCTACGCAGAAGGAGTGGTTCCGGATTTTCACCCAGTGACACTAGCTGGGATCGAACCCGGCTCCTTTTCCTGCGAGGAGAAAGTGCTAACCACTCCGCCACCCCACCATAAGGTAGGTCTAAGTGGCTGCATTTAAATATGGCAACATAATAACCCCAGCGTAAACCTTTTCGTATTTTAGATCGCTAGTTGCGAATGTAGCAAGGCGTCGCGTGTTTTTACGAGGCGATAAAATTTTGTTATTCTTCCCGTCATATGATGGCGCTGTTGTTTCAAGCTCAAGGTTTCTGGGTCGCGCCGTATTTTGGTAATATAATTTTGCAGTCCAGAATGCGTAATAATTCATATTCTCAGGTGCACTTTGCAGAGGCCATAATAGCTTGTACATCTCTAATTCCAAATATAAACAATATATAAATATATGCGTGTACGCAGTTAAGCCACTCGCGCACTTAGCCTTGATCAAATCTTTCAACGTAAACAATCTGGAGATGACACCTGAAGATAACTCAAATTTTAAACACACTACAGCGTACCTCCTGTGAAAACAAATTGAGCGATAGATATTCCAAGGTATCATTATTTTTATTAACCTTTACGGATATATATCGTATATTTCAAATGGTATAACGGCAACTGGCGTATACAATGATAGAGTCATTCTCGAGACCGTAAAACTCGTTTTTATTTTTTTGAAAATATAAATTCTTACCGTAAGAGGTTTAACGGTATGACGGCAAAAAATATTTTTCATATATTTTCACGTTTATGAAAAACCGTGTGGATTTTGATATTCTTAAATTTTTTTTGGCTCCTTGAAAAGAACGAGTAGACGCGTGCGTTGTGGGGGGGGGGGGAAAGGAAGGGGCGAAGGCAGATATACGGCCGCTTATTGTCAGCTCTTTCCCTTTAAGATTGGGAATAGTGCCGAGAAACGTGATTTACAGGCACTCTGCGGCGGCTTATATAAGATCCCGACCCTTCGCCGACTTCTATATTATATAGTTTTAAAAATGGCCATACGGAGCTCCAGGGACTCCCACGAAACGGATTATTTTTTTGTATTTTACTACGAAGCTATTTTTTATATTGATACTAACCTGGAAGCTATTTGTGAAGCTACGGTAAATCCTGTCCCGTCCCTGTCCACACTATCGGGTTATATGATATCGACGCGAAACGCGGTAAAGATACTTATAGGAAAAACCCCTCTTTGGTATATAAAAGCATCAAAATTTCCTTAAGTTAAAGCATAAAGAATGGATGACGTATCATTTCTGTAGCAAAGTACCTACTTGAACCCGATCGAAATGGTCGAAAAGATAGGGCAGAGTCGCGTGGAATGCGTAAAATTTTGACCTTTTGCGGTATATAGCGTTCGCCATCGCATCTCACCCCAGCATATACGCGTAGATATATAGATATACATACAACTGCGGGGCGTTGCACCACGGAATTTAAAGGAGAAGTTTGAGCGGGTTTTTTTTTTCAGCCAATATACCTCCAAAGATTTAGTAGTGGTCATTTGCATATAACGCGATTTTGAATAACGTTCCCTCGATATTGGCAACTACCGCTACTTTCCCATTTTGCCAGTATGAATTACCATATGAATTTTCTTTAACCGCTTTCGATATCGTTATTACCCATCACGGTTTCGATAAGGAAAAATACGCTTTTTATCATTTTATTTATCCCTTCACCGATTTTGGAAGGGGGAATTTTCTAAACTACTATAATGTTATTATTTTAACCTTTATTAGATTGGAATTTCCGTCGAACAAAACTAATCGCGCGTTTTTTTATCGTGTAATAGAGAAAGCGTATAATGGCGTCGAAGAATTTACGACGGCAAATTGATGGGAGGAATTCGTACGGCGCTCGGTATCCTCGTCTTGGAGTAAAAGGCGTCTCTACGAAGATATAATTCGAGGTAATTGAGTGACGCTATAAAATCGGGTGTCCGATATTCGGTTTCGAGTGATCGATTCGCTTAATTAGGCAAAACGGCATTTTCTGGATTGATGAACGAGCCCCGACGCCCCGTCTCGCGCTCCCGCGTTTCTAATGAATGACCGCTCTCCAGATTAGATTAAGTACCACCCCCCCCCTTTACCTACAATGAAAGCCTACTCTCGTTTTTCCTCCCAGTTAATTTTCTACGCTGAATTAGGCCTTATTACGGAACTCTTAGATAATACCGTAATTTTGCCTGACAACGAATTTACATACTAATTCGAAAATTACTTTTCAAATTCCTCGTTCGCTCCAAATCAAGTAGGTCGGATTCTCCCTCCTCATTATACGCGAATAATAATCTAATTAAATCTAAAATTCATTACATAAATTCTATTATAAAATTAGATCCGAACAATAACTTCAAATTGACCAAATTAAATTATATTTGTATATTAATTATTTAAAGGAAACTGTAAATACTTAGATTGAAATGGGTTAAAGTATGATGGAGAAATACTTTAATACAAAATACGAGGTATAGTAATTTGAGAGAACAAACATTGAAAAGAGAATGAATGAAGATCGGTCGAAGACACTTACCCGCGTCGAGAAGGTCTTGTTAGTCGTTCGTACAGTTCTCTCTACGGTAAGAGGCGCGTCACGCAAGGTCTTTAAATATTTTGCCAAAAGGAGATTGATAGGCGCGTCTCGGAGTGGCTCTCGCTTTTCCACCTCCTTCTATCCGCGCCGCCAAATAAAAGTTCCCCGCGACCGCCGAAACGAAAGGAGCCTTCACCGGCGAACACCTGTTGTTCGTTTCCAAGACACTTTACGTACAACCTCCGAGAAACCGCGACCAGTCGCCTCCCAAGTTCTCCCCTTCGCCCTTTACAGAAACGCGATTTTCTCAAGTTCCACGGATCATAGCGTTCGGTTACACTTAGGGATACGGACTTGTAATAAACGCGTCCCCCGAATGGCTGGAGACACCGGACTGAGAGAGAGAGAAAGAATACGTCCTTCCCTGGTCCCGGGACCGGTAGATTGAAATGACTTTTTATCCGATTCCGAGACAAACGCTTCTAGAGTGATATAGTTGGAATCCTAACATCAACTGCCGCTAGTTCCCTCTTAGGCTAGCTCTCTCTCTCAAGCTCTAGTCGCGCGGGCCGCCTTCCAGGAGGCTTCGTCATCTCCGCCAATCAGAGAGGCACAGTCGCGGAGGGCTCCTACGCGGGGAGAGTCCACTGCCAACTTCCAGGGGCCTCCGCCAGGCGCGATCCTTCTTCTGGCTAGATTTGGGAGCGCGCTTCCCGCGTCTAGTTTACGCGGAACCCGAAAACGCGAAAGGGTGGGTAAAGTCAACGCTCTATCTATCCGTATATCAACTCGAGTACGTGTACGACATTATATATATAGGTACATATCCGAAAGCGTTTCTTTCCATTTTTTCTCTCCTCAGTATAAATGATAAAGAGCGAATTTTTTCCCGTGTACTATAGGCGGACGATTCCAGCTAGAAGAGCCTTCTTATTTATGTTCACCTAATGCAAATGCCCCGTTTTGCCGGAACACGCCTTCCGAGCACCATTCTCTTTAAAGTCTCGGCAAGAAACAACTCGCGTAGAAGGACGACTATTTTTTTGGGCCGAAGAATAGAAAAGAACGAGAGAAAAAAATATTGAAAGTTGAATAGCCCGCTACCCCTCCCAACCGTCCCCCTTTTGAGTTCGGAATGACAAGAGTCGGGAGCGCGGTGGCCCATCTTTTTTTTTGTTATTCATTCCATTCATTTTGTTTCTTTGGCTTTATTTCGTAGACGGGCAGTGATATAAGTAGAGAAAAAGGCTATTTTGTGTCGCCTAAATAATTCTATCGCAGACTTTCCGGAATATTAGAGATACGCCAAGTTATCTAAGTTCCTTTTATTTGGACGGAACTGGTGGATAGATAATTTGACACACGCGGGGGGATTTTATTCAAGTTCATTGTTTTTCGCGCCTATTCTATAAAGGTTTATTTGGTCTTTAGGTCTTATCGTATATATTATTTTACGAAAAAATAACGTCCCCTAGGAGGGGTTTTACAATCACCGTGTCTGCCTGTCTGTCTGGGCTGCGAATGCGTACGCATTTTCGGGGCAGAGTGTAATCACCGCGTTCGCAGTTTCTTGGAATTAAGGAATAACTTTTATCAAAGCAGCCCTCTTTTTGTCATTGTAGTATAATTTCTTTTCGTCAGGATCGGGCGAGATTCGAACCCGAACCCTCCTGCGCGACAGATGAGCGTTCTACCACAGAACCACGGATACACGCTACGCTTCACAGAAAATTAGAAACTCTTCCGAGGAGAGGTATATTTTGGCTTTCAAACTTCTTAGATATTTTAAAGAGGTTAAGATCGTTAAATACGTCTGGAGAATAAGTTTAACGCCTCTGTCTTTTTTATGGTATTTCTCTAGTCTAACATTTTTAGGACAAGAAGTTGGAAAGGTCACGTATTCCGACGTATTCCTAGACCAATTCCGCGTTCTTAACCTCTCTTAAATGTAACCTTATCTCAGTGGCTTTTTTCGTAATAAGGTCTATTGGGAATTTCTCCCCGGGTGCGCTCGTTTTTGCCTTCAAAAGCTGTTACCTCATTGCAAATAAAAAGCGTTCGCGGAAGCCGCGTGTCAGATCCTTTACGCGGATGCGGCGCGGGTGTCTGATATTTTAGGAGTGGAAAATGCAATCTGTCATCGCCGTTTTCGTATATCGAGGACATCGAGTCTATTCTCGGCATTATGTCTCCAGGCATATTGCCATTTAAAGTGGGTTTTGCCTCGAAACGATACGCGCGATTCCGCAACGTCCCAAGTTTCTTTATAGCGTATAATTTTCCAGCTTTTGAAACCATTGGCCCGTAGCGAAATTGAGTTAAGCCCGGTGTTTACGTAGATTTTCAAGGTATTATCAGTTTAGACGATACGCGAAAACAATTTATAAAATTTTAGGTCAAAAGGCGTACATATATTTCCGTCCAGTCAAATTGAGTTAGTTACAGTCTCGGATCTTTCGATTGACGACTCTGCTCGAGCTACCCATCGTATTTGAAAAATATTGGGACGAAGAGCGGTCGGGATGATACGCGCTACAGCCGCGAGCCATAGCTTAAAAGCATTTTCGGAAATTCACTTTTCGAAGGTTTTCGACAGGCAACCTCCTTTGAATTGGCGCGTATTAGTTTCACGTACGGCGTAGTCCGCCGCCGCCGCCACCGTATAGCATTTATCTCTTAAACCGTTAGGGTTCAAATCGAAAATAATATATTAATCGATAGGTAATTACACCAATATTATTTGGGGTTATACAATCACCGTGTCTGTCTGTGTGTCTGTGTGTCTGTCTGTCTGTCTGTATGTGTGTCTGTCTGTCTGTGTATCTGTCTGTCTGTCTGTCTGTCTGTCTGTCTGTCTGTCTGTCTGTCTGTCTGTGTGTCTGTTTGTCTGTCTGTGTGTGTGTCGGTCTGTGTGTGTGTGTGTGTCCTGCGAACGCATTCGCAGTTTCTCGAAGGGTTGGCAAAACCACCGTGTGACGGTGAGCGTTAACGGATTAATTTGCGATTGGGTTTGGTTTGGATGGTTTTTTTTTCGTTAACGCTCACCGTCGCGACGGTTTTAACTCAGTTTGATTGTTAAAATGTTTATGTGTAGGGTGTGAATGTGGAGTTTGTGTTATGACGGTTGTGGGTGTTGAGTTTGTTGTGTTTGTGTTATGATGGTTGTGGATGTTGAGTCTGTTGTGTTTGTGTTTGTTGAGTCTGTTGTGTGTGTTTGTACGGGCGTTTTCTCTTCAACTTCTTCTTATTGACTTTTGGGACGGACCGAGTGCTGAGTGTTATTATAGTGTATTATATTAATCTTATATTTAATTAAATATTTATAAATTATATTCATCTTATATTTAATTAAATATTTATAAATTATATTCATCTCATATTTAATTAAATATTTATAAATTATATTAATCTTATATTTAATTAAATATTTATAAATTATATTAATCTTATATTTAATTAAATATTTATAAATTATATTCATCTTATATTTTATTAAATAATTAAGTATTTTAATGTAAAAGTTGATCGTGATCAAGAATTGAACTCGGGTCGCATTGTTACCACGCGGATAGTTCACCGCCGAGCCATTGACTTACTTGTTAATTTAGAGGAACCATTATGATAAGGCGGGGTTTTTTACTAAACGGATGAATACAATATCTGTGGATATTTTTTATTGAACTTTGTTTTATTTTTTATTTTTGGGAACTTGTTTTTATTTCGTCTGGAATTGAACCGGGGCGCGGTTTTAGGACTTTGATTCGTTGCCGCTGTGTTTTTGTTTCCTTTTACGTTGTGTTATAAATCTGTAATATATTATTCAATGACGTTGTTAAACTCTTTAATTGTCAGTAGGTTTATTTTTTCAGATACGCTTTTTTGTTGTGTTTTTAACTGATCGAGATTACCTTCTTCTTTGTCTAATCTTTGGTATTGTTGGTTTTTTCTGTCTTTTTTTTAAAGTTTATTTCCTTTTTCCCGCAAAATCTCCAGTCTTAGAGGAACCTTTAAGAGCGTAAGTCATGCCCAAAAGCTTATCCGGTTTCATTATAATAACGTGAAAATTCGTATTTGTGAATGGTAAGGTGTTGCGCTTCTTGATATTATATTTTCTATTGCTTGATTTCTAAGTATTTGAAATAATTTATTGCTTGACTGCGTTATAATATTTTTCTATGAATTATTTTGATTCTGAAGTCTGATTGTTTGACTGCGTTATAATATTTTTCTATGAGTTTTGATTCTGAAGTCTGATTGATTGGGTTGTTATTGTGTATTTTTCTATTCGTTATTTTTAAATTTTGATATTCTAATATTTTAAACTGGATATAGTATAACGTAACTTCTGCGTTTTTTGAATGTGCGTGACGTTAAGGGTATTTTCACGTTTTATTAGGATCATTTTTTTTAATTTTAAATATCTTTTGTTTTATTTGTATTTTATTTCGTTTTTTCAGTCGTATATTTTTATAGAGTTGTATACATCGTGCGCTTACACTTATGTTAGTCTGGTTTTTAACTGGGTCGTCATTACTTCGTAATTTATTTTAAACGTTTTCTCGACTGATTAAGATGTTTAATTAAGTTCGTTTGTTTTTATTTATAAAGAGCCCTAACTATTCCGTCTACGGTTATTTATTGATATACGAGCTGTCGTTTAGTCCAGTGGCTTTCTGTGCTTTGTGAATGGTAAGTTTTTCGCTTCTTGTTAATACATTTTTTGTTGGTGTGGATATTTGGACATCTACGATTCCTAATGCAGTCATTGATTTCCTGGGTGTGCGAGTCATTATATGATATTGGAAATTGGACGGTATTGGTCTTTTTCATGCGGTATGTGTCACAACGTCAACAGGAAGTCTACGAGTCGTCCATTACCAGATATCGAATATAGCTATTCTACGGTATCTTCATCAAGGGCGAGTGTTGAAATAAAATGAGTGTTAAAGATGCGGCAAGTATTTCGTAAGCGAGAAAAATACAAATACCCTCTGTAGATATTTATTTCATTAAAATTGGCTTCGTATTATATTTAACTGATAAACATGTACCGTAAATAGGGTTAAATTCAATTGTGCATTGTTTTAGTACGTCCAACTCACTGTTGTAACTACTTAATTTATAATATTCTGAACAAATTAAACTCGGTTGTTTAGTCTCAATTATTTTAATTATAATTAAAATTTTATACCGGGTGGGATTGAACCGGGATTACGTTTTTAGTAAATAACTCGGAATTGCGGAGATATATCTTAAAGGGTCATCTCGAGAAATTAATACCGCTAGGGACAATTCTTCCGATGAGAGGTAAATTTTGGCAAGCTTGCCAACTTGTTTATTTTTGTGTAGAAATTTCCATTCATTTCTTAAACGAAATTTGATTTATTTTCAGAAATTTCCGTTCATTTCTTAAACGAAACTTGATTTATTTTCAGAAATGTCCGTTCATTTCTTAAACGAAACTTGATTTATTTTCAGAAATTTCCGTTCATTTCTTAAACGAAACTTAAGTTATTTTCGGAAATTTCCTCTCATTTCTTAAACTAAACTTAAGTTATTTTCAGAAATTTCCTTTCATTTCTTAAATTAAACTTGATATATTTTCAGAAATTTCCTTTCATTTCTTAAATTAAACTTTATATATTTTCAGAAATTTCCTTTCATTTCTTAAATTAAACTTTATATATTTTCAGAAATTTCCTTTCATTTCTTAAATTAAACTTAATATATTTTCAGAAATTTCCTTTCATTTCTTAAATTAAACTTGATTTATTTTCGGTTAGGAATAGATAATTCTGATTTACGTTTGTAGCTGCATTGATTCATTTTAATGGCTGATAACGCCTTTGTTAATTGTACCCCCGCAATATCCTATTTTACCTTTTTAACATTTAGGAAGCCAAGTTGTTAATATGAATATAAAATCACTTTATTTGTGTAAATTGACAAATGTTAGAGTAGTTGGTGTTTTTTTTTTAAAGAATAACGAGTAATTTAATTCGACAGTTTACGCGGGAAATCTCTACAACGTTTCGGAGAGCGTGTGATCATAAACGCAACAAAATCGAATCGAAAACTATGCTCACTAACAAAAGTGGGTAAAAATGTTCGCTTTTTTATTTCTGTATTTTTTGCTCCGCGAATCGTGCAGACCATTTTTATCTCTGATAATGCCATTTCGCTGCTGTTGGCGTTTGCTTCGTATAAGGAGGTATTTGTTCTCTGTAATTATATTTTTCCGCGAGTGAAGCAACGAGAAGGTTTAATATTATCTTATATTCACGTGAAAAACATTTCTAAAGACAACTTCTAAAGTGATTAAAACTAGAAAATTTTATCTCATTATTGTTAAACAGGGGCGCTACAACCTCCAATAGCTAGGGGATGTCCATCAAGATGCTACATTAATGACTAAAGGAGCTCATCAAACGATACAGGGCCTAGTTTAGTGGGTAGTTCTGCCGTATTTGGGTAGGTCTAAAATTCAGAGCTCCCCAAAATTTTAAATTGGGAAATCGTTTTGTATAGCTAAAAAATTTGGTTTTGCCAATTAAGGTATTGTACTAAGAAGTATTATAAAATATTCTGACAAACTCTCGCTATAGCGTCATCGAATCGAAAACAAGGGTTTTACTAGTGTTGTTAATGTTCCGGAAAAATAAAATGCGGAAAATTTTCCGCAAATCGGAAAAATAAAAAATTGAAACACAAATGACTTTTTAAAGGTTTTTAATGTTTTTAACTTTTTATCGATATAAAATGTCTAATATCAGTAAACATACTACAAAACATTAATAGTGTTACATTGTTAATCAGTTTAAACTATTCTAGATGTTTAGTTTTACTTTTAAATTCGAAAAAATTAGGCGAAAATACCGCTTTATTTAAATTTGTAAACAAAATATTAGACTAATCATGGAATGAAAACTTTTTTTATTTTTTTCGGAAAATTACGGAAAATGTTCCGGAAAAGTGGCGTCGGTTATTTTCCGCGGAAACACACTAGATTTTACATTTGGGTACTTCTGAAAAATCCTTAAAATATGCCCTGAAACGATGAATCATAAGATTTGGTGAAACTCTTCAACCGTGTGATGCGTAACTTCGGGTCATCGACAGCCTTTACATAAACCCAAAAATTAGGGGTTGGAGGACGTTTACTAGACCCCTGCTAAGCAAGAACCAGATTAACCAACTCGACTATCTTACTCGGATTAGCATCTCCTCATTGTCGACACTCATCTTACCACTAATCTGCTGCGAAGTACGACCGCAAAGTTTATAAAAAGCAGTATTAAGCTGTTCAATTCTTAAATTAGTTGAGTCAAGCGAAGAATTATCAACAGCGGGAGTATTTACCAGAACTTTATCAAAAGACTTTGTTTCCACAAACAATTAAACCAAAAATTACTAATTTAATTTAATTATAAATCAATATAAAGAAAAAACAAAACAAATTTCCAGAAGGAAAACGAAAAGTATAGATGACAAACTAAGGAAAGCACCAATATATTCGAAACCATAATTATGGCGACCGGCCAATTAAAAATAAAACGAAAATAATTATTTAAAGTAGGCAATTCAAGCCAACGAAAAGCTAGTAGACCACACCTAGGCTCCCGACTAAACACCATACACCAAAATTTACCGTTGCCACCAATGATGTAACCGACTTTCAACTAAAGGGGTGGGTAACGTGCCTCGGAGGCTTGAGAATGGACTACACAATCACTCGCTAATCTCAAACCTCACCATAAGTTTACAAAACTACGAAATAATACCATACTTCGGGTATAAAGAAAGTGTTTTGTTGTGTCGTCTTCATTTTAGGTTTGCATGAATGATGTTAGACCTGTTTTACGGATTTCGCCAACAATTTCTAATTTTTCGAAATGTTTTCATCAAATACCTATGAGACTTTATAACTGCTTTATAAACTATGTACCATATAGCCATTAATGTATATAAAAAATAATGAACAATACTTCCTACCATTCCTACATTACCAAAGAACTCCGAATTCCGTGGTAATACGTAGGAGAACTCAAATTCAAAACAACGTGCTTTAGAAATTTCAATTCGCCAAATATTAACGCTTCCGGATTTATATCGGTAAGGGGGTAAAATTGATGGGGTGGCAAAAAAAACCGGCAGCTTTCTTTGAAACAAAGGTGTTCAATATGCTAAAGGTGTACAGAGTATGAAGTGAACTATCGATGCGCTCAGCAAACTGACTAGCATGCGCCATTACCAAGAAACCCACCAGGGCCGGTGTTGCCAGGACATAGTTTACACCAGGGAGGTTCGAAATGTTACTCGCAATCGAAGAATGTAACACTATACGAAACACACCAGGAATTTTTCAACATGTTCGTGCCTTTGCATGTATTAGAACCCAGGGTGGCCATTTTGAACATTTCCTATGATTATGTATAACTCAAATTTGAGGTGTAAATTTATTTATCCGAAATTTAAAAAAATTCCATATTTAAAAACATTAATTATTAGTTTTATTTTGATTAGTGTCGGTGCGTTGTAAGACCTTAGCAATAAAATTACTGTTGTACTTTTGGATATTGATAGTACTTTGAAATAATGTTGGAATTGGTGAAATACATTACGAAATTAACTGATCGGCACTTTTTACATGCATAGTAGGGAATCCCGCATATCTCGATAACGAAATACATTTGAGTCAATTTTATCGCTTTACCCTTTTACATTTCTTTAGATAAGTGTCGCTTTGACTAAATACTTTGTTAATTGTAAAACTTTCTAAGCAAGAGTTCATTTAACACAAATTTGTTGTGTTTTATTTTCATCGGCAAAAAAGTACGAAAAAAAGCATATTGCGAAATGCACTAACACAAATTTACCTCTTAAAAGATTTGAGTCAAATTAATAAAGTAATTTAATGAAATCGACCATCTCGTCAAACGTTTTCGGTAAAAAGATACTGATATGAAAAACAAATCGATTCAGCTTCGGCAAAATATAAAGTTTTCGAAGTTTATGCATTTATCAATCAGATACACGTTAAGCGTTTGTTTATTTTGAAGGTATTAAAATGGTAATTAAATTTTAAAATTTTAAATTGTCCAAGATCATATTCTACTAATTTTTGACCTATTTAACTTCACTGATATTTAAGGTACCATATCTCGAAAAAGATTCACTTTAGGACCTAATTCTTTGTACATACATCGGGTACGATTTCTGAACTTAACACCTCAGGGGAATTGCGCGTACTCAAATGTCCGTGACATCTTGTTTCCAGCGTGCTAGCTTTCTTCCAGGTCAACAAATATGTTTACTGGGCTTTTAGTCCGTCGTCTCATCCCGCGGTTAAAAGTTCCTCACACAGGGTAAATGTTTATATAAGTAAAACATGATCCCCGACGCTATACGTAAGTACTTTCGCGAGTCCGGTTTTACTCCGCGAGAACAATATATACGAAAGGTCTCCGGTGCCTATTCGAAGCCTCTCGTTCTTATCGAGGTAATAAAATAGAATTAATCCGAACTAGAAATGGCTGAAAGCTTTCAGATAGCGTCTCTGGGTAACGCGTTAATTGCGAATAGCGCTTTGAAACGTCCATCGCGCGTCCGCCCTTTCAAGCGCCTTTATTGAGGAATCCTTCGACGGATACGATCGCCCATGGAATTCTACGCCCTTGATTTGAGTAAATTCGGGTTACGGCTTCTGGTTTTCCTCAACGGTCTAAAGCCCCATTTTCATGCTCGCTGGTAGCGGATAAAAATCGTCAAAATTCGCATCCGCCACTCGCAAGCGTGAAAATAAAGCTAAAATATCTGTTTGAAACAGATCGACGCGGAAAGTGAAAAAGTGTATAGCTGAAGCGGATTTTGTCGATTTTTACCCGCTACCAGCGAGCATGAAAATGGGGCTTTACGCGACTCATCATACTCGGAAAACCTCAATGCGTTTCTGAAGGTACTTATTTTGAAATTTTTAATTAAAAACGCCTTTTCACTGCTATTTATCGCCATCAACGTAATCTTGTAGTCATTCTGCCATCAAACCGAAATAAGTTAGTAGCCCGTCTTCAATATCTTAAAGGGATAATAAAATCGGAAAATACAGTACCTTCAAACTATTCAGCTTTCAAAACTACATATTTTTCCAATTTACAGTCATTCGAAAAAATGTAAACTCAAATTTTAAGAAAATAAAACTACACCGAAAAAAGCAGACGCCGCCAACGCGAAATCGCCGTGTGTTTTGAAAATCCCGGAATCTGTACGGACGACCAATGAGAAGCGACTTTTGAAGTTAAAACGTCGCTTCTCATTTTTTCTAATTTCTGTAAATTGGAAAAATATGTAGTTCTGAAAGCTGAATAGTTTGAAGGTACTGTATTTTCCGATTTCATTATCCCTTTAAGGACAGTGTTTCATCTATAAACCGTTTAAATTTAGTCAAATTTCAAAATTCTTAGTCAATGCGCTTGGTGCTCTGTCTCGTGCGGAATTTGGAAAGAGGTTAAGAACGTAGTTAAATAACTACGAGCGTGACAATAGGTGATTCCGAAAAAGATTGCTGGACACATGATTTAGTTACTTTCTGTCATATAGGGTTAAAGCTAGCCTAGCTAGGAGCAACAAACACAAGGAGAACGCAGCTAGCCTTTAAACACGCTAAGTAGCTAACGCACTGCGCAGTGTTGTGTACTAATTTCATTGGACGAACCTTTAGGCTGAACGTTTTACGGAAAGTGGGGAAGGAAATTTCCGAATTTTCCCCTTTCGACGGCAGCAGGCGCTAAAGCGTCTAGCCAATGAAAATTGTACACAAGAAAATAGACGACTTTTGACGGGTTGCGTTCTCCTTGTGTAGGGTGCTGTACTTGTTGCTGCTAAATGGCAGCGAGTGATATTAGAGGGCTTCAGCGAATCCATTTCGAGGCACGCGAACGTCTGCAACCTTCAGGAGATTAATCTTTTATACAAGTATTTGTCGAGATTATATTTTAGAATCACCCATTGCTCACACGAGGGTTCCTCCAATGGGATTATTTCGATAATAGCAATATTATATGGTAAGCAGACGACGGGTCAAATGTTCCCGCGTCAATGACGTTACGAAATAGCTTAATTTAAAATGCAAATGTTTGCAAAGCAGGATACCCGTGATTAAAAATGTCGATAAAAATTTTAATATTTTTATTGAAACCAATTGACGTTTCGAGGCGCGGCTTGTCATTCAGTCTAACTATATAAAATAGGGTCTTATATAACCTTAATAAAAAGCAAATATGAGGAAGGGGGAAAGAACAACATTTGAAACCAGGGGGGGAAGATAAAATAACCCAGAAAATGAGTGCAAACAGATGTTAAAAATTAAAAAACTCACAAAAAAATATGAAGATCATACCATAGACAGTAAATAAAGAGGACAGGTTTTCGATACCCTTCCACAGTGCATTTTTTTCTCCCCACGTATCAATCAGCTCGAGAGACTCCGAGGGAGTCTTGAAAGGTCGTTTGTACCACGTGATCTTAAAATTTCAAAATGGCAATCTAATGCGGTTGATATTCTTACGTAATTTTTTACGCTCTATATTTTAGTAATTTTTAATTTTGGTTTTTTAATTCAATAAAAACTATCAACTGATATTTAGTATATCATATTTAATCTATAAAAACGTTAAAAAAAATACCTTTTGGCGTAAAAATGTACTTCGTGTTTATCTTTTATCTTTTTTCGAACAGTATCGTCCACTCTTAGCGATACTTGTTTTTTTTTTCAAATAACCTTGGACGACTCCCTTAGTGTGATTGGTTTACGGGGGCTAAAAACCAGGCTTTTTACCGATCCTCTAAAATCTACTATCCATGATCATACCATGGATTGGGAAAATATTAGTATCCTTGCAACAGAAAATGACTACCGTCGGAAAATCAAAGAAAGTATATTTATAAAAAAAATTTAATCAAAATTTTAATCTTGAACTAGATTTTACCTTAAAAATATATGGAATATTGATAAACTATTAAATAAAAAATAAAATTATTATTAAATATAATAAAAAAAATGCACAGACATAATTTTCTTGGTACTTTTATCTTCCCTCTCTGGTTAAAAATTTTGTTCTTGCCCCCTTCCTCATATTTGCTATTTATTAATTAGAATTTATGTAATTAGATTGAGTTCCAAAATGTCCCATTACAATTAATAAAGTACAGAGCGAAAAAATATATTAGCCCTCCTAACTAGGTTTTTTATTTTATTCCTTAGTAAAGAAGGAAATTACGTCTAAAATGGTATAAAACGTTTTCATAAAATGCAAACATTTATTCTCTAGCATTAAATTTTCATTGGAGTTAATATGAAAAGAAGATTTAAATAAGATATTAATTTATCAATGAAATTTTTAATAAGACTCGATATTTCTAAAGTTAATATTCAAATAATTATGTAGTTTTGACCCTAGTAATTCAGCGTTCCTAAATAGTGAGGTTTTTACCTCTCCGAGGGGACAAAGTCCCCTAGGAGGGGTTATACAACCACCGTGTCTGTCTGTGGGTCTGTCTGTCAGGCCTGCGAACGCGTTCGCATTTTTGGTGCAAAGTGTAATCACTGCGTACGCAGTTTCTCGAGATCTCTGCATTCGCAGTTTCTCGAAGGGTTGGCAAAACCACCGTGTGACGGTGAGCGTTAACGGATGCATTTGCGGTTTGGTTTGGATGGTGTTTTTTCGCTCACCGTCGTGACGGTTTGGTGTATTACGGTTTTTGTAATGTTTATGCGTTGAAATTGTTGTGTTTGTGTTCTGATGGTTGTGCATGTTGAGTCTGTTGTGTTTATATGGGCGTTTTCTCTCCAACTTCTTCTTAATGACTTTGGGATGGACCGAGTGCTGAGTGTAATGCTACCTCTCAACGTCCAATGGCAGGGTTTCCACCAGTTGTACACGGTATTCGTCTTAGTATCAATTTGCGATCGCATCGGGCGGGATTTGAACCCGAGACCTCCTCCTTGACTGGCGGACGTTCTACCACAGAACCACCGACACTAGTTACGCCTTATTGAAAATTAGACCTTCAGCTTTATCGGAAGCGTATTTAATAGAGTACGAAATTTTGGTTTAATTGAAATAGAATTGAAATTGAAATTATTGCATCGAAGAAATTCTAATTTAGCGTTTCTCTATTGATTAAAAACAAATGCGCCACCCAAGTTTCGAATCCAGACCATCCGGCTTGGCAGTCGAGCGCTCTACCACAGAACCACCGATAGCTGCTTAGATTCACTGAAATTAAGACTCGCATCGTAAGCATAATAGGTAATAAAGTCTTTTTTTATTAATGAATTTATGAAGGCCTAATCTGGTTTTTTTACGAAAGTTTTTTTGTTATTTTTTTACGGGTATTCTTAACGACCTATATATAGTCGTGTTAATTCAAAGGCGATAATTTACCGTTTATTGCTTTAAGAGCTGGCGGTTAGTCAAGTGGCTCTCTGTGCTTTGTTGATGGTAAGGTTTTTGCTTCTTGTAAATATATTTGGTGTGGATATTTGGATATCTACGATTTCTAACGCAATCAATGATTTCCTGGGTGTGCGAGTCATTATATGATATTGGAAATTGGACGGCATTGGTCTTTTTCATGCGGTATGTGTCACAACGTCAACTGGAAGTCTACGAGTGTTGAAATAAAATGAGCGTTAAAGATGCGGCAAGTATTTCGTAAGCGAGAAAAATACAAATACCATCTGTAGATGTTTCTTTCATTAAAATTTGCTTAGTATTATATTCAACTGATAAACATGTACTGTAAAAAGGGTTAAATTCAATTGTGCATTGTTTTAGTGAGTCTAACTCGCTGTTGTAACTACTTAATTTATAATATTCTGAATAAATTAAACTCGATTGTTTCGTCTCAATTATTTAAATTAAAATTAAAATTTTATACCGGGCAGGGTTTGAACCGAGAATACGTTTTTCGTAAATAACTCTGAATTGCGGATATATCTTTGGGGGTCGTGTCGAGAAATTAATACCACTAGGGACCATACTTCCGAGGAGAGGTATATTTTGGCTTGCCAACTTGTTTTTTATAAAACGGTATGTTTACTTTGTATTGAGTTTTTGATCTCGTTAGTCATGTATTTATTATATTTGTAACTTGGACATCACCAACTACTTTCATTTTCCAATAATTTGGTAATACATTTTTATAAAATAATTGTTTTAAAGGTATGACATCCAATTATCTATATAAGAGGTCGATCGGGTGGTTTCAAGGTTTTTTCCGATTTTGTAAACTATTTAATAATCAGC
Organism: Leiobunum rupestre; assembly: GCF_980474605.1. NCBI lineage: Eukaryota > Metazoa > Arthropoda > Arachnida > Opiliones > Sclerosomatidae > Leiobunum > Leiobunum rupestre. The sequence continues at coordinate 24,130,252 of NC_143391.1, forward strand.
TTGGCTAATGCCCAAGGCACCACCTTAGGCCCAAGTCATCGAGTGACTTTGAATGCCTTTAAACAGGTGGCCGGGTTACAATGCGTAGGAGGGTGGTGGCCTTCAAATCAGCTAAGCTAATACCCAAGGCACCACCTTAGGCCTAAGTCATCGAGTGACTTTTAAAGCCAATAATTCAGGTGGCCGGGATACAATGCCATGCGAGCCAACAACTTCCTACACTTACTATTACCGTAAGTTTTTATGGGAAGGGGAAACCGAAGAACTCGGGGGAAAACCCCTTTAACCAGTGGGGAGAGAACTTGCAAACTCAACGCGGAAGGAGTGGTTCCTAGTTTTATAATTTATAAATGAGTATGATACGCTGTATCCTAACATATTAAACGGTAATTGAGTAAATATAGCTAAAGAAATACGGATCGTATTTTTGTTCGAATCATTTAAGAAATGTTTGTCTACAATTATTCCAAGATATTTAACAGAGTAGGTTTTTTTTATTGTTGGGTACGTTGTGACGTATAGGGGTCATTATTCAGTTGGGATACGTAATTTATATTTTATGAAATTTTAAATGATCGGTAGATATCCAGCTTTAGTTAACGAGAATGTTATATAAATAGATTTATCGACACTTAAGCTTAATATGTTTACATTTAGCCTGTATTTAGTATCTGTTTATTTAATTAAAAAATGTAATTAATTTAACGAATCATAACTAATTAGTATTATCGGGTATTGTATCAAAAAAATTTAAACAAATTCCCGAGAGATGGCGGTACTATTTCGATTTGAATTGAAATGATCAGTCTATACTTAGATAATAAAAAGTCTGACTCGTCCGTTCTTAGCAAACTAAATACATTCTTGGTCAGGTATTCCATTTCCATCTGACACGGGTGGTACCAGAAGCCTGTCCAGTTGGACGGAATTCCGTTACGAATGATCGGATATCGGTAGAGCCATAACCGTTACGGGCACCTTAATTATTTCGGCACACGAGTGTCCCCGATCTTTGTTTCGGTCCTTCGTGGGAAGGGAAGTATCGACGATTCCTTTTTGCTATTGAATTTATATCGCGCGTTTGATAAATAAAAATAATGTACTGTCCGAGTACAATGCGAGTCGCTAAAAGGAGAAGGTCGGTCTCATTGATCTTTCTTTCTCTCGTCCGATCCCGGAACAATCGCTTCATCCGTCTTTTGTTTTGGGGGGGCCAAGCTCCGAATTTATCCCCGTCCAGTACATTGGCCGCTACTTCGGGGTATAATACGAAGATAGAACAAATCCGGGCACTCTTTTTCCATCTGTTTGTGGCACCGCTGAGGCCTGGCCCTTTACAAATTGAGCGACTAAAAGGGATCTCTCTCTCGCAATGCCCCATTTAGATCCGACTAATACGAATGCGTTAAAAAATGCTGAGTTGTTCCTAATTAGAGTCTTTGGCTCTCTTTGCCTCGTTCGAGATTATTGCAAGAACCCCGCAATTAGGGCTCGCCCTTAATCCTTTCCAAACCTCCGTTTTCCCGGCACGCTCCAACCAACCAACCAACCAGCCAGCCAGTCAGGAAGAAGGCAGGCCGTATGGAAATAGCTCTCTCTAGCCGCCTCTCTAAGTAAGCAAACAGTGTAGTCCAATTTTCAATTGACCCCGCCGTATTTGCCCGTAGCGCCAAGATCAATACAACCCCGAACTTCACGAGCGAAATTCAAGCTCAAGTTATTTTCTTGAAAAGGCCGAGCGTATTCGCAATTTCTATTGACTATAAAGTTCTCCTTACCTTTATACCCGCGCGAAAGAGCGGGTCTGCGCTTCCGTTTATAATACACCCGCGCGGACTTTGCCTTATCTCTAGCCGTAATCGTATCGACGGTTAATTATGGTACCTCGGAAGAAGCCGTCGCCTCCGTACGAGGATAAGGAAACGCGTTACGAACTGCTAATGACCACCATCTTGAATGCAAGCTACAGTTTACGCTAACGGGAAACACGAACTCTAATGGCGTCTAGTTCTTTTGAGAGGCTGGCCAAGATAAAAGAGAGGTTAGATATTAATTGACCTTTTCCTACAACTAAGCCTTGTAAAGAAAAAAAAAACCATGTGTGGGGTCGGGGCTGAAATAACAAAAAGTAATTAACTCCAAGATTAATTGGCTAGCTCGGTCAGGTATTCTCCGATCTGTACCCCCGACCTTTCCCCTCGCGTACGTTGTTTAACAATCGATGGCTGTATAATGAAAGAGTCGAGACAATGCCCTATCCTACAATCCCTGTAAAAAAAGCTCCTCCTACAGGTTTCGCGTTGTAAAGCGAATAGATCTAATAAAAACAGTCGCATTAACCTACGAGCTTAGCTTTGGCTCTTCACTAAGGAAGATGACCCGTTTCACGCACTTGACATTTTTGAATCCTCTTAATAAGTTTTACATGAATAGGTCCAATTAAAATTTGTTTAAGGGTGTATTTAAAGTTTTGAAACATCGAAATACGGTATAAAATACTATATCATCATTATCCGGTGAATACCAAATTTTACGATTGAAGACGCGTTTTTAATTTGCAAATTGGATATTAGTTGAATTTAACGAGTATAATTTTATCATTCGGAAACACGAACGGCGTAATAAGTCATACGTTATTTTGATCATAATTCGGGCAAAGAGGTTTTGTAGTGTAGTGTTTGATTAGTGACTACGAGATGAGGCGCGTTATTATAAGTACCCATTCGAGGTCCCTAAACCGTTATACGATCTCGATCTTTCTTAAAAAGCTCCCCGTAGCGACGCGTTACTAAAAGTCGTAAAGTTAACGGTTTTACGCGGCCACGACGAAAGTCATTACGATTCGCAGTGTCGTATAAGAGTCACGACTCCGTCCGGCGTCGTAAAAACCAGCCGCTTATTCAGTGCCGCGCTGTCTGACGACTGATATGCCCCTTATTACCTAGACTCTATTCCTTTCATGACTTATAAAGGGAGAAAATTGCCGGAGCTTTAATTGAACGCGACGTTCGTTTTCCTTTGATTAATCATCGCGACATCGCCTTTGACCTATTGGCCGTTTATATACGCGGCTCAGTCGGGAGCGCATCCGCCCAAAAATATACTATGTATCCTCGGCAGACAGACAGCTACGTTTAAAAGCGTCGAGAGAATTACGACATTCCGGACCTAATAGTCTAATATAGAGAAAGAATGCGAATGAAGCCCCTTTTAAAAGAGTCACCGCCGCGTCCTAGTTACGGAGCCTCTCTCTTTATTCGTATAGCTTTTCTTTATTCACGCTCATTTTGTATAATTTGCCCGCGGGAAGGCCCATTTTTCCGCTTAAGTTCATTAATAACTTAGCTCTCTTATACCTGTCATTCGCACATTTGCCATTACGTTTTCATTTTTGAGCTGACTTACAATTTTCACCGATTTCGAACAATTGTCAAATAGAATAGTGACCAAAACCGAAATCAGCACCGACTCTTTTAAGCTGATGAAATAAACGAAATTCCCTACTAGAAGTTTTTACACACTATCTGAGGGATTTGTGTGTATTAGTTTCACGTACAGTGTAGCCATTGCCGCCGTATCGTACTTAACTCTTTACCAGTTAGGGTTATTTAATTTCAACGATATCTAGTTCGACGCTACGTTTACCGGCCTCGGTATCCCATTATACATTTTTTAAAATCTGAACCCAATATTTGGGCGTTTGCGTAATTTACTGTTTATCCTTTTTTAGCTTTGTGCATCAGATATTTTATTAAAAATTAAGTCCACCAACGTTAAAAAATATATTTTTGGTTAGGTTAGGATCATTTTTTAAATACAACTTCGGTTATATCGGTAAATATTAATTTTAAGTAAAGTTTTGGGGGTATCTTACGGGACCCCCATTTCCGTGATTTTCCAACGCGGCGGAATACAATCACGTCCTACTCGCGGAGGGTGATAATCCTACACCAGACCCGCGTTCGCCGACTGTCGTCTGCTGTCGGTATGCTTAAAGATGTTTTAAATAACGCGTTTTGGCTGTGATGATGTTTAAAATGTTATATTTTTCTTTTAAGCTAAGTTTTGTATTTGAATACCAGACAAGTAAACTGAATAAACACGAACTAATATTTTTTAATATGACGAACGTAATTAAAAAATATATATTACATAATTTACAAAGTTACAATTAATACAATATATCGAACTTATCTACAACACGGCATCGACGGCAACAACGTTTTGTTTTAGGTGTGCGCCATATAATATACGTGAATTATGACGTCACTAAATTACGGATGTTCTTATCTCTAGGTCATATGACGTCATTATGCCTCCTTCACACTCCTCCTGGATCTCTGATCCCCATCAAGGAGAGCATCCCTTGTGATTTGGGTCCAGGAACAATCTTCGTGAATTGATCTGTTACATTTTGGCTGGTATTTACGTAGCTGAGTTTAATTTTTCCCTTTTCGATCAGGTTCCTGACATGAAACATTTTAAGATCAATATGCTTTGATCGACGAGACGTTGTCGGATTTTCAGCCAGCTTGATTGCTCCTTGGTTATCCATGGCTACTTCGACTGTTCCTCCCAGATATTCGTCCAGGCCGATCTCTTCCAACAGGTTTCGAATCCAGACGCATTCTTTGGCTGTTTCACTGAGTGCTGTAAATTCTGCCTCAACTGTACTCAGTGCCACGGCTCTCTGCTTCTGACTTCCCCAGCTCACTGCACCTTCTCCCAATAGAATGACATGTCCGCTAAAAGATTTCCGGTCAGTAGGATCCGATCCCCAATCGGCGTCAGTATATACTTGCAATTTCTTCTCAGACTTCTGATATCGGAGTACCGCGTCTTGAGTGCTCTTCAGGTACCGCAAAATATGCTGCACCCCAGTCCAATGTTCTTTACTTGTATTTTGACAGAATTGGCTCATATACGTCGTAGCAAATGAAAGATCGGGTCTGGTTTGTGTTGACAGATATAACAATGATCCTATTGCTGTTCGGTAAAGTTGAGCTTCATTATCAGGTAATACTTCTCCTTCTTCGGCGGTATAGTACTTCGTTCCGAGACATAACGGAGTTGAGACAGTCTTACAATTTTCCATACCGAACTGCTTCAGGATGGCTTTGGCGTACGATGTTTGATCCAGTGTTACCTCTCCCTCTTTTATGACCAACCGTATAGAAAGTACATTCTTTGCTCGTCCAAGATCTTTAATAACGAATTCTTGCTTGAGAATGAGTTTCATCCGATTAATTTCTTGGGTTGTGCGAACTTGTGCCATATAATAAAATGCCATCTACGTACACTGTTATTATTATTTCTCGACCAGGTTCAAAATAGACACATGGATCAGCTACGGACCTCTGGAGATTTTTCGTTTTTAGGAAAGCGTCCAAGTGCCGATTCCACATTCTACCAGATTGATGCAACCCATAAATACTCTTTCGAAGCTTCCACACGTATCGACCATGTTGTAATTCGTCTGGTTCTGGAGTTCCACTTATTTTCGTCAATTCTGGTAGCAGTGATAAAAACTCTCGAGGGATTTCCATAAAAACGTCGTCTTCCAGCTTTGCGGCTAAATAGGCGGCCGTAACATCTAGATGGTGAATGTCCCAATTCTTCTGAGCGGCTATGGAACACAGGGTCCTTGTTGTCTTAGGTTGAACCACGGGCGCAAACGTCTTGTCGTAATCTATACCTGGTCTCTGCGTATGACCCAATGCCACAATTCGTGCCCGATACCTGACAGCTGTTCCTTTTTCATCACGCTTACACCGGAATACCCATTTGCTTCTGATTAACCTCTGACCCTCTGGAATCTTCACGAATTCGAAAGTTTCATTTTTAATAAGATTTTCGAACTCCTCCTTCATCGCTGATCTCCATCTGGGGCCTTGTATAGAGTTTCGTGCTTCATCTGCAGTTTGTGGGTCCTTTTCGTCATTTGGTCCGACTACTTGTTTGCATATTGAGTCTCCCATGAAATAGTCCCTGGTCCATTTAGGAAGGTTAATTTTCCGACCAGTTCTTGACGTTTGTTGTGGCTGGTCTAGCTCTATGTCTTCAGTACCAGGCTCTTCAGTAATGCTCGCATCTGAACTATCTTCATTTATTGAATCTTCCAGAATCAGGGTAGTTTCATCTAACTCTCTATTGGGTACATCTTCCTCATCGGTAATTTCCTCTGCGTGCTGTTCATCGTCGTGGCTTGCTGAAGAATCTTCAACTGACCACTCCACGGTTTGATTACTTGCTTTAGATTCTACCTGGACTGAATTACATGGAAATACTGTTTCGTTGAACTGAACGTCCCTTGCGATAAATACTTCATCCTTGTCTTGGTTCCATAGTCGATACGCCTTGGCGCTCGTATCGTACCCAATCAATACACAGGATATTCCCTTTGGAGAGAATTTACCGTTCCTTTTCTTGTCCACTGCCCAAGCTTGGCATCCAAATACTCTGAGATGTTCAATGTCTCTTTTCTTGCCTTTCCACCTTTCCATTGGAGTCTGGCCATCATTTGCCGCTGTCGGGCATCGGTTACGAATATACATAGCGGTTGCTACAGCATCTGCCCAGAAATCCACCGGTAGCCCAGACTGGAGTAGCATACAGCGTGCCATGTCGATGATAGTCTGATTTGCCCGCTCGGCAACTCCATTCTGTTGGGGAGTTCCCGGAATGGTTAATTGTCGTTCGATGCCCAATGCGTCCAGCCGTTGATTGAATTCTGTACCCAGGTACTCTCCACCATTGTCACTTCGAAGGGCTAGGATTCTCTTCCCCTGAAGATTTTCTGCCTTGCGACGATAGGTTTCAAATTTTTCCAGTACTTGATATTTCGCTTGAATAAGATAAACTTCAGTATACCTTGAATAATCATCAATGAATGTGACCATATATCTACTCCCACCCTTGGACACAGGAGTTATTGGTCCCACGACATCACTATGCACCAGTCGCAAAGGCTCCTTTTCTCGGGAAAAACTCTTCTTTGGAAATGGGAGTTTTTTAAGCTTATCCTTCATGCATATATCACATGAAGTATCATCAGATATCCTTACAACATCCATGGACTTTACCAACGTCTCCACTGCTCTCTGGTGTAAATGCCCGTGTCTTTGGTGCCATAATTCTTCAGTCATTTTTGCTTTCAGTGCCACACATGGAGCGATTCCTGGTTCTACATCAACTCCATCTGAACAAAAATAATATAATCCTCCAAAACGTTTACCCACCGCTATTACTTCATTTCCTTTCTTGATTTCAGTTTTGTCAGCACCGAGAATGACATCATAGCCTTTACTGGCTATCTGAGTAGCCGACAGTAGGTTACCCTTTAAATCTGGAACGTATAAAGTGTCTTTTAAAGTCAACCAGTAACCTCCATTTTCTTCGGACAATTTAATTTGCACATCGCCTTTTCCGAAAACTTGCAACTGTCCGCCTCCGGCTACTTCAACCGTAGTCATATCTTCCTGAAATGTTGAAAAATTGGTCTTATCTGCCGACATATGGTCCGTAGACCCGCTGTCCATAATACAGGTGGTGCTGCAATTCATATTCTCCGTCCCAATTGTCATTAAAGCAGCATGCCGTACAAATGAAACCTTTTTTTCATTATCGAACTGACCTTTATTTTCTTTGGTGAATTTGTTATTGTCGCCTGATCTTTTCTCGTCTCTTAGTGTGATGTCATTGAATGGACAATCTCGGCCGATATGGCCCCATTCTAAGCACCTGAAGCATCTGAGATTTTCATGCGTTTTGGAATTTCGTAGTGTCCTTGCGGAGCCGGCTGAATCCCATCGTCCATCTGACTGTTTACTTCGTCCCCTATGAGTGCTTCTTCCTCGACAACTCCCCTTCTGGGTGTTTCTACTTGAAATTAGAGCTTTGCTACTGAATGAAACCCTTTCGTCAGTTGAGCCTTGAGTGCAAAATTCTGCGTTCTTCTTCCACTAATTTTGCTTTGAGGGATGCCATGTCTAAATCGCCATCCTCCATACGCAAGCTCCTCGAAACAATACTGCAAACCCTGCTAAGATTTTATCTTCAAATTTAAAACCAGCATGCCTCACTTTATGATACAGAGAGTTTCGTCTTGCCAAGTACTCCACTATTGATTCATCATTCGTCTTGCTAGTATTTACGAACTCCTTTACTAACAGTAATCCATGCCAGGTGTTGTAGCTGGTGTGTATTTGTTCAAGCGTCTCCCAGATTTCTTTTGATGTGCCGCATTCGGCAATGTCGTCTAGCGTCTCATAACTTACGATCATATAGAATACACCTTTAGCTTTATGATCTAACGCCAATTCCGCGGCTGTGGATGGCGTGCTACATCCTGTTGAGACAATCGTCCAGCAGCCCTTGGCTTCCAGTAAGCCTTGGGCCCGTAATGCCCAATGTCGATAGTTTTCCGTCTTTAACTTTTCAATTTTATAATCGTCAGCCATTTTCTTAAAAAAAATAAATTGATAAAGTTTAACTTGCCGTTCAAAATTCGTCTTCGAAAAATACGTCCTGTAGCTTCTGGCTCTCTCGTCTTGGGCCTAACGTCTTCTGCTACAAATTTCCTCTACCAGTGCAGTTTAAGCCTTGCTTGACCCATAACCTGTTATATTTTTCTTTTAAGCTAAGTTTTGTATTTGAATACCAGACAAATAAACTGAATAAACACGAACTAATATTTTTTAATATGACGAACGTAATTAAAAAATATATATTACATAATTTACAAAGTTACAATTACTACAATATATCGAACTTATCTACAACACGGCATCGACGGCAACAACGTTTTGTTTTAGGTGTGCGCCATATAATATACGTGAATTATGACGTCACTAAATTACGGATGTTCTTATCTCTAGGTCATATGACGTCATTATGCCTCCTTCACATAAAATTGCCGATAAAATTATGAAACGTACCATTTTTAATAAGTTAAAAAATTTCGGTAAATTAAATATTTAATATCTTTTAAAATAGGAAAGCGTGTGAATGGATCATTTATTTCAAAACATGGCGCGGAAATAATCTGGTTGTTTTTAAACAATGCTAAAATTAATCTTTCAAATTTCTAAAAACTTACACCTGATCATCGAAATACAATTTATAGGCATACTACAAAGAATAATAAGTAAATGAAAGAATGGACAAGGTAAATAATTCAAGATTTAAAATGTGAATATGTAACAGCCAGGATTAGAAATAAAGCTAATAAAATTATTTTAATTAATTACATATTTTTTAAAACTTCTTTGAAAGTAAAATAAACTTCAAAATTATTTCGTATGTTTTGGAATTTATCTTGAGCTTCAGCATGACCATAATAATATTTATTTCTGTTCTTTAAAAGTTGCATCCGTAATGACTAAAATTTTCAGAACCTTCAAAAAACAGCTCTGTCCTGATTACCATTTATGTGTACAAAATAACACTCCAAATAATCGCAACCTGGGAGAAACTCGAGATACGTGACTTTTGGAAAATATTTGAAGAATACTTCAGTGTTTATACATCACATGAAGTCAATAATTAATTTTTATATTATTTGAATTAATGTTTTTAAATATATATCCAATATCAGATTCTACTGGATACAAAACAGAAACAGGTGTGGTTGTTTCCAAAAGTTTGTGAGAATTTTGATCAGGTAGCGCAATGTTGTTAATTTATTTTCCTTCAGTTGATTCGGATGGTAATTTTTCGAAACAGTCTTCAACAATGAAATTTATTTCCTAGGCAATAAATTTATTGCCTTCTTTAATGAAAACCAGTCAAAATAAATAATATAATACACGCAGGCTGCCTTTTAGCAAGCCAAAGCTAAAAAACTACATACTTTAAACTCCACACTGCAGACTCAAGTTTCTTTTCTGACAAAGAACCAATGGAACGCACCCGCTGTTTTTGAACTGTCGCAGAATGATGTGTCATCAAAAAAACATGGGTTCAATGAGAAATTGAATACTTCCCCAGAATGGGTTTCTTATGAACTTCTGGTATTTCCAAGCCGCCAAAAGCCGAAACATTGCTCCTTATCATAAGTAACATAACAGGTATCGTTTAAAACCGCTAAAAAATGGTAAAATTAAGTGTTATACATAAACAACGTAATAAACATTATAGCTATTAGTATTGGTGAGACAGAGTAAATTATGTTTTTAGTTAGTACTGATTATTTGTGATAAAAGACGCGAATAAGTAGAAAAGTCCATAATGAAAAAGGATAAAATGCTAAACCCTAAACAAATTTGAAAAAATTTAAAAACTTACAAATAGCTCGAGTGAGTGAAAACTAAATGAAATAAAATAAAATTTCTGATTATTTGTGAACTACTACCAAAACCACGTAACTCGAAAAATTAGATTTGTCTAAATATTAATTTAAACATAAAGCAAACGACTGGCGAAAGTACAGCGCTAAATCCACCCGGTGGCGGAAAAGAGAAACGTAACGCGTCCCGCAATGCATGATGCCAGCTGCTTTGGTAAGAGAGAGGTGCGTAGAGAGAGAAAGGGGGAGGGAAGAAGCTTCAATTTATCTCTACCAGGTGCCGATACTATCGCCTGATTTCTTCTTTTTCGCCCGTCCAATGGTGGTATGATTTAAATTAAAGTGTTCACGTTTCGCTACCTTATTTACAATACCAGGTAGCTAGACAAATTCAATTTAAATTTAAGTTTTCGTGTTTCGCTACCTTATTTACAATACCTGGTAGCTAGAAAAATTCAATTTAAATTTAACTTTTCGTGTTTCGCTACCTTATTTACAATACCAGGTAACTAGACAAATTAAATTTGTCTAAAAATTAATTTAAATTAAAGTGTTCGCGTTTCGTTACTTTATTTCCAAAACCAGGTAACTCGAGAATTTCTTTTTCGATAAAATTCCTCTTGGGTTTGTTAACGTACAAGATGATTGGAAATTAGTTAAAATTTAAATTTAAATTTTAAAATATAGTAGTGTTGTTAATTTTCCGGAAAAATAAAATGCGGAAAAATTTCCAGAAAATTTTTCGCAAATCGGAAAAATACAAATTGAAACATAAATTACTTTTTAAGGGTTTTTACCTTTTTTCGATATAAAATGTCTAATATGAGTAAACATACTACAAAACATTAATAGTGTTACATTGTTTAAACTAGTCTAGAGGTTTATTTTACTTTTAGATTAGAAGAAATTTGTCGAAAATGCCGCTTTATTTAAATTTGCAAACAATATATTAGAATAATCATGGAATTAAAACAATTTTTTTATTTTTTCGGAAAAATACGGAAATTTTCCAACTAAAACACTAAAATATAGTTAATGCATCGGTGGGATTGTGTGTACTTAAATGTCCGTCACATCTTGTTAGCTATATAAGAAAAGACCCAATAATACAAATCTTGTTGTAGCCAAAGACCTTCTCCCACCCGCCCACCGCCTCGGGCGTCCCTGCATGTGGCACTTCTCCGCCTTTTCTTTTATTTTATACTTTTTATGTGTGTGTTTGTATTTCGAGGGTATTAAAAGAAGGGAGGGGGTTGGGAGGAAGATACTCCTTCATAACAAGATTTTGGAGAAGGCTCCTCCGGGCTGTCGCCGAAATGAGCTTTGGCTACCGAAAGGAAACAATTCCGTAAGCGCGAAACTTAAATTTACATCTCATTTCGTTCAGCGAAGGATCTCTCTCGTACACTTCTCTCCATCTTTCTCTCGTACATTTCTCTCCATCTCTCTCGGCAGTCTTTTTATATTATTATTCCTAATTTTTCTACTTCCGCCGTGCCTGCCTCCTACCGTAGTAGTTAAACCTTTTCGTAGCGTACCATTTCGAGTATAATAGACGAATATTCTCGACGATGTAGGGTTGATCCGCTTTTCGCAACTCCGGAAAGTTGTACTGTAAGAGTAACCTTGAACGTGCCGAAATTGCTTTTCGCGGCTACGAAACTACGGTAGTAGGTGACGTTTCGCTCTTTGCGTGGCCATCCTCTCTGGTGTGGCGAAATCCCTCGACCTGAATCTTTCGCGAAAGAACCTTAAGATCACTCGAAAAGGAATTCACAAATGGACTTTACTTTATGGTTTTTTTTGTTACGTTTAATTAGTTTTATTTTTTTTAGTCGAAAGAAAGGCCCAGTGCAGTGGAGTTTTATATTTACGTAAGTCCTAAAAGACTCACGACAGTCGTAATTAAAATGAAGTGAGGTATGATCGAGAGACAGATCACCATCATTATTATTAGGAGAAGCCTCATATGGTTGAAAATAATTAAATCCGATTTAATAGTGATTAATATGATTAAATCGATTTAATAGTGATTAATATGATTAAATCGGATTTCCTAGTGGTTAATATGATTAAATCGGATTTCCTAGTGGTTAATATGATTAAATCGGATTTCATAGTGGTTAATATGATTAAATCGGATTTCCTAGTGGTTAATATGATAAAATCGGATTTCCTAGTGGTTAATATGATTAAATCGGATTTCCTAGTGGTTAATATGATTAAATCGGATTTCAAAGTGGTTAATATGATTAAATCGGATTTCCTAGTGGTTAATATGATAAAATCGGATTTCCTAGTGGTTAATATGATAAAATCGGATTTCCTAGTGGTTAATATGATTAAATCGGATTTCATAGTGGTTAATATGATTAAATCGGATTTCCTAGTGGTTAATATGATTAAATCGGATTTCCTAGTGGTTAATATGATAAAATCGGATTTCCTAGTGGTTAATATGATTAAATCGGATTTCCTAGTGGTTAATATGATTAAATCGGATTTCATAGTGGTTAATATGATTAAATCGGATTTCCTAGTGGTTAATATGATAAAATCGGATTTCCTAGTGGTTAATATGATTAAATCGGATTTCCTAAAGGTTAATATGATTAAATCGGATTTCATAGTGGTTAATATGATTAAATCGGATTTCCTAGTGGTTAATATGATAAAATCGGATTTCCTAGTGGTTAATATGATAAAATCGGATTTCCTAGTGGTTAATATGATAAAATCGGATTTCCTAGTGGTTAATATGATTAAATCGGATTTCCTAGTGGTTAATAGGATTAAATCGGATTTCATAGTGGTTAATATGATTAAATAGGATTTCCTAGTGGTTAATATGATTAAATCGGATTTCCTAGTGGTTAATATGATTAAATCGGATTTCATAGTGGTTAATATGATTAAATCGGATTTCCTAGTGGTTAATATGATAAAATCGGATTTCCTAGTGGTTAATATGATTAAATCGGATTTCCTAGTGGTTAATATGATTAAATCGGATTTCAAAGTGGTTAATATGATTAAATCGGATTTCAAAGTGGTTAATATGATTAAATCGGATTTCCTAGTGGTTAATATGATAAAATCGGATTTCCTAGTGGTTAATATGATAAAATCGGATTTCCTAGTGGTTAATATGATTAAATCGGATTTCATAGTGGTTAATATGATTAAATCGGATTTCCTAGTGGTTAATATGATTAAATCGGATTTCCTAGTGGTTAATATGATAAAATCGGATTTCCTAGTGGTTAATATGATTAAATCGGATTTCCTAGTGGTTAATATGATTAAATCGGATTTCATAGTGGTTAATATGATTAAATCGGATTTCCTAGTGGTTAATATGATAAAATCGGATTTCCTAGTGGTTAATATGATTAAATCGGATTTCCTAAAGGTTAATATGATTAAATCGGATTTCATAGTGGTTAATATGATTAAATCGGATTTCCTAGTGGTTAATATGATTAAATCGGATTTCCTAGTGGTTAATATGATAAAATCGGATTTCCTAGTGGTTAATATGATAAAATCGGATTTCCTAGTGGTTAATATGATTAAATCGGATTTCCTAGTGGTTAATATGATTAAATCGGATTTCAAAGTGGTTAATATGATTAAATCGGATTTCCTAGTGGTTAATATGATAAAATCGGATTTCCTAGTGGTTAATATGATAAAATCGGATTTCCTAGTGGTTAATATGATTAAATCGGATTTCATAGTGGTTAATATGATTAAATCGGATTTCCTAGTGGTTAATATGATTAAATCGGATTTCCTAGTGGTTAATATGATAAAATCGGATTTCCTAGTGGTTAATATGATTAAATCGGATTTCCTAGTGGTTAATATGATTAAATCGGATTTCATAGTGGTTAATATGATTAAATCGGATTTCCTAGTGGTTAATATGATAAAATCGGATTTCCTAGTGGTTAATATGATTAAATCGGATTTCCTAAAGGTTAATATGATTAAATCGGATTTCATAGTGGTTAATATGATTAAATCGGATTTCCTAGTGGTTAATATGATAAAATCGGATTTCCTAGTGGTTAATATGATAAAATCGGATTTCCTAGTGGTTAATATGATAAAATCGGATTTCCTAGTGGTTAATATGATTAAATCGGATTTCCTAGTGGTTAATAGGATTAAATCGGATTTCCTAGTGGTTAATATGATTAAATAGGATTTCCTAGTGGTTAATATGATTAAATCGGATTTCCTAGTGGTTAATATGATTAAATCGGATTTCATAGTGGTTAATATGATTAAATCGGATTTCCTAGTGGTTAATATGATAAAATCGGATTTCCTAGTGGTTAATATGATTAAATCGGATTTCCTAGTGGTTAATATGATTAAATCGGATTTCAAAGTGGTTAATATGATTAAATCGGATTTCAAAGTGGTTAATATGATTAAATCGGATTTCCTAGTGGTTAATATGATAAAATCGGATTTCCTAGTGGTTAATATGATAAAATCGGATTTCCTAGTGGTTAATATGATTAAATCGGATTTCATAGTGGTTAATATGATTAAATCGGATTTCCTAGTGGTTAATATGATTAAATCGGATTTCCTAGTGGTTAATATGATAAAATCGGATTTCCTAGTGGTTAATATGATTAAATCGGATTTCCTAGTGGTTAATATGATTAAATCGGATTTCATAGTGGTTAATATGATTAAATCGGATTTCCTAGTGGTTAATATGATAAAATCGGATTTCCTAGTGGTTAATATGATTAAATCGGATTTCCTAAAGGTTAATATGATTAAATCGGATTTCATAGTGGTTAATATGATTAAATCGGATTTCCTAGTGGTTAATATGATTAAATCGGATTTCCTAGTGGTTAATATGATAAAATCGGATTTCCTAGTGGTTAATATGATAAAATCGGATTTCCTAGTGGTTAATATGATTAAATCGGATTTCCTAGTGGTTAATAGGATTAAATCGGATTTCATAGTGGTTAATATGATTAAATAGGATTTCCTAGTGGTTAATATGATTAAATCGGATTTCCTAGTGGTTAATATGATTAAATCGGATTTCATAGTGGTTAATATGATTAAATCGGATTTCCTAGTGGTTAATATGATAAAATCGGATTTCCTAGTGGTTAATATGATTAAATCGGATTTCCTAGTGGTTAATATGATTAAATCGGATTTCAAAGTGGTTAATATGATTAAATCGGATTTCAAAGTGGTTAATATGATTAAATCGGATTTCCTAGTGGTTAATATGATAAAATCGGATTTCCTAGTGGTTAATATGATAAAATCGGATTTCCTAGTGGTTAATATGATTAAATCGGATTTCATAGTGGTTAATATGATTAAATCGGATTTCCTAGTGGTTAATATGATTAAATCGGATTTCCTAGTGGTTAATATGATAAAATCGGATTTCCTAGTGGTTAATATGATTAAATCGGATTTCCTAGTGGTTAATATGATTAAATCGGATTTCATAGTGGTTAATATGATTAAATCGGATTTCCTAGTGGTTAATATGATAAAATCGGATTTCCTAGTGGTTAATATGATTAAATCGGATTTCCTAAAGGTTAATATGATTAAATCGGATTTCATAGTGGTTAATATGATTAAATCGGATTTCCTAGTGGTTAATATGATTAAATCGGATTTCCTAGTGGTTAATATGATAAAATCGGATTTCCTAGTGGTTAATATGATAAAATCGGATTTCCTAGTGGTTAATATGATTAAATCGGATTTCCTAGTGGTTAATAGGATTAAATCGGATTTCATAGTGGTTAATATGATTAAATAGGATTTCCTAGTGGTTAATATGATTAAATCGGATTTCCTAGTGGTTAATATGATTAAATCGGATTTCATAGTGGTTAATATGATTAAATCGGATTTCCTAGTGGTTAATATGATAAAATCGGATTTCCTAGTGGTTAATATGATTAAATCGAATTTCCTAGTGGTTAATATGATTAAATCGGATTTCAAAGTGGTTAATATGATTAAATCGGATTTCCTAGTGGTTAATATGATAAAATCGGATTTCCTAGTGGTTAATATGATAAAATCGGATTTCCTAGTGGTTAATATGATTAAATCGGATTTCATAGTGGTTAATATGATTAAATCGGATTTCCTAGTGGTTAATATGATTAAATCGGATTTCCTAGTGGTTAATATGATAAAATCGGATTTCCTAGTGGTTAATATGATTAAATCGGATTTCCTAGTGGTTAATATGATTAAATCGGATTTCATAGTGGTTAATATGATTAAATCGGATTTCCTAGTGGTTAATATGATAAAATCGGATTTCCTAGTGGTTAATATGATTAAATCGGATTTCCTAAAGGTTAATATGATTAAATCGGATTTCATAGTGGTTAATATGATTAAATCGGATTTCCTAGTGGTTAATATGATTAAATCGGATTTCCTAGTGGTTAATATGATAAAATCGGATTTCCTAGTGGTTAATATGATAAAATCGGATTTCCTAGTGGTTAATATGATTAAATCGGATTTCCTAGTGGTTAATAGGATTAAATCGGATTTCATAGTGGTTAATATGATTAAATAGGATTTCCTAGTGGTTAATATGATTAAATCGGATTTCCTAGTGGTTAATATGATAAAATCGGATTTCCTAGTGGTTAATATGATTAAATCGGATTTCATAGTGGTTAATATGATTAAATCGGATTTCCTAGTGGTTAATATGATTAAATCGGATTTCCTAGTGGTTAATATGATAAAATCGGATTTCCTAGTGGTTAATATGATTAAATCGGATTTCCTAGTGGTTAATATGATTAAATCGGATTTCCTAGTGGTTAATATGATTAAATCGGATTTCCTAGTGGTTAATATGATTAAATCGGATTTCCTAGTGGTTAATATGATTAAATCGGATTTCCTAGTGGTTAATATGATTAAATCTTATTTCCTAGTGGTTAATATGATTAAATCGGATTTCATAGTGGTTAATATGATTAAATCGGATTTCCTAGTGGTTAATATGATTAAATCGGATTTCCTAGTGGTTAATATGATTTAATCGGATTTCCTAGTGGTTAATATGATAAAATCGGATTTCCTAGTGGTTAATATGATTAAATCGGATTTCCTAGTGGTTAATATGATAAAATCGGATTTCCTAGTGGTAAATATGATTAAATCGGATTTCCTAGTGGTTAATATGATTAAATCTTATTTCCTAGTGGTTAATATGATTAAATCGGATTTCATAGTGGTTAATATGATTAAATCGGATTTCCTAGTGGTTAATATGATTAAATTGGATTTCCTAGTGGTTAATATGATTAAATCGGATTTCCTAGTGGTTAATATGATTAAATCGGATTTCCTAGTGGTTAATATGATTAAATCGGATTTCCTAGTGGTTAATATGATAAAATCGGATTTCCTAGTGGTAAATATGATTAAATCGGATTTCCTAGTGGTTAATATGATTAAATCGGATTTCCTAGTGGTTAATATGATTAAATCGGATTTCCTAGTGGTTAATATGATTAAATCGGATTTCCTAGTGGTTAATATGATTAAATCGGATTTCCTAGTGGTTAATATGATTAAATCGGATTTAATAGTGATTAATATGATTAAATTGGATTTAATAGTGATTAATATGATTAAATTGGATTTAATAGTGATTAATATGATTAAATCGATTTAATCGTGATTAATATGATTAAATCGGATTTCATAGTGGTTAATATGATTAAATCGGATTTAATAGTGATTAATATGATTAAATTGGATTTAATAGTGATTAATATGATTAAATTGGATTTAATCGTGATTAATATGATAAAATCGGATTTCCTAGTGGTTAATATGATTAAATCGGATTTCCTAGTGGTTAATATGATAAAATCGGATTTCCTAGTGGTTAATATGATTAAATCGGATTTCCTAAAGGTTAATATGATTAAATCGGATTTCATAGTGGTTAATATGATTAAATCGGATTTCCTAGTGGTTAATATGATTAAATCGGATTTCCTAGTGGTTAATATGATAAAATCGGATTTCCTAGTGGTTAATATGATAAAATCGGATTTCCTAGTGATTAATATGATTAAATTGGATTTAATAGTGATTAATATGATTAAATTGGATTTAATAGTGATTAATATGATTAAATCGATTTAATCGTGATTAATATGATTAAATCGGATTTCATAGTGGTTAATATGATTAAATCGGATTTAATAGTGATTAATATGATTAAATTGGATTTAATAGTGATTAATATGATTAAATTGGATTTAATCGTGATTAATATGATAAAATCGGATTTCCTAGTAGTTAATATGATTAAATCGGATTTCCTAGTGGTTAATATGATTAAATCGGATTTCATAGTGGTTAATATGATTAAATCGGATTTCCTAGTGGTTAATATGATTAAATCGGATTTCCTAGTGGTTAATATGATAAAATCGGATTTCCTAGTGGTTAATATGATTAAATTGGATTTAATAGTGATTAATATGATTAAATCGGATTTCATAGTGGTTAATATGATTAAATCGGATTTCCTAGTGGTTAATATGATTAAATCGGATTTCCTAGTGGTTAATATGATAAAATCGGATTTCCTAGTGGTTAATATGATTAAATCGGATTTCCTAGTGGTTAATATGATTAAATCGGATTTCATAGTGGTTAATATGATTAAATCGGATTTCCTAGTGGTTAATATGATTAAATCGGATTTCCTAGTGGTTAATATGATTAAATCGGATTTCCTAGAGGTTAATATGATTAAATCGGATTTCCTAGTGGTTAATATGATTAAATCGGATTTCCTAGTGGTTAATATGATAAAATCGGATTTCCTAGTGGTTAATATGATTAAATCGGATTTCCTAGTGGTTAATATGATTAAATCGGATTTCCTAGTGGTTAATATGATTAAATCGGATTTCATAGTGGTTAATATGATTAAATCGGATTTCCTAGTGGTTAATATGATTAAATCGGATTTCCTAGTGGTTAATATGATTAAATCGGATTTCCTAGTGGTTAATATGATTAAATCGGATTTAATAGTGATTAATATGATTAAATTGGATTTAATAGTGATTAATATGATTAAATTGGATTTAATCGTGATTAATATGATTAAATCGGATTTCATAGTGGTTAATATGATTAAATCGGATTTCCTACTGGTTAATATGATTAAATCGGATTTAATAGTGATTAATATGATTAAATCGGATTTAATAGTGATTAATATGATTAAATTGGATTTAATAGTGATTAATATGATTAAATCCGATTTAATAGTGATTAATATGATTAAATCGTGATTAAAGTATCAAATCTTTATTAAAGTGATTAAAAGGATTAAATCGTTATTGGAGTGATTAAAAGGATTAAATCGTTATTGGAGTGATTAAAAGGATTAAATCTAAATTGAATGGTTAAATTGAAATTAAATGATGAAATCGAAATTGAATGATGAAATCATGATTGAATGATGAAATCATGATTGAATGATGAAAGCATGATTGAAGGATTAAATCGTGATTGAATGATTAAATCGTGATTGAAAGATTAAATAGTGATTGAAGGATTAAATAGTGATTGAATGATGAAATCGTGATTGAAGGATTAAATAGTGATTGAATGATGAAATCGTGATTGAAGGATTAAATCGTGATTGAATGATGAAATGGTGATTGAATGATGAAAAGGTGATTGAATGATGAAATGGTGATTGAATTATGAAATCGTGATTAAAGGGTGAAATCGTGATTGAAGAATTAAATCTTAATTGAGTGATGAAATCGTGAGTGAAGGTTTAAATCATGATTAGATGGTGATTTAAATCATTATCTTTCATTTTGATTACAACTTTGAAATTAACTATTAAATTATTACTCAAAATCAAAGTACTTCTTCTATAAATCCCCATTTGGAGAATTATTCGATCGTTGGAGAGCCGTCTTTTATGCTTCCAGATTGGTTGATGAGTAGGTGTCCTCCAGCGTAGTTAGTACCAGGAGCGCTTCTCGCTGTCCAAGAAAGCGTATCCTCCGGAATGCCTTAATTTTCTCTCCCATTTTATTCCTGAAAGTTTTATTTTAATTTATTTGTATGTTGTTTTTTTCTGGTTTTCTCAGGTGTGTTGGAAAGAAATAGAATTCGTAATAAAATAAAAAGCGGTGCAATTTATTTCAACGAATTTAGGGGAGAAGCGACGTTTCCGAGTTGAGATGCAACGACTACAAAAACCGAGGTTCGCCCAATGAGATGTTATGATAGTGAAACACACTCCAGATTTATTTATTTTTACTTTTTAGAAAATTTACATTGATTTTGGATACGACATTTTTCGAAAATTGTGTAGATTTTCGAAATTTTAACTATAATATGAAAATTTCATTACGGAAGATTATTAAATTTTTGCCAGTCTGTTTTGCTTGGAATAGGCCAAAGTATTTATCTATGTTTTGCATACATAAAACCTATGTACGCGAATAAAACATATGTACGCGAAAACCAACAATCAATGTTAGATGAGAGAAATAAAAACTAGATCAGCTAGATATATAAGCATCTACCGAAATATCGGGGGCATTCCCTCTTGAGTCTCGATCAAATGTATTAAACTCTTGGTACTTTTAAATGTAAATATTTGTAGTTAATAAAGTGTTTTAGACTATCGTGTGCCGTCTCATCAATCGACTTGGACCTAACACTATGAGATAAAAAATGAGGGATGCACCGATATCTCGGTAACCGATATATAAGTCGGCCTATTTTGGTAATATCGGTATCGGCCAATATCGGCTTCGCTTCAGCCGATATTGGCCGATATTACCGGCATTAGGATAACATTTTCAGAGAAACATTTAAAAATAAGAAAGTTCTCAATTAGCTGACTAATGATAATATTTCATTTGAATGGCCGCGCCACGTACGCCAGACTTCAGAAGCTAGATCATACATTTTTAGACAGGGTGTTACAATTATAAACCAATAAAAAACAACGATATTCGATTTGTATGTATCACGTAAAATGAAAAGAACACATTCGGATATGCTCTGGCAAACGTTTTTTCATGAAAAATTAGAATAAAATGGTATGAAAGTGTACTGAATCGTCTTTAACAATGATTTTATCATATACACTACTGTTATAATAGAGAACTTTGTTAATATCGGCCGTTATATCGGCCACGAATATCCGATATATCGGCTGTACCCATATCGGTATATACCTATAAAAATAGGATGTTTCAGGAGATGGGCAATTACATTGATTATCCCCAGTGGGGTATCGTTTCCTATGCCCTTCCCCCGACCGACTCTTTCGCCCCTGCCCTCGATTACGTTGAAATTCTTTTCACATTTAAGAGTTGTTTGCGTTCGAGGTTTTGCTATTTTGTAGTTAAAGTTAATTGGAGAAATTTTTCTTAGAGAGCTCACGCAAAGCTCAAGCTTATTTCAGAGGCGAATACGATACTCCTCTCTTTTCACGGTAAATAGAGAGATGGAACGCGATGCAAGAGAGATAGGAAAATAAAGATGATTATATTAGTCCCTACGGAAACGATATATTTTTTGATTAGGAATTTCAAATATTGTCTTAAGTAAAATACAAAATCGCATCTGCTTATTTTCTAGATAAAAATGATTACTCTAGCTATCAATAAATTCACAAAATAAACATAAGCGCAATTGTTGCTTGATTAAATTGAATGCTAGTCGGTGGGATGAACTTTCTCGTACCCCTGGTAGTGAAATATCACGATACCCTTTTTCAAAATATCAAGTTTGAAAAACCAAATTAATTAGGCTGGTGCCCACTCCAAGAACCGAAACAAAGGTACTTTGAAAACTATTTAATAGGTGTTTCTATAAAATAAATCCATAAAAATTAGAAGTACAAAATGTTCTTATCTGCGTCACGACTCACGAGCTACATTTATTTAAGTGCTTTACTTGCACGCGAGTTTTGCACGCGGGCTTCAGATTTCGAAAATACAAAACATTGTCACATGACCTCCCGTATTTTACAGAAACACCTATTATCACATTAGACCAACTTTTTGAAACTCATAGTGGTCGGGATTGTCAGTTTAAATTGTTTATGAAAATAATTCCTAGCCAAATAAACATTGTGTCCTTAAATTAATAAAATAAATAATAAAATTAGGGGATCTGGCGCTCATTAGTCACCTGCCGCGTACTAGTAATATCGAAATTCGGATTTTAATGATACTTTTGAATAACAAATGATATCACGCACTATATTTGCCATCAAAATGTACATTAGCAAAATAACCAGATGGACAATTACTGAAATTTAATTAAATTGGGTTGAATATATTTCTAGCGGTGAAATATCAAACCTACAATGTTTTAATTACCCCTCAAGGTAGCTCTTACTGATTTAAACATAGCCTATTTCAAAAATTAATTAAAATTATTTATTGTAATTAAAAAATTCTGAAGAAATCTAATAAGGTGGGTCGCCACCAATGCGCTATTACCATAGAAATGCGGTTTTTACTAAGATTTCTGAAAAAATTAATGTACCCTGTAAGATTTTTCTTGGTATTAGAACACGGACAATATAGCAACAGAAAGATGCAACCAAAATTTGACAGGGGTCATCAGTGCTATGCATATTTTTATCTCAGAAATAAATACTTGGCAGTTTTAAACTAAAACACAAATTTAACTACATCAAATGTAATGAAGTACATGTATATCACCCTAAAATTTATAATAATTGACCTAGTATTCTCATAAAAAACGATAAAATTTAAACTATTAAAAATCTAATGAAAAACCATAAGTGTAATAAGTTATTAATGTGTGAATACAATTGTTCATTTTCATGAAATTTTATAGGAAAAAGGTCAGTGCTCGAGGTAATGCTACCACGTAGCTTTTCCTTCCCCTGTGAGGTTCTCTTCTTCCAGGACACTGCTGTGTGGCGGCTGGAACACTTCTACAGGCGTTTTTAGACCAAAAATAGGCGCCGGTTTGTTAGGATCGTTATTGCGTGATTCTTCTGTTTTAATTACTTAATTTTTAGTAAGAAAGTGTTCTTTTTTTACTACATAAGAAATTATAATTAAATTTATCGATAAGGCCCTTGTAATCCTCTCGGGCAAACAAACGCGCCTATGTTTACCTTAATTTTTTATAACTTTCCCTTATTATATACGTCATTCCTTTATTTAAGGCATCGAATTTGCCACGCTGGTGCCCAACTATAACGCTAATCGATAGTAAATATTTTCGATTTTCCGGCCGACTAATCTTTATTATTCCAAAAAGTTTGGAGAATCCCCTGGCGATAAAAGATTCCTTCCCTTTTCTATCTGTTCCTTTATTCGGAAAACCATTCAAACGTATACTTCGTGTAAAGAAATATTTTTCTCGAGATGCCTCGCGGACAAACCCATATATAATATCTTTATTTTTTACACGTTTCGATCGCTTTACGTTTATTTACTTTGCGTTTCGCGGACCTTAATTTGAAAACGGAAGAGCTAGGGGCCGTTCTAGCTTACTCTAAAAAAAATCTACTTTCAACTAAAACCGATAGTTTTTAAAACAGTCTCTAATAGTATAGGTTATTAATTGAATAATTAAATTCGTTCAAGCGTACCATTTTATTGGCTTTTTTTCTTGGCCACTCCATTCAAATATGAATTTGGATTCTCCATATCCTTGCTTTTCTAGTTGGCTGAGTTGCACTTTTTTCGGGAACCCTAGCATCTTTCGAGATAATTAAATTAGTCGTAGCAACTCCTTAACTTCGCCGCCTGGCACTCAATATCGGATAGAATTATACGATAATGTAAAAGAGCGTCTTTATAGGTTAAGAAATTGTAAAATACGACTATGGTCCCAAAGACGAACGGCTGTGGGTTAAATTGATTTTATTTGTACATGTATTTCCACTTGTATAGATGGTTTTGTCTGGTTTATAGTAGAGAGTTTAAGCGCCACTCGAATGAACGATAATACCGCGGCTTCCACCGGGGATTTCTACGCGTTTGGAATAACTTGAGACGCTACACGGAGCTTCTAAGCCCTTCAGGCGTTGAAATCTTGGAGGCGCTCACGTCGATTTATTTTTATAGAATTGGGACAATACTTTTAATAAAAGCAGTATCGACGGGTCTATTTCTATCGTCATTCCGAACAGAAACATCTCCGTAATAAAAAAGATTAATATTTAATAAGATTGTCTGAGCTATAAAAAGTAACTTTTTAAAAGATTTCGAGTGGTTCTCGTTTTCCCGACCTATTTCTTCTCTCGTTATTGCCAAAAAAATATTAAATGAACACCTTTTCCAAACAGTTTAGAGAAATTAAAAACATCAGGTATGAAAGTCACGGATCGTTTTCCAGTAGAAGCGTAAGTCTATAATATTGTCCATAAGTTTGTCACTTTGGGGAATATTTTCCTGACGAGGAGACTACACCGATTTTGTTGAAACTAACGACGTAAGGGGTGTGTAGAACCTATGGTAATAAGAAATTTCACCAAGGGAAAAGTTGCAATGGGCATTAGTTTTGCCATGGAAACCGAAAATGGTTTTGACAACACAGTATGTATATTTTCCCATTGAAAATAACATGGGAATCTGAGCACTTCTAAGGGTCCCCCTGTAAAAAATAATGATAATAATTCTAATTAAAATTGCTAATTTTGATCAAATTCAAACAACTTAATTCCATTTTATTAATTTCGATAAAATTCATTTATTATCGTCGATTCGGCGATTAGTTGGCAAATACAACTTTTTTATCTTCAGTTTCTTCACATTTCACTTTTCTCCATTTTTACCAATTCTGATAAATTTTTACATATTTTTGTCAAATTGACCAAAATTCATCAAAATATCATAAAATTAATTTAATTTGTCAATTTTGATCTATTTTTTTTGAAATTTTTCACTGGGGGAGCCCTTAGAAGGGCTCAGATTCCCATGTTATTTTCAATGAGAAAATATACGTACTGTGTTGTCAAAAACATTTTCGGTTGGCATGGCAGAACTAATGCCCATTGTAACTTTTCCCTTGGTAAAATTTTATGTTAACATAAGGTCTACTTACCCACCTAGTTTCAACCAAATCGGTGATTATCACCTCGGGTAGTCTCCTCGTGAGAGCTAGTAACGGAGTGACGTCATCACAAGAATAAAATCTCCCCCTAGCGAGGCGCTGTCAAAGGCCACGTGTGACGCTTTAGCAAAGCCAACGCAAAACAGCGACGAAGCCCGTGCAGTTTGTCTCGCAAATAGCTCTCACTAAACCTTTTGCACGTGAAGAATAGGAAATGTCACACTTATGTAAAGATATTGTATACTTATGGTAGAAGGTATTATAGACTAAGAGATTAGGAATCCAGTCTGTGAGAGGTTCTTAGTAATGCCAACTTCAATTCTGTTCCAATAAATGAAGGCATCCAGCGTGTTACAGGGAGCCTAATTTGAAGGTAGCTTTTTTGTCCACTTTGGTTTCGATAATCAGTTTGTTTTGAAAAGCCATGTGTTTCCTCCGTTTAAATTTTATTCTTATAATTTCTCCATGGATCGTTTAAAATTTTTTAAAATTCGATAATCATTTTAGAACGAATATTTATGAGCCGGATAAAAATGACGAGATAAAAACGGGGAAGGTCGATTCAATGGATTCCTTCGAAATTCCTCAAATGTCGTGTAGAATTTATCTATTCTTCGTGATTATATTACTCGCCTAGTATAAAATGATTTCTGGAAAATAGAGTACTTTTTTTACGGAGCTCTTGTGTTTTTCTCGTCATTTATAAATTTGCATTTTAATTCAAGTTTGGCCATGAATTTATCCAGATCTGCCCTTGTCACTCTTTCGCTTTGCTTTCCTTTTTCGCTCACGCTTCTTCTCGAGGTACACCTATTTTGATTGAAAAACGGGGCCTTTGAGATTTCCTAACCTTTTTGCGCGGTGACCACCGAAATTGAATTACACTCAGTCGAGATTGGATAAAATATCGCCGGTAATGGTTTACCGTTTGATTAGAAGTTTAAGCGGCTTTGGGAATATAAGTTTTTTAACTGAGAAATAGAGAGGAACGAATTCGGGTTTAGTATTAATAAAAAATTTGATTCTTAGAAAAGCAAATTCTTCTACACTCTCGCGGGTTTTAAAGCTTGTTTACTCGGAGCCAGAACCGATCTCGGAACTCAGAATTCACGTGTCTCTTTTTTCTTTTGATATAGCGGGGATTCCATTATAAATATATAAAGTGGACGCGTCATCTTTTAACTTTTAAAAGGAAAACTACAACTGTTGAAAGTTGGGGGAGGGGGATTCTTTTCTCCCCGGGGAATTGCAACCGCGGCCACCAAACTTTTCGTAAAAGTCGTTTACCAGAGTAAACTCGCTTCTTTTCCTCGCTGGTAGGAAAATCATTTGACCTATAGACTCTTAAACGCGCCTTCCCAATCGACCGCCATTACCTTACAGTCTACGGGGAGGGTGATGAAAAAACCGTTTTTGGGGGGATGAAATTTCCGCGGTAGAGGGCTTGCTCGTTGGTTGTCTGTACGATAATGGCGGCGCCCAGTAAACGTTTCTTAAAAGAGTGTATTCGTTTCATACGTAGCGGAATATAGGCTCCCACATTATAGTTTGAAAAGGCAAGATCATTGAGGGAGCGGTATTTTGTCATTTTTGGGCTCTTCCGAGGTTGAAATAACATCGCGACAAAACTCCAGCGGGAATCGGATTTTTGTTCGGTTTGTTTATCCGCCCAAAACACGATAGCCCCGATGAAAATGTAAGCTTCGAGGAGGGTTTAGCGAAGGGGGTCGGATTAGAGTCTTCTTTTCGGCGATCTTTTCATTCTTTTCACTGACTTTGAGACGCGCCGTATTCTCCATCACCCAATTTGTTTTCAACGTCTTCAAAGAAACGAGAATCGAAATTAATTTGTAGATATTATCAACGTCAAATATATTAGCTGATCTCCAATTTGATTTACTCATTATTCATTATAGTACCTCCATACAGCCTCTAACGTCATTTATCTGTTGAATAGAGCGCGAGGACGGCGGATAAGAGAGAGGGAACGTGGCTCCCTCCAACGTCGAGCATTCCAGCAACGCTCCATCGACGGATAACTTCGTATCTCCCCAAGTCAGGGCTAAAATTTAAAACCTAATTTCAAGATATAGGAACGCGCTCCCCGAAGGTGGGTCATCTTTCTACAAATTGAGCGTTTTAATAGCTTCCCCGAAAGCCGGCCACTTTGTCCGCCAGGGGTTAACTATTGGGAACGCGCCTTTATAATTGCCATTTTAAAGTTGTCCTCTTTTAAAAGGGGTGAGACATATACGTATAAGAATGGGGGAGCCTAGTTTCTGGACTTAAGCCTTGGCGTCAACCAAACCGGCCGCCTTTATAAAACAGGCCACTGTGAATAATGTCAAGGACCATATCTTCCGTAATTTTAAGAGGATTACGGGCTTCGGCGTAAAGCCCTCGCTCGCTCTCTCTCTCTCTCTCTCTCAATATCTCTGCGTGGCTGCTGCCGCAAACTTCCTTATTTTCTCTAGTTCTTTCGAAGCTGCAATTTCGCCTTATCGGATCCCAGGCCAATTGAATTGACCCCGTTGCCTTTGAAACTGCGTATATACGATTCCACATTAGATTTTTTTCCCAAGAAACCTGCCAGCGCCTTTGTGAGAAATTTTCTACGAGTCGGCTCTTCGACTTTCGCACCTAGAGCTTTTTCTCCGAAAATGTTGCCTACCCAAAGCGTATATTTGAATGTTTGAGAGCAGTGATGGGCACTCTCCTCTCACCGTGAGATCAGTGAGAGAAATTGAGAGGATTTGAGATGCTCTAAGCTTCCAATGGAGAGGAGCGTGAGATGAGATCAGATTTTTCAACAAAACTAGCGGGAGTGTGCGCGAGGTTAGATTAATTAGCGAAATTCGTTGAGAGGAGATGAGATAAAAAGTTACTTTACGGTGCGCTACCTTAGAGAAAGAGTCAAGCAAGTCTGAAAACCCCTATTTGAGAAAAACCTGTTTTAAGTTTGAAATCTAGCATAATAACAATGATAATCTAATAATGAAAATTGATAAAAATAGAGTGAAAAATATATACTGAAAATTTTGTACTAAGTCACCTTAATTTAAAAACACTCAAGGATTCTTATTTTGAATTTCTTTCAATAGTCACGTATCTCGACTTACTTGACTTTTGCTGTCAGGTAGCGGGTGGTTAGAGGAGATGAGTGTGAGTTTAAAATTTTAGAAACGGGAATGAGGTGGAGTGAGAGTTATCACAAAATTTTCAAAAATGCCCATCACTGTTTGAGAGAGTACCTGTCGGCCACGCAACTTCGATGGGCCGAATGATTTAAGTGGAAATTACTATAGAAAATCGCTTCTTAACATTTCCTCGCGCTTCGCTTGGATATTCTACTCTATCGACATAACCATTCGTTGCTTAAGTTAAAGAGATATTTATCTTTAAAAAGGTGGCCATCTGAATGTTTTTTTTTTTTTGCTCTCACGATGTGGAATTTCATTCTTACGAGTTACATCGCGAACAAAACCCGTTCGAGTGCGCGGATGCCGCGGACGACTGCTCGCTTCAAAGCGTTGAAAGAGTAAAGTTTGCGCGTTACCGCTTTAAGCCGCGGGCGGGATCAAGAAGTGGGGGGGGGATGCAAACGGAAAAAGCTGTCATTGTTTTTCTTTTAAGGCGAGTACCGCGGTGTTAGAGGCTCAATTTGTCGCTCGAGCTGGCCTGTGCATTAAGAAATTGCACCAAGAGCCTATCGGGCTCCGCGGGGGCACTCCGGGGAGATGGTTAGGTGCGCCAAGCCCGGTGGCGGTATTATGAGACAACGGTGGTTGCCATCGCCACCAAAGCGAGAACGTAGCCGAGAGAGATAGAGATAGAAGGCGAAAGAAACTTTGGACGTGTCTTCGATTTATCCCTCAAGGCGAAAGATCGAACCACTCGACCCTGAAGCTGGCGAGGTCTCCCGGTTGAAACCCCTTTTAAAATGAAAAGAGTAATCAGCACTCCGATGAATGGTGACCTTTATTATTTTTCCGTTTCGTTCGCGGACCTCTCCGCCGTTTTAATCGCTTCTTTTGATTAACAACCGTATTGAAAAGGCAATTTCACTTTGTGGCGGCCCCCTTTCGGCCGTATTTACTCGCTGACTTTCGACTACGTCTTTTCCCAAAGGTAGAATAGGGTTTTATCGGGCTTAAGAGTACAGTACGGTCGTTTATAACCTTTGATTAGGCTTGCAAAGTAGTCGAATGAATCCGAGGGTGAGGAAAGATGGTCTCGGGCGCTCGGGGAGCTACCGACCGACTCATCCTCGCCGCCAACTTGGTCTCGATTCGGAAGATGGACTGAAGCGTGACGTCCGCCTCCGCGTGGCCGAGGATTATAATTAAAGGACCTTTAAATCACCATTCGCGAAGTAAAAGCTTCCTTTCTTTCCGAGCGAGGGACTTTCTTACCCTCGAATTGTCGCAATTATCAGCTATCTTCTCGCCATCTTAATATCGATTTTTTGAGCCAGAGCTTTTAAACCTTCAAACTACTCAGACTCAATTTATTCTATTTTATTTCGTCGCCTCGATTTCGAACGTTGCGCCTTCTTTACTTCATCGATTTCGAACGTAATGGCTTCTTTACTCCTTCCCGAGAACTAGAAAATGAGAAATAAGGAAAAAAGCTAAAAGCGAATTTGCGATATCGATTATGGAAAAGTCCTCTCGATCGAGTTTTTTTTTTCAACGTAGATTTAGTTTTCTGTAAAATTCCCCAAAGATCGGAGAAGGAATGGATGCGGAGAAATCTGACTAATGATTTCAAAATGAGAGACTGCCAATTCGGTCTTCCGTGAGAAAATTTCTCATATTTTTTCCCAACTCCCGAATGGGTTTCTTCCTTAATTAAGGAACTTTTGAGCTTTTAGTAATAACGACGTGAAGTTTCGACCCTTTTTTGAAAAATGAATCCCAGTTGTTTTGTATCGTTGAACGCAAATCCAAAGTGTCTCTCTGGAGTAGTAATCGTTTCCTAAAGCCGTCATTTAATGCCGTACATTTTTCAAAGCGCTTTGCTTTTAGTTCAATAAGTACGTTTTGCTCGATTTTTTTGTCCTTATTTACGTCTTGATTTACTGATATAATCCCGGTTTAAGTGCAAATAATAATGGATCTCGTAAAGAAGCGTCCTTCGGAGATATAAAAAGTCGCAACTTTTTCCCGAGTGGGAAATGTTCTACTCCGACTGCCTTCGTTTGGAGAAAATTTTATTTTGTCACTGCGGAAAGAAAAGTTCTTTTATTTAATCCTTTCGTTTATATCCGTAAAATCGAGTTTCTTCGTCACTTAAACGCTTATGGTCGAGAAGGAAGTGGCCAATATTTCCGAAGTAAATGTACCGTGAAATATCCCTGAAAAATATATTTTCGCTTATGTTAATTTTCAAATGGAGTTTTTCATCTAGCGTAATACGACGTAAATCTAAATCAAAATGTAAATCTAATACGCTATTTATTCCAAAAATTTGCTAAAGTTTTAAACTATCCGCCCGTATAACGTCGACCTTAACCGAATGGTTGTCAACTATCGAATCGACCAAGATGGTTGGCCGGAGCGACAGAGTTTTAAAATCCTGACTGATTCCTTCCGTAACGTAGGGTCGTATTAGAAGGAAGATTTATTTTCGGAATCGAACAAGTTGTTTAGGCATAGACTACCCGAAAGATACTCCGAAATACTCTTTTTTTTTGGTTCAACCATGGCTATTCAAAGTAGTTGAAGTAGGTAATACGGCGGAGTGAAGGGTCGGCTGCCTCGAGCCAAGTACAACGCGGTATCACGCCAAATCCGGGCTTCTAAGCCGATGAAACCGCCCAATCTCCACGGTCAAGTGTTTCTCCGGCCTGCAATGATGATTCGAAGCGTAAACAACGTCGAGATGGATCGAGGACTATTTTCTCGTAAAGGCGGAGGTCGGCGGGCGGCGCCCTAATCCTCGACACCGCCTAATGATACGTTCAAAAAACAAAGGACTCTTTCGGTTTATTTACGAAAGCAATGTCCGCCTCTTTCGCCGTACGTATCGGACGCCGTGTAATAGAGATATTTATGTCAAAACGTAATGGGCCGACCATTTTCGCCGAAGGGTTGCGAGAGAGAGAGAGATACTGTAAACAGGGTTTCATCCATCCTCTTGGCCTCATCCACGCGCGAGAAAACACTCTCAGTGAACGCTGAAAGCGGACGGAGGGGTAAAGTCCGAGCGCGACCCGATTCTATTATCCGCGATATTTGTCCGAAAACCTTGAAAGTATTTTTCGTCGCGAAAAGGTTCTTCGTTGAATACGAGAGTGGGCTGTCGCTGGTAAAGGACGGAGTGTCTCCGGTGCCAGATAAAGGCGAACCGAGAGCGCTCTGCGTATTGTCGCGAACAGAAGTAGGTACTGGATACGTTGAACGAAAGATTTACGCCAAACCGAATCTATCGTCTCTCTCTCTTTTTGGTATCCTCCTAAAATATGAATAGAGAAATAACCAATCCGACGCTTCTTTCCGTATATCAGCCCAAACATGGAAAAACCCTATTTTCAGTATCTTATAGGTCTGTTTACTCCGTTTGCGCGTGAAGGGTAGAAGTGAGACCTGTCTTTCTCGGCGGTATCGTACCTATTTTCTTATCTTCTTCGGTATAGTTCATTTATTTTCTCTCGGAATTTATGATAGGAGAGGATTTAGCTGTTTTTGCATAACCCGGAATAAAATCCTTTACTTCGGAATACATCTATTATCCTATTTTTCCGCGAATAGTTTCTTTGACTATCGCGGATAACAACGCGTATATAGTTAAATGGAGTTGAACTTTTGTCTGAAATATTTAAATAGGCTCATCTTTTTCGTATAAAAGCACATTATGCCTGCAGGTTTGAATTCAATTGATAACGAAAACGCATTTTTCCTCCTTTTTTTGAGAATTTATTAAGCAAATTTATCGTTCGGAGAAGTCATGGCTATTTCGCTACTCGATCTTAACTTGGTTTCTAAGAAATGGTCGTCAAAATCATAATTTATCCCATTGAACCTTATTTGGCCAACTGACCAAAATGGTCGACCCTGGTTAGATTTTGTACATTGCGCAAAGCTCCGTAATACGTCAACTCGATAAATCTACTTTAGCACGAATATTGGCGATGTTTGTTGCTAAGAGCGCGGCTTTAGGGGTTTTTATCGGCAAATGTCGGGCGAACACGTCGTCGAACGTGTCTGCCGGAACTGCTTCGTCCGTGGGTACGATACGTAGCTCTGGATTTGCCTATAGACAGTAAATCTTTAAGTATCCCCCTTCGCGACGACCTCGATGTTTTCATCTCACTCGCCCGCGGGATCAAGTAGGCTGTCGCCATGGAAACGCTTAATCCCTTAAGGTAATAGAATTTATTTACTCTCCATCTTTTATTTCTTTTTCTTCGAGTATATAAACCGGGTGCGTAGATTGAAAAGCGCTACCTATAGTGTTTTAAACTTGAAAGAGTTAGCCCTTCCGACTAGCCAACCAGATTTTTTAGTTTTTTAGTGGAATCCTAACATTACCAACTCCACCATTTCAGAAAAATACTCAAATCCTCAATGTATCTTCATATATACCCTAGAGTATATATTGTTAAGTATAATAACGCTTTCTTTGTTGCTGCAAATAGATTAGGACTAACTTTAAGATCCCCTTAAACTGACGGAACATCTTTTGTCTATACGCTATCGTATAGAAATAGTTAAATTTGAAGAAGTTGGTTTTTTTAAGAATTCGTTCTTTAGTTGTATTTTCAAAGTCGGCGCAATCAATCAAACTCAAAGACTTTTTAAGTTTTTCTTGACCGAAATAGGTCAAACTTGAAAGAAGGCCCAAAACCGCGATAAATGATGAGTGTTGGACGATGACCGAAGATAAATATGTTTTCTCTCACTTATTGAATGTGGTTTTTTGGGATTTCGCAAAGCTGTGACATTAAATTATTTATAACGCCATGTTTCTGAATAGGTGATTACTTTCATTTTTAAATGTAGATATTCATTGAAAACATTAAATTCAATGAAATTTTAACGTACCAAGAACAGATTCACTTCTGCTGCTTGGTTTTGCGCTTGTTGCAACCTACTTCCAGGGGCTAGTAGGCCACACTTTGAAGCTCTCTGGCGCTCTTTTAACTCATCGTAGGAACATGGGGGAAAAGACAGGCGGACTTCTCAACTCACCCCCTACAACTCCTTAAAAGTTTGCATAAACTTTTGAAACAACCTGCATATTTACGAATTTGGTAGCGGCATTGCGCGAGCAGAAAATACAAAATATAATTCTCTAGAAGAGAGAACACAGTAAAGGATCAGGGATTAACCACAACTCACAGCGATAGTTCTCTTCGAAAATAAGTTTGATTCAAACGCCATCGGTCCTAGTGGGCGAAATCAGAACTAGGCCTAAGCGGAAACGATTAAATTCGGCGAGCAGACGGGCAGTTTGTTTGGCGCCGCGAAATCTAACGAATTTTTTGCATCGCGTTTCTGGTTTTAGTACTTAAAATGTTTTCATCAGGTAAAATTTTTTTTGTAATAATAATAATAGAATCCAATAACTGTTGAATTTTTATTAATGTAAAGCTAATTTCTATTTACCTATGCGATATAAAAAAAATTACGGATTAAACAAGGACAAATCTATGGCACGCCATCCCGGTCAAAATTAAAAAGAAAAAAAAAACGGAGTTTTTCGTTGAAAAAAACAATTGGATATTTTTCCAAAAAAAAATATTTTAAAATATAATTTTTGTTGAAAAAAAAATAATTTTGAAACAAAAAAAAATAATTTTGAAAGAAAAAAAATAATTTTGAAAATTTTGAAAAAAAAATTAATTTTGAAAGAAAAAAATATTTTTTTTGCATATACCACACATAGATGGCTCTAATTTACGCTTGCAGGGACTACTAATACTGTCATTGGATTATTTTGATTGTGAATTCAATGCATATTTTTGTACACCGCTCCCTTACGACGAAACCTAAAGAAGCTCGATATTAATATACAGGGTGTTAACTAAAAATCGATACAGAGGCAATTACTCAAAATGTGTTTTATTTAAGAATTTGAAATTTGCAGGTTACATAGAGGGTGCAGGGGGACAAATGACAATGAAAATTTCAATGGCCTTGAACCAGGTCTTCAAGGTCATTCAAATTTTACCTCGAGAACCGTCAGGATTAGAAGAATGGTTCCAATTAGAAATGTGTTTTACGTTTAATTTTAAGTCTAACCAGCTTTGACCCGATCTAATTTGACCAATGGGAAGCTGAGAAATGTTAGACCAAAAACCATAAGGTCGTGTGTGATATTCTAATCATTACACGACATTTAAGGGCTTATAAATCGAAAACTACCAGATCTAACGGATCAAAATAGTCGTGACACCCAAAACTGAGGGGGAGAGTTCATAATTTGTAACTTCCCATTGGTCAAATTAGATCGGGTCAAAGCTGGTTAGACTTAAAATTAAACGTAAAACACATTTCTAATTGGAACCATTCTTCTAATCCTGACGGTTCTCGAGGTAAAATTTGAATGACCTTGAAGACCTGGTTCAAGGCCATTGAAATTTTCATTGTCATTTGTCCCCCTGCACCCTCTATGTAACCTGCAAATTTCAAATTCTTAAATAAAACACATTTTGAGTAATTGCCTCTGTATCGATTTTTAGTTAATACCCTGTATATTAATATCGAGCTTCTTTAGGTTTCGTCGAAAGGGAGCGGTGTACAAAAATATGCATTGAATTCACAATCAAAATAATCCCATGACAGTATTAGTAGTCCCTGCAAGCGTAAAGTAGAGCCATCTATGTGTGGTATATGCAAAAAAAAATTCTTTCAAAATTATTTTATTTTCTTTCAAAATTATTATTTTTTTCTTTCAAAATTATTATTTTTTTCTTTCAAAATTATTATTTTTTTCTTTCAAAATTATTTTTTTTCTTTCAAAATTATTTTTTTTTCTTTCAAAATTATTTTTTTTCTTTCAAAATTATTTTTTTTTCTTTCAAAATTATTTTTTTTTCAACAAAAATTATATTTTAAAATATTTTTTTTTTTTGGAAAAATATCAAATTTTTTTTTTTCAACGAAAAACTCCGTTTTTTTTCTTTTTAATTTTGACCGGGATGGCGTGCCATACAAATCCTAATAAATTCCAAATAAAATAATCTGCGGACCAATTTTACTGACAATCGCCATTTTTAAAAACCATATTAAAAAAACCATAGTGTCGATTTCAGACACGAGATGGCGTTACTATTTCCGGATTTGAATCGTTTTTGGGGCGGAAAGTGAGGAGTGTAGGACCATAAGAGGGGGAAGAGTTTGTAGCAAAGGAAAAATTAGGCGTCGGGTGCGAGGTCAAGGCGTTCCAAAGCGTCGAGAATGCTATCGAGGGGGGGGGTGACGTCGTTATCCTGACACGTTAGTAAGCACAGTTAATTTAATACTAAATTTTAATAAGAACAAAAAACTGATACATTAAAACGATACTTATTAAAGATGAAAAACAAAAATATAACTTTGTTCGCCGACCCGTATGGGTCCTGAGGAAGGGATGGAAAGGCTTCCCGAACGCAGAAAGGAAAATTTGCGGAGCACGAAGATTTTTGAGGTTAAAGGTTTTTACTGGCCTTTTGTCCAGGTCGTCACGAGATTTTTTAATAACCTGAGAGAGTAGAGAAGATTGAGTTGCACGGGGGCAAAAGTCAGCTAAAACCCCAAATATATAGGAGGATTTACATTATTAAAAAAATAATAAGAATTCCGGGTATACATTTACAGTTAAATTACTGACAAGGCACTAAAAATACATGGTAATAAAGATGATCTAGAATTTACCCTATAATCATTTTACAACTAGAACCCCCTGCACCATAGTGACAACTACCGAAGGAGACTCTCTCGGAATCTCTGTTCCCACGGTACACCCCTGGAAGACATGGGGAGTGGGGAGTCCCACTACACCAAGCATCTGCGAACTTATGATGGCTTTCCTGTCCAAAGGCAACCCCCACTCCTTGGATGAGTTTTCTCTATCCACTGGCTTCTTAAAGTGTCGTAAGCACTTCAACGCTTAATGATCGGTTTCAATCACAAAGTCAGTACCCTCGACGTACATTCGGAATTTCAGCAAGACACTCCAATTCCGTCGTCGAGTAGTTGCGCTCCGCCGGTGCGAGTCCTCAGCTTACAAAGGCTATAGGGGTCATACCCTTCTCGTCTTTCCGCTCTAACATAGCGCCTGAGCCCTTTAAACTCGCATCGTATTTAATGAGAAAATTTCCATTTAAATCCGGGAGCTGAAACTCATTGTCCACCTGACAATAATTTAGCCTGTCGCCTTCCTCTTCAGAATCGAAGGGGTCGACGTGCTGGCGGAGGAGGCCGTTTGACCAGCCTCCCTCGCTCATTCTTAGGTCTATTCTCTCCGCCCCAATAAAATCTTTACCCAAGATCTTGAACTACAAGAAAGCGCTGGCGGTAAATGCCACCGGCCCACTTTATGGAAAGCCTGATACTGCCCGCGACACGACACGTGCCACGGCCGAATCTAACTGTAGTGCTGTTTTCGCTCATTTTCCTCCCTTTTTTCTCAAAAATGGGGATAAAATTATCACTCAAGAGAGAGACGGAGGAACCAGAGTCTGGAAACGAATGTTCCAAATGGGGATATTTCCCACCAAATGTTCCGTCAGCACACCGGTTGACCAAGGGAGTGCAATTCTGAGTATTCGGAATTCCTCCCTCGTTACCGGCTTTCCAAACGTCAGAATTTTGCCGAGGCTCACTCCCTTTCCTGGATGTGCATTCATTTAATTGGAAGGCCTCCCTCGCCCGTTTTCCTGCCTGACGAAAAGCGTTCAAGGAGGGAATCACTCCTTGAAACTTCCACCAAAGTACAGCGGGTCCCCACATGCATGATGATAATACCTGCGAAAGTATATCCCCTTCGCTGTACCCCGTAACCGCTTGATACCGGTCGAGAGCCTCCAGTAATTCCATGTAGATCGGCGCTTCTACATTTAACTTAACCCTCGGGATTTGGGCAGCGTATGCTCCCGCATCCCGGCTGGTCGCAAAAAACGTCGAAGGCCTCGTGCAAAGCGCGGGCCATGACTTGCGCCATGTCCTCCTGGGCTGGGTTTCCAGCGCCAATACCCCATTCGCTTACCAAAACCATTCCGGACCTGGTTTTAATGTTTAAAACTTAAACCGCGACTCTAAAACCCTAGAGTCGCCTAACCCCAAACTCCTCCGGAAAAACCCCTTGGAAACAAAGGTACTCCAAAATCACTACAAAAATAAAATATACTAGCACTAAAAACCTAACCCAACCCGTAACCCAAACATTCACTAAAATTGTACATAACCTAAACAAATCTAACTCTCGTACATTCACCAACTCGAGCCCCAAGTTAGGTGCCAATTGTGAAGCCTGAAATGTCGGCTTATGTTTGAACCATGTACGTAAGTCAAACTGTAAAATACTCTTTTATTTATAAAAATATATATTTGAAAATTTGGTAGCGTCATTGCGCGAACAAAAAATACAAAATATACTTCTCTAGAAGAGGGAAATCACTAAATTATTCGCACTCCGGAACCAAAGAGAATAACGTCCAGTTTCCCGAAGTCCCCTTATATAGTGGGCCCCTCGGATGAAACTACCGGTCTCCAGCCTAATTGACTGTGAGACACTTTTCTAATCAAATTTCATTTCGGGTAAATATTTTTTTCATTATGTAATTCTTAAAGAAGGGCCAGGGATTCTGGTTTCTAACTAAATTCTAGTTATATAAACCATTGAGTTAAACTTCAAATCCTTTATCAATGGTATTTATTAAAAATGTTACTATTTTATTACCTATAGTTTATTACAAATTTAGAGTGGATAACCTATTTTAACCCTTGAAGGTTAAGCATTCAGCGTTCACACTTGCGTGTTGATGGTATTTATATGGTATAATTTGCAGCCGAATTCACTGTGTTAATTATTAGGGAAATATGAGAAAAAATAGGCTGCCATTTAGCAAGCGCTTACCTTTTACACTAAAATACAATTCACTGGGAAGACTTAAAACAACCAAATCTATAGAAACTTAATGCATAATAATGAATCAAGTTTTTGGGACGAATCCAGCGTTGGCTATCCCATCAGTAAAACTGTTAATATATAAGTCATAACATCTTACAATGTATATCTATTTTCATATAAATAGTGAGAATATCTTTTTTTACTCATTTAGTTCTAGAGTTCGTCACCAGGTGTCTCCCCTAGAATTATTTTAATACTAACTCGCCCTAGTGGCCTTTTTTTAATAAAGTTGTCTACAGTTGTAGTACAAGAAAATATTTGTTTATTGTTAGAAATAATGACTATGTTGAAAGGTTCCACGGGCATCATGGTCGAATATCTTTCCGGCACTTGAGGGGGCGGAGGAAAAACGTCACCGGCGTGCCCTTCAACCGCGCCGGATGACGTCAGTTGTAGGAAACCAATGAGATACCGTGCTGATTTGATTTTTTGAGGGGGAAGGAACTTACTGTTGGAGCATGAGGGGAATGGAAACAGCGCTAAAAATCGCTTTCCCTCACTAAGAATAAATACCGTTTAACTAGCAATGGCGTTTCTAGACCCTTTTATTAGGGCTATAAACCTCGGAAAAAATGCCCCCGGGCTGAATTTTTGCATACACCTTTATTTAGTGTCTATTAACGTTGTGTCAAAAGTCCCCATCATTGGGGTGTATGGAACTTTTTTTGTGGCGGGAAAATGCCCGGCAAAAATGGTTTTTCACCAATATCTTCGTTATTATTACTTTTACAGCTATACTGTCAATTACAAAATTAATGCTGAGCACGTTTTTGACAAGAATGGTCTTATTTGAATTTAGCGTCTGAGCAGTCGTTTCTGCGCAATCGCAGTACCAATGTTTTTAGTACGGCTTCCATGTTTTTTTTGTGAAAAAAAATGTCATACCTAAAAATTTCACAATCGAAAGAGGTTATGGACTTATAGAGTCTGCAGTGCCAACTTTCACCGCCATCTTGGAAAATGGCCGCCATTTTATATTCGCTTTTAATTCAAAAATTATTTATCCAAACTCAACATATGAGGTATCATTCTTCATCAAATTGTCTTATCCTTCTTTATAAGCTCTTAAAAGGTCGATTTTATCAAAAGGTCAAAGGTCACGAGCTAAAAAGTTAAAATATCTTTAAATTTTAACGAAAAACGGTATATTTCTTACATATTTCTTATTAATTTAAACTTCTAATAATATTTCAAAGTAGCTCTGTTGCTCTGGAGAAGGTCAAAGTTTAATTGGATTAAATGTATTAAGTATTTATTTTAATATTAAATAATACCTGATACCCCACCCTTCGTTTTCTAATAAAAAAACGTCCTTGGTTTAACGCCAATTTCGAATAAAAAATGTTCTGAGGCGAATTTTAAGTCAAAATGTTGTGCTTTGTTCGAAAAAAATTGTTTCAAGACTGCTCGACTTGACATTCAACCACCAGTAGGCATTCTAGGTCGTTACGACCACAGCACATGCAGTTTCAAAGCGAACGGTACGAAAGATATTTTTGAAAACCAATTTTATAAAAATAAAGTAAATATCAAATAGTTAATTAATAAAAACATTAATAAATACATGTCGAAAAATTAAAAAAACGACCCCTCTTGCATAGTAAAATTTAAAAATGTTTTATTAAAAGACACGCCTTGTTTCGCTGCCGTTCGGTAGCATCATCAGATGCAAATCGCACCTGATGATGCGACCGAACGGCAGTAAAACTAGTCGTGTCTTTTAATAAATCATTTTTAAATTTTACTATGCAAGAGGGGTCGTTTTTTTAATCTTGCTATATTTTAATGCATAGGTTTATTTTTACCATATTAATAAATACATAAATTAAAAAGTTAATAAAATACATAAATTAAAAAGTAAATAAAATACATAAATTAAAAAGTAAATAAAATACATAAATTAAAAAGTAAATAAAATACATAAATTAAAAAGTAAATAAAATACATAAATTAAAAAGTAAATAAAATACATAAATTAAAAAGTAAATAAAATACATAAATTAAAAAGTAAATAAAATACATAAATTAAAAAGTAAATAAAATACAAATAAATAGATATGATAAATTAATGTTCTAAAAACTTATCGTTTTTCAAACTTATTATTCTTCGCTTTGAGTTTCTTGTTCTACAATTTCATTTTCTTCTTGTTCTTCAATTTCATTTTCTTCTTGTTCTTCAATTTCATTTTCTTCTTATTCTTCAATTTCATTTTCTTCTTGTTCTTCGATTTCATTTTCTTCTTGTTCTTCGATTTCATTTTCTGCTGGATTATCTATTTCCTTATCGCTCTTTTCTTTTCTTTTTTCGTTGAATCCATTTCTATTGGTTCACAATTTTGGCATGATTGCCCGTGACAATTACCGCAAACTGATGAACAGTGAAGTCCGAGCTTTCGAGAACCACTTAATGGTTAAAGGAAATTGAAGAACAAGAAGAAAATGAAATTGAAGAACAAGAAGAAAATGAAAACGAAGAACAAGAAACTTAAAGCAAAGAATAATAAGTTTAAAAAACGATAAATTTTTAGAACATTAATTTATCATATCTATTTATTTGTATTTTATTTACTTTTTAATTTATGTATTTATTAATATGGTAAAAATAAACCTATGCATTAAAATATAGCAAGATTAAAAAAACGACCCCTCTTGCATAGTAAAATTTAAAAATGATTTATTAAAAGACACGACTAGTTTTACTGCCGTTCGGTCGCATCATCAGGTGCGATTTGCATCTGATGATGCTACCGAACGGCAGCGAAACAAGGCGTGTCTTTTAATAAAACATTTTTAAATTTTACTATGCAAGAGGGGTCGTTTTTTTAATTTTTCGACATGTATTTATTAATGTTTTTATTAATTAACTATTTGATATTTACTTTATTTTTATAAAATTGGTTTTCAAAAATATCTTTCGTACCGTTCGCTTTGAAACTGCATGTGCTGTGGTCGTAACGACCTAGAATGCCTACTGGTGGTTGAATGTCAAGTCGAGCAGTCTTGAAACAATTTTTTTCGAACAAAGCGCAATATTTTGACTTAGAATTCGCCTCAGAACATTTTTCATTCGAAATTGGCGTTAAACCAAGGACGTTTTTTTTATTAGAAAACGAAGGGTGGGGTAACAGGTATTATTTAATATTAAAATAAATACTTAATAAATTTAATCCAATTAAACTTTGACCTTCTTCAGAGCAACAGGGCTACTTTGAAATATTATTAGAAGTTTTAATTAATAAGCAATATGTAAGAAATATACCGTTTTTCGTTATAATTTAAAGATATTTTAACTTTTTTAGCTCGTGACCTTTGACCTTTTGATAAAATCGACCTTTTAAGAGCTTATAAAGAAGGATAAGACAATTTGAAAAAGAATCACACCTCATATGTTGAGTTTGGATAAATAATTTTTGAATTATAAGCGAATATAAAATGGCGGCCATTTTCCAAGATGGCGGTGAAAGTTGGCACTGCAGACTTTAGGACTTTGCGGAGGTTCTATAAGTCCATAACCTCTTTTGATTGTGATATTTTTAGGTATGGCATATTTTTTTCCACCAAAAAAAAAAGCCGTACTAAAAACATTGGTACTGCGATTGCGCAGAAACGACTGCTCAGACGCTAAATTCAAATAAGGCCATTCTTGTCAAAAACGTGCTCAGCATTAATTTTGTAATTGACAGTATAGCTGTAAAAGTAATATTAACGAAGATATTGGTGAAAAACCATTTTTGCCGGGCATTTTCCCACCAAAAAAAAAGTTCCATACACCCCAATGATGGGGACTTTTGACACAACGTTAATAGACACTAAATAAAGGTGTATGCAAAAATTCAGCCCGGGGGCATTTTTTCCGAAGTTAAATCCTAAAGTTACTGGACTACTATAGACACCAAAAATTAAAAAATATTTTAAATTTGCCTCATAAACTGTGGAA
Organism: Leiobunum rupestre; assembly: GCF_980474605.1. NCBI lineage: Eukaryota > Metazoa > Arthropoda > Arachnida > Opiliones > Sclerosomatidae > Leiobunum > Leiobunum rupestre. The sequence continues at coordinate 24,172,749 of NC_143391.1, forward strand.
GCCTTCTATAAGATTATAACCATTAGTAACTCTTTTAGTTATAGAAGAATAATTCATCATATTTTGCAAAATAAATTAAAAAAGATGGTTATTTAGTATAATTTAATCTACAATACCACGCTTTAAAAATACTTAACTAGTGGTTATTGTATTTCCATTAATATCGATCAATTTTAATAACAATAGTTCCTATATAGATTCCTAGCCAAAGCGACGAAAGTAAAACAACATTAACTATAACACAAACTTCGATTGGTCTAGAAAGGATTTCTCCTAGAACTGTGAAAATGTTTGCCCAAATTAGTCCAATTCGAAGTAAGCTATAGCTTCTATGTTTACGGGTAAAAGTGAAACTCAGAAAAAATGTTCCGTAAAAATTCCGAAGCATTGAGTCTACACAACATTAGGTAGACTTGCTCGCTTCTATATAATAATACGGTAATAGGTAGAAAAGTCCATAATGATAACGGACAAAAAAACCTAACCCTAAACCAATTTAAAGTATTTACAAAACTTACGAATTATTCGTACCAATAGGTCTTCAAGCAAAAAATAAAGACTCCCCTTTTCTATCTTTTCGCGTCTTTGGAAATGCGCTCCATAGGTGGTTCTTATTAACTTAACTTTTCGTAAATTTTATTCTCCGCCATATCCCCCTATTTGACTTTCCGTTGCTACGCAAATAGTTTTAAAGTTTTTAATGATTAGGCTTAGCTTATCTTTTCGGCTTTGTTAGTAGCGAGCCAGATTTCCGGCAAAGTACTGGTGAGCCCCAAATAGGATGAAACAGGTAAATATTTGGAAATTCTGGCTATTTCAATTACTTTTTAATTAGTTTTTTTTTACTGGAAGATCTAGTGGGTACGAGCTTCGCGCCTATACTGGTACGAGAAATTCGTAAGATTTGTAATTACTTTAAATTTGATTAAGGTTTAGTTTTTTTGGTCCCTTTTCATTATGGGCTTTTCTACCTTTTAGCGTGTTTTATTCTTTGCATTACAGTCCATAGCCGTGGTTCTTATTAACTCTATTTAAAGGGCCACACCGGCGTTTGAGTAAATTCGGCCCAGATTTACGACGTGGTAGCAGATACGACCAATCCTATTTTGGAAACAAAGTGGTTATATTCAAACGCCAGTGTGTCCCTTTAATAACGGCGCGCAACGCAGGCTCGGTGGCACGTAATAATTAACACCTATTGTTGGTTCCACGAAAAAATAATATTTTGGTTCATTACAAAGATAATATTTCACTACTCGAGCGTAGAAATTTTTATAAAAACCGTTTGAGCCCTTTATCAGTAACTATAACCTCAAGTTAAAATAGTTTAAATAATGTTTTTCGGGATAATTTTAACGTGGATGCGTCAGGTTAGTTTCAAATTCGAAATTATTGAACGTAGCGACGAAATAGATGTTTCTAGCAGTGATGGGCCCTTTTGTTAAAGAACCGGTTAGGTCGTGCAACACTCACGCTCGCGAAATTTTGAGCGTCGAAATTTTCGTTCTTTATTGAGCGGTAAATGTTTTGCTCCTCTCTTTTCGATATTTTCTGAGCGGTGGCCGGTGAACCTTTCGCTCCTCTCTTTTCACTCTTTTTTGAGCGGTTACATTTCGCTACTCTCTTTTGGCCTTTTTTGAACGGCCAATTTTTCGCTCCTCTCTTTTCCGTTTTGTGCGCTCAGATTCCCATGTTATTTTCAATGAGAAAATATACGTACTGTGTTGTCAAAAACATTTTCGGTTGCCATGGCAAACCTAATGTCCATTGAAACTTTTCCCTTGGTGAAATTTCATGTTACCATAAGGTCTACATACCCACCTTGTTTCAACAAAATCGGTGATTATCACCTCGGGTAGTCTCCTCGTTAGAGCAAATTATTCGAGTAATCGAGTAACCAACTATGCAATTTTTTGGTACTCGATAATCTACGAATAGTTTCAATTACTTATTCGAGTACTCGACCTTTAAAAATGCCGAGTAATCGATGATGTACCAGTACTCGCACGGCCCTACTCGTCACGGAACCGAGATGGGATCGCGCATCGCTCGGTCTTACCGTTTTTACACACAATCCTAAGGATTTGTGTGTATTAGTCTCACGTATCCGTTGCCGATGCCGCCGATCGCGCCGTGTCGCGCATATCTCTTCAACGGTTAGGGCTAGAAGAGTCTATGATATCTCGTTCGAATGTACATACATCGCCATTGATAGCATTTCATAAAGTTTTCAAATCGGAGCCCGAGAAGTTGGGCATTTGCCCAATTTACTATTTTCGGTGGTTTCACTTTATGTGGTAGATATTTTATTTAAAATTAAGTCCGATAACGTTAAAAAAATATTATTGGATAGGTTAGGATTCAGCGGACCTACAACTTCGGTTTTATCAGTAAATATTAAATTTAAGTATAGTTTTTGGGGTAATTTACGGGACCCCAATTTTCGTGGTTTTAAATTTTCGCCTAAAAATCTACATACAGTTCCTTAATATAAGTCCGATTTTCATGAAAGTTATATTTTTGAATAGCTGTGGCTTACATATCACCTATACAGAGTTGCAAATACGTTCCTTAATTTTAATTCTAAGTAAGGTTTTTTTGGGCATCGTATACGGATCCCCGCAATTTCCAACATTGTAAATCCGCGTGTTTATAGAGGTCTACGCGCCCGTTTCCCTCAAGCGTTTTTCAAGAGCGTTCAGAGTGCGCCGCGCTTTCAACGTATGACCAGAAGTAACTGTTAAGTATGACACTCATCGACCTAGTCTTCGGCGTATGACCAGAACTAATAAGTGTGACACTCAACGTAACAAATAAGTGTGATCAGAAGTAACAAATAAGTATGAAATTGATCGAACTAGTCTTTGTCGTATAACCAGAATCAATAAGTGTGACACTTAACGGCTGACTAGTAGTAACAAATAAGTGTGCTCAGAAGTAAAAAATAATAGTGACACTGATCAAAGGAATCTTCGATGCTATCAAAGTATGACTAGAAGTAACAAATAAGTGTAAATACAATTATGTGTGACCGTGGATATATATTGGTTGTGATACTGGCGTTGCAGGTTGCGGTGAATAGCTCAAACAAACTTAACACATTCGAAGGATTGTGTGTATTCTGACCGTCGTACGTCTTGTTCATTTTTTAGACTTGGTACTCTCTCGGGTACACAGTTAGAAAAAAGAGTTTGATTATAAGCCCTCAAGGTTCTTAAAGAAAATTCCACAAATTCAAACCCTCCAAAACCCTTTAACGGAAATTTTCAAACCCACAAGGCTTAAAAATGAGCACTTTTATGATTATAAATTGAACCATTAGAAACCCTTCAAAAACTTCCTAGGGTTTACAAGCACTCTCTTACCAAAATTATGCTTCGAAAATAAAACCTTAAAAAAGACTTATTCAAAGCCCATAATAAATCCCGAATAAGTATCCCACAGTCCAAAACTCAGACTAAAAATATACTTAAATGTAGATACAATCAAGTTTTATTTAGGTTTCTTTGAGCTAGCTTAAAAGAAGACTCGTTTATAGCTCTATTTAAGATTCCGCTTTGAGACTCGTTTCAATGTATTTTCATAAGACCTAATTTTGACTTGTTTTTGCGATTTGTTTGAGACTTGATTTAAACCCTATTTCCTTGATTTCTAGGATATTCGATTTAAACACATTTTTTTATTTGTAGGGACCCAATTTAGTCTTGATTTTTGCGATTTGAAATATTCGCTTTCTGTGATTTGTTGGAGATTCCTTTTAAGCCCATATTTTTTTCATTTGCAGGACACTCAATTTAGACCTATGTTTTACTATTTTCAGGACACTCAATTTAGATCTGCGTTTTACTATTTGTAGGAGACCCTATTTAGACGTATTTTACCCGATTTTTAGGACACTCGATCTAAACTAGACTTTTGAGGTTTGATTAAGTTAGTAGAAACCACCTATGGACTGTGAGAAGGATGATAAAATACGCGAAAATGTAGATTAGTCCATAATTAAAAGGGATAATATAGCTAAATCCTAAACAAATTTGAAGAAATTAAAAAAACTTACTAATAACTCGTACCAATAGGTCTTCGAGCAAAAAACGCGAAACTCGGATCAAATAGATCTTCGAGTAATTATCTAAATTAAAAATAAATAAAATAGCCAGAAATTCCAACGGTAGACCGGTTTCGTTCTATTTGGAACTCATCAGTACCGTGCGGGAAATCTGGCTGGCGACTGTCAAATCTAAAGGAGAAACTAAGCCTAAACATTAAAAATTTCAAAACGCGTTGCATATAGCAACGGAAAGCCGAAAAGGGGGAGTGTGGTGGAGAATAGTATATACGATAAGTTAAGTTAGTAGAAACCACCTATGGACTGTGAGAAGGATGATAAAATACGCGAAAAAGTAGATTAGTCCATAATTAAAAGGGATAATATAGCTAAATCCTAAACAAATTTGAAGAAATTAAAAAAACTTACTAATAACTCGTACCAATAGGTCTTCGTGCAAAAAACGCGAAACTCGGATCAAATAGATCTTCGAGTAATTATCTAAATTAAAAATAAATAAAATAGCCAGAAATTCCAACGGTAGACCGGTTTCGTTCTATTTGGAACTCATCAGTACCGTGCGGGAAATCTGGCTGGCGACTGTCAAATCTAAAGGAGAAACTAAGCCTAAACATTAAAAATTTCAAAACGCGTTACATATAGCAACGGAAAGCCGAAAAGGGGGGAGTGTGGTGGAGAATAGTATATACGATAAGTTAAGTTAGTAGAAACCACCTATGGACTGTGAGAAGGATGATAAAATACGCGAAAAAGTAGATTAGTCCATAATTAAAAGGGATAATATAGCTAAATCCTAAATTTTAATTTTTTTTAATTTCTTCAAATTTGTTTGGGATTTAGCTATATTATCCCTTTTAATTATGGACTAATCTACTTTTTCGCGTATTTTATCATCCTTTTGAGGTTTGAAGCAGCTTCACACAATTTTTGGGAAATTGCTAGACGTACTAGAAGTAAAAACAGTTGGAGCTATATAAAATTAAAAATTTCAGCCAGGGAACCCAACAGCAGACCGGTTTCGTTCTTTCGGGGCTCATCAGTACAGAGTAGGAACTCTGGCTATACCCGGAAATCTGCCGATATCAGTAAAACTAATATACATCCAGGGTGTCCTATATGTGAGCAGTCCACTGCAATTTATAGTGTAATTCTTCGCCAATTATTGCATGGCGGTCGCTATAAAGCAAACAACTTTTAAGATAATTCTTAACGTTGGATATCAACGGACGCCCAAGCGTAAAAGTTGTTTGCTGTATAGCAACCACCATGCTATAAATTGCAGTAGACTGTTCACATAAGGGCACCCTGGATGTATAGCAATTGAAGCTAGGTACCGCACGTTTACCTTTTCCAGAGTTACACTAGGGATGCACCGATTTGGGTACAGCCAATATATCGGCTATTCGTGGCCGATAATATCGGCCGCTTTTAACAAAGTTATCTATTATAACCGTAGTGTATATGATAAAATCATTGTAAAAGACGGTTAAGTACACTGTTATACCATTTTATTCTCATATTTCATTAAAAAACTTTTGCAAGAGCATATCCGAATATGTTTATTCATTTTAAGTGGTACATATTTTCTATCACAAATCCAATATCGTTGTTTTGTATTTGTTTATACTCGTAACCCCCGGTCTAAAAACAGGTATGATCTAGCGTCTGAAGTACGTGGCGCGGCCAATCAAATAAAATATTATCATCAGTAAGTTAATTGATAATTTTCTTAAATGTTTTTCTGAAATTGTTTTCTAATACCGATATTGGCCAATTTTCATTTCCATGCGTGTTACGCGTAAAAATTACATTTTCATATATTTCTTACTCTGCCACACTTGTTGTTGATTATGAGTATGGGGGTATAATCAGGTTAGCTAAGTGTGGAATTCCCAGTATATGCCACAACAAACACTAAATGGTTAATATAATAATATTAATATTTATTTCGCAAAGAAAAACCATTGCAGGCAACCAGGACGATCACAACACGTATAGTGATATAAATATCCTTGAAAACAATTTAAATCAAATTAAATTTTGAAAATAAAGGAAAAAAATAAAAATAAATAACAAAATTAAGAATTTAGAAGGATCCATTGAGCAAATAAAAATTATATCTGCGAACGAAATTGTGGAATAGATAGCAGAGAGGCATTTTCCCAGATGTCATCGGGCAAGCTGTTCCAGGTTCGAGCAGCCCGAAAGAAAAACGAATTATCCAGAGCCAGGCATCTAGCAAACTTCAAATAGTAAGTAGGGAGGGATCGCCTGGAAATTATGGTCATATGTTCACCAAGATCGAATGTCGTTGACTTGACGAATTTGTAGAGCGTAATCAAGTCTGATAGATATCTTCGAACAGATAGCCGTAATAGATGGAGAGTTACGAGGCGCTTTTCATAAGGAATATGACCGGGTGAATTTGGTATAGATGATTTCAGGAAGAAGCGAGTAAAGTTACTTTGTATTACTGAGTAAAATTAAGAAAACAACGATAGTTAAGAGTGCACAAAAAATATTTTTATTTTTAAAATATTTTTTGTGCACTTTTAACTATCGTTGTTTTCTTAATTTTACTCAGTATTTTTGCACAAGTAGCTAAATTTTAATTACTTTGTATTATTTATAAAAAAAACAAGCTTTTACTTTTAATTTCGTTATCAGAAGTTTTACTAACGATTGTAAGTACTAAATTAAGTTTTAATCTTAAAAATTAATATTCTTAATATCTGGCTACTCAAACACTGAATCAAAAATGACTACATTGTTGGCTGCCATGCTGGATTGCAAGTTTTAAAATCTCCAGACTTCATAGCTAGCTCTAGTCTCTAGATGCTAGGCTATTTTTGACCCAGTTCAGTTTATTTACACACTCAAACTTAGAATTAATTTTACTTGAAATGAAATATCCTAGTTTAAAAATTTCAGGTATATTATTTAGTAAATATACTTAAAATTTTTAAATTGTTATTGTATTACAAAAAAATTAATTCTAAGTATGAGAGGGTCTCAAGTGAGTTGAACGTATCCAAAATTATCCAGTCAATCCCTTATGACCATTTTTTAACCAAGCTTCAAGATTCAAGTTACAATCCATTATGGCAGTTGAACAATGAGCTTTTATATTAATTTAATATTAAACTTAAGCCGTGTTGGGCACCGCTCATCTCATTGAGAGCGGATTTGTTATAATGAGCGAAAATGAGCGGTAAAATATCTTTTTAAAAGAAAGCAAAACAAAAATGAGAGGAGCGCCAATTATACCGCTCAAAAATATCTGAAAGAGAGGAGCGAAAATTATACCGCTCAAAAACAGCTGAAAGAGAGAAGCCAAAATTATACCGCTCAAAAAAGAGCGGAAAGAGAGGAGTGAAAATTATACCGCTCAAAAATATCTGAAAGAGAGGAGCGAAAATTATACCGCTCAAAAACAGCTGAAAGAGAGAAGTCAAAATTATACTGCTCAAAAAAGAGCGGAAAGAGAGGAGTGAAAATTATACCGCTCAAAAAAGAGCGGAAAGAGAGGAGCGAAAATTTCACCGCTCAAAAAGAACGGAAAGAGTGGAGCGCCGATTTTACCGCTCAAAAAAGAGCGGAAAGAGAGGAGCGAAGATTATACCGCTCAAAAATATCTGAAAGAGAGGAGCGAAAATTATACCGCTCAAAAACCGCTGAAAGAGAGAAGTCAAAATTATACCGCTCAAAAAAGAGCGGAAAGAGAGGAGTGAAAATTATACCGCTCAAAAATATCTGAAAGAGAGGAGCGAAAATTATACCGCTCAAAAACAGCTGAAAGAGAGAAGTCAAAATTATACTGCTCAAAAAAGAGCGGAAAGAGAGGAGTGAAAATTATACCGCTCAAAAAAGAGCGGAAAGAGAGGAGCGAAAATTATACCGCTCAAAAAAGGGCAAAGAGAGGAGCGAAAATTATACCTCTCAAAAAAGAGTGAAAGAGAGGAGCGAAAATTTCACCGCTCAAATATGAGCCTAAAGTGAAGTCTTATAAATGTCTCTTATTTCAATCTAAAATTGTAACTCATAATCAACTACTCAATTAAGCCTCTTTCAAGTCCCTAAAATGAGTCTTCAAATATGAGACTAAAGTGAAGTCTTAAATGACTCTTATTTTATTCTAAAATTGTAACCCATAATAAACTCTCAATTGAGTCTCTTTCAAGTGCCTAAAATGAGTCTTCAAATATGAGACTATATGACTCTTATTTTAATCTAAAATTGTAAACCATTATCAACTCTCAATTGAGATCCATATTGGGAGACCCATTTTTGGGGACTTGAAAGAGGCTCAATTGAAAGTTGTTTATGAGTTACAATTTTAGATTAAAATAAGAGTCATTTAACACTTCACTTTAGTCTCATATGCGAATATTCATTTTTAAGGACTTGAAAAAGACTTAAATGAGAGTTAATTATGGGTTGCAATATTAGATTAGAATAAGGGTTATTTAGGACTTCATTTTAGTCCCATATTGAGAGACTCAATTTTGGGGACTTGAAAAAGGCTTAAATGAGAGTTGATTATGGGTTACAATATTAGATTAGAATAAGGGTTATTTAAGACTTCATTTTAGTCTCATATTGGGAGACTCAATTTTCGGAACTTGAAAGAGATTTAAATGAGAGTTGATTATGGGTTACAATATTAGATTAGAATAAGGGTTATTTAAGACTTCATTTTAGTCTCATATTGGGAGACTCAATTTTGGGGACTTGAAAGAGATTTAAATGAGAGTTGATAATGGGTTACAATATTAGATTAGAATAAGGGTTATTTAAGACTTTATTTTAGTCTCATATTGGGAGACTCTATTTTGAGGACTTGAAAAAGGCTTAAATGAGAGTTGATTATGGGTTACAATATTAGATTAGAGTAAGGGTTATTTAAACTTCACTTTAGTCTCATATGCGAATATTCATTTTTAAGGACTTGAAAAAGACTTAAATGAGAGTTAATTATGGGTTGCAATATTAGATTAGAATAAGGGTTATTTAGGACTTCATTTTAGTCTCATATTGGGAGACTCAATTTTGGGGACTCGAAAAAGGCTTAAATGAGATGTGATTATGGGTTACAATATTAGATTAGAATAAGGGTTATTTAAGACCTCACTTTAGACTCATATGCGGGGATTCATTTCTGGGGACTTGAAAGAGACCTAATTGAGAGTTGCTTAGAGGTTACAATTTGAAGTTAAAATAAAAATAATCGTAAATTTCATGTCGAACTTTCGACAGGATCCTCTTATCTAGCTATATTTGTAATGTTATATAAAATGAGTTTCGCTCTCGTGTGGCGTAGTGAGGCGCCAATTATATAAATATATGTAGTTTTGTTCAAACGAACACCAAATGTTTCATACGTACCACTGTACTATACTTCTGACCTATACTATTAGAATTATATTATAGTATATTCCAATCAACTGAACTCAACTTCATGCGTTCTACTTTAATGGCCGCTTAAGTTTAATATTAAACAGGTTACATAAAAGCTTATTGTTCAACTGCCATGATAGATTGCAACTTGAATCTTGAAGCTTGGTTACAAAATGGTCATAAGGGATTGGCTGGATAATTTTGGATAAGCTCAACTCACTTGAAACCCTCTCATACTTAGAATTAAAATTTTAAGTATACTAAATAATATAAATATATATACATTTTTAAACTAGGATATCTCCTTTCAAGTATGAGTGTGTTAATAAACTGAGCTGAGTGAAAAGTAGCCTAGCATCTAGAGCCAGCCATGAAGTCTGGAAATTTTAAAACTTGCAATCTAGCATGGCAGCTGAACATAGTAGTAATTTTTGATTCAGTGTTTAATAATTATCCTAACGTTGTATTTCAACGGACGCCCGACCGTGAAAGTGATCTGCTGTATAGCGACCGCCATGCAATAATTGGTGAAGAATTTAACTATAAAATGCAGTGGACTGCTCACATATAGGGCACCCTGGTTGTATATTAGGTTTACTCATATCGGCAGATTTACCAGTATATCCAGAGTTCCTACACAGTTCTGATGAACCCTAAGATTTAAAAGGAATCTCCAACAAATCACAGAAAGCGAATTTTAATGCAGTGCTTTTAAATCGCAAAAATCAAGTTTAAATTGGGTTTCCTAAAAAATAAAAATATGGGTTTAAATCGGATCTTCTAGAAATCACGGAAATAGTGTTTAAATCAAGTCTCAAACAAATCGCAAAAAACAAGTTTAAATTAAGTCTCCTACAAATAGTAAAACGCGGGACTAAATTGGGTCCTTACAAATTAAAAATTTGGGTTTAAATCAAATCTCCTAGAAATCACGGAAAAAGGGGTTTAAATCAAGTCTCAAACAAATCGCTAAAAAAAAACAAATTTAAATAAGTTCTTATGAAAATACGTTAAAACGAGTCTCAAAGCGGAATTTAAATATAGCTATAAACGAGTCTTCTTTAAAGCTAGCTTAAAGAAACCTAAATAAAACTTGATTGTATCTACATTTAAGTATATTTTTAGTCTGAGTTTTGGACTGTGGGAGACTTATTCGGGATTTATTATGGGCTTTGAATAAGTCTTTTTTAAGGTTTTATTTTCGAAGCATAATTTTGGTAAGGGTTATGCTTACGCAATATTTAAAAATCCTTGATCCTACATTGAGACTAATTGGTGACTAAAGTAAGACTCCCATTTGGGTAAGGTCTGGGTAATTACTTTTTAACGCCAATGAAGCCCAATAAAGTCGGTGCCGCGGGCCTGCCTGAAGAAAGCGAGAAAGAAACCGTTGACAGGGCCCTGAGGGCCGAAACGACTTTCTACAGTGAAGGGTTAGCCCATTAACCGGTCACTCGGACAGCCAGCGTCCCCGCAGTGAAATGGGTTTCAGGGAAAATTCTGCCAATTTTGAAATAACACTACGAAAAAACTAAGAACATGTGGATAATCTCAAATATTCGATATGCTTAAGGTAGACGAGTTTAATATAAATTGCTAGTTTTAGCGCTACAATCGACTTAATGGCTCCATCTATTTATGTATCTCAGGGAGAGTGCGCTTTGTCGAATCGCTAGTAGCTAAGTTGTGAGGGGCTTAGGAGACTTTACGCGCTGCAGTTTCACTTATTCTAAACAAATATCGTGCTTTCAATGATAAAAGCGAAATTGACCCATTTCTGTTTTCGCTCTTTATTGAACCCCGAAATTTTAGCTCCTCTATTTTCGCTCTTTATTGAACCCCGAAATTTTAGCTCCTCTGTTTTCGCTCTTTATTGAACCCCGAAATTTTAGCTCCTCTGTTTTCGCTCTTTATTGAACCCCGAAATTTTAGCTCCTCTGTTTTCGCTCTTTATTGAACCCCGAAATTTTAGCTCCTCTGTTTTCGCTCTTTATTGAACCCCGAAATTTTAGCTCCTCTATTTTCGCTCTTTATTGAACCCCGAAATTTTAGCTCCTCTATTTTCGCTCTTTATTGAACCCCGAAATTTTAGCTCCTCTGTTTTCGCTCTTTATTGAACCCCGAAATTTTAGCTCCTCTGTTTTCGCTCTTTATTGAACCCCGAAATTTTAGCTCCTCTGTTTTCGCTCTTTATTGAACCCCGAAATTTTAGCTCCTCTGTTTTCGCTCTTTATTGAACCCCGAAATTTTAGCTCCTCTATTTTCGCTCTTTATTGAACCCCGAAATTTTAGCTCCTCTATTTTCGCTCTTTATTGAACCCCGAAATTTTAGCTCCTCTGTTTTCGCTCTTTATTGAACCCCGAAATTTTAGCTCCTCTGTTTTCGCTCTTTATTGAACCCCGAAATTTTAGCTCCTCTGTTTTCGCTCTTTATTGAACCCCGAAATTTTAGCTCCTCTGTTTTCGCTCTTTATTGAACCCCGAAATTTTAGCTCCTCTGTTTTCGCTCTTTATTGAACCCCGAAATTTTAGCTCCTCTATTTTCGCTCTTTATTGAACCCCGAAATTTTAGCTCCTCTGTTTTCGCTCTTTATTGAACCCCGAAATTTTAGCTCCTCTGTTTTCGCTCTTTATTGAACCCCGAAATTTTAGCTCCTCGATCTGTTTTCGCTCTTTATTGAACCCCGAAATTTTAGCTCCTCTGTTTTCGCTCTTTATTGAACCCCGAAATTTTAGCTCCTCTATTTTCGCTCTTTATTGAACCCCGAAATTTTAGCTCCTCTATTTTCGCTCTTTATTGAACCCCGAAATTTTAGCTCCTCTGTTTTCGCTCTTTATTGAACCCCGAAATTTTAGCTCCTCTGTTTTCGCTCTTTATTGAACCCCGAAATTTTAGCTCCTCTGTTTTCGCTCTTTATTGAACCCCGAAATTTTAGCTCCTCTGTTTTCGCTCTTTATTCAGCGGCGAAATTTTAACTCCTCTCTTTCCGCTCCTTTTTGAGCGGTGAAGTCTTAGATCATCCCTTTTCGGTCCTTTTTAAGCCTTATAATTTCAGCTCCTCTCTTTTCGCTCTTTCTTGAGCGTTAAAATTTCAGCTGTTTTCTTTTGGCTCCTTTTTGAGCGGCGAAGTCTTAGCTCCTCTCTTTTCGCTCCTTTTTGAGCGAAATTTCCGTTTTCCGCTCTTTCAAAAAGATATTTTACCTCTCGATTTCGCTCAAAATGGCAAAAACCGCTAAAAATGAGAGGAACGCGCCCATCACTATTTTCTAGATTGGATAGATCCTTCCAAGCGCTATTTTCCGTCAAGTTAAATAGGAAGTGTCAGCTGCTAAAAGTAATCTTCAAAATAAGACAATTTCAAAAAATAGTAAAATCTTTTTTTTTGAAATTGTATTATTTAAAAATAATTTAAATTAGTTTAAGCTATGCTCTAACACTTGTATGTAGCCGCCACTTCCATTTTTAGGTCTCTATCGAGTTCGAAAACCTGAATTATAAAACAAAAGTGATACATTTGGAAAATAGAATTTCAGACTTTAAATTGAAATAAATATAAATAAAATTTTATCCTCTTTTCTTCCCCGATAATCTAGAATAGTTTGAGAAGAGGAGAAAGGGTGCTCCAGCATTTCCATACATTTTGCGTCTTTACTAGGAGAATTCTTTTGACCTGCCCCGAGCAGTTTACGGTCAATTTAGAGCTACACTTTTTCCAAAACTGAATGTTCCAGTTTGTAGCGGCGTAGCTCCGGGGTCCGCTTAGAGGGAGCGAGTAGCTTTCACCAAGTATTAGCGGCTCTTTCTTCGAATTTTGCCCGACGATTTGGCGTCTTCATCAGTATGGCTGAAGGGGGTTCCATTCTTCCAATTTCGTCGCCGAAATATGAGCCACGTCTTGAATATCTACATAGTATATCCCTAGCGCCTTCGTAGGCAGCTTGATTTTTAAAAGTCATAATCTTATCAGCTTGCAGAGTGGCTAGCTTCCAGCCAAAGGCTAAAACAGTTTCGCGCGTGGAAGAGGAGAGGAGAAACGGATCTTTTATATAAGCTCGAAAGTCGTCTTTATTGAAACGTGCAGATTTCTGGCGTGGCTAGATAGGGGACAGTTTACGGGTATAGCTTATTTTGCCAGGATTAAATTACGGCCGCGAGGCACCCCCTGGTGACATTTTCTCTAAGCTCGAGTTGGGTCATCCGTATACGGCCGATATTAAAGTCTTAGTCGAAATCTTTCTAAATCCAGGAAGACGTTTAAAGTCTTCCTTGGAATCTACTGTCAACCGGAAGCCCTCGATTTAAGTCGAAACCTTTCGAAAATTAAACCCAAATCTTTAGCAACCGCTTTCAGTCTGGCACTTAGTGAAAGTAATTAATTTTGGAAGGTAGCGATTCTTAACCTTATAATGTTTAAATTTGAAATTTGAAGCGCGTTCGTGATTTTTTTACCCAATGAAATATTCTTTACAAGCTTTCTTTCCCGCATCTGTCGGAATTTACATTTTTATTGGCCGATAAAACGGCGGAGGAAATATAGCCAGCTCGTCGCTCGATCCAATCCGTCGTAATCTTCCACGCGCTTTTAATTAAGAAGGGTTTTGGTATGCGAGAACACGACCAGCCTCCAGGATTTTCTCAATTTCCAAATACCACCATTCACCTTCACTCCTAAACCTTTTCAATGGACTGATTTTCATTATAATAGTTTTCGGGGAGAGGCTGAGTTGGAGAGTTTCCCTCGTACTCGAATACGCGATATATTCGGGTTTCATCTTAGTAACAAGTTCATTTTTGGCCAATTATTTTACGGGTAATTGAATAGAAAAAGTTTTGAAGTTAATATTCCGCCCCTAAGGTCTTGAATTTTCCCATCTTTATAGTATTTTCATATTTTCCTAGCTGCTGGCGATGTTTTAAAAAAATGTTAATTTAGCTGATAACGGGCAAAGTAGCGCCTAATTTCGTAATGGAAGTCGCAAAAATGCGTAATAAGTTGATAAGGATCTCTAACTATGTTTCGTAAAGGTAAAGACGAAAGCGTGTGGGTCTGGAAAGTTTTATTTCTGGGCAGTTATAACTTACGATTATTCGATGAGAAATACGACAAATCGCCTCGTCGGAGTAGCTGGCTAGAAACCCCGAAGATGGGTTAATTGGAGCGCGGTAATTGCCGCCGAATCAAGATTGAGTTTTCCGGAAGCCCGTCGCAGTTGGGTTTGTTTCCTGGCGGTGTTTGGGAGGCTGTTAGGGCGATAAACTGGCCAACCATTTAGCCAATTAAACATTACCCTATCCCGTATATTTCCCTCTTGGCTTTTTCCCGGCAGGCCAAGCTATTATCTCACTCTTGGACGTACCAGTAAGTTTTCACCTCGATGCCCCCAACTTGGGTGAATATATTCTCTCTTAACCAAATTGCAAGTTCCCGTTAAATCTCTCAATTACCATCGCACGCTCTCACGAGAAGAGTTAGAAGGGGGGCAGGGGCAGAAGGCCTCTGGAAGTCAAAGACGTCCGACTGGGGTTGTAGAGCCGACTTTTAATTGGAATCCTTTCTATTATACGTAAGAGGCAGATGTAGCCTGTAAATAACAGCAAAACCAAATTAAAGTGGCTATTCCGGAATTAGCGAAACTTTACTCGAGAACCTTAAAGCGTAAAACGCGAAAATGACATCTACCAAACTAAAATTTGTATTTCTAATTGGGTGTTTCTAGTTTCAAATGGATTTTTCTGCATTCACGTTTGTTTGGTCGCTCTGGGAGATGTTGCGGAAGGCCTATTCGTACTAAAACACTTCGTCAATGAACGCGGTTGTTTAAAATTATATACATTTAAAATATTCCATTTAGTAATTAAATCTTGTACAGCCACGAAGACGTATTGCCGAGATTTTAATTATAATAAGGATATGGTATTCCCGAAAATATTGTCTCATATTCCTTATATTTGTGGTTTAGTATTAGAGTAAGCCCTATTCATGATAGATAATATGTAACCGCGACTTTACCTATAACCTCTGTGTTAATGATCCCCGGTATTTTCCGTCTATCGAAAGAAAGGAGGGAAAGATTACGCGAGGAAAGGCGTAAGGGCGTGGCGTTTATTTTGGGCTATCACGAGGCAAACTGTAGAGAAAGGGGGAAAGATTACGCGAGGCAAGGCGTAGAGGCGTGGCTTTTATTTCGGGCTATCACGAGGCAAACAGTAGAGAAAGGGGGGAAAGATTACGCGAGGCAAGGCGTAGAGGCGTGGCTTTTATTTCGGGCTATCACGAGGCGAACAGTAGATAAAGGTGTGAAAGATTACGCGAGGAAAGGCGTAAGGGCGTGGCGTTTATTTCGGGCTATCACGAGGCAACCAGTAGAGAAAGGGGGGAAAGATTATGCGAGACAAGGCGTAGAGGCGTGGCTTTTATTTCGGGCTATCACGAGGCGTACAGTAGATAAAGGGGTGAAAAATTACGCGAGGAAAGGCGTAGAGGCGTGGCTTTTATTTCGGGCTATCACGAGGCGTACAGTAGATAAAGGGGGAGAAGATTACGCGAGGAAAGGCGTAAGGGCGTGGCTTTTATTTCGGGCTATCACGAGGCAAACAGTAGAGAAAGGGGTGAAAAATTACGCGAGGAAAGGCGTAGAGGCGTGCTTTTATTTCGGGCTAACACGAGGCAAACAGTAGAGAAAGGGGGGAAAGATTACGCGAGGAAAGGCGTAGGGGCGTGGCTTTTATTTCGGGCTAACACGAGGCAAACAGTAGAGAAAGGGGGGGAGATTACACGAGGAAAGGCGTAGGGGCGTGGCTTTTATTACGGGCTAACACGAGGCAAACAGTAGATAAAGGGGTGAAAGATTACGCGAGGAAAGGCGTGGGGGCGTGGCTTTTATTTCGGGCTAACACGAGGCAAACAGTAGAAAAGGGGGGGAAAGATTTCGTGAGGCAAGGCGTAGAGGCGTGGCTTTTATTTCGGGCTATCACGAGGCAAAAAGTAGATAAAGGGGTGAAAGATTACACGAGGAAAGGCGTAAGGGCGTGGCGTTTATTTTGGGCTATCACGAGGCAAACAGTGGATAAAGGGGGAGAATATTACGCGAGGCAAGGCGTAGAGGCGTGGCTTTTATTTCGGGCTATCACGAGGCAAAAAGTAGATAAAGGGGTGAAAGATTACACGAGGAAAGGCGTAAGGGCGTGGCGTTTATTTTGGGCTATCACGAGGCAAACAGTGGATAAAGGGGGAGAATATTACGCGAGGCAAGGCGTAGAGGCGTGGCTTTTATTTCGAGAAATCACGAGGCGAACAGTAGAGAAAGGGGTGAAAGATAACGCGAGGAAAGGCGTAAGGGCGTGGCGTTTATTTCGGGCTATCACGAGGCAACCAGTAGAGAAAGGGGGGAAAGATTATGCGAGACAAGGCGTAGAGGCGTGGCTTTTATTTCGGGCTATCACGAGGCGTACAGTAGATAAAGGGGGAGAAGATTACGCGAGGAAAGGCGTAAGGGCGTGGCTTTTATTTTGGGGCTATCACGAGGCAAACAGTAGAGAAAGGGGTGAAAAATTACGCGAGGAAAGGCGTAGAGGCGTGCTTTTATTTCGGGCTAACACGAGGCAAACAGTAGAGAAAGGGGGGAAAGATTACGCGAGGAAAGGCGTAGGGGCGTGGCTTTTATTTCGGGCTAACACGAGGCAAACAGTAGAGAAAGGGGGGGAGATTACACGAGGAAAGGCGTAGGGGCGTGGCTTTTATTTCGGGCTATCACGAGGCAAAAAGTAGATAAAGGGGGGAACGATTACGCGAGGAAAGGCGTAGGGGCGTGGCTTTTATTTCGGGCTAACATGAGGCAAACAGTAGAGAAAGGGGGGGAAAGATTACGCGAGGAAAGGCGTAGGGACGTGGCTTTTATTTCGGGCTATCACGAGGTGAATAGTAGAGAAAGGGATGAAAGATTACGCGAGGAAAGGCGTAGGGGCGTGGCTTTTATTTCGAGATATCACGAGGCGAACTGTGTGCTGCACTCTTAATCTCCGTTCAAACGAATACATACGTAATTGTTATTCATAGCCCGTCTCTAGAAAAAAATATTCAAAATTCGTTTTCGTAAGTTCGTATACTTGAATATACTTTTTTAGAATTTTTGTTTCATTAATTTGGCAAGTAGTAAATGTTTGGCTTTCCGCGTTCGAAGGTTTACTAAATAAACAAGATATCGGGCGTCCTTTGAAAGCTGATCCCTATCTCGTTTAGGGAAAAGTCTTTTCTCATTCGCAGAAACCCCGAATACAAATTTCGTAAACAAAACTTTTGAAAGACGAAGATAAGTTTCCACTGACGATGTTTCATTATTTTTCGGGTGGGTTTCGCCCCGGGGAAATTGGGTTCCCCCGCCCGAATAATTACCATTCCTTTTCCAGCAAACAATCTTATACGTCACCCTTCGAATCTCTCTTCGCGGCTCCGTGCGGATCTGGCGTATTATTACTCCGGTTCCGTATTTCTAGGGACGTGGACACCAGATACGACTCTGTTCAATACGCAAAGGCCTGATTTCAAAATTTCTGCCGCAATACTAATTCATTCGTTCAAAAGGCGCGAATACTAAAATTTCCGCCGTCAATCCTACTTTGCTTCGAACGACGGAATGGCCTTCTAGTCAAATTTTCGGAATAATAGGCGTGCAAATCTCGGACATAAATATTCGCCGGGCCCCTAATATCGAAGATTACCCTCCTTTCAGCTTCGGAAAATAAAGGCCTCGTTATTCGCGCTTATTAAATTTGTCAGATTATACATGTAGAGCGTTCCTTCTTACGAGTTTCCTAAGCCTAGTGACTATATACGATGGCCGGACGTCCCCGTTATAAACAAATGTTTGGTGGTTTTCGGATTAAGCCTGGTTATACCGTACTAGCGCTAATCCGATGCCTTATCAGAAACAGCCGACGCTCTACGTAAGCGTTCGCCGAATTATAACGCGCTATTTTGAAATGGAATAAGTAGGGAGATCTCCTTGACTGTTTAGATACTTTTTAACTCTTTACCATAACATTGCGTTATTGTTCGCCCCTTTCATGAGCCCGACTAACTAGTTCTCTGTCGACAATCGCTCGCTTTCAGGAACGGAAAATGAACTACGTTTTAAACTATTAAGCTGGTTAATGGTTGATATTTCACCCAGTTAGGGAATATCTGGTATCTGTTTCTTATACATTAGCTTGTTTTATGCGGATAACAGAGCGGAAAAAACATGCTTACCACTTTTAATCTTATCTGATCAGATCAAATCTGATAGTCTTCTCTCATCAGATAAAACCTGTTAGTCTTCTCTGATCATATCATATTTGTTAGTCTTATCTGATCATATCATATTTGTTAGTCTTATCTGATAAGATCAAATCTGTTAGTCTTCTCTGATCAGATCAAATCTGTTAGTCTTCTCTGATCAGATCAAATCTGTTAGTCTTCTATGATCAGATCAAACCTTTTAGTCTTCTCTGATCATATCATATTTGTTAGTCTTATCTGATAAGATCAAATCTGTTAGTCTTCTCTGATCAGATCAAATCTGTTAGTCTTATCTGATCAGATCAAATCTGTTAGTTTTATTTGAATATGTTCGCCGGTCTGCTTTTTAATTTAAAAATCCGTTAATCAAACAAATATCTGATACACATTTTAGATTTAGTAAATAAACAAAACATGTATTTATGACATTTAAACGGTTTGTGTACACTTTATCCGTTATCCGTAGATTCCTAAGAAATCGGATAATCTGATCTAGGCATAAGACAAGGAGTGGTGATTCTTAAGTCTAATGTATTTAATGATATAGATGATTACTTTTATGCGTTGATTTTAATGAAATAATCCCTTTCAATCATCAATATTTAATAAAGTTGAAAAAAGCTAGGTATTAGCGTACAAAATAATAATTCCCTTATAACGGTTATAAGCGGAAAAAAATGGTTACGACGATTTTAAACTAAGGTAACGATAGGACGAATTCTCCAATTTTAGATATACTTCATAATGGTTAAATATGAACGCGTACAATTTTAGATATACTTCATAATGGTTAAATATGAACGCGTACAATTTTAGATATACTTCATAATGGTTAAATATGAACGCGTACAATTTTAGATATACTTCATAATGGTTAAATATGAACGCGTACAATTTTAGATATACTTCATAATATTTAAATATGAACGCGTACAATTTTAGATATACTTCATAATGGTTAAATATGAACGCGTACAATTTAGATATACTTCATAATGGTTAAATATGAACAAGTACAATTTTAGATATACTTCATAATGGTTAAATATGAACACGTACAATTTTAGATATACTTCATAATGGTTAAATATGAACAGGTACAATTTTAGATATACTTCATAATGGTTAAATATGAAACAATCTAAAATCAGCACGATTAATAATACGCTTAACGTATCTAATTGTCAGTCGGCACGACCCAGATATAGAATATTCGTGACAGAGTAGTTTGTTTTAAATATATATTCCTTAACAAAATATTACGTATTCGACCGTCTTGAGACTCCGAGTTTTATAATGAATTTTTGGCTGCTTTTTTAAGGCGTGCTATATATTTCGACTTTAATATTTCACTGGTTCGGGGCAAATGACGTTTTATCTGACATTCGCAAATAAGGGGGGTGACTGAAGGGGTTTAGGTCTCGCCGGAGAGTTTTCGACGGGCTTCGCGTGTAGGCTGGGACCTACATAATCCATCAGAAGCTGGCGCGGAACGTCAGAACTTTAACTCGGTGGCCCTGGCTTTCTCTCTCTCTCTCTCTCTCTCTCTCTCTCTCTCTCCTCTCTCTCTCTCTCTCTCTCTCTCTCTCTCTCTCTCTCTCTCTCTTTCTCTCTCTCTCTCTCTCTCTCTCTCTTTATCTCCGATTAAAGCCAAACGCAATAATATTTTGACGTCGGACTCCGACGAAAATATATATATTTCGAATTATTAGAAAATAGCCCAGCGGCCCGATTTTTTCTCCTGCCAAGTTTTTCCGCGCAGCCTCTCATTTGCATTTTGCCTCCATTCTCATTTGGCACTTCCGTCTTCTTCCCTTGACCCGGTATCCGCCATCCCGCTAATACTATTAAGGGAAAACGCTTGTCAGTCGTCAGATTTTTGACGGGGCTGAATTTGAACCGACGGCCCGAAAAGTAACTATTTTTACACACGACATAGACGCCCAAATTTAATCTTTTCTATCATTATTTTCGGTCGTGATTCTCGTAGGACTCTTCTACGCTAGAGATGACGCGTTGTTTAAAACGTTTGACTGAAAGAAACTATAATTATAAGCGTAAGTTTAAAATATATCTCTAAAGCTTGTTTTCCACTAGCGCGCGTCATAATGTTATATTCTTTACGCGCGTAAAAACGTTTGAACGTTTCAAAGCTGAGAAACGTGTCGTTGCGCGCGCCAGTGGAAAACAAGCTTTACGAGATAATAACTTGTAGAGGTTAGCGGTAATAGCTAGTGTAGGGAGCTGTTGGCTCGCGTGACATGTAGGGCTTGCCACCACACTCCTATACGAATTGTAACCTGGCCACTTGTTTAAAGGCATTATAAGTCGCTAGATGACTTGGGCCTAAGGGTGTGCCTTGGGTATTAGCTTAGCTAATTATTATTATTATTAATCGAAATGTGTACCTTCCCTAAATGGAGACACATTTTAATGGGTGCGAGTTTCCCGTCAAATCGCGGATGCATACACCGCATCACCGCTCGTCTAATGACATAAAATGTAATACCGTATTTTTCTTATGTAAGAGTTTTAGAAAGTTAGCGTTTGATGTATTTCAGCCGCGCATTTTCAAGAATCAATTACAGCCAGTGACGGTATAGTTTATTTCTTCCAGGTCAGAGAGTCTCTTTTGAGGAGATGCATTGGCAAAAAAAAATGCGAACAAATAAATGACGTATCATTATCGTATTCGTACAATTTCTCACGTCTGATTATTGGTTCATCGTAAGTCGTATTTTAAAGGTGAATGTTTTTCAACCAAGTTTTTGTTCAATTAGAAAATACTTTTAACGAATATCAATGAATAATTAAACACCTCGCTATTTTACAAACTTTTAATTGAGTTTTATTCAAAGTTTGGTCATTTCTCTTTCCGGACAGATTCGGAAGTGTCACCTTGTCAGCGAAGGGTGGAGGCCCGCGGCCGCGAAATGGAAATATTTAGCCAGTGCCCTGATGACAGATCGTGGCTTTCGACCGTCATCCGGAGAGAAAAAATCTTCGAAAAGTGTCGGCGGGAAAAGTCTGTTATATTCGATTCCATCTCTATCTCTTCGCCGCCCCCCGCATCACGCCGCTGCGCTTCTTTCCACAGCGGCCGCGTTCCCTACAGCCGCGAAGACCGTACGCTGTCACGCCATCCCGTTTCGACAATTTTTCCTCTCCAACACCCCCGCGACAGAGGTGGGCAAAAATTGTGAGCGAATTCTGAAATGAACGCTCAGACCTTTTTAATTTGAGTGATCAAGTAAGCTAGTGCTCAATACTGGCGATGCTATTTTCTCTCTCTTAAACTGAAAAAGCTCAGGCCGAGCACCGTGAAATTATCACAGTCACTGATCTTTCACAGTGCGTTGAGCGAAATCGGTTGATCGACACGCTAGCCTGCTCAATTTGAAGCGCCACGTCCTCCAGCGGCGGGATAATTCGTTCACTAGAAAGCGCTGACGGCGGGCTGAGTGAGATCGCGCCGAGAGAAGCGGTAGTTTTTTAACACTGGAATTTCTCAACCCACTGAGCGACGGGATAGTCATTTTTCCGGAATTCGCTCACAGCGCGGTGAGAAAAAAATATACAAATAATATTTTATTGTCGATTTTTTTATTCAATGCACTTTTTTATGAAATAATTTATAAGAAATGAAACTTTTTTCTCACAGCGCTTTGAGCGAATTCCGGGAAACAGTCTACGCCGTCGTTCAGTGGGATGAGAAATTCCAATGTTAAAAAACTAGCTCTTCTCTCGGCGCGATCTCACTCAGCCCGCCGTCAGCGCTTTCTAGTGAAGGAATTATCCCGCCGCTAGGGGAAGCGGTGCTTAAAATTGAGCAGGCTAGCGCCTTGATCGGCCGATCTCGCTCACCACGCCGTGAAAAATCACTGACTGAGCAAACTAATCGGCGATCACCCTGAGCTGGCTCAATTTCTCTTTCTCGCTTAACAAAACCAACCGACCTTCGTATTTGAAGTGCTCACTCGTTTCGAGAAGATTTTCAAAAATGAACGCTCACAATTTTTGCCCACCTCTGCCCCGCGATCCTCGCTTCTTTCAACTAAGCCTCCGTCGAATCTCAACCGCGGCCTGATCGAAGTCGAAGCTCAAAGCACTCTTATCACATCGACGCAGTCACCGACGAAAAATAGCCGCCCTAAAATGGCGCTCTCCAAAGCGATTCTAATTAACGCTTGTTTTCGTTATTTTTTCCGTTTCGCCTCACTCCGCCTCAGCCTCCCCTCGAGGCGGCCTCTTCTTGTAGTTCATTTTTTTCGCGAGAAGAATTAATTTGGTTAATTATTCTTAATCCTCGAGTACACTATAGGAGATAACTGAAGGACTTATTTCAGAGAGTCGATCCCAATAACCACTGTCATTAGAAAATAATGAGGTCGTTGTCGTGGGCGACGACGCTTTTTTCGACTATTTGGGGACGTCATTGAACTAAATCTGGAACCAAGGCCTGAGCCGAGGCTTAAGCTTTTATAAAACTCTACCGGTCTTCGTATAGAAGTAAAGCGCGAAGAACAAAATTGGAAGTGTCGTGTCCCTTTAATTAATGGATGGTTTTTATTTACACGGTATAATTAGACTCTATTAAAAGTTTGGGCGTATAATTTTGGACCTAATTACCATATCGATTCCTTCTGTTTTAAAGCCAAGTACAAGGACGTAAAATAATAATTATTTTCGTCTCGGGCTGGAAAATAATTAGAGACAATTCCTTTCTCTCCCTCGGGATGAGGATCGCCGAACCGCGGCCTCCGATGAGCCCTGATCTCTCAACAATTTCCCATATTTCGCCCATCTTCTTTATTCAAGGAGCGCTTACGCTTGTCTTCTAAAAGGCGTCTTTTATAATTGACCGCAAATTAATTCCGCGAAGAAATATTGATTTATAAGCTCGACCCTTAAAATTAAAAAATACTAAATTTTAGACGAACCATTTTGGAAGTTGTTATCTTTACTTTTTTCTCGGCTCAAGTATTTCTAAGAATATTCAGTAAAGATATAAGGTCGGCTTCGTTCAAATTGCTTTTAATGTTAGTTAAATATGTAATAAAGCGTGTTTTGAGGTCAGCTGTTAATAATGTTTTACGTTATGTAGACAAGTATGTTTTCATTTGTCGATAAATATAATTATCGTTTAGTTTGGTTGAGGCTATGCTTCCTTCTCAATGATTACTACTGTAGACATAGTAGACAATAATCGATTTGAATGTAATTTCGTACTTCAGTGGATATTACGAAGTACCACGTTGTGACGCAGCCAGAATTTTTAAATTTGATTTGTGATTCGAGATATTTGAGGTCACAATTTTCACGATGTACGTCCATATTGAAACTTGACAAGAGTTTACCAATCGACAAAAATATTAGGACACAGTACAGCTTGTTCTGTCATATTGAGAATTTAAATCAATTGAGTTGAATTAACTTTGGGTCAGAGTTCATCGTAAATTCTATTTGTGAACTGCTTTTGGGTCGGTCGATATTGTTTCAAAGGCTTTTGAAATTGAGGGTTCCAACATTTGTACAAATCTCGTACACTCTAGAGAAAAAAGATTTTAGAAATCTTGAAAACCACTTGCAAATCCTGAAATATGGGCGAAAATCAATTTTAAAACATCGAAATCAGCTTTAACAAGTCGGCCCAGGCCGTAATATTAGTTCCACATCAGTGTATTCGAGTGGGCAAACCCATACACCCTTAGTAGACACAGGTAGGCAAACTAACACAAAAGATGTTGAGGCTACGTGATTTATTATCGTTTGATATATAAATTGCCATCCTAAGTTAAAGAGTGGATGCCGCCCACCATCAGGAGACCCGGGTGGGAAAACTGATATAAAAGCTGTTGAGCCGATGTGATTTCCTGTAGTTTGATATATAATTTACCATCATATGTTAAAGAGTTGGCACCGCCCACCCTCAGGATACGCGGGTGGGAAAACCAATACAAAACCTGTTGAGGCCATGTGATTTCCTATCGTTCGATATATAAAATACCATCCTAAGTTGAAGGATTAAAACTTGGGCGCCACCCACCCTCAGGATACGCGGGTGGGCAAACCAATACAAAAGCTGTTGAGGCCATTTGATTTCCTATCGTTAGATAGACGGAAAGTATCAAAGGTGAAATAGGTAAGCAAAACACGACGAACATAATTCTTTTAAATTATTGAAATTAGTGGAAATATGATTTAACGAGATTCTTAATCTGGGATTAAAATGGGTTTATTTTAGTAAATTTATATCAAACATTTGGGTAGTTTAGGCACCAAAAGTCATGTAAATTCGCAAATTCATAAAAAAAATACCCATGAATTTATTAACTTGTTTTTTTCGATCACTCTCCCTTTAAGGGGGTTGGTTTGAGGGGGCGGAAATTAACGGCACTGCGTGTGCGTCAAAGAGTTCTATCGAATGAGACCAACTGGTTTTTTTCGGTTACTCTCCCTTTAAGGGGGTTGGTCGGAGGGGGAGGAAATTAACGGCACTACCTGCGCGTCAAAAAGTTATATCGAATGAGACCAACTTGTTTTTTTCGGTCACTCTCCCTTTAAGGGGGTTGGTCGAAAGGGGCGGAAATTAACGGCACTGCGCGTTCTATCGTTTGATATAAAAAGTACCATCCTAAGTTAAAGAGTTGACTTTAACGTATTGTTATTAAAGACAGACCTAAAACTGGCCATCGGTAAAAGTTGTGTAGCCCCACACTCTAATTCAAACTTCCCGCCACGCCCGTGTCACCCTTCGTTCAATCCACTGCGTTGGGGGGGCGAAGTTTGAGGTTCACTTGACCTTAAACGCCGTAAATATACGTAAAATAACGCGAAAAAGGAACGACAATTGCGACAACTTAACTAGCCAAATACAAACTATAAAAGTGTTCAAGGCAAAAAGTTCAAGAGGAGGACGTGGCTCAATTGGTAAAAGCGTCGGTTTTGGAGATTACGCGGCCAGCAGCTATCTGGGTTCGAATCCCGGCATCGCCAATTATATAAATTATTTTTCACAGCTCCATCTACCGTGTCGTCGCTTTCCACGACAAACATATAAACAAACAAACTACAACACTTAACGACATTCCGTCCACAGCAATAGTCCCACTTCGATAGATATATATATATATATATATATCTCTATATATAACTAAAAACCAGAAATCAGCCCGAAAATTGCACTCGGAAATTTCAAAATCAGTTTCCGATTACTGAAATCACTTTGAGATTCAAAATCTCGTGCGCAAAATGTCGAAGCCCTCCCTCGAAATACCAAAAAAACTGATCAGTTCAATAATCTTCCGTGTTTTACAATTTATTGATTCAACTTCGTTTTTTTACCTCAGTCGTAACAGATCTCGGAAACTATCAAACCAATAAGTTCAACATTTTGTGCACCA
Source organism: Leiobunum rupestre (assembly GCF_980474605.1). Lineage (NCBI taxonomy): Eukaryota > Metazoa > Arthropoda > Arachnida > Opiliones > Sclerosomatidae > Leiobunum > Leiobunum rupestre. The sequence goes on from NC_143391.1 coordinate 24,198,893, forward strand.
ACCACTTCGATGATATTCCGGTCATAAAGAAATTTGAGTTTGTTTACCTCAATTCAAATGCTGTGAAGTACTGGGTTTTTTTTTTGTTTAAAATGTTATTCAAAATCTTGGATAAATTCTTATTTTAGAACTGAAAACCGTTACTTTTTAGCACAGATTTTCACGAAGAACCAGAAACTTTCATTTTCTTTACTCTTACATAAAAAACCAAGTAATTCAGTTCACTTCAGTTCTTTTCCAACCCCGAGTACATCTCTTTTTTTTTCAGGGAGGCTCTTTACCGCGTCGCGTTAGGGGCACAGTGGCGGGAACGCGGTTGTTTCACCCCATTGGTCGTTTGTTATTTTTTCTAATCGACCACCATTTCCAGCCATTGAAGGGGATCTGGTACTGAATTTGGCTCCCCGAGGGGCACTGTCTCTGTCGCGGTAATAGCGTCACGTTCGGCCATTAGGCAATTTCGGCGCAGAGTTTGCACTGGGACCACCAATAACCTCTTCCTCCCTAGCTGTGGTCGGGAGAGCACCCGTGCGCGCCTGAAAGAGAAGGCAGCTTCCCCAGCTGTTTTTGTAGAAACATTCCCTGGGTGGTTTCCGCCACGCCCTTTTCGCCAATTTTAGGCGGTGGGGCACGAAGCCAGATTCACTAAAGAACACCATACTTTGAGTATATAGACGATTTGTACGTCTACTCCATAGCGTATGGTGACCTGGATGGTCGATGTAGTCGTACACCGGTCTTATCTGCGGACTGGCTCGGAGACATGTACCAAGAAAATTCAGTTTTAAGTGGGCTTCTGGCGTTTCGAATATAGATCAACCCATCTGGCCTTCGATGGCCGCGTTCGCTTTGATCCATTTTCCGCCCAGAGCAACCTTCCCGACTTCCCGTTGCTTACGTTCCAGGGTGGTCCGGGTCGCCTCTGTGGCCAACGTCAGCGCTGGCACGGCAACCGACTTCATCAGGGTACAAGATACCTCATAGCGATCATAGTGGCCTTTATGACCCTCGTTTGATAGGTAGCGTCAAGATAATCGTAGCGGGTAGAGAACACTACTCCGACGAAGCGTGTCTCGTCCATCTCTTGGAGGGGCGCGTTGTCGATGAACAAGCGCGCTTTTGGGCAGGGGCGTAGGAACCGGGAGGGGCAGGGGGGCAATGACCCTGCCTAGAATTTTGCTGGGAGGGGCAACTAATGTTATTGCCCCCTCCAACTTTTTGGTCAGTTGCAATCTTCAAAAGGCTCAAATTCTCATTTTAAAAGCATATAAAGCTTATAGAACCTCAACAGTTTTTAAATTTCAGTCTTTTCCCGCCAATTTGCATAGTAGTACAAAGTACACATGCATTCGGAGAAGCTAAACTCCATTAAAAATTCAAAACCATTCTCCAGACCCCTTTCCGTTTCTCTTTGCCCCCTCCAACTTCAAGAACGTTCCTACGCCCCTGCTTTTGGGGGCCGCTCTCTTGGAAGTGATATTAGGGTGAAGTCCATAACCCACGATTTTGTGGTGCAGAAACACAACGCCTTGTCCAAATTTTCCTGTATTTTAATTGTAATTAACCAAGACAGTAGCTTGAGAAGGGGTCTCGAACCCGAAAGCTTGCAGATTTTTAAATTCTTTTGAACCATGTCGTTTGTTTTAATTCATATTATCATAAGTGTATAATATTTATTATTATTCAAAGATACAAAGACATTCTGCGATTTCGCATTAGCGGTTAATCAAAGGTTTAAAGGTTCAAAGGTTTTTATTGCCGTAGTTGAACTACACTCTTTTTGAACAGAGCGGCTCCTTGCGGAGCTCAGCGAGAATGAAAACAACAAAATAAAAAACACATGTAAATAAACTTTGAAAAAATCACAAATATAGCACTGTACTGGAGTAGGGGGGTTACTGACTAGCATAGCAAACCCAAGTTTGTCCTTCGCCAAGCTAGTTTTAGTCTGTTCCAGGAGCACAGTATATGGGAGACTACACCATGGTCCCAAGGGTCCTCCTTTAAACCGAGTAGAGATTCCAGGGGCTTTCCTTTATTTGTGACCCTCCAGATGCGAATATCCTCATCTACCTCTGTCTGGGGACATTCTATCAACACATGCCATATATTTTCCTTGTCTGCCCCACATAGTTTGCATACCGGACTATATGGGCCGAGTTCGGCCTGCCTTTCTCCAGTCAGCAGCGACCCTGTCCTAGCTTTGAAAAGGAGCCCACTGCTATAGCTGTTGTTATAGCAGTTCTCTACACGGGGTTTGCTTTTAGACATATTTGTCAATCAATATTTGTCAAAATGGCCGCCGATTTGGTAATTCGGCTCACGAGCCGCGAGCTTTGAAGTCAATGTCACCACGTAGTAACAGAAGACTCTTGAGCGAGTTTATTTCATCAAAAATTAAATGGATTTTATTTATACAGATATAAGTCGAGATATTTATTAGGATGTATATGAAGGGCTTTATACGGATGTGTAAAGTTCTGCATATTAGGATTCAGGTTAAAGATAATTAAATTATATTTCCTTAAACGGATTGTTGTTAACTCAAAATTCCCCAAAGGAATATAGTTGCATAACACAAATTTTAAAGGATAATATTGATGTCAAACCTTTTTATAGAGATATAGAGGTACCTCAAAAGGTAAAGTGACTTTAAACCGTCTTAAATGGATAGTAAACTTTAATATTCTAATCGCCTCTAAAAATTCTTAAAGGTATAGTTGACTCTAAAATTCTTAAAGGTATAGTTGACACTAAAATTCTTAAAGGTATAGTTGACACTAAAATTCTTAAAGGTATAGTTGACACTAAAATTCTTAAAGGTATAGCCCTTACCAAAATGGGAGTCTTACTTTAGTCGCCAATTAGTCGCAATGTAGGATCAAGGATTTTTAAGTATTATGTAAGCATTAAAAACTGAGACCAGAATTGTGGGTCCTAAATAAAATCTATTTTAGTCTCAATAAAAGAGTTTATATATTTAAATGAAACTCAGTCTAGTCTCAGTTAGGAAGACTCATTTCTGGAGACTTGAAAGAAGTTTATTTGCGAGTTGATTATGAGAATTTTAGATTAAAATAAGAGTTATTTAAGACTTCACTTTAGTATCATATGGGGAGACTAATTTTTGGGGACTTGAAAGAGGCTTAATTGAGAGTTGATTATGAGTTACAGTATTAGATAAAAATAAGAGTCATTTAAGAGTTCACTTTAGTCTCATATTTGAAGACTCATATTTGGGGACTTGAAAGAGACTTAATTGAGAGTTTACTATGGGTTAGAATTTTAGATTAAAATAAGAGTCATTTAAGACTTCACTTTAGTATCATATGGGGAGACTAATTTTTGGGGACTTGAAAGAGGCTTAATTGAGAGTTGATTATGAGTTAGAATTTTAGATTAAAATAAGAGTCATTTAAGACTTCACTTTAGTATCATATGGGGAGACTAATTTTTGGGGACTTGAAAGAGGCTCAATTGAGAGTTGATTATGAGTTACAGTATTAGATAAAAATAGGAGTCATTTAAGACTTCACTTTAGTCTCATATTTGAAGACTCATATTTGGGGACTTGAAAGAGACTTAATTGAGAGTTTACTATGGGTTAGAATTTTAGATTAAAATAAGAGTCATTTAAGACTTCACTTTAGTATCATATGGGGAGACTAATTTTTGGGGACTTGAAAGAGGCTTAATTGAGAGTTGATTATGAGTTAGAATTTTAGATTAAAATAAGAGTCATTTAAGACTTCACTTTAGTATCATATGGGGAGACTAATTTTTGGGGACTTGAAAGAGGCTTAATTGAGAGTTGATTATGGGTTACAATATTAGATAAAAATAAGAGTCATTTAAGACTTCACTTAAGTCTCATATGGGGAGATACATTTCTGGGGACTGGGGATTGGCTGGCTATATTTGGTTAAGCTAAACTTACTTGAAACCCTCACATACTTAAAATTAAAAAATTTGTAATAAAATAACAGTTTAGAAATTTTATATAATATACTTGAAATTCTTAAAATAGGATATTTCATTTCAAGTAAAATTATTTACGAGTGTGTAAAACAACTGAACTGAGTCAAAAATAGCCTGGCATCTAGCGCCATCCTTGAAGTCTGGAGATTTTAAAACTTGCAATCCAGCATGGCAGCTGAAAAAAGTAGTCATTTTTGATTCAGTATTTGAGTAGCCAGCTAGAGGTTCATTATAAAATTAGATATTTAGAATGTAATTTTGTTTTTTCAAAGGACGCCCAAGCGTAAAAACTACCTGCTATATAGCGATCGCCATGCAATAATTGGTGAAGAATTTCACTATAGATTGCAGTGAACTGCTCACATACAGGGCACCTGGATGTATATTAGTTTTACTGATATCGGCAGATTTCCAATTATTGCTAGAGTCAACCCTTACCAAAATCGTGACTGTCACTTTTAAGCTTAAAAAGGTTTTATTTAAAGCTGCTACAGTTCTTAATACAGCCTCAAATGAGATTTAATTCATACTTATTCTGAGACTAATTAGAGTCTTAATTACGGTTGCAAAAATCTTGTAAAATCAAGTTTTAAATAAGTATGCAAGAATCAACACAGTTAAGACTTAATTTAAGCTGCTACAGTTATAAATACATCCTTATTTGTTACTTATTTCATACTTGTTTTGAGTTTAAATCAAGTCAAAGACTTGATTTAAACTCAAAACAAGTATGAAATGAGTAATAAATAAGGATTGATGTATTTGGAACTGTGGCTTTAAGACTTGATTTAGTCGCAAAACAAGTATGAAATAAGTAATAAATAAGGATGTATTTGGAACTGTGGCAGCTTAAATTAAGTCTTAAATGTGTTTATTCTTGTATACTTATTAAAACTTGATTTTACAAGATTTTTGCCCCGTAATTAAGACTCTCATTTTCTCAGAATAAGTATGAATTAAATCTGATTTAAGGCTGTATTTGGAACTGTGGCAGCTTTAAATAAAACTTTTTTAAGTTTAAAAGTGACAGTCACGATTTTGGTAAGGGAGTTGACACTAAAATTCTTAAAGGTATAGTTGACTCTAAAATTCTTAAAGGTATAGTTGACACTAAAATTCTTAAAGGTATAGTTGACACTAAATTTCTAAAGGTATAGTTGACTCTAAAATTCTTAAAGGTATAGTTGACACTAAAATTCTTAAAGGTATAGTTGACTCTAAAATTCTTAAAGGTATAGTTGACTCTAAAATTCTTAAAGGTATAGTTGACTCTAAAATTCTTAAAGGTAGAGTTGACTCTAAAATTCTTAAAGGTATAGTTGAATCTAAAATTCTTAAAGGTATAGTTGACTCTAAAATTCTTAAAGGTATAGTTGACTCTAAAATTCTTAAAGGTATAGTTGACTCTAAAATTCTTAAAGGTATAGTTGACACTAAAATTCTAAAAGGTATAGTTGACACTAAAATTCTAAAATTGAGACTAAACCTAGAAAAATCCTAAAAGAAATATTAAATTTAAAATTCTTAAAGCCATAAAAAAAATCATAAAGAAATAGCTACCTAAACAATTCTTGATAGGAAAGTTACAAAGTCTCTTCATAAAGCTTGTATATATTATCTTTGTAAATATAGCAGTGATGGGCACGCTCAACTCATTTTAGAGAGGGTCGGAGCGTTTGGAGTCGAAATGAGCACTAAGAGTAGAAGAGCGGAGCTGCCTCTATGTTTAGTTATTAATGAGCGAAAAGGTCGATAAACTAAATTTTAGCTTGATTAAACTAGCCGGAAGAAGAGCGGACCTTAGAGATGAGCGCAGGTCTTACAAGTTAGTCATAGATTGAGTGAGAGAAGAGCCGAGCTTCAAATCTCAACAAACTGAGACGAGCTAAGGATAATTAGTTTAAAAAGCGTGTATTCTGGGCTAATAAATCTACGCTTTTACGCTGATTTTTCAAAATTTTATATTATTTTGGAATCTCTAGAGCTAATTTTGTTGATTATATAGGTAACTAGCTTTAATACCCGGCTTCGCCCGGGGTCTTAGTTTTAATGAATTAGATCTGATTTGTACGTAAGAAAGGTAAACGCTGTAGCAAAAACGCAACACGCGTAGCAAAAACGCAACACGCGTAGCAAAAACGCAACACGCGTAGCAAAAACGCAACACGCGTAGCAAAAACGTAACACGCGTAGCAAAAACGCAACACGCGTAGCAAAAACGCAACACGCGTAGCAAAAACGCAACACGCTTAGCAAAAACGCAACACTCGTAGCAAAAACGCAACACGCGTAGCAAAAACGCAACACGCGTAGCAAAAACGCAACACGCGTAGCAAAAACGCAACACGCGTAGCAAAAACGCAACACGCGTATCAAAAACGCAACACGCGTAGCAAAAACGCAACACGCGTAGCAAAAACGCAACACGCGTAGCAAAAACGCAACACGCGTATCAAAAACGCAACACGCGTAGCAAAAACGCAACACGCGTAGCAAAAACGCAACACGCGTAGCAAAAACGTAACACGCGTAGCAAAAACGCAACACGCGTAGCAAAAACGCAACACGCGTAGCAAAAACGCAACACGCGTAGCAAAAACGTAACACGCGTAGCAAAATCGCCTGAACTACTTAAAAATACCAACTAAACCTCCCCTTCTACGAAGTCCCTTTCTTTTACACTAACTCCCCTTCTACGAATTTCACACTAACCCGTTCAAAACGTTTAAGGGTAGGGACGGGCGCAAGGAACTCAGAGAGGAAAACAAACCGGGTGACATTTTAAAACAAATAACAAATGAAAGTCAGATAAGGGAAGCAAAGGGGTGGAAGTCGAGCAAAAAATAGAAAACCGAGACCAGCCGGAAAATAGATAAGAGAAGCAAAGAGGCGAAAGTCGAGTAAAATAAAACTGAATTATGAGTAAAATAATAAAATTGAATTAGATTAATAACCATGTCAGGTATTTGGAATTAGACGCGTTTAGTTGGAAATCGGGCCCTGAACATTGAGTTAAAATTTCAAAACTCTAGAGCTAACCGTTCTTGAGTTTTTAGGAACATGACAAACAAATGAATAAGTAAATAAAAGGACAAACTTTAAAACTTATAGTTATAGACTAGCTTGAAGTCCGTTCTTCCATGGTTGAAGAGCCCCCAAATTCGACCACTTCTACCTATCCTCCCAGGTAGAGCCTACGGGCGAATAAGATAAGCCCTTACCGTCAAAACCTCCGCTACCACTCTTAATTTCGCCATGTGTCGGGGAAGCAAAGTGGTGGAAGTCGAGAAAAAAAATTAAAGCTGAGACCAGCCGGAACAGTAGATAATGGAAGCAAAGAGGCGAAAGTCCAAAGTCGAGTAAAATAAAATTGAATTAGTAACCAAGTCAAATTGAATTAGTAACCAAGTCAAATTGAATTAGTAACCAAGTCAAATTGAATTAGTAACCAAGTCAAATTTAATTAGTAACCAAGTCAAATTGAATTAGTAACCAAGTCAAATTGAATTAGTAACCAAGTCAAATTGAATTAGTAACCAAGTCAAATTTAATTAGTAACCAAGTCAAATTGAATTAGTAACCAAGTCAAATTGAATTAGTAACAAAGTCAAATTTAATTAGTAACCAAGTCAAATTGAATTAGTAACCAAGTCAAATTGAATTAGTAACCAAGTCAAATTGAATTAGTAACCAAGTCAAATTGAATTAGTAACCAAGTCAAATTGAATTAGTAACCAAGTCAAATTGAATTAGTAACCAAGTCAAATTGAATTAGTAACCAAGTCAAATTGAATTAGTAACCAAGTCAAATTGAATTAGTAACCAAGTCAAATTGAATTAGTAACCAAGTCAAATTGAATTAGTAACCAAGTCAAATTGAATTAGTAACCAAGTCAAATTGAATTAGTAACCAAGTCAAATTGAATTAGTAACCAAGTCAAATTGAATTAGTAACCAAGTCAAATTGAATTAGTAACCAAGTCAAATTTAATTAGTAACCAAGTCAAATTGAATTAGTAACCAAGTCAAATTGAATTAGTAACCAAGTCAAATTGAATTAGTAACCAAGTCAAATTTAATTAGTAACCAAGTCAAATTGAATTAGTAACCAAGTCAAATTGAATTAGTACCAAAGTCAAATTTAATTAGTAACCAAGTCAAATTGAATTAGTAACCAAGTCAAATTGAATTAGTAACCAAGTCAAATTGAATTAGTAACCAAGTCAAATTGAATTAGTAACCAAGTCAAATTGAATTAGTAACCAAGTCAAATTGAATTAGTAACCAAGTCAAATTGAATTAGTAACCAAGTCAAATTGAATTAGTAACCAAGTCAAATTGAATTAGTAACCAAGTCAAATTGAATTAGTAACCAAGTCAAATTGAATTAGTAACCAAGTCAAATTGAATTAGTAACCAAGTCAAATTGAATTAGTAACCAAGTCAAATTGAATTAGTAACCAAGTCAAATTTAATTAGTAACCAAGTCAAATTGAATTAGTAACCAAGTCAAATTGAATTAGTAACCAAGTCAAATTGAATTAGTAACCAAGTCAAATTGAATTAGTAACCAAGTCAAATTGAATTAGTAACCAAGTCAAATTGAATTAGTAACCAAGTCAAATTGAATTAGATTAAAACCATGTCCGGTATTTGGAATTAGGCGCGTTTAGTTGGAAATCAGGCCCTGAACATTGAGTTGAAATTTCAAAGCTTTAGAGCTAACAATGCTCGAGTTTTAATTTCCACATGACTTGTGTTGAGTCCGTTGAAGAGCCCCCAAATTCGACCCCTTCTACCGGTCCGTTAATGTAGAGCCTAGGAAGCGTCCATTAATTACGCGAGGCGATTTTGGCGATTTTTCGACCCCCCGTCCCCCTTAGTGAGATGTCCTGTAGAGTCTTCAACTGGGATAGTAGATGTCAGAATTGTATTAGACACTACGTTAATTGGGAGAGTTATTCCGACTTTAAATTCAAATGACCGACTGAAAAATCATTTGAATTCCTTATACTTATTCTAACTATTTTAAGTAAAACTCTACTGTTGATAACCAAACAGGACTTTAATAACGATATTTGTTAAATCAAACGGAGCTCCACTTTTCGGCGACTTACATATTGAAATCTAATTTCAACTCACAATTTTACACGGTTTCTTGCGGGGGAAAAATTACGTGATATTTGCCGAAACCCCCCTCTCCTCCACGTGAGATTGGGTGAGATTCAGCTCGAACCCCTCCCTCCCCTAAACGCCTCACGTAATTTATGGACGCTCCCCTACGGACGACTAAGAAAAGCCCTTCCCGTCAAAACCTCCAGCTGAGAGGTGAAAGTCCGAAGTCGAGTAAAACTGAATTAGATATAATAAAATTGAATTAGATTAATAACCATGTCAGGTATTTGGAATTAGGCGCGTTTAGTTGGAAACCAGGCCCTGAACATTGAGTGAAAATTTCAAAGCTCTAGAGCTGACCGTTCTCGAGTTTTTAGGAACATGACATACAAATAAATAGATAAATGAATTAAAGGACAAACTTTCAGACTTATAGTTATAGATATGATAGAATAGTTTTCTACGTTAGTTGACCTGATTGATGAGACGAGTGGAATTTATTATATTTTCTTTGAGCTTTCCTTACAAAATTGAAAGAAAAAAAGATGAGCTATCAGTAAATGTGTTTCATATGAGCTTATATGAGAGAGATACATTATCTAAACTGATCTTGAGAAGCAGACCCATCTCTACCATTGGGCTAGGTAGGGCGGTTTGGGTTCAATTGCGCAGTTGTCATTTGTGCAGTTTCCATTTGCGCAGTTTCCATTTGCGCACTTCCCATCTGCGCAGTTTCCATTTACACACTTTTCCTTTTGCGCGTTTCCCATTTGCGGAATTTCCATTTGCGCAGCTCCCCATTTGCGCTGTTTGTCAATTGCGCAAATTACCATTTGCGCGGTTTTCCCGTTTGCGCACTTCCCATCTGCGCAGTTTCCGTTTACGCACTTTTCCATTTGCGCGTTTCCCATTTGCGGAATTGCCATTTGTGCAACTCCCCAGTTGCGCAGTTTGTCAATTGCGCAAATTACCATTTGCGCGGTTTTTCCCGTTTTGCACGGTTTTCCCGTTAGCGCAGTTTTCCGTTTGCACGGCTTATCATTTGCGCAGATTTCCCGTTTGCGAGTATTTTCTTGATTTAAATATTCATTATTAAGCCTTTTTGCCTTGACAAAAGGGTTATTTCTGGCAGAAAGTTTTTAACATTACCTTATTTACCATCCAGCTGCACTGTTGGTCTATGTTTAATATCCGGTCGCGCTGTAAATACCAAAACTTTTCATGTTTTGCTTAGTTGAATTAGTCGCTTGAAAATATATCGCCAGTCAAACAGCGACTCGTAGCTTCTCAGCCTTAAGGTTAAAATAGTAATGCAATAACTGTTTACTGACTACCTCCAGAATAACAGCCTGTATTCTAGCCTGTAATACGTCTTTAGTTTCAAGCTGACAAATTTTAAATATTGGCGCCTGACGGCCCCGCGCACTCACCTCACTCGAGCGCTGGGGGCGCGCGGCGCCACCCCAATCCCATACTTTAAAACGATGGGGACAGTACCAAGCCTTACGCATCAAGAATTGTCCAACCCGATATTAACCCAACCAAAATTATTCTAACGTAACCTAACCTAACCTAACCAAACAATTTTCCCCCTTAAATAACCTTTTTGACCCCAAAGAATTACGCAATGTAATTATGTGGCAGGCACTTAAAATAAATTGCAATATTTTGGAAAAGGAGTATTTTTTGTGGCAGCCACTTAGTTTAAATATAAATATTTTGAAAAAAAATTTTGGTGGCAGGTACTAAGCAATATTGTACAGCAAGCATTCGCTTAGAATGTTTAATTTTAAAACGCAAAATTCTTTTAAGCTGAACCTACGTCAAAGTATGTTTAAACTGGTAAAAAATAGTCTTGCCTAAGCCTGTGTTCTTTAGCAAACATAGAAAACGTTTTCATAGCGAGAGCCAGAATAATTCCGTCAGCGTTGCAGATATAATATGTTTATCTTAGCCCAAATTCTGAGAAGCTACGGTCTGCTTTTTGACTGAAGATATATTCCCAACAGAATAATTCAACAAACGATATTTCAACTAAGAAAAACTTAAAAATGATTGGTATTTACCTAGAGGATAGCGCCGCCGATCAAACGCCGCCGCCGCCGCCGATTATTTAGATAACGCCGAAACGCCGCCGCCGATAAATTTCATTTTTTAAAGTATAATAATTACGTTTTGAGATCTAAACTACATAGATTTTTCTTTTGGTAGTGCTACGATTCCTAGGCTGTTGGGTGCACCGTACTAGCGTTATAAAATGAAAAATAATTAATAATTTCCAAAAGATCTGGCACCACTGCACCGCACGCACCAAGATTTTCTGCAGCATTTAAAAATGCCTTTGATACAAAGATAAAATAATTTGTGATAATAGACTTGGTTGGTTGTCTGTACGATAATGGCGGCGCCCAGCAAAAGTTTCTAAAAAGAGTGTATAGATAATAATACTAGTGAAATGGTAGTAAATTAGTACAGTATTGTTATTACTAGCGTAAATGTTTTAGTTTAATAGTATCAAATGTGACATAGTTACTCATAAGTGTGCCTCTGTTTAACATATCTGTATTAAAAATTTAAATGAGACCTTGTTTCACAACCACCAAAGACTATATAAAGCTACGAGTAACTTTATATAGTCTGTGACAGACACCAAAGAAAATACAGCACTAACGTCGCGTAAAACTGGTTTTAACTTCCTTCCCCCCTACGCGAGAACTAGTTTTGATGACGATAAAACCGTCATCGACTGGGAAGTGACGTCAATAACGTCATATCCTTGCAACAAGGTATCATTATGAAAAACTTCTTTCAGGCACACTTATGATTAAATAAGTTACATCTGATAGTATATAAACAAAGTTACCTCTTCTTTGTTTTGGAAACAAGTGGTACCTATTTTAATAAAATACATTCTATTAAACATGTATTTTTTTAAATGTGTTTAACAATTTAAGTTCTAGCGGTCTATTAACAGGCTGGCGCTATTTCTGAGGGGGGGCAGTTTTTCCCCTTAGGCGCCGCCGCCGCCGATTTTTTATCAACGCCGCCGATTATTTTCTGAAAATCGGCGCGCCACGCCGCCGCCGAACTAATTATCGTTCCCGCCGCCGCCGTTGAAAATTGGTTCGGCGCTATGCTCTATATTTACCGCGCGACCGGCAGTTAAAAATACACCAGCAGCGCTATTGGATGGTAAACAAAGTTATGTTAAAAATAATCTGCCAGAAAAAAAAGTCGTTCAGGGTAAAAAGTCTAAATATAGAATATTTAAGTCGTGAGAAGCGGCGGAATTGAAAAACCCGCGCAAATGAAAAACTGCGCCATTGAGAAACCGCGCAAATGAAAAACCTGCGCAAATGAAATCTGCGCAAGTGGAGAACTGCGCATATGAAAAATGCGCAAATGAAAAACGCGTTAATGGAAAACTGCGGAAATGGAAAACCGCGCCATTGAGAAACCGCGCAAATGGAAAATATCTGTGCAAGTGGAAAACCGCGCTAATTAAAAACCTGCGCAAATGATAAACCGCGCAAATGAGAACTATCTGCGCCAGTGGAAAACTGCGCATATTAAAAATGCGCAAATGAAAAACGCGTTTATGGAAAACTGCGGAAATGGGATACTGCACAAATGAAAACTGCGCTAATGGAAAACCGCGAAATTGCGGTATTGGGAACTGCGCAGTTGGCCCATTACCGGTAGGGCTAAGCCCTAGGGCACTGAGCTACGGAGCGGTGCCGCCTGACCCTTTTTATTTTATATAATTTAATCGTAAAGTATTCAATAAAGACGGCCCTGTTGAGAAGAGCGAGAGATACAAATATATCAGGTTGGCATCAGAGGCTTGCGAGCTGAGATTAATTTTTTTTTAAATGCCCATCTCTAGTAAATAGATAACGATCTCATGAGTTTTAAAGCGATTGAGAACTATAAAGATGCCTAGAAAAAGCGTAAATGGGTAGAGAAAGCAAAAATCGTACTTTATAAATTTGATAATAAAATGGCGAATCATAACAAAAATTGGCAAAACACGCGAAAACGTATAAAGGTCCATAATGTAAAAAGGGGCAAAAAACCTAAACCTTAAACAAATTTAAAGTAATTAAAAAACTTACGAGCAACTCGGACCAAATAGATCTTCGATTCATAAACGAATTACAAATTAAATAAAAGAGGTAGAATTTCCAACGAGTTTATTTAATTTTTAATTCGTTTTGGACTCGCAGCTCTATTTAATTGGTCTGAGTTTCGCGTCTTTATTTATTCTCAAAGGCCTAGGGTTGAGGGTTTAGCTTTTTCGCCCCCCTTTTCATTATGGAGGTTTTTACCTTTGATTCTGATTAACTTAACAAATCATAACAAAATTATTATTTTCTATAATTCATTTACTTAAAACTCCACCCCAGTTTTATCGCGATAATGATGTCGCTCTGGATCTTTATCACGCGTATATTGTTCACACCTGACATTTTTACAATCGCGAACTATATTTGACGAGTATCTTGACGAAAGATAACACTCCGCTTGTTCCGGTTTAAAATGTCGCGCAAATGAATTTTAGCTTTACAGCGTTAAACCAGCGAACCTAGTCTCCGTGTTTGGCCAAGGGTAGATTGGGTACACGGCGTTATTAACTGGGGTTTACGATGTTTTTGTTTCGTAATCTATAACAAGGTGTCTTAGATAAGACCTCTCGAATTGCACCGCATTCTTTTTTTCTTCTTAGTCCGAGCGTGGTGTATCCGGGCGAGGTGTTTTTACTCGCTCATTTCGGTCTACCTCTACTCGGGTCTTTCAATTTACGAGGCTGACCGAGAGTCTCGCGTAATAAAAGGGGTCGGAACCTCGTTAGGGACCGTTTGAAAGCCGTCCAGCGTGCGTGCAAAAGTGTGAAATAGGAATAGGAGTCCGTTTAATCAGTCGCTCCTGGACTGGCGTTTTTCCCCTCCTATAGAAAGGCGTCAGTTCGATAATTGAATCGTTATCTCCGGGGTATTGGGACGGCTAGAAAGAACCGAGCCGAGAGAAAAGGGCCGAACGGAAACGTGGTGACCAAATTAGAAGAATCCGTTTTCTTCGTTCGTAGCATCCCGGTTCTAACCGGCGAAAAAAGAGTCTACAACGGCGTAGGGCCAAAGGGGAAGATGAACGTCGCGGAGCTTAATGAGCCCGTCAAATGGTTTCCCGTCTGCCCCGGCAGCGTCGAGACCTTGGTTCGACCCCCGCGCCTCATTCAGCAACAACAAACCGTAATTGAGCATTGGGGCGACCCCATTCTAGGGGTCAATCCCCGCTCGGAGTTGCTGGACCAGGATAGCGACTCGTGGGACGATGAAGAGGACGAAGATTTCACGGACGTAGAAGAGGAAGACGATCCGAGGGCCAACAATTTGTTGGCTTTCGCTGAGAGGGCCACTTCACGCCTCAGGAGTTTTGTGTGCAGGAACGAGGGACGCGAAGATTACCGACCAGTATACGAAGAGGATTCTTCTCGTCCGAACGCCAAACGCGCTCCGGACATTTATTATTCGGACGCGCTCAACGCCGCTCGTTTCAACGGCGAAGCGACTCTGGGGAGCGCCACAGTTTCACTCGGGAACGGAGAATTCGTTCCGACAGCTCGGCCGTTCGCGCTTGACGCGGCCATTCCGTCCACTTCCACGAGTAGCTGCCCGTCGCGTAACGTCGCTCTTCAAGCGGAGTTTGAGAAATCGAATTCGACTTGTCATTGGCATTGCACGGGACTCGCCAATAAATCGAGGGGTTTGGGCCCTCTGGAAGAACTCTTTACTCTGATTGCCCCTCCCGCGACGGTGCCGCCTTTGATGACGGCCTCTAACGACTTCTACGACAGATCGCTCGAAGACGAACGTAATTGTTATTATTACGATGATAAAATGTACGAGCTGCTGATGGCCAACGAAGCGGACGCCACAGCCGTTTTCTGGAATGACACTTGCGAAAGAAGCTCCATTAATAATTTATCCGATTTTCCCTTTCTGTGAAATTGCGATATACGAAACTTGTTTTAGCCATTTTAACTTAATTCCATTTGTCAACATTCAGGGACTTCAAAAAAAAAAACACGACTAACGTTTTTGAACAATAGGAACAATATTTTGTTTGGGAGAAATAAAAGGTTGCGCTTTCCGCTTCTTTTGTTTTCAGATATTTCATTTTCCCATTCACGTTTTTCTATTTTGCGTTAGCTTTTTCCATTTAAAGGATCCCAGTACTGTCGAGGTTAATCGTTCTTATCATGGTCGTTCTTATATTCAAATATTACAGCTAAAAACATTTTTATTATGCCGGTTGAAACATTTTTATTATGCCGGTTGAAACATTTTTATTATGCCGGTTGAAACATTTTTATTATGCCGGTTGAAACATTTTTATTATGCCGGTTGAAACATTTTTTTTTTCAAATCTATGTAACGAACAGAAACCTTTGAAATTTTCAAAATAGTTTCTGAAGAAGTCGAAGTCGAGACTTTTGGAATCAATCAGTGAATTTCCGGTGAATTATATAAACTTCCATTCGATTTCGTCCCCCACCCCCTATTATTTCCTGAAGTATGGGCCCAACCAGTGGCGTATCCAGACTTATGGTCGCCCGGGGCGGAACATCGAATTTGCGCCCCCTCCCACAAGGAATTAAATTCATCTAAAATAAAGACTCAAGAACCGCAGCTGTATACGATGAAAAGGTTACGCTTTGTTCCGAATGTTACTTAATGATTTACAGTAAACGCAATTTAATTAATCTTCAACGGTGGTATGAGATTGAGGGAAATGAAATTGCCTAGTAGTAGCCTAGCAGAGGCTTAAGAAGTTATACGGCACAGACTAGAAACAAAACAAAACGCTAATTTACCTACCAGATTTAGAATCGTCAATTCGCCATGTACCCTGCTTTAGCAGCTTTATCAAATAACATGGGAATCCGAGCACTTATAAGGGTCCCCTGTGAGAAATTGCAAAAAAATTGAAAATTTCAAAACCAAAATAAAATAGATAAAAAATGAATTTTATGATATTTTGATGAATTTTAGTCAATTTGATCAAAATATGTAAAAATTGATCAGATTGTTATTTTCAATGGGAAAATATACATACTGTGTTGTCAAAAACATTTTCGGTTGCCATGGCAAAACTAATGTCCATTGCAACTTTTCTCTTGGTGAAATTTCATTTTACCATAAGGTCTACATACCCACCTAGTTTCAACAAAATCGGTGATTATCACCTCGGGTAGTCTCCTCGTAAGAATAATTTTCTAAAACCGTGTCTGTAGTTGCAACGAAGATTCGGCATTCGACTACATCCTTGCAAAGATAATATAAATTTCGTACCCTAGATTCGAAATAACCATTGAGTTGGGAATAAAGTACTTCTAGAGCCAAAATTCTTGAAATCGCGTAACAACCGAAACAGTTATCATTTGCCGGTGGCGTCATCTGCCGCGAGCTACCTGCGAGTATAAGCAGGGGTGGAGGTCAGACGATGTTTAAAAATATGTATTTTCTTTGAATGATAGGTGATGCTACCCAGCGGCGGAGATCGGATAAAATTCCTGTGCGGGCCCGGGCCATTATTTTTTATCCAAAACTTCATATACTTTAAGCAAGAAAAGGTACTGCTCTAGATCTTTATTCCTATATTTTTTTAAAAAAGGTTATTTCTAATA
Source organism: Leiobunum rupestre (assembly GCF_980474605.1). NCBI lineage: Eukaryota > Metazoa > Arthropoda > Arachnida > Opiliones > Sclerosomatidae > Leiobunum > Leiobunum rupestre. Next base: position 24,215,673 of record NC_143391.1, read on the forward strand.
ATATCTCATCCGTCAATGAATTCCTTGATAACCAAAATTAAGTCGATCTCTTGAATGCATAATGATGCATTTCGAAGGTATTTTAGGCTATCTTGCGTAACTTAAGATAATTGGGTAAATCAGTGTAAACGACGTTGCGATTTTCTGTCGAAATCAATTTTACGCTTATATCATTTTAATTTTACTTGTAACTTCAATATCTATTGACTATTCCCTGATCATTTTAAGAGATTTTCCCTGACTTTTTAAGGCCGAAATTTCGATTTAATATTTTACGTTTATCAGAAGTTAATAAATTTAAATGGACTTATATTTCAGTAAAAAGGTTTTCGCAATGTTGAAATAATTAGCCACACTTTCAAGGAAATAAATGATAATCATAGAATTTGTCATAGGTCTTGAGTAAAATTACCTTAAAAGTGTCAAAATAAAATTTTCACAAATTCTTAAAATTCCCGGACTTTTTAGGACTTTTTTTAAAATTGCCTGACTTTTCCCTGATGAGTGGCAACCCTGTTATCTTCTTTAATGTAACGTCAATTCTACCCTAGATTCGAATACTGAGAGCTTTCCCATTGACGGTTTTGTTACGAAGCGTTTACCCTTTTCTGGCACGTGACCTCAGAAAAATCGGGCTCCATAGGTTGCGGCACGGCCAACTTCGATCACGCGCTGCCACATTATATAGCGTGATCGAAGTTGGCCGTGGTTGCGGTAAGGCGCAAACCATGGAGCGAATATTTTCTGAGTTCCGGCGGGAAGTGGGTAAACGCTATCGGCAACGCGCGAGAGAGTGATTTCGAATCTAGGGTACGAGTTTAAATTATCTTTGATTCTACGGATATATTTTTATACTTATGGCACTAAAAGAGCCAACTTGGGTGTCATGATAAATATAAGGATGCATATTCAAAAAATTAGGACATTTATTTAATGACAGAAATGAAGCTTTTATTCAAAAGAAAATTATAAACAGGGAAATTCGTAGATTTTATTTACGAGCTAATCTTGGTTCTTGCATTGGCGTGTATTGCAAAATGTTAGTATCGTTAAATCCATAGAATGCCACTTCCGCATTGTCACTAACCACCGCGTAGTAAAGTGGTACGTCGTCTTTCAAATCTTTCGTCATTAATTTCGTTTGATTGAAAGTTGGAACCGGCTCTTTGGAACTAAAAAGGGAAATACGACCTTTAAAAATCGATATCATTACTAGCTTTAAGTTTGAATTTCCCGCCTAAGCTCGGATTCCTTGACATCGTCACGCAATCTCTCAAAAAAGGGAAGAACTATATATTGATTTATATTATATTGATATTAGAACTAATTGCAGAAGTTTATACAATTCATCTTACAAGAGAAGTATCCATCTAAGCCATTAAAATTAAACTTGTTAAGTCATTATATTTTGTATTTGCCCTGCGTTATATTTCTTCCAAGGTGCATTTTGAAAATACAGCGTTAGCAAATCACATTAGCAGGATAGGGAGATGGATACTTTTACAAATCCTAGCTTGCTCGTGGGTGTGGCTTATGTTCGTTGCCGTGGTAACGCGTATAGGTTAGCCATGACATTAAGATACCCATGGGGGTCACGTGATTATTTCGCAGGATCGTGTGGCATTTTGCCTCGTGATCTGTGACGTTAAATTAATTTCAAGGCGGGCTTAGTTATGACGTATGCCTACTACGCTACGAGCAAGCACTAGGGCTGTGCGAGTCCTGTTTTTTTGAATTTCGAGTCGAGCCTTCGAGTCCAAATATTTCGGACTTGATCGAGTCCTGGAGTCCTAAAGAATTAATTTTGAAGCTTTCGAGTCCAATTCGAGTCTTAAATTTATTTACCGTTGTTTAAATTTTTAAATTTATTAATAGTGGTTGCAAATTAAAAAGGCTTTGTTAGTTTTTCACTTTATTCATATTTGAAAACCTTAACTTGAGATCATCTAAGATAATGAGAGCAAAAAAGACCTTGCTGTAGATTTGAGAATGAAAATAAAACTAAAACAACAGGCAGCCTGACGCACACTCGACGCCTTGACTCATGGCGAACAAATCGAGGACTGCAAAACCGCTACGGCAGCGCCATTTCTGAATTATTTGAAAGCCGTATGAAGTAACCAAATATCAGAGTTAATTTTAACTTTTTTATATTGGACTCGCCGGGTAATTTTCAAATTATCTATTTACTCGAGTCCGCTTCAAGTAATTATTTACCCCTTCTGTGAGAATCGGGTACTCGGGCGAGTAATAAAATGACCTATTTAGAGTCCGAGTCAGACTACTCAGACTAGATACCAAGTACTCGCAATTTTTTAGTACTCGCACACCCCTAGCAAGCACCCAATAGGTGATATATTATACTTTTGATAAAAGTCACTTTGTTAACATTATTACAATGAAATAATGATATTTACTTTGTAATACTAATTCTTATATTTGGCAAACTGGGACCTGATTTACGGTACACAATGCCAGGCAGATACACATCATAATTAATTTTTAATTTGGTCTTCTTATCATCTGATGTGGCTCTAAGTAAAGAGAAATATTGTTAAGAAACTGCATAGCCAATATGTTCGAGTTATACATGTATTACGTACATTTGACTATTATATAGTTGATCACTTTTCAACTCTGGGATAATTTGTAGCCTAGATTGCACTTCACCTAACGTAAACATAATACAGATTATCAGGCCAAATTCCACTATATTATGTCGTATTTAATTTAAAATTACCTGTTGATAATAATTCATCCAGGTTTATTAAGGGCTTAGTATTTCCAGTCCATAGAATAAATCCATCACTACTTTTTGGGTCATTCTTTTCCATTACCATGGCCTTTTTGAAATCCTTCCAATTAGTGAAAGCAGTGTTCTTTAATTTTGGCACTACACTGGGGTAATCTCCTACAATGACGATTTCTCCTTTCAGTTTCAAATCTGTCCCACCAAATCTCCTTTTCATTCTTCTGTCACTGTTTTTATTGCAAAATTGGTAATTTCTCTGTGTCTGGTTATATTTATTGGGACTAACTAATCTCAAACTGTACAAATGCTTTTGCGGGACTACATTTTTGGGTAATAAACTTTCAGGGGGAGGATGAAGAGTAAGCATTCTCTGACCAGCAAAGTTAGGAAACTTTAAAGGTTTTTCAATCTTTTTTGGTGGTTTTTCAGTTTGAAACCTATTGTTGTCAGTTTTTACAGATTCCTGGGAAACCGTTAGAGTTGAATTTATTAATTCATCAAGACACTCTTTACTACTATATGGCTGAGTATCATTTTCCGACACTCCCGATTCTGCCATTTCTCTATTTTCAGGATCTTCTTTCTTTCTTCTTTTGGGCTCTGGTTCATTGGCTTCTGGTGATTTCGTATCTTTATTTGGAGATTTATCCTCCGATAGGTTAGGCTTTTTGTGGATACTGCAATAGATAAAGCCTTTTTATAAAAAAAACTACAATCTTCAATTTAAATATTTTCATACATTCCTTGATGTCTTATTACTGTATATCCTAGTCTAGATAAATGAGCGTAGACATAGTAGTTTTCCAATTCTTGTTCCGATGAAAGGAATAAGGCGTAACTTTGTTGAATACTGACTGGTACTTCGCAATAGAAAATTTCAATTGAACCCTTGACAAAGAAATTTTTTTAAATTTTATATTTATTTTTTTAAAGAATATTTCATTACTGTTTCAAGTAGAAAAAGGGCTTCTTCTGGATTGAGGTGTTTCTTCCCTCTTATTCGATCTCCCATGTACTGCATTGATTTTCCCTTAAAAATTTATAATTGTGGTTTATGTTCTGTGATAATTTAACCATCAGGCTTTGAGGTGGTACCTTCTCTTTGTGAATTATAACTTTTCCTACATCTGGTTTCCATTCTCCTTGACAAAGATCTCCACTATTAACAGATTGAAATAAACAATTAGTATAACATTTCTATAATTTGGAAACCAACATACAGTTTAGAAACTCTGTCTTCGGATATTAGTTCCTTTAGTTCCCTCAAACAGCCATCTAACTGTTTTTCTTCTAACCAAGAACCACTAGGTGAAAACAATCTATCTCCTTGGCACTGTAATACGCCGAGTGATTTATCTGTTCTTTTTCTCAAGCTGATTATTTCTTCAGCACTATTTTACGATTTATTAGAATTTAAGAGTTTTTTATCCATATTTTATTATTTGAATTTACCTTAAAAATTTAGATTCAATCTCAGCGCTAGCCATCATATTAGAAAATAACTTTGAAAACCAAGATTTTATTTCAAATTTAAAGCCAGACAACATAGCAGACAGTATTTTTGGGTTGCCAGAGCCCAGATCGTGAAAAGCTAATAATGGAAAATAATCGAATTCAGAAAAAAATATCATATTTGGTCAGAATATTAATAATAATTTTTTAATTCAGGATAAAAAAGCTGTACACTTATTGGGCCCTGGGGGGCGATTCTGTAAGAAATCGAATGGAAATTCGATCTCGATACCCTATACCAGCGGTTCCCAAAAAGTGTTCCGCGGAATCCTGGGGTTCCGTGGAAGGGTCACAGCATTATAGCGTATCTGTATTCACCTTGGGGTCACAGGGGGTCCGAGAATTCGCAGCGCGGCCATCTTTGTTTGGGTCAAGAGTCTTTTAAGATAAGTAAAAAATGAGTGGGGGTTCCGCCGGAATTAAGTGGATAATTTAGGGTTCCATGGCAACAATAAATTGGGAACAGCTGCCCTATACCATGTCGAGATCGACTTCGACAATTTACATTGATTTATGCTTATTCGAAATCTTTACCGAATACCATTCGTCGAGATCTCGAAGTTCGAAATCTAGTTTTCGATCGAAAATTGAATTTCGAATATTTACAGAATAGGCTAAAAACACTTGGAACTAAAAAATTGACTAACACAAAAAGGAAAGATTAATAATCAATCAGCTTTCCACTTAAAACGTAAATTTTCCGATAAAATCCGATAATTATCAAAAAGTACAATAGTTTTTTCCATAAGGTTTATTCTGAAGTCGATATTTTTCTGGCTTGATAATTAAATTTTTCGCATCCGGCAACGCTGCTGTGTTAGGAAATATGGGCTACGTTCAGCAGCAGTCAACGGAAAAAAAACCGATGGATTTGATATTTTCCACCGATGAGCTTTTTCGTCATACTGACGTCGTAAGTTGCTGAACGCTTTTATTCAGTCATCGGCCGTGCTTCGGTGAGTAACCGATGACTATCGTGACGTCAAAACCGGAAACACGACAAAGCGTACAGTAGGAAACCGATGTCACCGATTAGCAATCGGTGAGTCCATAGACATAGGAACTGGTATAAGTATAGTTCCTATGTCTATGGGTGAGTCGATTTTAAAAGAAGATTGTACGCGAACCAAAGATCGGAAAATTACAAACATAGTCTTAAAATAAAGTTAAAACCTTACTTCAAATCATATTAAAATCTCAGCGTTGAACAATATTTCAAAGATAAGGGAAAAGGTTCCTAAAAGTGGGACTGTTTCGAAAAATTTTCCCCGTAGGATAACATTAGAAGGGTTGTCCCGGTTCCTAGCGCGCCAAGCGGAATTTTCCCGCGTAAATCGGCTTTTCCTCATACGGTCGTTAACATGGGAGGAAAATAAAGCTGGGGGGCCTTCTAGTGCGAGTAGCAGTGGATCTAAGTTGGCCGTGGCTGAACGTACCCATTACCAAGGCTTTCCATTTTCGATGGAGAATTGTTGTTGTTTCAATTTTCTTTAAAATTTCTGGACTTTCCGTTGGTATTACAAAAATAATTAAAAAAGTATTTGTGATATTTTTTGAATTAATAATTCAACAAGTATATTTGCCAGAAAATACGATGTTAAGGTCTGTAAGATTGGTTTTTCTTGGACAAAGTATTAAGCCTTTACAACCTATTTTAGTAACTAAGGTAAATTTGTTTATTGAGAATGCAAGAAGGGGTTTTAGAACTGAGGGAGACCATAGTTCAATTGTTCCGCTGGATGATCTACCAAAAGACTACACTAATGTGGAATTACCGGAACAACGAAAGTTACCCATTTTGGAAAAGGTACCTCAGATTCCAGGACTAATGAAAAATCCATACAGCCAAAAAAGGATGATAGATATAAGAGGTCCTGAACTTGTCCATAATCAGCTAATTTACAAGCAATATGGCATTATCGCTTTGTCCGGTACGCAATTACGAAGCGGTCATATTGACGCTATACGACTTACCGTAAACAGAATGATGGATGAAAATAAGATGTTTGCTTATTGGAGAATTGACCCTCCATGGAAAGCCAGAACAAAGAGGGGTATTGGGAAAACATTGGGTGGTGGCAAAGGAAGCATAGACCACTATGTCTCACCCGTAAAAGCTGGGAGAGTTATCATGGAAATGGGAGGAAGAGTGGAATTTAAAGAAATAGAACCAATTTTACAACAAGTTGTTTACAAACTTCCGTGTGATGCGTTGATTGTGAGTGAGGAAGTTCTATCTGAATTATACGAAGAAGAGAAAGAACTAGAAAGAAAAAATATCAATCCCTTTACTTTCAAATATGTTGTAGACAACAATATGAGGGGTTGTGACACTTGGATAAGTCCTTATGATACGAAGTTCTACAGCAAATATATTTAAATGTAGTGTACAAATAAAATAAAATTAGTTACCAAAGTATCTGTTTTTAAATTATCCCTATACAAAGATACCATTTCCAAGGGATTCTAAAAACTGAAATCTAGGTTTTTAACCGTTTTAATATTGTGTTGCCATTGATTGATAAATTGCCTACAGTGAAACAAACATTAAAGGAACACACCAGCGTTTGAATTTAATAAGTTTCACGCACTTATTTCCAGAATATGATTGGTCGTATCTGCAATCACTTGGTAAATCCGGGGCCCAATTTTTTCAAACGCTGTGTGGCCCTTTAGGAGGGAAGCCCTTGGAGGTTTTTAATTGGTTTTAAATTTTTTTGTTTTTTATTGGGGCATATGACTAAAAGGTACATTGAGAATGGAACAGCCTTAAAAACAAAGAAAATTCAAAAACTCACAAATCTTGTTAACATAATTGGTTTTAGTGTTTTTATACTAGATGGCGCCAGTTTAATCGATTTAGCGGGAAAGGAAATATAACCGTGAATTAATACACAGGGTGTCCACTACAAAATGATACAGAGCTAATAACCGAAAAGCTTTTCTCCTAAGAATTTGATATTTTCAGATCGAATAGCACGCACAGGGGACATGCGTCAGATTTATAACCCGGTGTACCGGTAAGATTGAAACCACACCACCGGAGGTCTATCATCATAATGCCCTACGCCAGCGTCCACAAGCCCGGACAGGTGACAAAACCAGCATGGGTAGCAGAACCCCACTACTGATGGCCGCACCCTCGACGCAAGCCGCTCAACCCAGCAGAAGGTGCAGCAATGGGCCGACCAGCGCGCCACTTCGCACACAGCAGTGGGAATGAGAGGGGATGCTCTGGAAACTCCGGCCGACACCTTACCTACGAAGGTAGAGAGCCAAACCCATTGGAAAGAGCTCCTAAAGGGGAACGGCGAGCACACAGCAATCCAAGTAACCCGGCACAGCTGGCACCGGATATCCCGGTGGGAGCCCAAAAGGCCGAGAAACAGGACCGCCGTGCCCTCATACGGAGGCTCGCAGCCCCACACCAGGCTACCCAATCCGCCGAGGCGGCCAGGTTGCCTGGACCCTCTCCGTTAGCCTGGGCCGAAGCCCAGTTACCAGTCCACACCGGACCGAAGCCGGAGGTGGAGATAGGACCATTTGGACGGAGCTAACATCTCCCAGCGCGCCACCGCCCGTGATGGGTTACAAGAGCCGGACCCCGACTCCCCGGTAAAGCCGCCAGTTATTGCACACTCCGACCCCTTGTGGGCCCGCACGCACAGGGGGTCAATAGATGATAAGAAACTCAATGACTTTGAACATAGCCGTCTGAATATATGGTGTATTCAGAAGGCTATGTTCATGGCTCTGCCATCGTGCATTTTTGTCCAAAGGATTTGTTTAATTTCTTTTTTACGGCTTCTTTTACTTTGGTCTCAGTTTTTTTTTGTTTTTTTTTTTACCTCTTTGCCCTTGTTATTTTCTTCCTAATCTCTCCCTTCTTCTCTTGTATCCTCCTTTATAACTTTGCCGTTATATTAAGCCTTGGCTAGGCCATAGTTTCTAGCCTTCATGCACTCAGATGAGATGACGAACGAGACCGTTCCGACTTTCCAGAGCTGGACGACTTTGTGGAAGTCAAGCCTAAGGTGAACTTGATGAAATTTACCTAAATGTAGTCCAAATTAAACATTTCGTAATTTTCAAAATTAAAAAAAAATCCCAAGCTTTTTTAAATGGAGATTTTTTGGTTTTAAGTGATCAAAATCCCTTTCGGTTGCCATAGCAAATCGAATGGGTAGTGCAACTTTGCCTTTTGGGAAATTTAATATCCAAATCGGTAATAAACACCTCGGGTACTCTCCTTGTTAGTTGGCCGTGGCTTGGAGTGGCGACTTTTGCATCACCTCTGCCATTTCACTTACGACATCATCTCAGGAGATAAACCCGCATCCATCAACGTTTTTTCTCGTGTCATTTGTTGCTGTTTCCCGTATTCTCACCCCTCATACGATACCATGTATATAGTGTAATGTGTAAATTTATTATGTTGGTTTTTTTGTTCTGTATCTATGTATTCGGTTTAACATTCCATGTATACGCCTCTGTTTTTCCAGATAGTCTGTAGAAATATTTAATGCTAAATAAATAATTAAAAAATCATTGGAGTGCCCACCCATATCTCGAAAGATGATATTCCGGAGGCAGTTCGAGCCAGTGCAGTGGACGTTTCTAGTTTTGGCCGCTTGGGTGGTAGGAGTTCTGCATATATTTTGGGTTTCTCTAGAGTGGTCCCACTTAAGGTCTTGTTTTACAGTACCTCCATAACCCTGGTACCTCTTACCGGCTGTTTGTCTACGACTAAGGCCCAAGTCAATGTTTTAAATGAATTAACTTTCGTGGATAACACAAATTTGAAAAAGTATGTATTAGTCGTTGATTGTCCCAAGAACCTATGTAATTGGTATCCCCCAAAACAATTCTCTATAATCATTGTGGGTGTATATAATAATACCAGAAATACATGTATTTCTGATAATACCACCTACTGACATCGTAACTAGTGAAATCGTACCTATTACTGACTACGAAACCATAAAACTTAAACACTTAAGACATTATTTTAATTTTCGGTTGATACATATTTGATATACTGGAGATCTCATTGTACTTTGACTTGATGATTTTGATGATATGGTCCTCTTGAATACTGCAGTGGTTTAAATATTCATTCCTCACTCACTCAGGTTTGGACCAGGGTTAAATCGTATAGCAAAGGAGCAATCACTAATAATACTAATATCACACTGCTCAGTTGGATTTTGAAGAGACGCAGTGCCATCCCAGACACGGAATCAGCTTTTCGCAAAGATCGCAGGGCCACCGATAACATTCTACGACTCACGCGAGAGCCGAGAAGCCCAGATCGCCATTGCTAGGGGTCTCATCTGCGTAGCCATTTCCCTCGACTTGAAAAATGCTTTTGGTAGTGTTCACCATTAAGGACTATTAGCTAGACTAAGAGCTTTAATTGGGAATCACTGGTAACCTCTATCACTGGGTGGATAATTTCCTGACTGAGCGTACTGCAGCTGTCAATGTGGGCAATTCTGTTTCCGATCCGTTTGATGTCACTCGTGGTCTGCCTCAGGGGAATGTTATCAGCCCCACACTCTTCAATGTACTATTGGCTAACATAACTACCGGCTGCCCTCACTACCAGCTGCCCTCCACTGTTGAATAACATGGAGGATTAAAACATAGAATGGGGTTTGACATTCCAGCCTGACAAAGGTAAATTCATGGTTCTCCATACCAAGGGGAACACCGATTTTTATATAGATATTTTCTTCACTCTGATTCAGTCGCATCTGGAGAGGGTCGATAAATATGTCTATCGTGGCGTCACGATTGATACAAAATCTATGAAACGTTTGAATTTACTACGGGCGGTTTCATCTATTCGCTGAAAGTTTTATACACGCAGTTTATTGGGTCACGTCTTGACTATTCTTGCTTGGTTTACAAACGAACTAGATAGAGTTCAAAACGTTGCCCGCAGGGTACTCCTCGATATGTATCACTATCAAAAGTCAAAATTTCAGCCAGAGATTCCAACAGTAGACCGGTTTCGCCTTTTTGGGGCTAATCAGTATTATGTAGGAACTCTGGCTTTGCTCGGAATTCTGCCGATATCAGTATAACTAATATCAGGAACCCATAACTCTACTGGGAATGCTTATCCTCCCGTATCGCATATGGTAAGATCACTCTGAAGAAGTTGTTTGTTAAGTTAACATAGTGACGTCAAAAAAACCGTCAGTCACATCGAGACGAAAACCTGCCGCGATAAGCATTCTAAGTAGATGTATGGATTCCTGCTAATATACATTCAGGGTGCCCTATATGTATATTTTTATGTATCAGTTTATTGTGAAAAAAATAGTCGGGTCAATGATTTCTCTTTATTAACTACTATTAATAATAGAGATAATTTTAGGTCGTATGTCGCCGACCAATAAGATCACAGAAGCAATTCAGATTACTGTTAACACTATTTTATCGTTTATATATATATTACCGTTATTAAAACGAGAAATACTTAAGTTTTAACAGTCTAACCAAGTGAAAAAGCCGTCAAAAACACCAATCAGTTAGATAATTATGTTACAGTATTATCGTGTACGTTTTGAAAGAATGGGAAACTCTGTTTTTTTGAAACGTGAAGGTTATATCGATTTGTTTTCCCATTCAGAGTGAAGGAGCACTTTTATTTTGTATCGATAAAAATCGAGAAAAGAGATAAATTGTTATTTTTTCGGGAGATCATATGGTCTCGCGGAACGACCAGGTGTATATTTATATAACGAGTATGAATTTATTCACGCTCACGTCGTTACGTAACTACATACTGTCGTCGTTTTACAATCGGATAGATAGCTGGTAACGACGGAAAACAATGGGCCCAATTCGTGGAAAGGCGTCACAAAAATCGACGTTTCAAACTGGCCTCGGATGACGCAGAGTTAAGAGAATATCCGTTCAGGAGATATTGTCTCTTTGGGAAATTTACCGCGTGACAAGAACCATTTTAGATTTTAAGGTTTTCACGAAATTGGCACCGGTACGAGAGAGGCCAACGATAATTTTGGCCATCGAAAATCGTTTATTATTTCTTTCGCGAAAGGAGAACGAAGGGTAATTTTTTTTGTAAATCGAATTGGAAATCTTCGCTCTAGCTGTGTGTTTGCGTATACGATGACGCGACGAGAATTTGGATCAGATATATTCTGGCAGCACCAAAGAGTGACGTCGTATTTTGTTCGGCGTCCATTTAAAGTAGAGATTCCATCTCGTCCCTGGTGGTTCTGGCGTGCGCCCGGTGCCTCTTTTTCGAGTTGGTGACGGCTTCTATTTGCCGATGGGCGTGTGAATTGTGGTGGTAATGACGCTTGGCCCCGAAATGTTTCTTCTTGGCGTTGTTGGTGATTCGGTGAAGGTGTCCGCTCTTGGGGGTGGACGAAGGCGCGCTGCCGGCCAGAGGCGGCGGAGGGTCAGCGTGCGGCTCCGTCAGCCAAGGGTGGAAGGCCAGCTGATGAATGGCCAGCTCGTCGGACGTGGGCAGCGTGGCGTCGCAAAAAGAACAGCCGAAATGACCCCTACGTCGCTGATGTCGCAGGAGGCGCGCTTCCGTCGCGAAGTAACGATCGCACACTCCACAGCCTTCCTCCTCCTCGCCAACCCCTTCTTCGTCTTCCAAGTCGTCTACGAAACGGAAACGAAAGATATGAGCATCGGAGAGTACGGCACAGACCCAGTTTCATTTCTTAAGATTTCCCCATTGCGAATGATGCCTCTATTATTCGGCCTTGGCTACTGAGATGCTACAACCCCCTTCCATGCCCTGATAAACTAAATATATATACCGTCACCGTTAAAACAAAACCACGTAACTTGAGATACGTGGTTTTGTAAAAATTGACATATTCAGATTCTAAACCCCCAATTTACATATATAACATTAAAAACATTAATAGGTTGCGATTGAATTTATTTTTTTAAATCGAGAAAACATTTAAACGTATCTTTGATATTCGCAACGCATTTCGCGCAAAAGCACGTATCTCGCTTATTGTCAGCTCCTATCTCACTACATGACGCGAGACCACGTATCTCTAAAAATTCCCCTTTAGCAAAATATTTTTAAATTAAAATCCTCATAAATTCAATATTGAAACGAAATTATTTAATTATAAAATTAACTCGCGCGTAAAAACCTAACACTCGATTTCACAAGTCCCTGCAAAATTAAAAATCCATTTTTCTCAAAAAGGCCACCGAAAAGATACGGGGTTTTGTTTTAACGGCGACGATACACTCCCTTCCGGTCCGGCCTACATTCTTGGACTGTCGCTCTCCTAATCATTTAGCTCTATCTGGGACTTCCGTTTGAGTGGCTGACCTGAAAACTCGTCGCTTTCTTCGTCGGTGGTGTTGGTGGTGGTCGTCTCGTCCTCTCCTTCCCAGGGTGAGCTGCCATCGTACATCGGCGAGTCATTCCTCCGAAAATTCAAAATTGTCGCGTCCACTGGAATTTAAACAAAGATAACGGGTGCTCTCATTATCTTATAGCGTTTCCCATTTGACTGCTCTCGAGCAGTCTAGATCGCTCTGATCAACATTTTACGTTCCATTAGCGTGCTCGGATCTGCTCCGATCAAGTTTCGCGTGTTCCATTTCGCACTCTCAGGTGCTCCGAGATCGCCCAAAACCGATCTGCCGATTTCGACAGATCAACGGATCGAGATCGAGATCGGAGCAAATTTTCGCGTGTTCCTTTTAGATTTTTTGGCAAAATGGCAGACCAAGATGCGAAAATTCAAATTACAAGCAGACGAAAAACAACAAAGCGCGGGAATATGTTCATGGAATGTTCCAATTGCGGTTTTACTCTAGTCGATTGGGGCGAGATCTATGACGTCAGAGACAGATTCAGAGCGAATCTTGAGCAATCAAATGGAAAACGCTATTAATGTTCGTACGCGGCTCTTAAAACGTCAAGAAGCTCTCTCAATCGATCCTTTATTATTTTGCTCTATTTTTCGCCTATTATATAGCCTAAAATCGGGATTTGATCCCTTAAGTTGCCCATTTTCAATAAATCCGGGGAAAATCACTATTGGCTTAAAATATTTCTAGATCAGTGCTTACAAGTTGAAGTGCATCGCTAAACTGTAATTAGAACTTACTTACCCGAGGTGTAAAACACTGATTTTGCTCAAACTCGGGGGTTAAGTAGGCCTTAATGAATCATGAAAATTCCCAAAAGGAAAAGTTTCAACGGGCATTAGTTTTGCCATGGCAACCGAAATGTTTTTGACAACACAAAATGAAAAAATCCTTACCCAAAAAAACATGGGATTTTGAAAATTTCTATAATGCAAAAACAAGAAAAAATTTATCAAAATTGACGAATTTATTATTTTCTTCTAGTTTTTTGCATTTTTAATTTTTTGGAAAATTCTAGAAGTTTTCAAAATCCCATGTTATTTTCTGTAAGGAATTTTCCATTTTGTGTTGTCAAAAACATTTTCGGTTGCCATGGCAAAACTAATGCCCGTTGAAACTTTTCCTTTTGGGAATTTTCTTGATTCATAGAGGCCTACTTAACCCCCGAGTTTGAACAAAATCGGTGTGTTACACCTCGGGTAGTCTCCTTGAACTTAGTAAGGTAACCCGGCCACCTGAATTAATGGCTTCAAAAGTCGCTTGATGACTTAGGCCTAAGGTGGTGCCTTGGGTATTAGCCTAGCTGATTATTATTATTATTATTATTTTTAAGGTCACAGATAGGTTTTGAAGATAATTAAAAACTAAAACAGTTTCTCGAACCCAAAATTGTAAAAATACGTTAGTTCTTAGGATAAACTTAATCAAATAAATAACTCATTTCTTTATATTTTGTTTCCATTTTTTAACGTGAAAAGCGCTTTTTCTTCGAAATTTTTCATATTTTGTTGAGAGGCCACTTTTAGTGAAAATGTTCCAACGGCAATTAAGGCTTCGAAGAACGCGAATGAAGGCCAAACTTTATTGGCCTTTCCCCGCGTTAGTCTAGGCGAAATTATTCCTAGAAAACGGGTATCTGTTAGCCTCTGTTGTTTCGGTAGGTGGCCCTTAGATGCTTTTTTATTCCCCTTTGGTTTTAGCCGTCTGGAAAGCGATCGATTTGAAGAGGGCACCGCCTCGACCGCTCTTTTCTTTCACTTTTTGTTTATCTATGAAAGTCTATTTTTAATCCGTAAAGGGGCGCCTGTAAGGTCTCATCGGGCCACCGTGTATAACATCAATTACCCGGCCATCCCGACAGTATCGCGCCGAGGAATATCGAATATAAATTCGGCCATAAAAGATGGGAAGGAGTGGTAGGCTCTTTCTTATTATGTCTTATACTTTTCCTTCCAAACGAATCCAGGCACGTGTCTGCCAGTGCACTCACTCTAGCGAAACTCCATCTTCTCTAATGGAAGGATCGGAGTAGTATTTTTACCCCTTTTATTCAGCCCAGGTGAATCGCTGGCGTTTTTGCTTACGCGTCACCCCGGTGTCGCGCGTTTTTCCATCGTGGGAAGACTCCCAACGAAAGATGGCTTTAGGTTAGTGGAAAATCTTAAAATAAAAGATTTTCCTACTCTCCTCTTTATACCCGTCCAAAGTTTTCGTTCCATCTATTTGGCCACGTCGGAGGAACCCGAATTTAGGGGAAGCTATTACGAACGAAATAGCCCGGAGCGTGTTTTCCGTCTCTATACGCGTACGTGTATAGCGGAGTGAAGCTTAAATCAAAGGCGCCTTCTCGCCCTTGACGCAACTGCCGACCACCCTCGAAAGGGACTTCCAAAGTATCTCCATTACATGTATATTCGAATGAAAGAAGCGGGTTCTCTTCTCTGTATACGTCGAAGAAAGCGGAATGGAGCGAAAAAGAGATCGAGAGACGCAGGTGCATTATGGTCTTGGCAGGCTGGTCTCCCGCGATCGTATTCTTAAAGGGGCAGAAACGACTGTGGTGAAGAATATAAAGAAGAATTGAGAGTAGTCTCTTTACGACTTCATCGCGTTCGTGACAAATTTTACGAACAGCGATTTGGTAAAAGAGTGAGACGGTGAATTGAGGCGATGATAGAAAGATAGGTGGCGCTACGGGAAAAGAGGGAGAGAGTGAGGGTGTTTCGTCGGAATTGAGTGATGACGTCTATGGTTTTTCTCTTTTAGTCGAGCCCGTCCTTTTTACCCCAAATGCGTTTAGGAAGAAACTCGTATTATTAGGAATCCCGTGTCCGTGTGTGTATGTGTTTTTCTCCTTACCTTTTTCTCTTTTTTTTCATATGTATTTTATTTTATTTGGTTGAGGGAATTGGAGGCTCAAATTTTCGGAGCAGTGTGCCCCGAATTCTAAATTCGTGGCTCTCGCTCGGCCCTACTTCTTCTTTCTTTAGATGGCCCCCGTTCGCGAATTGGAAAATTACTTTGCGGGGAGATTGTGTTGGGGAGGAACAACGAGGGGTTCTGCCCCGCGCGACACCAAATGGAATGGAGAGATAAAAATAAATTGGAAAGGAGGTTCTCTGCAAAATCAAATTTTATACGACTCCTATACAAAGTTTTTAGATTATTCGACTTTTTTCCCCTCGAATTTCCTTAGTTGTTATTATTAAATTGGTCGTTGGAGGCCGAGGGTTGAGGTGTAAGTCCCTCTTTTTTAATTAAATAAAGTGTCAAACGACGTAATGTATTAAAAATTATCCGTTCAACTCGAAATCGGGAATCGCACGACGCGCTAAAGAGTCCTTTTTACGCTAAGGGCCTTTTTTAGGCCTAATTTGTTAGGGTGAAATAGTTGTTTTTAGAATGGAAGAACCTTTATTAAAGTCTACCGAATGCCGTAAACACGTAAGTAGGCTCTTTGTTTCTAATTATTAATACGTTCGTCCTTACCTACGCGAAGAGAGATTTGTTTAAATGTCACGTCGGCGTATACGGTTGCTATTTTAAACCGATCCTGATCGGAATCTCCCAATTATCCACCATTATTAACGTAATTAACGCTGGCTTAATTTTTTTTACAATTGGTACCCGCGCTTCATTTCCCCGGCGTACTTTAGCGAGAAATCCCTTTAGAACGGGACCTCCTGATAGACCCTCGACGCTAGTGATGGCGTTTTAATTCATCGAAGGTTTCCTCCAAGGCCTATCTCTCTCTCTCTCGATAGGCTAATTACTCCAAACCAATCTTGTCAAAATATATTTCCAGGGGCTCTACTCGAACTCGGTCGCCGCTCGTTACAACAAACCCTACAGAAGAGCCAGAGAGAGAGAGAGAGTTGATAGTCGTTCGGGCGGGGGGTTGGGACGATATTTCTGACGTCACGACCCACCCTTAACTCGAGCAGCTTTATTAATTAGGCTTCTTAATCAAACTGTCTGAAAAACTTAGTCGCGGCGTACGAAAATTCCTCCCTGTTTTCTTTTGTCCGCCTCGTCCTCCGTTATCTATTTCGTGTTTTTTTTTTCGTTCCGAACCCGGGTCGAGAACGATCTTCAATTACCGAAGGCCTAGATAGGTATCTTGCATTCTCCCATTTCCAAAAGAATGAGTTTTGCATGCGATAGAAAAATCTATAAATCTCATTAATTCCAAAGCTAAAACATGAGCTTTTTACGGGAATATCGGAAAAGGTTAACTTCAGGGGTGTTATTTTCCGAAACGTTTTTTACTCCTAAAATAACGCGTCCAGGCATTTGGAATGCGAATTCTATTAGTATTTATATTCATAATATATGTAACTTCACGATAGATATACACACCCGAGAGTTGATCAAGTACGTGGGTAGGTTTCTAAGAACGTTGAACGGTAACATCCAGAATGACTCCGCTTTAAAATCAGCGCGTATTGCCATCTAGATGTTGTCAAACTAGAAGGGTTTTTATTATTGACATAGGTACTTTCAAATCGTGAAACATTTTTTTAATATTTTTTTAAAAACATTATATTTACTATAAATATACATAAAATATATTTTTACATTTTAAACTTTAATTTTCAGTAGTTACAAGAAATTAATGAAAACGTTTTAACCGTTAAGCCCCATTTTCATGCTCGCTGGTAGCGGATAAAAATCGTCAAAATTCGCTTCCGCCACTCGCAAGCGTGAAAATAAAGCTAAAATATCTGTTTGAAACCGATCGACGCGGAAAGTGAAAAAGTGTATAGCTGAAGCGGATTTAGTCGATTTTTACCCGCTACCAGTGAGCATGAAAATGGGGCTTTAATCCTTAACAAAATATTTCATACACATTTTATAGTAAATATAATTCGTTTTAATGAAAATATTTACCGGGTAGATTGAATCTGTACCATTCCTAGTTGCATTTCCTAGCTTCCGCTACATGCATATTATCATTTTCAAAAGTATAAAGAAACATAACTTCAGCATTGCCTTGGTTCAATGTTCTTATGAACTTAAATACGTTCTTGGTCTAATACCTTCTTCAGACGATTGGTAAATACACCGATTTGGGTGCCTCGAGTAATTTTTTTAATGAGCCGGGTGATCGAGTACTTGATTAGGAGCTAGTTTCATTCAAGTAATTAGGAAATTAAATTTAAAATTAGTATAAACTAACTTATAATGCTGAAAAATATTCCTTTAATTTAAACGAACCACAGTTTCCACAACATAAGTAAAATTATAGTGACTAGTGGGATATAAAAGACTACTATACTAGGCTACTAGCCTAATTATAGCAATTAGTAGTAAAATAACAGTACAATACAATTTTTTTAAACTATTAATGTACCATCTATCCATATATGGATTCAGGAAGTTAAGACTACGGAGTCCTTACGCCGGCCGACATCCGAGATCGAGAAGAGTTACCAAATCAAAACCAAATAATATTAACATTGAAGAAAAACCGCGCAGGCGCACTACGTATTAAAAGGGAAAGCTTTAACCAGTTAGATAACCCTATAGCCCATTAAAAACTAAAATTTATGGCGAAAACCGCATCAAAAAATATTGAGTGGTTAATTTTTAATAAAATAAAGAAATTTCGGGAAATCGAAAAGCGCGCGTCCGCCGTGACACCTGGTGAGAAACCGGTGAGACACTCCCGGCTCGATTAAAATTTATTAAGAAAAAAAGCTCGCGCTGCTGTAGATGCGAAAGATTTTAGTTTTTTTTAATTTGCACGTGCGGCGCTTTCCAGTTATAAGGGACCTAAGCCTAATTTGAACGATTTCAAAAGTTACGCTAGTTCGCAAATCGCTCATACGGGGTTAGGGGTGCTGGCGGCAGCCACTAAGATGGCGGCGAAAATTCAAACCCAAACACCTGGCGTTATTTTTCGTTTCGACTTTTTGGGCCAAAAGCTATTTTATCAAGACAAAAAAGGTACGTGTTAGTATATTGAACGTCTTGTTAATCTTTTGATACGGAGATAAGGCCATATTTGGAAAAGCTTGGCCGTTCCCCTTTAAACACCGTGATCCATCCCCAGGGTCATTCGAAGCGTTTGTTGTTTGTACGTCTTGTAGGTGCCGATCATTGCCAGCCCAAAAAGTTGCAAAAACTCCACTTTGAATTAACGAGTATAAAAAAACCAATGCTCGATGAGTTTAGAGAGCAGCTTATTCGAGTAATCGAGTACCCGACTATGCAATTTTTCGGTACTCGATAATCGACGAGTATTTTCCAATTAGTTATTCAAAAAATGCCGAGTAATCGATGATGTTCGAGTACTCGCACAGCCCTATTCACTACACCTCGAATAGTGAATACAACCCTGAAACATGTGCATTTTTTCCACACCCTAGATTCGATTTCTGAGCCCTTTCTGATTGACGGTTTTCTAACGAAGCATTTACATACTTCCTGCACGCTAGGAGCAACAAACACAAGGAGAACGCAGCTAGCCTTTAAACACGCTAACGCAGTGCTGTGTACAAATTTCATTGGACGAACCTTTACGCTGAACGTTTTATAGAAAGGGGGAAGACAATTTCCGAAATTTCCCCTTCCGACGGCAGCAGGTGATAATGCGTCTAACCAATGAAAATTGTACGCAAGAAAATGCACGGGTTGCGTTTTCCTTATGTGGGGTGTTGTGTTTGTTGCTCCTAGCTGCACGTGACCTCCAAAAAATTGGCCTCCATTGGTCGCTGTTTTGTCCTATCACGGCCAACTTTGATGACGCGCTGTTGAGCAACAAGCGCGTCACCAAAGTTGCAGTGGTCTTATCTATATTCGGTTACCATGGTAACTACGGAGCTTATTATTTTTTAGTTCCGGCAGGAAACGGTTAGACTACGCGCGAGGCTGTTATTTCGAATCTAGGGTACGAGGTTTATATTCTCTTTTATTACACGCAATTCGGTAACGTTTACCAAGAACATATTCAGATGAACAGAGAATATGCGAGCGGCACCCTTTCGCTTCGTGATTCCAGGAAGATAAACCACGCCCCTCTCCTCCCCTTCAATATAATAATAATAATAATAATAATCAGCTAGGATAATACCCAAGGCACCACCTTAGGCCTAAGTCATCTAGTGACTTTTGAAGCCTTTAATTCAGGTGGCCGGATTACAATGCGTAGGAGGGTTGTGGCAAGCTCTCGTGCCACGCGAGCCAACAGCTCCCTACACTAACTATAACCGTTAACCTC
Source organism: Leiobunum rupestre (assembly GCF_980474605.1). Lineage (NCBI taxonomy): Eukaryota > Metazoa > Arthropoda > Arachnida > Opiliones > Sclerosomatidae > Leiobunum > Leiobunum rupestre. The sequence goes on from NC_143391.1 coordinate 24,235,553, forward strand.
AACAAGTTTTTATGGAGGGGGAAACCGCTTAAACCAGTGGGGAAAGAAATTGCAAACTCAACGCAGAAGGAGTTGTTCCGAGTTTTCACCCAGTGCCACAAGCTGGGATCAAACCCGGCTCCTCTTTCTGCGAGGCGAAAGTGCTAACCACTCCGCCACCCCACCTTGTCTGATCTCCCCCCGTATGATCGCAGGCTCTCTCTCTCCGAGTAGGCTGAGAACACCTTCCTGGAATCACGGAAACAGAGAAAATAACTGCGGCAACATATTTTCAGTTAGCCTGAAGTCCTGAATACATCTTTGCCATTACTTATAACATAAGCCTATCATAAGGTCCCCATAAGTAAAGGTCTAGCATAGAGCCCCATGTTTACGGCATTGTCCATGCGAGAAGAAAATTAATGTACGACGATAGGGCAGTAGCGACATCTTCTTTTCAAAATTTCTACATCTAAAGTATTCTCTTACTTGGTAGAGCGGCCAGGCTCGGATTGATAAATGTCACACAAAACGCGTCGAAATCTCAAATTTGAAAAATAAATACCTTCAGAAACGCAACTCTTATTTCTAAAAGCCAGTTTCAGGTCCTGGTGAATCATTTTGCAAAGATTAAGTGTTAATTTTAACTGTTAAAGTGATAAAATTGCGAATAAGCCTTGGCTACGGTGCTAAGGGATCGCGGCGCAGATTTCTCCCGCGTGGTTCTAAGCATAGAGATAGAAAAGAAATAGAGGGAAGATTACCGCGTTAAGGCACCCCTGTTTTTGACCGGTAAAATTCATCCCCCCCCCACGCCTGTATGAAAGCGGAGATGGGCAGAATTTGCAACGAAATCTATCCTTCTTTTGTATACATCAAATGACAGTTGGTTTTCCAAAAGGCATAATGTATTTCATTTCACCGCGCGTCGATGGCGCCACGTAATCTGCCCATCTCATGGCTTCCTACATTGGCGAAAATGGGGTCGGAACTCGCGGTCAATTTCGCCAGATACAATAATGCCTCTATTTCTTTTCTATCTTTATGGCGGAGATTTATCCCGCGTGATTCTTGGTTTAAAAACGCTCGCTCACGGCTTGCGTGAGTTTATAATGCATTTCGCGAAATTTATTTAGGAAATGCATAGTTGAGGACGTAGCCACTAGGAGGTGCAGATTTTGAATACCTGCCTCTTAATAACCGGTATGCATCGTCAAAAATTTGGCCAAGACCTTATGATAGAAGAATGTACGTATTTATCCTTGGGTAGAATGACTATGTTAAGACGAACCTTGGACTTCCTGGTTTAGTTTTCCCCAGGCACGAAAGGGGGAAGGAAAAACGTGTCGGGTGTGTGCTTCAATCGCGTCGGATGATGTAAGATTTAGCGAAAACCGGAGTTGATATGATTTTTTTAGGAGGAAGAAGCTGAATGTTAGAACGTGAAGGGGATTGGGAGCATAGTCCCTAAGTTTAAATAAATAGATTCTTTGCTTATACATTAGTTCGTTTCCGTTTGGAGTGAAACTTTACGCCAGGATAATCCGCAACTCTGGTTTACTTTTGCCAACCTCGAACTTGTCCCTGTATCAAGACCCCCGGGAATAGTCGGGTCCTTATAAATAGTTGAAAACTTTGTGTCTCTCCCTATCCTCGCGTAAAAGAATCGGTACGGATTATAAACGTATCAGGCAAACAGAGCAGTCGATTCCAGAGAGAAGAAACTAGTGAAGCTAAAAGATAATGCGCGCATTCTCTTGCATAAAATATGACCGGGATGAGAAAAGGAGGAGGAAGGGGGGGGGAGGACAGCTCGGGGACTTTGTTATCTGGCCCAGAGAAAAGAGATAAACTACGGAGGAGGAGGCGTCCGAGAAAGCTAACACGTATTTTTATCGGATGGAGAGAGCAAACCCCTTTCTGGCGCCTACTCTTCTTCTTTTAGACCAACTTTTTTTGGGGGGAAAGCTCCCTCTATAAGTCTTTCTTTTTACGCGTGAGCGTCTTATAGCCAACCAATATTGCATGGCGAATGGATCGGAACGGACGACAGCCTTATCCGTCATTGTCGGATCGACTTTGAGTCCACTAGCTCCCTCCCAACTACTCCCTTCAAATCAATGACTCCTCCAGAGCCTCCCCTCCTCTTAGGACCCAAAAAAATGCCAAAATCTAAAAAAAGGACATCCCGGAGAACGTTATCTATAAACAGAAATCAAATCGACTTTAATAAAAGTGAGAGAGTATTGGGGTGGCGCCGTACCAGAGAGAAATTTCTCCGATAGCCGATAAGGTGGTTTTTAAGGGGTGACGTTGCTCCTTTTTAACTTATTGACGTCGAGGTTTATCTCACGAGCGCGTAGACCGTACCCGCTTCCCGTCTTACAGTCAACTGACGAGCTTCGGTCGCGGATGGGACGTGATATTTTTTTGGGTGGAAAGGGGGAACAGTGGGTGGGTATACTCGAAGAGTAGAAACTTATCGAAAAGAGAAATAAAGAATCAGAAAAAAAGGGCCTAACTACTCGAGAGTTAATCCGATTTTATCGCGAGCAATTTCTTTAAAAAAAATGGCCGAATGAAGTTTTTCTCGGCTCATTTTTCCTTCTTCTTCCGCCCACCCCACTTTGCTCTTCCCCGATCCTTGGATTTCTTTCTCTCTAGAATCCACTTCGCACTTTTTTATACCCGATATATATATTTTTTATTTTCTCCCTCCATTTTGCCGTACACACACACACTCGCATCCGGTTGCCATAGCAACCTCTCCGAAGCAAAAGAGAAAAAAGTCCGAGGTTTATACATTGGAAAGGATAAAACTTTGGAAATGGCGAATGTATAAGGTACGATAGGGAGAGAGGCTGGACTGGAACGGTTTTGGGTTTGATGGCGCCAGAGGAGGGGGGGGGGCTGAAATGAAAAATAATGTTCGAGACCTTTTTGTAGATATAGAAGATGTTCGGTGTATAGTCTCTTTCCTCTGTGACTTTCTTTTTAACCCCTTTACCATGTCGTAAATAGAGAAACCGAGTTGTATAAGAGCCCTTTCTCTTTCCTTGAATTTATTTCCGACACGAGAAGCCCAGAATGTAAAAAAAAAGGATAAAAATACGGGTATATGAACGAAGCCAAGAAAGAATGAACGATTCTTGGTTTTTTGACTTTTACGAGCTCCGAATTAATCGCCTATAAAATTCTGGGGTCCCCGCGGAAGGGAGGGGGTAGCGCTCTTACAACGGCTAGCGTGGTCGCCGGTATAGGTTATCTAAAAATGAATTTTGTCTTTGGTATAAAAGACGATAATGATCGAAAGAGTCGCGGTTTATTTGGAGAGAAAAATTATCCTTTTTCTTTAAGCCCAGTTTATAACGATCGTAATTTCAAACTATTAATAAGAACGAGGTTTATTGATTGATTCTAAACAAGGCCTAGGGAGTACGACGCGAAGTTCGCCTTTTAATGGTTCACCATTGACTAATGCGTGTTATATTAAGCTATTAAGGTTCCATAAACGTTCTAAGTTTATATTTTTCAAATAAAATTACTTTAGAAAAGTTCTTATTTTATGATCAGACTAAAGCCCCATTTTCATGCTCGCTGGTAGCGGGTAAAAATCGACAAAACCCGCTTCAGCTATACACTTTATCACTTTCCGCGTCGATCTGTTTCAAACAGATATTTTAGCTTTATTTTCACGCTTGCGAGAGGCGGAAGCAAATTTTGACGAGTTTTATCCACTACCAGCGAGCATGAAAATGGGGCTTAATACGTGCTTGTCATGGATTGTGACAATGTTTTGTCTACGTCACGTAGCTATTGCTCTTGAAGGTAGAGAGCACGAGCTGCAGTCGCGAGCCGCTTCGAAATCGGAAGCCCGCGTGCAAAACTCGCGTGAAAGTAAAGCACTAAAATAACTGGAGCTCGTGATGCGGATAAAAACATTTTGTACTACTAATTTTCATTGTTTTATCCTAGGAGCAACAAACACAAGAAGAACGCAGCTAGCCTTTAAACACGCTAACGAAGGGTTGTGTACGAATTTCATTGGACGAGCGTCACGAGCCTTTACGCTGAACGTTTTACGGCCGGGGGGGGGGGGAGACAATTTCCGAATTTTCCCCTTCCGTCGGCAGCAGGCGCTAAAGCGTCTAGCCAATGAAAAATGTACACAAGAAAATCCACGACTATTGTCGGGTTGCGTTCTCCTTGTGTGGGGTGTTGTGTTTGTTGCTCCTAGGTTTTGTCAAGGAGGATAGGAAGGGAGGCGAAGTAGGAGGGATGAACGTGCCAGCATCCTTGTAAAAAGCTTAGCGCGCGCTCGGCGGGAAAATTTCGGAAAAATGGCGACAAGATTGCGGCCGCTACGCTACGTGTTGCCGCCATTTTTCCGAAATTTTCCCGCCGAGCGCGCGCTAAGCTTCTTACAAGGATGCTGGCACGTTCATCCCTCCTACTTCGCCTCCCTTCCTATCCTCCTTGGTTTTATTTTATAGAAACACCTATTACTCCTTTAATAGTTTGCGTCTCATCGTTAGCCATGCCGCGTAGACCGTACGGAACGCTGCTACCTACGATTCCCAGAGATGGCTCCAGAAGGCTAAACCCTGTAAATTATCTAATCTCTGAACACCGTCGTGCAGCGTGTCGAATACTTCTACTGGCGTTCGTTTGGGGGTCAAATATTCCAAAATTTGGGTATCGAAATCGTAAACCAGGTTCTTAGCGCGTATTTTCGTCTTCGTTTGAAGGGGGCCTTTGCCTTTGGTGCTTTTTCAATCCATTACTGTTTAAGGTCCGTGTCGCGGTAACTCGATCCCGTTCATCTCTATCGTCGGACTCTTTTATGTTCGTAAGGGGATCGGGCCGGATTAATTCCGAGGTGGGCAGGGTCACGCGAGTGAGAGGCTGAGGTCGTAACCCCTTTCCGATTAGCGAATCCCTTCCGCGGCCGCGTCGGTGGGTGCCACTAATATCTCGACTTCCAATCTCTAGCGTACAGCTTCGCGAAAATCCTATATAGTCTCTACCTCTCGCGTAATTCTTCCTCGTTGAAAAGTGTCAGGTATTTACTTTAGTTCTTTGTCCTTTCAGCCGCTCGTTGTTTCAAATTCCCAGCCGATTGCTTTTAATTACCGGATAATGGAAAAGCCAAAATTTAATTTAAAGACTTGTCAGCTCTTTTCAGCGGCATTTATTTCGGGACCAGAACGTGAGCCCGGGACGGGGCCGATCTATTCCGTTTCCACCCACGCGGAGTATCGTTGATCCATTCCCCCGCTGGCCTTTTTGCTCTAACTAGGAATTATCTTCGCGAAGAACAAATTATTACTTTTAGTCGGGATGGCGAGGGGGCGAGGGGGGGGGGGGGGTCTTGAAGGAGAGATTGGGAATCGCGGTGGTCCGAGAGAAATGACTCCCGGATTTACGAATTCCCTCTTTTAGACCTTAGCAAAAGAGCTCCATCGTGTCGGAATGGCCTAGGTGAAACAGTTCCCCATCTACTCTATAATATAGGAGAGAAAGGTCGAGTAGCCGGTCTGAAAATAACCAGCCACGCGTTAAGAGATATAACTCACGGTCTTTAACTAATTCTAGTCCATTTGAATCAACGATTGAGATAATGTTCGTTTCCTCTCTTTCTTTTTGTTGGTGGATCAGTTGCTAGAAACCAACGAAGTAACCTTACACCACAATCGATGCTTAGTTAATCGATTAGCAAGTCCGGGTTCAACTCTAGACCCATTTTGAGGCGTTATCGCGAACGAAGAAGGCAGAATATCCCGCGTCTTAAGTTTAACACTTACTCCCGACTATAGAGGGTGTTAAAAGCCCACACCCGCGCGATTTTTTGTCCACCTTAACTCCTTCTTTATGGGCTGTTAGCGAGTGACAAAAAGAAGGGAAGGGGGGGGAGGGTTGATGAAAAAAAAAACTAAGACTAACAAAATAGCTGTTGGCGCTTCCATTTTAGAAATCGATACGACGAGGAAGTGGGCGGAGGCTGGAAGGATGAGGGCGCGAGGAGCCGGGCATCGTTCTATTGATCAACAAAATTTCGACATCCTCTTGATTCCATATTTATGCTAATTTTAGGATGATGCGGATTAGGAGTGGAAAATTTCTATTTGAGTCGGGAGGGACGCGCCGTTTCAAGCCCTTCCACGTCTTCCCGTCTATATTCCTTATTACTAAAAGCGAGTAATGGATGTTCTAGCTCCTCGTAATACAAGCCGATTTTCGCAAAAATTGAAAATCAATCTTTTTAAAAACCCGTATGGAAATAGCTTGAATATTGAAACGCGGGAGAAAATAAAGCCGGGATCTAAACCCACTCCCTCGGCTTGGAAGAAAAAATTCCAAGGGTACGTTATATCCGAAAATCGACTTTAGCGGCGCGAACTCTTTTATGGCGTGGTTCTACACGAGGAAAGTACGTATGAAAGGAAAGCCTTTTTTATTTTGAAGAATAGAGTGAAGTATAAAAAGGAAAAGGAGATAAGGCTGGTAATATTTACCCGTACTGACGCTGGATGCGACATGATGCGGAGAAGGGAAAGGTGGGGCCGGTCGCTTGACCAAGGCGGTGACAATCTCGCGACGCTGACCCGGGGTCGGAGTGGCCCACGCTTCGCTAGTGGCCAAGGATCCGACGTCTTGGTGCAAGGAGTTGGAATTGGAAGAGTTGGAGGAAGAATACGAGGCCGAACTGAGTTTCATGGCCCGTCGCACCAACGGAGGTACGCGAGCCAGAGGAACCACGTTCAGCGCCACTTTGGAACACCTTCCTCTCCTCTCCAGCTCTCGCAAGGCGGCCAGATGAGCGTTGTTCAGAGCGAACCACTGTCCCCCGGACTCGGCCACCTGCGATAGATATTTTATAAAACGTTTTATATTAATGGATCCTATAAAAACCATTTTAGCCAGTCAGCCTCCGTTCGCTACGCTGCCGGCTATTTTTAATCCGCCGTTTCCTTTTTTATCCATCCCGCGACACGGACAAAAATGCTTTTATGGCCGATCGTAAAAAGTTCCAGAGATTAATGGTGTTTATTACATTTTTTGTTATCATGCCGTATTTTTTCGACGCGCGTCTACGTGGGAGTTTTTCTTTTTCGTTTGTGGTTTTTGAAGGAGCGCGGCTGGTGTTCGGGTCGTCGCGAAAGCCTTTGGCCGCTGCGTGACGGAAGAGTCGTTTATGGTTGATTACGGATTCCCGGGTTGTCGTGAGAAGGAATCACTTGTTAGTCTATTTCGACACGTAATTCCCCGGAGGGAAGTTCCCGGCGCAAAAAAAGGAGAGAGAGAGGGTCACCCATTAACAAGCATTCCCTTTACGTGACCCGAATCGTTAAGTGTTAGTTGGCGCCTTTTAGAAGAACGTGGGGGGGGGGCGGAATCACTGGCTTGTTTTCCTCGAATTCGCCCAAAGCGTAAAGCCACTTTATATTTAGTGGTAGGCGAGATAACTAAACGGGCCATCCTCTGAATAGAAAAATTTCCTTTCTATTAGACGCCTTAACGAGAAACGGTAGACTCTTTTATTTCGAGAGAGAGAGAGAGAGAGAGAGAGAGAGAGAGAGAGAGAGAGAGAGAGAGAGAGAGGGAATAGGTTACGAGGTCGTTCTTTGTTTAACTACGGATGAGTTACCCTTTATGAGATTAGAAATCGGAGACGCGCGACTGCATAGCGGGACTCTTTGAGGCGGTGAGGGATGACGGAGAGAGGAAAATGTATGATAATTGAGTGAAGGACTGACCTGCAAACGAGGCGGTTCGTCACCGGCCATGGCGTAACTTTCTTCGAGCCTCTCGAGCCAGGCGTCCCTGGTGATGGGGTCGAAGGTGAGAAGGCCGCAGGGGCAAGGCAGAAAGCGGACTTGCGAAGGGGCGGCCGTCGGCGAGCGGCATCGGAATGGGCCCAACCAGCCACCGGGGCCCCACCAGCGCCCGTTGCCGGCAACAGCGTTTCCACTCGTAGCTGACGGGCCGAATAATCGGCAAAAGAAAGCCCTGCACGCCGAAGCCGCCATTCTAGCGGGGGCATCCTCCGATCCCGCTTTAAGAGTAGGTGGCTTTTCCCGAGTATTGGCGGAGAGGCTCGAGAGGAAGCGAAATCGCAGAAATGGCTTCTCGTCTTTCCGAAAAGGTTTAGCCGTTTGAGGAGCAACACGAGCCCCGAGCCCAGCCAACTCGACGCGTTCTTTCTGGCCGCTAATGAGAGGATCCGCTACCGGCGCGACGAGCCAGCGAGAGCGCCCGAGAAGTCGCTTCTCCGAAAGAACCGCGAGACTCGGATGCGAAGAGTCTGGATGACGCCGATCTCCTCCGAATTCAGGCTGGCATTGAACATCTCTCCTCTTCCAGCGACGCCAAAGACGTTTCGGAGTCGACTCCCGGCGGAGAAGAGAGCCGGAGCCCGCTCTATCTATACCCCCTCGATCCCCCCTCCGTGGTGCTCTATAGAGAGTTTGCCGTTTCTATCATCGACTTCCTCCTCCTCCTCCTCTCCGGGCGAGCGACGGGGCTGCTCGTGCCGCCATCTGTATTCCTGATCCCGGGATTTCAGTTCGGGAAAGAAGCCGACCCGAAGGAGAAGGGCACCCAGGCGGGAGAAAGGGGTCGGGTTTGTAGATGGGGCGCTCGAAAATAACCAGGCGTATCACGCTCTCCTCGCTGTTAACATCCCGCTCTATATAAGCGGCGAATCGCTTTCGCCACCCCCCCCCCCTTTCCCGCTTCCTCAAGATTCCCTAGGCCCGTTTTAAAAGGTAACCTACCTCGTCGTTATACTGCCGCTGTAATATACGGGACGCCGTCGCCGCGTTCAAATCGCTACGGATAAAATAGACGTTAAAGTAAGGGATATATTGGTTGCCACGACAACGGCGTCATTTCCCTTCCAAGCTCGGGACGCACTACCGACGAAACTAAGTCTCGATCCACTCGTTATATAGTTTCAATTATCCGTATCCCTTTCGCCAACCTCCGTTTACGATTGACGAAAAGCGAGCTAGACGAAACCCCGACGTATCGAGGCTATAGCCACGTCAGCCGTTTTGTTTAAATTTCCGTTTAATTCGTAAAGTCATTAAGAGAATAATCGGAATAAAGTCGGGGCTAAATTCTTCCGCCCGAGCGCGTCTTCCTCGTCGGAAACATTTCCGTCGGAGTCGGCGGAATAAGTTGGCCGCGGGAATCGAATAGTTTAGCGTCATTAGCGTTCCGTTTCTCGAAAGCGGCCCTCTTTTCCCGCGGGCCCCCGGAGTTTCGCCGTCCAGCGCCATTCCTGACCCATTACTCGTACGCCGACACAAACGAGGTAAGAAGGCGGGGGTCGTCCGCGTTCCGAAATGACGAGCTTGGAGTAAGATTGCGGGCATTCTTCTGGCGCGACGAAAATAGGATAAAGATAGCCGGCGGAATAATAAACAACGGTGGTCGGCTATAGCTGAGCCGACATTTCTTTCCCTTAAGATAATTCGGGCCATTAGGAGTACGCGAACGCCAAAAAGAAGAACGCAGCTTCTCCAAAGAGCGGCCGAGAGAGAAGAGAAACTATAAGGATAGTTATTCCCTCTTTCCACGTATGTGTGTACCTTCTTCCTCTTTTTGGCGGCCTGTCTTTCTCTTTCCGTGACAATCTTGGTCGTGTAACGGGGAGGAAAGGGCGCTGTTCTATCCGCCTATTGCCCAGTTCCTTCGTCCTTAAAGTCCTCTATATGACAGATAGCCGTGCCGCTTTTATATAATTGATGCTCGTGAATTGGAAGCTACGAGCGAGAGAGAGCGAGCGAGCGTCTCCTCCGATTAGATTGGCGTGGCCGGGTTTCCGAGTGAGAGAAAATGTCTAGAAGGAAAGACGGCGGGTGGGGAGAAAGTGAAAGGTAAAGGATTTTCGACAGCGAATTTTGGAGATGGCGCTGGAAGGAGCTTCGGGCGGGGGGGGGGGGTGAGTTAGACGGACGCGCCCCTTTTTAAAAGCTTCGGGGATTAATTTTTATCCCCGCGTCTTTAATGAGATTCTTTTTAAGTGGATGGGTGGAAATGTCGGGGGTGTCCGCCTCGATCCGGAGGATCTCGCGGCGGATTTCTCGGGAATCGCGATGGTAACGACGGGGAGGGAGGGGAGCCTAAGTGGAGATCGAAAAATGTTTCTCGTACTACGTAATGAGGAATGAAGGTTTAAGGGGCCATGTTTAATTCTATTTCGACTAACGATTCGAAGACGGTTGAAGAAAAAAATCCCCCCATACACGAGTCGAGTTTTAATCGACTGTAGTAACGAAGGTGGGTCGCTGGTAAAGTCCGCTTCGATTTGACCTCGTGGCAGAACTACTCGGTCGGTTGAAAATGGAAGCGACGCTATTCGGCGCCAAAGGAAACGGCAGGGTAAAGAGAGAGAAGATTGAATAGCCCTCGGATTCCATTTCCATTTCTCACCTTCGACTCTTTGGAGCGCTCTACGTGCCAGCTTCGCATATTTTTACCCTCTTAGAAATTCCTTTTTGTTAAAAAAAAAGGAAGAGTTTTTCAGTTTCGCGAATCGAGTGGAAATATCTATTGAACTCGGATAGGCCGGATGAGAGGAGACGGAGGGATCGAAATGAAGTAAAAGGAAGGTACGTGAAAATATCCCTACTTCGAGCGTACGAATGTATACTTTTTGGCGGAAAAATCAAACGATGGAAAAAACACTCGACTAAACTTAAACAGTACGTAGATGTAGGCGAGCGTATTCCAACATTTTCTCTCCCCTTCACTCCTCTTTTCTCGCTATATACTTCGGCCAATACATCACGTTCCACCTTCGAAGGAAATTTTCCACCAGCGAGCTCTCTTCACCCGGTGTCAGTTGGAAGCTGGTCGCCCTTTAAGTCGACGCTGATTATACCACCTTCCCCGTATCCGAAGGAACTATCGATTAACGCGCGATTCAACTCTTAGAAAAACGTAGAAATATGAAGGATGGCTGGGAAAAAGAGAAATGTATAAAAAGAGGCCGAAATTGAAGAATGGAAAACGCTGACGCGAAACGCGTTTGGCGTAAATGTCGTTCGCTTTCGCCGCGCTTGTAGCGGGCTGCGGAAGCGAAAGGATAGAATGGCCCTCCTCCGGATCTCCTTCTTTCCCCAAAAATGCTTTTTTCTTGTTTTGACAGATTGCGCGCTGTGCCGGGGCTAACTTAGCCATATAAGTATATAGTATAAATGAAGGGTCGAACGGCTGTTCCGCGCCTTATTCCCGGGCAAGCGGCTACTATGGCAACTGTAGTGTCGTAGCAAGGTGCTAAAGTCCGAAGCCTCGGTTTCCCCCTTATTGCGTAAACTATACTATATATATATATAGATAGATAGATAGATAGATGGTGGTGGTGGCGGTAGGTGGCGCGCTGCGGAGGAAGCGAAAAAAGATGAGGCAGGAAGAAGCTGCAACCTACATCGGCAGCTGTTGTTTGTTCTACCGAAACACGCTCACCCCAGATGATGGCAGCGACGAAGAGGGAGATAGAAAAAACACGCCGAGAGAAGCGAAAAAACAATGGATGGGGGGGGGGTAATTTCGGACTTTTTTGCGAGTTAAAGCGCAATAAGCGCCTCAACCACTGTCAGAATTGTCTCGTTTATGGTGGATGAGACCCGCTCCCGATATATATATTCTTTCTATCTCTTTCTTTGGCGTTGCGTTTTATACCGGCGTTCTCTCTCTCCTCGAAATAAGGGTGATGGGATTTTAGAGGAATGGATTCCCAGCGACGGGAGACGGAGCTAGTGGGATGGGCCCCCTCAAACGACGATCGGGGAGGAATGGCTTAGTGAGTTGTAAAAGGAAGGCCAGGGCGGTTTTGGCGGAGAATTCGCTCTTAAAGGCCTCCAACGCGTCTTCTGGTGGCAGCGTTGCCCGTGGGCGGCATAGAGGAAGGAGACGGAGAAGACGATCTCTGAAGGATGGGTCGCTATGGCAACGCGTCTCTGGGGAAAGCCACGTCCCCGTTCCCTTCTCTAACTAGTGTACAAAGACGGGCTTTAGTTGGAATTGCGAAGACCAGGGCAAAGAGAGAGAACCCCCAAATTGGATTTATTTCGAACTACCGACCATAGATGGTCCTGCAAAATGTATTAGCGACGTAGTTTCCTGTTTTTTGTCGAGTCCCCGAACGATAGCCCCTTCCCTGGACCCCTCTTGGGCCGAACCAACACCGACCTCGCTTATCATTTATTTATTCATAACCCGTACGGTAAAAATCAATTTTCCGGAGATGGTGAAATGATATGAAATTAGCCTTCTCTTCATTTTCCGAGCCCTTTTATTTATCACTCTCCTCCAAAAGGAGGGGGGAGTATCTTTTGAATTTCGAATCTATTAATTTGCCCATTGAAAAGGAAACTCGCTTTTTTTTTCACTAAGGCTATTTCCCCCCAAAATGTGTCCACCCCGCCGGGTTTGGAATTTTAACAAAATCAATTTTCAGCCTAATTTGCCATCAGCCGCGAGTGGCCGGAGCGTCCCTTCGGCGCTTCCATCTGTCGGAGAAAACCCCGACTCTCACTCTTTCCGCTTTCGTTACAACAAAGAGGGTCTAATTGTCGTTGTCACTAGGGCGATTTTAAATGGCGATAAGCCCCGTCCACCTCGCGTCTTCGTTACTTTCAAAATAAATGTTAGAATAGGCCGGGAAATAAGGAAATTTGAAAGCTCCTCGCGTACATTTCTTCGGCCGTTCTCGAAAGTCTTCCGTGGCGAATGCGCTGAATATTCAATTTAGTTTCATCTCGCGGGAGTTACTGAATCAAAACATTATGGGAGCCGAAAATAAAACTAACTCTGGTTTTTCTCTTACTTTTCTTTGCCATCCTTAAAAGGAGGCTAACTGAAAAGCTTCCCGCCTTCGCCGCGCTATGAAAGAGAAGAGGGGAGGGGGCCCGAAGCGTATATATATTTTTTACGATCTCTTCGGTTTTTGTCGAAATGACGAGACCATCAATTCCGATTTCTGAAAAATATCGGGAAAAAATTGCCCGGCGCGTTCCATTGAGGGAAAAATGTCTCTCAGTGTAACATTACCCGTCTGAACGACCGCTCGAATTGGGTTTTAGAATGAAAAGAGATAGAAAAGGAGAGAGAGAGTATATGACAAGTCCGTTACTCTATGACAGTCATCTGGGAGAAAAAGTCTTTTCCAATATTCTTCTCTTCATCTTCCACTTTTTTAGGTTTGGCAGCGCATCGCGCGACGATAGAGCCTTTGGGTTTTTCCCCTCTTATAGCTTTAGTCGAGCAGAGCTAGAAACGACAAGTTTCGGGGGGTAAAAAATAGAACTACGAAGGACCGCGGGGACAAAAACTAACGGACGAAAGAAAAAGCTTTAAATTGACTAAAAGCGATCTGCTCATAACTAAGCCCGAACAAAAAGTGAATTTCACTTTTCCGTCTCCGGGGATCTGCGAAATTGAATTTTTCGTTCGCGGGTACCGTTACTTCGTTTCTTTTTTTTCCACAATTGATAAAATGGGAAATATAATATTAATACTCTTCGAAATTATCCTCACGATTATGCTTTTGTATAATAGCCATACATGTTTTTAAAATTTGACTATTTAAAAGCTCTTGATTGGAGTGATCCTCAGGCCCATCTCTACCATTTAGCTAGGTAGAGCGCCGTCTGCACCTTTTATATATGTTTTTAATTTAATTGTAAAGTGTTCAATAAAGACACGGCCACACGATATTATTAGCCCTGGTGATCGCCACTATACCGTAGCCGAAATATAACGGAACAGCTATTTTCCAAATTCATTTTACGTTATAGAGAGTAAAACTATTAGCGAGCCGCATTCCAATTTTGTCAGACAACGGTGTTAATAATTTATAAAGTATTGAATATAATTCACGGTACTTCAAAGAGAAAGAATTCGACGTCGCTATGTAATATCGCTTTCCGCGTCATTCCAAGAATTTGTAAAAGTGCTTTGCTGGAATGTCAAAACTCAGGCAGTGAGAAGAGAAAAAACGGGAAAAATCTATTATCCCATCTCCGTGAAAATCTAACGCGATACTAAAAGCGTATATATATAGATATATCGGATAATATTTCTTTTGTTGATGATGCTTCAGCTTTCTGCGGATATCTAGAATGAGGAGCGCAAAAAGTGTGCAGCTGGCGGGCAAAAGTGTGGATCTATAAGCTGCAGCTGGCGGGCCTTTGCCGTTATTCCCTATTCATACTCCGCGTGAATTGTTTGATTTTCTACATTTTTTTTTAATCTTCATCAAAGCGCTAGACCTAGTTTATGTTTCCCTTTATTCAGTAGCCCAGAAACGCCCTTTTTTGCGTTGTTAATTGGGTGTGAAGGGGCCATTCTGGTTAGTTTTTTTATTCTATTTTTCAGAATTTTTTCCCCTTCCATTAAACTTAGGTTAAACTACCGAAATGGAGCAATATACGTAATTGCTTCGTCCCAGATTATTTTAAAATGTTCTACGGCAATTTTACTATTTTTTTCGTTACGGTTTACGATGAAAAACGTAAGTAGATCAAACTGACCTATTTCCGCCTGTAGAAGTGTTCCAACGGCCTCGCTTTAAAGCGCTGTAAATCGGCCCACTTTTAGAGGCAAACTTTTCGGATCCGTTCGTGTACGGCAAATGACTCGACATCTCGGAATAACAATAAAACACCACGCTATCGCTTTGACTAAACTATCCGGTAACATCCGAACGTATATTCGTTATTTCAGATTCTCGTGGGAGGACAAATCCCGGTTTATTCACTGTAACGTAAGGCTTTGAAACCTTTTAAACTTTTAAATCTTTCTTTTTCATTACTGAAAAGTTATATATTTTGAAAGGAAAGTTTTGTTCGCCCTTATACTCTGGGCGTCTCAACACAATGATAATAAAATACAATAATAAAATAAAATTGCCGTAAATAACATAACACCGGCGCCGCACTTATTATTACGACCGAGTTCTAAAATTTCGGAATGACTCGACGAAAATGTGACTTAAAACGGCTCAATTCCGCGACCGCTTTTTTCTCGATAAAAATATCAAAGTCCTTTGAAGAAATGTGAAAAATCTAAAAGCGCGCAGAGGGGGAAAGTGTAATAAAGGGTAACGGGGGGGGGGCGGAAGAAAAATTATGGTGATAGGGTTTGAATTTTTAACGGGGCCTAGGAAGGGATGAATGTTTAATGGGTACTGCGCCTGGCGCTTGAAATATGAGCGCACCGAGTTTTTCGATAGGATAATTCGGTAAGGAGGGAATAATCCTTTCTTGGAAAAATCGGCCGAACAAAGTAAACAACCAACCCCGATTTTTAAGGCATTATCATTCACCCCGCTGTTACAAGAGACGGGGCTATTTTCTTCCGAACGTCTACGTGTAGACGGTTTCATTTTACGTTCATTTTACGCGACTTAACGTACTTAGCAAGCCCATCGCGTCCGTTTTTAAATTTCAGATCACGCTTAAAAGATATTAATATAATTAGATTTTTAGCCTTATCTAATTTCGGGCAAATATTTGAGTTTAGTAACCTCTAGTTTGTCCTCTTTTATAAACCCCAAAGAAAATTGAGTCGTTTTTCTCGAACATATTTTTATTTTGATATAAGTTTCGAAATAACGTCATAACAAACACATATTTGTTCTTTATTCGCTTTCATTCTAAAATATATAAACTTACTGGTAAATATATTTTTTCATCTTCTATATTTGATTTTCTTATTATATTTATTTTTCAATTTTAATCTTTTACACGTGTACTACTTTTGGCACTGGAAGAATTCAAATTATTATTATTATTATTATTCTTTTTTTTTAGTTCTTCGTACGATAAGATCTATAGTATATATTTATAACAATTCGTTTTAAATGTTTTTTTCTGGCAAATTCATAACGTTCTATAATCGGACAAATTTTCTTTCTAAAGGCGGAAGAATTTTGTATTTCTGATAATATCTTTGTTTCTTTTTCTTATATAAAATTACAACATTTTGTATTATATTTCAAAGAACCTACGTGAACTTAATTGGTATTTAGAAGACAACCGAACACTCTCGACATACCGTCACGTTTGTAATTAAGCGAAGCTTTTATTCAACTTCAAATGGAACACTCGTAATTTCTTTTTTTTTAAACTCTTTTACAACATCTTACAAGTTAAGATTCGAAACTTTGTTTCCTTTTTGGGAACCCGAAGCCATTCCGTAACGCGCGAATCTGTCCTTTCACTTTCTCCTTATTCAACGTGAAAGGAGCGGCACAGCTCCGTTCGGGAATCGCTACGGACGACAACTTTTAAGTGGAAAACTTCGTTCGTGTGTCTCTACCAAATTCGCGCTAAATAGTCTATTAATTCTCGCCCATTAACTACGTTGGTCCAGAAATAATCGTAAAATAAGCTTAATTGGCTCTTTTTGGCTCTCTAGCGTCTACGTCGTTTCCTTTTCGTACGAGTGTCGAGTCACATTCTTGGAATACCCCTCCTGTTTTCTTTTCAATTGATAGACAGGGACGTTAGAGAAAAAAACACGATAGCTGGAAAAAGTAAAAGAAGCTAATCAGATCGAAGGCGTTTCCAAATATAATTCCCTTTCGCGTTCGAAGAACGGAAGAAAGTGAAAAAGGAGAAGTGCGGACTAAAGAAGTCGTTCTTGTTCGCCGGATTTCCTTCTGACTCCGCAACTAGCCAGCGACGCCTCGTCGTCTTCAGACGTCTCTCCGGCCACAGTGCCGTTCGCTGTGGGTCCCCCCGCGCCGTTGCCGCCACCGTCGTCCACCCGATTCTCCTCTTCGTCCTCCGCGTCGGCGTCTTCGCTGTCGTCGTCGTCGTCTTCGTCGTCGCTCCAATGGTTCAAGGACTGTTTGTGACGTTCCAGGGCCGTCAAAGCGGGGAAGAGAGTTTCGCAGACCGAGCACCAAAAGTGGCGTCGCCGCTGTTGATGTCGGGCCATTTGACGCCCGCTACTGAATGTTCGATCGCAGACGTTGCAAGTCAACGCGTCTTCGTCTTCAAAATCGCCTTCCGAGTCATCTTCCACTATGACACCCTGCGAAAAACCCACGCAAAATATGTTCTTTACTCTAGTATTGGTCAAGTAATTGGTATGACGGCTAAATGTGGGATTTTCTAAATAAGCTAAAAACGGTACTTGTACGATAAAATTGAATTAAAAGTCCACTTATTCTACAATAAGTGAACTTTTAATATTCATTTTATTGAGATTTTATCTTTTAAACTGTATTTGGCTATACAAGATGTTTCAAAATGTTATGCAAACATTTTAAAGAAGTTGTAGGGGTGAGTTGAGAAGTATGCCTGTTTTTTCCCCATTTTCCTAAAGAACGCCAGAGAGCTTCAAAGTCAGTAGCGGCGCCAGCACCCGGCCGGGGTAGGCCTGGGCCTACTTTAAATTTTGGTAGGGGCTTTCAAAAGTCGTCTTAAGGGGCCTCCAAAATTTAATATATGGGCCTCCAAATTATTTAATATCAGAAAATTTGGTATTCTGTTTGCGAAATAAATTATTTATTTATTAATTTTTCAATATTCAATGCGAGTGATTCGCTTAACGACACTGCTGTTTTTATTCCTTTCAAAGGTACGAGTAACTTTTCTTTGACATTAGTGTATTTTTACCTCTCCGAGGGGACAAAGTCCCCTAGGAGGGGTTATACAACCACCGTGTCTGTCTGTGGGTCTGTGGGTCTGTCTGTCAGGCCTGCGAACGCGTTCGCATTTTCGGGGCAAGGGTAATCATTGCGTACGCAGTTTCTCGAAATTTCTGCGTTCGCAGTTTCTCGAAGGGTTGGCAAAACCACCGTGTGACGGTGAGCGTTAACGGATTCATTTGCGGTTTGGTTTGGATGGTGTTTTTTCGCTCACCGTCGTGACGGTTTGGTGTTTTACGTTTTTGTAATGTTTATGCGTAGGTTGTGAGTGTTGAATTTGTTGTGTTTGTGTTCTGATGGTTGCGCATGTTGAGTCTGTTGTGTTTATATCGGCGTTTTCTCTCCAACTTCTTCTTAATGACTTTGGGACGGACCGAGTGCTGAGTGTAATGCTACCTCTCAACGTCCAATGGCAGGGTTTCCACCAGTTGTACACGGTATTCGTCTTAGTATCAATTTGCGATCGCATCGGGCGGTATTTGAACCCGAGACCTCCTGCTTGACAGGCGGACGTTCTACCACAGAACCACCGACACTTGTTACGCCTTATTGAAAATTAGACCTTCAGCTTTATCGGAAGCGTATTTAATAGAGTACGAAATTTTGGTTTAATTGAAATAGAATTGAAATTGAAATTATTGCATCGAAGAAATTCTAATTTAGCGTTTCTCTATTGATTAAAAACAAATGCGCCACCCAGGTTTCGAACCCAGACCATTCGGCTTGGCAGTCGAGCGCTCTACCACAGAACCACCGATAGCTCCTTATGTTCACTGAAATTAAGACACGCATCGTAAGCATAATAGGTAATAAAGTCTTTTTTATTAATGAATTTATGAAGGCCTAATCTGGTTTTTTTAAAGGTTAAATCTTGTTTTAGCGCAGTCAGCCGAGATAAGAGGGTTAAAGGGTAGACCCTGTGGGTGGTCCACTTTGTTAGTTTTTTTGTTATTTATTTACGGGTATTATTAACGACCTATATATAGTTGTGTTAATTCAAAGGCGATAATTTAACGTTAATTGCTTTAAGAGCTGGCGGTTAGTCAAGTGGCTCTCTGTGCTTTGTTGATGGTAAGGTTTTTGCTTCTTGTAAATATATTTGGTGTGGATATTTGGATATCTACGATTTCTAACGCAGTCAATGATTTCCTGGGTGTGCGAGTCATTATATGATATTGGAAATTGGACGGCATTGGTCTTTTTCATGCGGTATGTGTCACAACGTCAACTGGAAGTCTACGAGCGTTGAAATAAAATGAGCGTTAAAGATGCGGCAAGTATTTCGTAAGCGAGAAAAATACAAATACCATCTGTAGATATTTATTTCATTAAAATTTGCTTAGTATTATATTCAACTGATAAACATGTACTGTAAAAAGGGTTAAATTCAATTGTGCATTGTTTTAGTAAGTCTAACTCGCTGTTGTAACTACTTAATTTATAATATTCTGAATAAATTAAACTCGATTTTTCGTCTCAATTATGTAAATTAAAATTAAAATTTTATACCGGGCAGGGTTTGAACCGAGAATACGTTTTTCGTAAATAACTCTGAATTGCGGAGATATCTTTGGGGGTCGTGTCGAGAAATTAATACCACTAGGGACCATTCTTCCGAGGAGAGGTATATTTTGGCTTGCCAACTTGTTTGTTTTAATTTTTGGCGAGCGCTACTATATCCAAATTGTGCTCTTTTAAATCATAGTAGGAAAATGGGGGAAAAAGACATACTTCTCAACTCACCCCCTACAACTCCTTAAAAATTTGGCATAACCTTTTGAAACACCCTGTAGTCATTTAATCTGTATTTTTTACGTAACACACTATTAACTATCCTACTTTCGAAACTTTACAAAGCGTACTTCAATATCCTGGCTGTCCTCTTCGTCATCCTCGGTGCAGGAAGAAGAGGTGATGTCGTCGTCCCCGTTTCGAGAAGAGGCCGTGTCGTCTTCGTCATCCAAATGGCGTCCGGGGCAAACGACCTTATGGTAACCTTTCTTGGTGGCCTGGCCGCCCTCCTCCTCTTCGTCTTCGTCTCCTTCGTTGCCTTCAGAGACGAGACGAGAAAGCAATTATTATTCACCGTGGAAAGACTCAAAAATTCGTCAAGAATTGTCGATAGAGCGAGTGTAGCGAACGACGAAGGAATGGCGTTTATAATAGTATAGGAAAATGTCGGAGAAACGGTCGTTGTGAAAACAACGACGGCTGGGACCCAAAGAAGACCGACGCTGTAGGAATATTTTCGGGCCATTAATGGCGAATTTCGGCCCAAAACCTGGGAAGTATCAAACCACAGGGTCCCTTCGTCCACCCACCCTCCTACTCGGAAAGGCGTTGCTCTGGGAATAATTTAAATAAAGCCTTAATTAGATCCCGGCGTCGCTGTCCTCCTGCGCCGAGAAGAAGAGAGAGTGTCCCCTTTCCGAGGAATACGAAAGCGAAATATTACCAAGAATTTAATTATAACGACGGCGAAACCTAAAATGCTCCAATTGACGCCCCACGTAGTAGCTTCCCTCCGTTCTCTCTGTACCCTCTTTCCTTAAAAGCTATCAGGGCCGCTTCCGTTGGAATAGGGCTATTTAACGCCCCCGAAATTAAAAGGAAGGGGAGAAACGCGCTTAAGTTTAAAGTAATTAACTAATATTTCAAAAGAGGAGTGGGGTGGGTCCTTCTTCGCCCCTCGCATATACTAGTATACGACGTTCCTGGAATTTGGTATTTTTAGAATCGTTTTTGTTTATGAAGTCACCGATGCAGTTCCGTTTGTATCTGACGATTAATTGTTATCGATTCGATCGATTACCCTTACGTTAAATATACCAGAAATCGTTTTGAAACGCGAATCCTTACTTACTTTTAGAGTTCAATTTGGTACGGGCGAGATTTAATTATTAGCAATTTTGCTTTAAATGTTTAAATTTAATTGATGTTATTTATAGATGGCAGATTACATTTTAAAGGAAAATGACGTCGAACATTGTTTGTGGCAGGGTTGGCACTTTTTGATTTTATTTAAAATATTTATTGATTTTTATACAATGGTTTTTTAAAACTTTAATGTTATAATTTACAGAATTATAATTATAATCAATTTTTATCACAAACATTATTTTAACCAGGTAAAAGTTTAATCTACGAATATACCCTCGATAAATATTACGATGCGTAAAAAATGGTTATTAGTTACCAAGGTTGGGATTATGGTATTACCAAAAGTGACATAATTACCAAAAGTGTGACAATCCCTGTACTTTCGTATGCTAAAGGTTTAATGAATGCTCGACTCGAGATCGACCACATAAAAGACTATTTATTGTCGCCTTTCTGGATCTTTTTTTTGTCTATGGTATTATATCGTAGGTAGATGGCGATAGCATTTTCACAGAACGACGAAAAATAAAAAAATACACTAACTTTGACCAGTGCTACTTAGTTCCTCCGTTCCTCACTACGAGGCATTATTTGTGGGTTTTAACTTCCTTCCCTCCCCAAGGCATACTTTCCCTTCTCCCCTCCCAACTTGTATTTCGCTCGTAACATTCATTATGAAATAGGTCCGATTGACACACGTTTGGTAATTATGTCACTTTTGGTATTACTGAGCTCTCATACTTCCATCGAAGGGGTTAATTATAGCCTTCTTGGCTTCGTATATTCATCTACATGTATCTAGTATTGTATGGAGATCTCGCAGCTTTAGGTTATATAATTTATACTTTTATTCAGGGGTGTAGGAACCAGGGGACAAGGAAGTTATTCTGGGTTAAATGAGTTAACTATATAACAGGCTAAAGGATGCTAAAATTATCACCATTCGACAATTTCATAACTACGCTATATATGTCTTTTTTTTTTCAAATATTAGTTTTGTATCAATTTTTATCGCTATAAAACATTTAAAATTTTTCAAAAAAAGTTTTAAAAAACCCCCAAATCCTTGGCGTTTTAAGCTTTATAAAAACAGAATTCAACACAAATTTAACCAACTTTTCCTGTGAAGCATTTTTCTTAGAATTAAGCCTAATCACGGTCTAGATCATTTACCTTTGATTAACTATAGCCTTGATTTTTCAAGTAGATTAGTTTACATTTAATATCCCAAAATCTAAGCAATGGTCATCTATCAAAATATTCCATATTAATCTTAAACTTCGGTTGGAGAGAGCGAAGACATTGTATCAAAACCCCCGGCAACCTTCTAATTACTGACCGATGTAATATGTTCTAATATCATTACCAAGAACGAATTCAATATGGGAAGACTGATAAATATTCTAAATCTCATCCTCGCATACTTTGTAGCTAAAGTTCGTCTGCTTACGATTTCTCGTGGCACTCTTTCGCCATCTATAGGTGGTTTCTTTTATTACCATAAATATTATTAAGGATATGAGATTTTTCTAGCCCATCAACTATATTTGCTTGTTCCGGAGTATTAGGCGAAGTATCGATCGTACACTTGCAGATTTTGAATCTCAAAGGCATTTCAGAATAAGAAACTGATTTTGAGATTTCCGAGTAGGTTTTTACACGGAATACCCAAGGGATTATTGTGTATTGGGCTCATGTACAGTGTAGCCGATGCCGCCGCCGTCACCGCCGCATTCCATATCTCTCCAAGAATTAGGCTTAGAAGGGTCAGCGACTTCTCAATCGAAAGGAAATATTATGCCCTCGGTAGACCGTTTGGAGATCGAGGGCCCACAAATTGGTAATCTTTCTATTTTAGTGATCTTTGGCGATTTTCAATGTAAAATCTACAACTTTTTTTTAAATTAAGACCGACTTGGTTGAAAAGTATATTTTTAGTTAGTAATGATAATTCTGAACTAAGGTTTCGGTTGCATTCAGAAATTTTGATTTAAAGTGAGATTTCTCGCCAATTCGTGGGACCCCACAGCGCGCGTAGGCACTATTCTCTAAATATTTGATCTTTGACCTTCGAAATCTCTATGAACTGTGGTCCTAGTTTTCCACACGGTATTGGATACTTTCGGCATACCGTTTAGGTCACCGCGCGTTTGTTATACAGACGCAGGTTTTCGCTATGTTTCTTTTTAATACATTAGGTGGTTTTGAAAGTTCCCTGATAATGTTACTGTACCGGGTCGTTAGTATTTTTCTAAAAATTTATTTTTAGTTTGTTATAGTGGGCTTATCAAGTACATAATGTTAAAGGATAGGGCTGTTGATATTTTGATGAAATTTACACTTAGGTTGTAATAGTGCACTTATTAATTTAATGTACAGGGTGATTGAAATATTGTACATCATTAATGGACAGGGTGATAAATAAAGCGTGATCATGGGTTTTGAGTGCTCTTATTCATTTAATTTACAGAGTTATTGAAATATTGTTCATAATCAATGGACAGAATTATCAATAAAGCGTGGTCATGGGTTTTTCTTTGAGTTCAAATTACTCTTTGGTTGTTAATGCTTAATGGGTTAGTTATGTTAATATAAACGACAGAGTGATTGAGATCATGTTTTTAATATACCAGGTGGTTGAGGGAAAAACCCAATTTTTTACCAAATTCCTCTCGGTTAATTAAGTTAATGTACATGATGATTGATATTGTTTTGAATTTAAATTTAATATTCAAAACATTAAATACATGGGAGGGATTGTGTGTACTCATCACTCAAATGTCTGTGACATATCGTTTAAGCTGATTTAGTTACTTTGGGTCTGATTTTCGCCCAGATTTTTCGATTTTCAAATTGATTCTCAGATTTTTACGGTGTTTATACGAATGTCAGTTCCCTCGGTATTATGGTTACTCTTTCTACTCCTCAAAAGCGGGAGTACAGAGAGTCAACTGATAAAATTATCCACTTATCCAGAATATTTTCGCTAAAATGGCCTCAGGAATTAATTTAGAGAAAACGTTTTTACCCCGAACTATTCACCACCAGAGAACCGAAATAAAATGACGTCACAAGGTTACTTTTCTTCCGAAATTTCAGAACATGCGGAAAAAAAAACAACCTTTGTTTACGTTTTGTAATTATACAGTATAAAGTATGTAAATATGAGATTTTATCATATAAAATTTTTTGTGTTTGAATTCATTTTTAATAAAGCTGTAATGGGTTTCGAATCAATGATGGTTTCTTCGCTAATGCTAGGGCTCAGCGTTCGGATAGAAAATTTTCCGTTCATTTGTTTTATATCCATATCCGAAAATTATCCGAATAAAAACTTATTTGTTACATATTAAACAGTTTTATGATTGATTGAAATTTTGGCGGTAAAATTAATTATCCGTTTACCCGAGCTCTACTTTACACCCACATTCTAAGATGACCGAATGAATGCGATCCCCCGATTACAAATTACAGAGGCGTTATAGATATACCGAGATGTATCGGTAGATTTAAAGGTCACCGTCTTCAAAATAAGCGACCAGTGGTGTAGTCGGGCCAAGGCGTCACCCCACCTCGCCTTGGTTTTTCCAATTTGCCAGGGCGCGCCCTGCCACCTTTTTGAACTTACCAGGGCGCGCGTTGCTTGTATTTCGTAAATCGTTTTTCTCGAATAAAAGGGTGTGTGAATTTATTATAAATTATGCCGCAGGAAAATACCATAATAATTTCAAATCGTTACCTAGGTACGGCCAGCTGCGATCACGCTAAAAATCGAAGTTGGCCGTACCCAGGTATGGCCCCGGTTCTTTTTTAGGACTACACCACTGTAAGCGACTCTAATGGCGAATCAACAAGAACCGGAAATAGAGTCACCAAATAAGTCTCTCGAGGTGGACGAAAGTAGATTCCTTTTAGTCTCGTACTTTATTATTTCGTCAGGTCCGCGCCTAAGTGAGTCATCGCTTACTTTTTTTGTTACCAGGCGCGGTTGTCGACTCGCCCATTGCCATGGAAATAAAGAAAGGGCTCGAAGATTTCGGAGAAAGAAGTAAAAGGAACCGGAGGAGAAGAAGAGGGGGAGGGGGCGCGAAATAATTAATGACTGGCGAGAATTATCGGCCGAATTTCGACTAGTACAAGAGGAATGAACGTCGCCCCTTCCAAAAAGGAAGCTCATTAATATCTCCACGGCGTCTACCAAACTAACTTTGCCCTCGCGAAGCGAAAAAGGAGAGGTGGGATAGTCCAACCCGGAATAAGAGTGTCCCGGAGAATATAAGTCGCGCTGGCTCGGAGAAATATGACGGAACTTGCCGAAATAGCCGTTATTAGGTGGACTCGTATTGACCGCGAAACCCGAAATTCGCGATTAATTGGACTAATCCGTCACGGTTGGCCTCGCGGTTTTCTGCCGGCGAAACTCTATCGGCAGATAGGCCGGACCAGAGCCGAGCGGAAGGGATTGGCCATCTCGCCCCTTAAACCTTATCGGGAAAGCCTCGGAGGCCTTAAATAGAGTAAGCGATTCTCCTATAGAGATAAGACGGCCTCGCTATGGACTCAACCGTCCAGACCGAAACTCGATGGTATGTTGAGGCGACAAATCGAGTGTGTTTCGCGCGGCCACCGCATCCGCGCCTTTCCGTCTATTGGCAACGCGAATGGCGGCGGTAACCTTCCCTTTCGACCCAGTTGTTCGCTCGAGCCTAACAGCGCCCTCTCTCGCCTTCGGGTTGAAGCTATAGATCCGAGTGGAATACGTTAAAGGGTTCGCGATTGGACCATTCTATTTGTTTTATTAAGGAATCATTCCGTACGTTAACAATGTACTAGCGAATATAAACAGCCCCGGCAGGAATTTCGTCGGGGCTGTTGTCTCGGGCGGCGGTGGCGGAGGCGGCCTCGCAATATGTCGAACGAACCTTCTGGCGACTGGCGTTAATAATAAAATACGAGTCGGATAAACCGAAACAGCAGTGGCGCCCTCTCTTTTCTGATCGATTGAAATGGAACAGGGCCAAACGCTTTGTGTCCGCTCGCTCTTCCATCCCCCCCGCCCTCCCCCCGAAGGAGCCCGCTTCAAGATGAAGCCTATTTAGGGTGGCCTTTGTACGCCATCCGACCCAGTTAGCTGACAGCTCACCCCAGGCCACAAACGCGGGTAAAGAGAACAGTAACTTAGAAAGACGCCGACTGTACCCGAATATAGCCTCGGTTCGTAGCGGCAGTTGAACTTCGGTCGAAGCTATCTGTCGAGGAGACCTCTCTCGAATTCTTGGGGGCCTTTTCGGCTTTTAGGCGCGCTTATATCGACTGGACGCGAGTCTATCAGAGGCCGTCGAGGGAAAGTCATAAAGATTAAACACTAATAGTTCTAATTACTTCAGCGCGCGGTGCCCCAAAAATAATGATGAGTGACTCGGCGATCATTTTTATTTCGACGAGATGATCCTAATTAATTCGCCCGCTGCCATCCATTTCGAGCCCGTCACGGATTGTGGACTATAAACCGTGAAACGAGCCAAATTATCCCTCCTATAACATCCGCATTTTAACCCCATGGAATGTATCGCTTTCCAATATAGACCGTAAACCTTTTTTTATCTTTTGTAGAATCCACCGTGTGGAGTCGCGAGCCAATAAAATGTAAATTGGGTCCCAGCTTATTTATATCCCTGACCCTATTCCCATATATACACGTTTCTTTATATTGCTGCCCAAATACTCAGCGACCTCGAATATTTTTAAATATTTTATAAGGATGAAAATAAAGTACGCTCCACTTCGATTAAATCTACCCAAATTACCCCCCCCCCCCCTACTTTAAAAAGGGTCCTATTAAAATCTTTTTTTAATAACAATCACCCCACAATATTCGTGGATAATTCTGGAATTTTTATCACTTTCCATTAAGGAACCCAGACTGGTGGTCAAAAAACAAGGGCGTTAATAATATCAGAAGTATATAATATATCTCTTACTAGGTAAGTACTCATCTCCGTTTTCTGCTAATGCCATTCGCTCAAAACTTGTATCTTCGCTTATTTTTCTACAAATATGTTACGAAAGAAAAAAACGAAAGAAATCTTTGTACACCTAATTACTGATTTCCACTGATTTTTCGGTGATTTCCAGTGATTTATTACAATTTCTCGGTGATTTCCAGTAGTTTATTAAAATTTCTCGGTGATTTCCAGTGATTTTTTAAAATTTATCGGTGATTTCCAGTGATTCATTAAAATTTATCGTTGATTTCCAGTGATTTCTTAAAATTTATCGGTGATTTCCAGTGATTTATTAAAATTTATCGGTGATTTCCAGTGATTTCTTAAAATTTATCTGTGATTTCCAGTGATTTATTAAAATTTATCGGTGATTTCCAGTGATTTATTACAATTTATCGGTGATTTCCAGTGATTTATTAAAATTTCTCGGTGATTTCCAGTGATTTATTAAAATTTATCGGTGATTTCCAGTGATTTATTAAAATTTATCGGTGATTTCCAGTGATTTATTAAAATTTATCGGTGATTTCCAGTGATTTATTAAAATTTATCGGTGATTTCCAGTGATTTATTAAAATTTATCGGTGATTTCCAGTGATTTCTTAAAATTTATCTGTGATTTCCAGTGATTTATTAAAATTTATCGGTGATTTCCAGTGATTTATTACAATTTATCGGTGATTTCCAGTGATTTATTAAAATTTATCGGTGATTTCCAGTGATTTATTACAATTTATCGGTGATTTCCAGTGATTTATTAAAATTTCTCGGTGATTTCCAGTGATTTATTAAAATTTATCGGTGATTTCCAATGATTTATTAAAATTTCTCGGTGATTTCCAATGATTTATTAAAATTTCTCGGTGATTTCCAGTGATTTATCTTATATACTCCTGATAATATGAAACTCGGACAAGGGTGTTATTTTCTTCAGCAACAATTCGAGGTCATATTACATTAATCACTGAAGACTTTTGCGTATTAAACTG
Source organism: Leiobunum rupestre (assembly GCF_980474605.1). Taxonomy (NCBI): domain Eukaryota; kingdom Metazoa; phylum Arthropoda; class Arachnida; order Opiliones; family Sclerosomatidae; genus Leiobunum; species Leiobunum rupestre. The sequence continues at coordinate 24,263,077 of NC_143391.1, forward strand.
GTGAGGGTATGGGTCCTAGGATATATTAATTTGGTCGTTGATATACGCACCGAGGGAGAGAAAATAACAAGACGAGAACGGCCAAGATTAAAACGAGCCGTTAGGTTAATAGGCTTTCCTTTATTAAAGGTCCTCGTTGATGATAGTTACCTGACATTTTCGTCGAAGGCGGGATGGTTTGCCCTTAACCGAGGTAAAGCATTCCAAGCTCAGACTAGAACAGTAAAGTTTGGCAAAGGGGTGTTTTTTGGGGAGCGAGGCGTACGTAATCCCGTTTCAACGTAACGCGGCTATCGGAGAACAAAGGGGGCTTAAATTATGGTTTTGGTATATATTTACCGCCGCCAAACTTTGGACCAAACACCTGTAAAAGCGTGAGAGAGATTTTATTTTTTGGCCAAATAAGGGCGGGTCAAAGGCTTACCGAGAGCTTAACGCTGAGCTCTTGTTTAGTGTTCCTTCTGCCGCCATCGTCCGCTATGGCGTCCTTGTAAAGGCGAGTGTCCTAAACCTCGGTGGACGGGTGAAATTGAGGATAAGAAGGATTCGGAAATGCTTTCGCGTTTTAAGAATGAAAGCCCCCATTGTGACATCTATAGCGCCGCCAAAGGTTTTCAAATCTTTATACACGTGACGAGGGTTTACGCGCGCTATCTTACGTAATAAACAAGCTTATTCCTTACGCGGACACGCTCGGGAAATCAGAAACGTATATATACCGTGTTAACGCTGTTTTACACTTCAAAAGCGCTCATTTGCTTTAAAAAAATCCCGACGGACAGTAACAATGGCCTAGCACGTGATATGATTGCGTTATTTCGTACTATATAAATTTAGAACGACTTAAATTTAACTCTTACGAAGGCCCGAAGCAAAAATTTTACCGTATTTATCTCCATTTCAATCTTACAGAACGTATAAATTAATAAATATTAATTTATTCATTCAAGCGTCTGTAATTTGGGTCAACAAGGAGAGATAATTTAAATCAAATATTTTAATTGGTTTTGACTGCTCTTTTTTTTCTAAGACCGGTTTCTTTTGGATCGAAATATGAAATCTAGAAAGTATTATACCAAACCATATCGCTAATTAAAACTGAAATATTATAATATTTTCTAAATTTCATATTTAGATCCTAAAGAAACCGGTCTTAGAAAAAAAAGAGCTTCTTTATTCGCTTCTGGTAGCTATCTTCTTCCAGGCCACCGGTGTGCGACGCGTAGAACACTTTTACAGGCGTTTGTAGATCAAAAATAGATCAAATTTAATAGACTAGTAAATTAAGCGCCGAATGGTGATATTGAATTATCTATGAAGTTTGGCTAAGGAATTCAGCAGTATTTTAATTGAAAATACAGTTTATTTTTTATGGAGGTTAAAGTTCAAGATATAAATAGCAGGGTTGTTCAAAATGTTTTTTTTTTTTCAAAATGCTAAATACTTTCTCCATAACTTAAAATGCAAAATGTAAAATGTAAAATACTTTCTCCATAATTAAAAATGTAAAATACTTTCTCCATAACTAAAAATGCAAAATACAAAATGCATTTTTAAAACTGGTTTTTCTAAATGCAAAATGTAAAATGTAAAATGGTTTTTGCAACTCAAAATAAAAATACAAAATGCATTTGGAAAATGATTTTTCAAATGCAAAATGTTTTTAATAATGCACTCTGTTTAGATTTAATTATTACTATTATTAATTAATAATAATAACGTAGAGATTTCCAAACCATCCTCACAGCCAACGGAGGAAATAAAGCGGTGGCACTGTATGAATTTTCGTCTGCTTCTGAGTAAGTGAGTAACTGAGTATCGCCATCTATGATTACTTGGAAGTGAATAGCAGACGAACTTTCTCTACAAGAGCCGCGATGATGATGATACCAAAGTAAAAAAATTTCAAAAACCATTTCCAAACCCACAAAATGCAAAATTGTTTCCTAGAAACTCAAAATGAAAAATGTAAAATTCAAAATACTTTTTCTAATTCAAAATGCAAAATGGTATTTTGAATTTTGCATTTTGCATTTTCAAAATGCGTTTTGAACAACCATGATAAATAGAATAAACTAAATTATACCGCGTAACAGGTCAGCATCCATTTATCTCTTTGTCTCATTCGAAAACTTAAGTCCCAGTGATAATATTTTTTTATTTAGGGCCCATTAAGCAGGAACGAAAAAGTCATTTGTCCTCGTTAAATCCTTTTCCGCGCGGTAAATATTGACTTTGACGGTAGCGAGAGGCGACGTTTTAGTCGGGAGCACCGACTTGGTGGAAGGCTCCCCTCCACGCGCGATAGCCCAAAAGGCAATCCCAAAGCCTTTACTCGCCATTTTCATTTGAGGGAAAAGCTTTGCCCGAGGCTGTTGGCCTGTAATGTTGACAATGCCCTTGGATAACGGGACTAGAAGGTCCATGAATGGAGATGATGAAGAGCTACCGATGCCGAAACTGATCCGACGAAATTCGGGATGGGAACGCCGCCCAAGAATCACTCGAGCAAACGAGTCCACGCCCGCAAACTTTACCATTACCCCGCTTTCTATTCAATCGCGTGGTAAGCCTCGGCCCAAATAAATAGGACGCGTAAAATGGGATGAGAGAAAGGGCTCCTCCGAGTTATTGAGAAAACGGGAAGGCTGAGTGAGATGATGAGATGAGAGAGCGAACGAGAAGAATGAGTTAGAGAGAGAGAGAGAGAAGGGACTTAGGGCGAAAAAAAGCGAGGAATCGTTTAAATAAAGATGTTTTCCCTTTCTATAAAAATATCTTCGCCCTTATAAGAAGGGACCCCCGACAGACGAAAACGGTCCTTTAGAATTTTTTCTTCCGATCTCATCCCCCGTCGCTAGAGGCTTTTGGTATATTTTATCCCCCCTTTTTAAAATTAATGAGAGAGATAAGGGCCCTCTATATATATACGTATCTTCATTTCGCGTCATATGGATTTGTAAGTTTTTGTCAGCTGGGGTTTAAAGAAAGCTGGATAAAAATTGATTGCATTTTCGATATATCTCTCTCGCTCTCTTCCTCGATTCCAAATCTTTCCAAAATGGAGGGTCTTATATTCTCCTTCCTTCCACTATTTCTTTCTTTCTCGGTAGAGGATGAGGAAAGGAATTTGCCGCGACCTTTACCCTCCAAAGTCCTCGAAATATACGAAGAAAGTGAAGCGTTTTTGATATTGTTAGCCAACTTTATCGCGCACCACTTTGAAGCTTAGTCGTGACGAAAATATAAACCTCGTACAATACAAGGTGAATCACGAAGGTTTACTCATTTGTTTCGACGTCTCTTTTTACGTTTTTTCATTTCACTGTAATTTGTCAGCTTCCGTTGACGGTATAAGGTGGGGAAAAAATCGAGCAATTTACTTTGGGGAGACGGATGAATCTAATATCTGACAAAGGTAGCCGACTTTTAGAGTGTCCGATTTTATCCGAAGGGCAAAAAGAACTGCAAAAAACAAAATGAATGGGAGTTGGCAAAATTCTTTAGCCCGGAACTTTCGCGTAGGCTGGTTCTCCAAGATTTGTTTTCCCGAAAGAAGCCAGAGTCCGCCGGCAGTCTCGATGAAAAGATTTAAAGAAGGTAACGGAGAAGGCTCAAAGAGCGGACACGAAGAAAAAATTATGTAAAAAGTTGGGTAAACATTTGTTGTAAAGCTACGTCATCATTTTCTTTCTACACGTAGTCGCTGTAACTGGCGTTCTATTTCCCCTCGTCTCAGCCCGCCTCCCGCTTCCGCTAAAAGAGCAATTTTTAGAGGGAGATATTTCGGTTCCTGGCGCTCGAGAGCCGTTGTAAAAGACGTTCAGGTATATTCCGAAAAACTCGTCAGGGAATCTAGTACCGTGAAGAAAAAGAAAATGTAATCCGAAATTTCCTTCTTATACGAGATTTGAAGTTGGGCAACAAGCGTTGATAAGCGGGCGATTTGTGACCGTTGTGACGGGAACGAACTTCTATGTTTCTCGCTAACCCTCGTTCCTTTAATAAAAGTCGAACGCTGGCGTCTTGAAAGCCGGATTCGTATTACCTCTCTTATTTTCGGAAGGGGGAAAAAGTTTTCGTTAACTTTTCTTTACGAGTATTTCCTATCCGAAACCGCGCCTTCGGTTTGATATATTTCCGCCAAGAGTTTGTTCAATTCCCGTCGTTAGAAAGCCGAAAAGTAAGCGAGATTTTCTCGTGGAAAGGAAATAAGATATTCCGCCATTCTTCTCCGTATTTAAGTCTTCCGAAGAAGAAAGGAAAAGCGTCTTTCTCGCGTGGTTTCATTTTTCTTCATAAAAGAGAAAAGGCGAGTGCCCCGCCAATTCAAAGTTCAGCTTTTAAATTAAATTCTGGATGCGCCTGGAATATACGAGAAGAGGACGTTTGAGGTGATTTCGCGGTTCGAGGGGCGGGGTACAAATTAGCTTACGCTCATTGTGTAATTTAATTAGAAAGGGGTGAGAGGCGAGAGTTAGATTAAGAATTTTCACGTTTATTGCCGTTTCTAAATTTGAACTGTTCCGTTTCGTCTTGGAATAATTTTTACGCGGAGGTATTTGGAAAAGAAAGCTTTTTACGGACGCGAATTCCCTCGGCGTTTTTAAGAATCTTAGATTAAAAGAGTTAAAATTTCTCCAGGGACATATTCCCCCATTAGAGTGTCCCCGGGTCCTCCATTTCCTCGATTGATTTTTACGCACGGCCTCTTACTCTAGAAATTTGTTGGTAGGACCCGGTCGCTCCTTCAATGTTGACTTTTGGCACGCCTAAAGCCGAAAGCCCCTGAGCCCCTAACTAGATTTGCATCTTAAAACAGTCTTTACCAGCGCGGACCGTCCCTCGCCTCCTTTCTGCCGGCTCCCTCGACGCTGTCACTTCGACTTAACCTCGCGGACTGTCAGAAAAGGCCGAATAGCTAGCGCGGACTTTACCCCCGTCCGTACATTTTACCTAACTGCCGATTGACCCTCGACTTTCTCGTACATAGTCATTCTCGTCTTTTCCACTTGGCTAATTTTCAACCGCATCGATAGCTGTTTATCGATGGCTAAATTTCGGTTCTTTTTGAAAAAGGTGTTAGACCTCTTGTCGAGGATACGCTAGAAAGGTTAGAACCCGAAGCGAGATCATCTCGCGACGCGTTTATCGTTAATAATTGAGTTACGGAATTATTATCTGTATGGTAATTTGGGCCCGAAAGGGCTTAAATAGATTCCACCGCCGTCTTAGCGGGTATACGCGTTTCTAGGTATTGGATTTACCATTAACCGAGAGAAGCCGGATTCGGCTGATTGAATGCCTAGTGCCTAAGTATCGAACTTTGAAATTGCGATACGAGGTGGAAAGCTACGAGAGGTTGGTTCCCCCCGAAACGTTCTAATGATTGATTTGTTTCGGGGCCCAACTTTAATAATATCCGTTCAATGGTTAGGCGATATGTAACGAGAACTCATTATGAGAATAGAAAAGAAAATAAAACGTTGAATTATCGTGTTTATTGCGCCGGAAAGTAATCGCCATCGGTTTTCCATTTGGCCGAACGGCGTGCTATAATCTCCGTGCCATTTCGGGACCCGCCAATTCGCTCAATTGGAAATTTCGCCTCTTTATTTACATAGCGCGAGCTTTTTACCGGGAGGTGGATAGCGTTAATGTTATTTTTAAAAGTATTACGATGTTTTCCTTTACGCTTAAATTGTAGAGAGCGAGCAAAAATTATTCCTTCGCGGAGTTTCGTTAAGCCTTTAACTTTAGTCGGGGTTGTTTATAGTACTATAAGGCTTCCTACGTTCATTCGCGAAGGTGAATGGGGGGGGGGGGCGAGAATAGCGCTTTCGTCGTTCCCTCGTAACATATTTGTTACGAGAGAGTATTTGGAAGACGGCCGCGCTTGTACCTTTTAAGAGGATTTGCTTGGAAATTTGACTCGCTAAGCTGTTGTATCAACACTATTTTCTCTAACGATGTTTGCGAAAATGAGAGAAAGTAAATTTAATAACTTGAAATAATAAGACGATTGCCGAAGCGAGGCGACGACTGGTGGAGGAAGGCGGGCCCTTTAATTAATCGTTAATATTAGCGCGGCTATTTTGAAAGGGAGCGCGCTGATAGGGTCACGCTCTTACCTATTTGAGAGTCGCGGAATTTGCTTTTGACTCCCGAGACTTGGTTCCTTTGAAGTCGAGAGTTGAAGGCTGGAGACGGTGGAACTCGGTTGGTTTCGGGTGGCGGAGGCGCGTTGGCCATGGCTTCTCGAACCTTGGGAGGAACTTTGCTCAGAGGAACCACTTCCGCCGAGACCTTGGAGCATTTCCCTTCGAACTCCAGTCGCCGGAAGAGTCTCAAGGAAGCGTTGTTTAGGGCGAACCAACGACCCCCTTTTTCCGTCACCTGCAGTGCGAAATTTCGTGGTGAAATTAGAGCTTCGCGACTTCGTAACTACTAACGCCGGTATAAGGTTACGGAGTCGCGTGGTTCTAGAGTATAAAGGTCGTACGCGACTTTCTCGTGTACGGTTAATTCCGGATGGTTCGTGCTGTGGCTGGATGAATGATGGATTAGACTACACCACGCACTCACCTGCATCTTTGGCAGCCTGTAAAGGAGGAGGGAAGCCGCTATGGTGTCTTCTTGCTCGGTGGTCAGTCCCTGGAGGTCGTCCTGCTCCCCGTTCATGGGGTAGCTGCGAGCGAGGGAAGATTGAACTGTAATAGAGTCCCTTTCTCGAAACGAATCTCGCGTTCTCGTGGTACAATCGGAAAATTTCCTACCTGTAGCTGATCTCGGACGGTGCCAAGAGGCACGACGTCGACCGGCCGAACATTTTTACGTAGCGTTGTCCTCCAGATCCCGGCACCACGACGCTCATCCCCGTCGGAACTGCGAAAAACACTCCCGTCGCTGCTTCACCGGAGAAAGCTATTACCTAACGCACGAGGAGCTTCGCCTCTTCTGCTACCGTCGCCGCCGCCGCCGCTGCTGCCTCCGTTCTACGCGTGGGGAGAAGCTGGCCCGGCCGAACACCGAGCAGACGACGGGTCAGATTTCCTCCGGAATCGCGTCCATCCCCATCGAAAGTCTGAGTGAGCATCGCTGGCGAAACCGACTCTGAATTATTTATCTCCTTTCTGCCCGCGCTCCACTCGTATTATCCCCATCCGTTCGCCGTTCCAAGATACTCCTCTCTCTCTCTGCTCACGTTAAAATTATTCTCCGGATCTTAACGGGCGCTCTCACTCTTCCCTTTTCTCCCTTTTTTTCTAGCGCTCTTCCTTTTCACCTCTCCCAGTTTATCGTCGCCAAGTTCGAAGCGCGGCCCAAGACAGCCAGTATTCTCGCTACCGAAAAGAGGACGAATTCCGCCGCCAGTAAAGAGAATGGGAAACTCGCGTTAGGCCAGAGGCGAATCCCTCCCTCGGGATCGATGAATACTTGCTCCGGCGCTTGTGTACGTGACATATTGACTCTCCCTTCCCCGCTCGACTCCTCCCGTGGCAGTCTCCCTTCCCCGCGTCTAGCCCCGACGTTTATTATAGCCGCTTTCCTATACCACCGAACCAGATCCTCAATTTAATTTTTTAGGGTGCATTGCGTTCCGGCTAAACCCGGGGTTCCCGATGGTCCGAAAAGGCCTTTCTCTTTCTTCTCTCTACCTTAAGCTCTAGTTTGGAGCTCCAGAGATAAAAAAGCGACCCTTTATAACCCCCCCCCCCTCTCTCTCACTGGACTTAGGAGGCGAGGAAGCGTCCGCATCCTGGATCGATCCTCGGGATTCCGTTGGAAGAGGAAAAAGTGTTTATAGCGGAGGAACAAAACCGAAATGACACGAAAACGAATTTCCTTTCGTCGCTTCAGACCGCGTAAAAAATCTTATCTGGCGTTTTAAAAAAACCAAACTAAAAAAAATATATATAAATCCAAAGACCATGAAAGAAAAATTCCAGGATTTTTTTTATCCTTTTAGCGTTTATGAAGGATAAATATTGGAACCCGGCCGTATAGATTTTTTCCTTTGATTTCATTTTCGATGACCGATTCGTATGGAAAAGATGTTTCGGTTGAAAGCGGCATAGCGTGTCGGTTTCGCGAACTTTCGCGGCGGTGGTCACGTCTTTTCCCGTCTTCGAAAATAGATGGCGGGCCAGTCTGTAACGGTATAAAACGCGTCGTCGAACGAGATAACGGAAGGCAAGGCGAAACCGATCAAAGATAGCTATAGTAGTCAATATTCCTACGGGGAAACCGTACGGCCGAATTTCAATCTTAAACTTGGCGAAACTGTAATTACCTCGAATAACTTAACTTATATCGAAAAGGGAGCCGATTTTAAATTGGCTTAGATCCGAAAAGGCGCCAGTAAGAAGTCTAATCTAGAGGTACGGATCGCGATGAAATATGAGTAAAATTGCTATCTATAAAAAGGGTCAATGGTAACGGAGGCTTGTACCCAAAAACAACAAGACATTCGCCCGTTTATACCGAGGAAGGATCTTCCTCGAAGCGATATTTCTTTTCGGAGGCACTTTTTTCCCGCTCGCTTCCAAAACGCGTCTGCCGTAGTCCATTATTCAAAGATACTTTTAGCGATATTACTGACAAAAATAAAATGACGCCGAAGCGAACGCGTGTCGTTCGAATGGATTTATGGTTGGCTCCTTAAGAAAGAAGCAGCCGAGATTTGCTCCCATCCACGCGACACCGTTTCAATGGACCAGACTCTACTTACGGAGCGCTCGTTTAGCGATATGCGCGGGGAATCTCGAGACATTACCGTCTTGGATACCCTCGATATCGTTCTTAACTGGACCATTAATCTTCTCTACGGCTCATCTATTGATCAATGTATACCTAAAATGAACAAAGTTTTTCGTCCGCGGATTTGGCCTACGGATGATTATTTGGTTTCGTTTATTCCAGCCGCGCTGTTTTCCCGAGAGGCGACACTCCTATTCGTTCTTCGTTCCAGTTTAGCAAGGAAAAATTACTTCGGGAATGTATTTGGGTTCTTGTGGTAGAGGAAAATCTTTAATTTCATTCAAACTCGTGTTGATGGGGGAAATTCGCCCGCTCTTTGCAATTTTCGTTTAAAAGCCGGTAGGTTGAGTTGAGATTAGGAGTGTTTTTTGGAGACAAAGAACAAACAACGAGGGAGTTTCTGATAAGAGATTTTAGTCGCTTAAATTATAGTTCAGTGACCTGGATATTGAGTGACCTAGTAATGGATAAAACATTTGGTTAAGATAAGCCGGAGTCAAACATTAACAAACGCTTTTTTGTTGTGTTTTTTCTACTACCATTGAAATATGGCTGAATTGTTAGGCTTGTCGAATTTCACGTTGGTCTAGTTTCTCGCGAAGGAATACGAAGTTATAACAAACATTTTGTCTTATAGTTTCTGGAAATATTACGAACAACGGAGTGTAGGTCATTTTATAAAATAGAGTTAATTTGCTAGGCAACTTCGATGTAAAGTTTTAAAATGTAAGCGAACTAAAAAAAGGACATAATTTCATTAATTTTAAATAAAATTACGGTTCCTTTATGATCCTTTGTAGGCAAATTTGCTTAAGACAAATGAAGGGTAAGTGACTCGGAAACCGCTTGTCGACAAGGTGCGGCTGTAAAAATTGGAAAGAGTATATAAAATAAGGCCACTATCGAACGAAGTGTCGATTAACGACAGTTTGACGTCCTTTTACTCGGACCACTCGCTATAAAAAGTCTTTTATGTACCTTTAGGGACACGTGGTAGATTTACGAAGAAGTCTTAAACACAGCGGCGTACGCTAGGGCGGCTTTCGTCGTTGGAAAGTTGCGTATCTGGAAGGCTAACTACTTTTACAACCTTCGACGTGTCGCGTATATTCGTTAGACCCCGAGCAAATATCGGTAACTGTGTTCGTGAGTTTTCGAGAACAATTCAAACAAAAGCCGAATGAAAAGGTTCCCTGGAACGAAGCGGACTTAGTACGGGGCTCGCCACTTTTGCCTTAGATTGTACAGCTTGTCTCGCTTCCGCTTTATACTCACTTCAAACTTTCGCGGATGACCGTTCGACCATAAACTTTAATCCTCGAACAAAATCTCTAAAGATTCGCGCACCTTAATTGAGAATATCCGAAGAGAAATGCGAATCGTGGGAAGTGAAACACTACGTAAAACCACTATTACTCTTAAAAAAATGTTAGACTATATATATAACCAACGTCCAACTATCTTTTTGGATATTATAAATTTTACTTCACTATAGACGATAGAAAAGTCTAGCCAAACATTTCACACTTAACACATCATAAGTAACATAATACCATTAAGTATGACAATTTGAAATAAACCACGATAATATACAACTCGAGTTCGGTTGTGTGTCCAAGTCGGATGTGGGCGCAGTGGCGGATACATAAGGGGGGCGTGGGGTGCGTCCCCCCTTAACGCTTAAGCATTTCATGTGACTTGATGATTTTTTATTACACCCATAGCTCAAGATGTCTTTTAGTGCCACCACCCTTAAGTTTTTCCTGTATCCGCCAAAAGTGTCAATGACGAAAAAAAGGTTCGGTAAGAAAATTAATGATAAAACAATAACTTACGAGAATTACGTTAATTACGATACTATTAAATTGATTATCCGTATCAAACATTCAAGAGTATTACCAAACGTACAATCGATATTGATATTTGTCAGTATATGCCAAGCATTTTAGACTTCGAGGTATTTCTATAAGCCCGTTTACGTCGACGTGAGGGGAATTGAGGTCAATCTCCGTTGTCAAATAAACCCTTGTTTCGGCGCTGCAGTAAGACTCCCTCGTGGCCAGCCCCGCAGAATCGGAAAAATTCCAGCGCCTACAGACAAGAATATTAAAGGCTCGAGACGTCGGGTGTGTATATCAGGTTATTTCCAATTACTCGGACAAGAGAGTGCCCGCTGCTGGTTCTTCTACATAGTTTCGCGTGATAGTCGATTCTAGAATAGACCGCGGAATCGTTTTGTTCCGTCCGCTTTTATTAGGCCAGAGTCCGAGAGCGAAGCGCTTCGTCTCTTTAGTTCGTTGGTTGATAGAAACGAAGTATAAAGGAATGGGCACTTAGGACCTTACTCGGATTTCTGGAGTGTGTATTTACTCGCTCGAATACATTTGCAAACTGGACGTTTCGTTTTCGCGGGGTTGAAGAGTGTCCAATACGAGCTCTGGTTTGTACATAGTTCGCTGCAAGAGTGTCACGCGAGACCCCTAACTAAACGTCCAGTAACTATTTCGATACTTCTTTTTTCCGCCTCTAGCTCCTTTCTGTCTCCCGTGATGGGTCAATATTTTGTCGCTGTTACAAACACCCTCGCTCTGTCTGGGTTCGGAGCCCCCCTAGATCTGTCCGGTTTCGGAGCTCCCTTCCTGTTTTTTACGTCCTACTTTTTTCGAAGTTCCGTCTCTCAGTTCGACCTCCCTTCTCGATCTCCAGTCTTCAATAAAGATTAAGCCTTTCGACTTCCGTCTTGAAACATTTAACGACTACGAGTAAACAGAGCGAACGAGATATGATTCGAGTAACGCGATTCACTATACCGGTACTTTGCTTATAGACAAAGTTGCTTAGGTCATATACCTGTAAATAGAAATTCATACGGAATCGATGTTAAAGGGAATATAACCTCAGGTATTTCGTGTGGAACACCAACGTTTGCAGATCTAGCCGCTCTTGCCTTTGGCTTTAAAAATGTTTGGCGCTACTGTACAGGGAAATTTGAAAAATTGAAGGGGTCTTCCTTAAAGATTGCTTTGCAAGTTATATTCCCTTTAATACTGCCCTTTTTGATGCAATCAATAAGATCAACACCCACGCTTAAGCCACGGCCACAAAATATGGCAATTTATTATTAATAAAGGTAAGAAAAATTACTATTATAACATAAAAAATTGGCAGTTCTTTAAAACGTGTCCAACGTGTGTGACCATTCTCACGGAGCAACTCGATTTGCGACCCGTCTTGACCAACAATGTTGGCTCGTGTGAACAGGCCTATAAACTCATTTGTCAAAACTGGATTTTAAGGTCTGGTATGACGTCGCTCTAGTAACGCGTTAAAGAAAAATGAGTTGTTTTAACTCCCGATATCACGTTTATTTTGTATTTTCTAGATTTCGACGAACGATAATCTCGTTTATATATCAGTATCCAGGATTGATTTCTTGGAAACGTACTACAAACGATAAAATTATGGGTACAAGATCTAAGTTTATCTGATTTACCTTGAAAATAGAGACAATCGAAATAGGAATTCTTCGTACACTGATGACCACTTTTCCCCCGCGCTTTTAGTGGATACGGTGTTGTTGGTGCATTTCTCAAAAAGCGAGTACGAATACGATACTGAAATAGTTTGAAACAAGGTTACTGTGTCCTGTCTGCCATCGCCCCCTTTCGTAGGAAAAGATTCCCGAATGAAAACTTTCAAATCCCCTTCTCCGAGAAAGCGAGATCACGAGTACTGATATAGTATAAGTCGCCCTTTAGAAATTGATTGAATCAAACGTTGCCTTTTATCGTTCACCCACGGGTTAGCCTTCGCGCGTATAGTCGACTAACGCTCGATTAAAGTCTCGGTAAGTGAGTTAGGAGAAGAGGGAGCTGGCGTCGTATTCTCTCTCTCTCCTCTCTCTCGCTCTCCGCTCCGCATCCGTCTTATTCATCCTTCTGAAATTTTTCTGGCGGAGCACGAGGTTGGTCCCGCTCAGTCAAACTCTTTCACGGCTCCGGAGAGGATATAGATTCGTTCCATTATCACGCGTGTTTTTCTAAGGAGCCCGTCTCTTTTCTAATAGAAATATATGATAGCGTATTGGTCCCCTCCGAACAATCGAGACTGAGTTCTCAAAAGAGTCCGACGCTAGCAACAGGTTCTCTTCCCTCCCGGAAAAGACCACGGTAACAAAAATAGACACCATTCTTTCCTTACTTTCCTCCCAAAAAAAGTTTTGTTATAGGTGTCAATTGCGTACATTTTGTGACTTAAACAGTATGATTGATGATTGTCCGTAAGATAGGTGTTGACGCGTGTATCGCTACACCTCGAGATCGATGCTTTTTCCCGTTTGGAATCTTAAATTGTATTCCCAGTTATATATTGAAAATTCTAGTTTTATTTTTCTTTCGTAGTTTTAGGTAACCATGAAGGTCCGAATTCGTTGGGGACTGACGCCTGGATTCTTTTTAGTCATCTGCGTGGTTTTCCATCCGAGCTTCTCCTTGGAAATCTCGCCGGACGATACTATTGTGACGTACGAAAACGTGACGTCGGCCAACCTCACGGAATTAATATCGGACCACGACGATTGGGTTTGCCAGAAATGCATGTTCGGATACGTCATCGAGGAATCGGACTACAACAAGATTGGCCCTCACGAAACCTGCAAAAAATCGGCAAGTGCACGTTTTAACTCTATCATCGTCTTAATAGCGAACTCTTAGGTTAGTCGTATATCATTGGCTAGAGGTCTGGTTTTCGTTAGAATAGGCTAGCAACCGGTTTTAAAGTCTAGATCTGTTTAGATAGCTATAAATTAAGTTTTAACATCGAGTCTCACCTTGAAAACGCGTTTCCTTACGACGATACGAATCAAGGCTTACGTAGCATTAGGTAAAAGACAGGTATACCGAGTGGGCTAAATCCCCACTAACCCTTTGGTTAATCTCTCAGTTCTTCGTTTTCAATGACGTCCAACTAGTTTTTTTTTAATCTAGTTATTTATAATATTACGTATTCTTTGCTCTTGAAATCGGCTAATCGCTCCGGCGGCCTTTCGAGTTCACTCAGTTAAATTAGTTTCGGAAACCCCAGACTTGGCGAAGTAATATTACCAGGCACGTACCGGAGGCCTTCGCTAAATATTCATGAAGCATTTTTCCGACGATACCCTTCCCCGGTTGTGAACCCGTTTCTTCCAATTAGGAGGTAGAAGAAAACGGCGATCCGAAAGAATTGGTTTTGAAGTACGCTCCGCTCCAAGAGCTGGAACACGCGCCCGACGGCATCGTTAACATCGGCTTCCTGAGTTCCTTCAATCGAAGAGGGATGGACGAAGAAGTTGGTAAACTAATTGCCGGAGCCATACCGCTGGCCGTCGCGAAGGTCAACAAAGACCGCGACCTTCTGCCGGGAAGACTCCTTCGTTTCGTGGCTGGTGAGTCTGGGAAACCGGGCACATCTACGGCGATTCAGCTGATGACCAAAATGAGGGACGACGGGGTGGTGGCCTTCATCGGACCCGACCACGCTTGCGCTAACGAGGCCATGGTGGCCACGGCGTGGCGTCTACCCATGATCACTTACGTAAGTCCCGTTCTTTTCCCTTATAGACCAGCTCGGGTAGCCTTCTTTCGACGACCGAGTTGCTGACCGAGCCTTCAACTTTGTCGTCCGTAAATTTGATTAGATAGAAATTTTAAATTAACTTCGCTTACAAAAATAGACGCATCCTGATGGAGCGAAGACTAAATGCCCCGCATAATGGCATCTGTAATAAAATTCTAGGGTGATAAAAGCCGAATAATATATGTACATAGGCACGCGGGCGCTGGCGGCTCTTTGATGACGAGATCGCTCGAGGGACCATAGCGCTGAAGCGTGCCTTTAAACTTTCCGTATATTGTCGTAGTATAATCATGATTGGATTAAAAGTGGCCGTGTTTACGTCCCGCGTTGAAAGGCTCTAAAATTGCGCTATATGGAAGGCACTAGGCCTCGCCATATTAACCTTATCAACACTCGTTAAAATGTTAAAATATCCGCTCTTAATTGTCGTTTACAAAGTGCTTTACCTACGCGCATTTTTCCTCGCTTACACTTTGAATTGATGTACCCTAATTCTTTCCTAGATAACGTAATATGTGGTTGAGGTTCCATTAAAGTATTTATCGAGACCAAACGTCCACGGTTCAATCTAAGATTTTTAAATATATAATTTTACCATACATTAGCGTTGTTAATAAGTTAAGTGGTTCGTCTACTTTAGACCATTTTCCAACAATTAACGCGAGAACTTTAACCGCGAGTTTAAAGAATGATAAACACCGGAAACATTTCGTGTTTTCTAAATCGCGAAATCTTGGTTTGAAATAATTCCTTAATGCAATTGCTAGCTATAAAAAATGATAAGGACTGCATATTTCCAACATGTACGGGAATACACCCTCCAATTTCGGAAACCTTTTGGGGCCAACGTGGAAAATTGTATTATAGGGTAGAATATAAAAGTTTGGCCAATATTTCCATCTTCTATATACCGGAACCTATTTCTCTTTGACGAAACCGAATTCTCAAGTTTCGGAGGAAAGTAGACCGTTCGCCGAATTTTTTAGAGATAAGCGAATACCGTGCTTACCAAAAACATATATCAAATTATTCCGCTTACATTCGATAGTAGGAACTTTTTATCTGTTAAATGTATACGACAGGTATTTGATATTTTCGCGTTTCAATTAAATATTAAAAAAGCTAGTGTAACTGCTTAGTTTCAAAATGTCCTATTTATTTACGTAAATAAATAAATCTAAAGAAATACAGTCGCTAAGATTATAGAAATATATTCGAAGTCCTGGCAACCGTAAGTTCCAAATAAGAGCACCGTTAATCGTGTTTACCGGAGACTGATTCATCGTTGACCGTGACACGCGTTTTAAATCGCTCGGCAACCGTTATAGCTACTAAATGCAAAGTTTTCCCCGCAATGAGTGAGCCCTTTTAGAATATAGACCCTTACTCTAGTTAAGAGTATGACATTTATTTTTGGTCCATTTTGTTTTCATTCCGCGCAAAAGTGACTCGGAGATCTTCCACTCCAATTACTAACCTTGCCTCGTCTCGTATCGCGAAAAAGAAAACATTGGAAGGAAATTTCTGGAAGCCCCACTTCTCGGAATTGAGACTGAGAATACGATCCAGTACGTCCGCGATATTTAAGGATTATCCATGGGCAGCCCTAGGGGCAGCAAGATGACCCCCACCTCGGCTTCGCCTTTAGCGTCCACTGAGGTTGAAATTTCGAATCAAATATATAAAGAAGACGATCTCGGCTTAGGATTTAACGGTTTTTGCCTTGAAAGAGAATCATCCTTGCACTTTTTTTTTTTCATTTTCTTCCTTGCACTCTTTTTTTCTTCAAAATCCCTCGGGCCAACTCTCCCTCCGCTCCCCATTCTCCGCCCTTCGCGGGTCTACTTTTAATCCTTTTCGATAGATAATACGGACCCAAAATAAAAAGGATTCAACAAACGAATGACGTATTTCCAGTAACCCGCTACTTTTTATCTTTATTCTTAACTTTATTAATTGGGTTCCGGCGGTAGTTTAAACTTATTCTTTGTCAAAATGTCGTCGCAATCGTTAAATTTCTTTTCCAAGATCATCCACCTTCCCCCTCTTTGTTATACTTTTAGTTTGGCGTCCAATTATTTGTCTTCTGGGGTTTGGCCAGGATTACGAAATTTCAAACTCTCTACCGAATTTTACGATCCAAAGGACTGTCTTTTAGTTTCGTATCGATGGCGTTCTAAATGAATAAAAGCCATTCTCATCTTCGTGAGGAGGACTCCCACTTGTTAACTTACCAGTTTAACTCGGGCAGGGCCGGACTGGCTAGTAGTTGGCCCCACCGGCTATGCAATCGTATGGGCCCCATTTCCCATTAATGCAAAATATTTCCTCTTTGGCCCCCAATTTGAGTTGGCCTCGATGTGACCGGCGATCGCCGGTTAGCCGCCCGGGCCAGTCCGGGCCTGAACTCGGGGACTTTTCGGGGAGCTCTCTTCCGGGGGAAAATTAATTTTGTCACGTTTCAATAGTTCTTTCTATAAAGTAACGTGGCCTTCTTGTTTTAATGTAGCTCTTACGTCAGTGTATTTACCAACACTACCAGCGCGCGCTCGAATCACGAGGAGCTTCCTATTTTCTAATCGCGCGTGCTAAGATAATTCTACCCATAGATATAAGAAATGTATATAAAGGTCTAGATAAATTTCGGGGCGTCTAAGCCTAACATAAAATACGGAATTGACACCTAGCAGACACCGATGAAGGCACGTGACCAAGCGCGCGAGCTCTCTTAGCATTTTAGTACTAAGTGCTTGACCTTTCCGCAGGCCGTAGTCTTTAGATACCATCTGTTGGTGACTTTTAGTATAATTTTTAAGCGGGACACAATGGCTCTCGCGACGATAGCACGAGCTTTCTTACCGATAGATAGCGCCTTATAAGGATAGCCTGCAGAAATTACGCGTTATCTAGACCTTTATATACGTTTCCTATATCTATGATTCTACCAAAGCCAAGTCTTGTTACGTAAGAGCAACATGTTACACTTCTACTTTTAACAAGTTGGATAAGCGTAAAAAATTTATAGAAAGAACTATTCCTTTACGTTTTCTATATTCTACAGCCGTTCCTTAATATCGCGAATAATAAAGCCGTTGAATTTCAATTAGGCCTGCAGCTGACAATTATCATTTTATATTATTTATTTCGCGTATAAATTTAATTTACGTCACTCGTTAGGCTAATGAAACGAAACCGTTAACATTAGTGAATAAACGGTATCTGCTTAAGACAACTGTCTCTATAAGGTCGGAGGGGCTACGAGCAATTGGACTTTGAATAAAAAGGGCGCTTGTCACTAGCACTCTGGCCACTCGTTGATATATATTTGTTAGAACAAAGTTTCTTTCAACGAAACTCGCGTGCGCTTCATCGGTTTGACAGACTTCCAGGACCCCGCCTCGAACACGCTTTCACTACGTTGGTCTAAACTCTCAAAAATCACGGAATTAGAGTGTAAATTTATACGACCTCCAGCTGCTAACTACACTTTTCGAACGTCGCAGCGTCTTACCGCGTTCGTACCACGACTCGCGGAAGAGTTAAAGACCCGTTTCGGAATTGCTGTAGGCGCTTCGAAGAGCTGTTTGACAGAGTTCTCGGTTACAAATTAAGTTTTCTTTTTTTTTCTAAAAACATCAAAGAAGAGACGGTTCGTTAGTTGAAAAGTAAAATGCATTGAAGAGTCGCCTAAGAACTTCGCTGATAAATAAAGAGGGCCAAGGGGCGGTTTTTTTTTCTAATAATAACTTCATCGAAAGCTCATTGGGCATTCTTAATTAGCGTCGCTTCTTCAATTAAGACGGGCGAATAATGAAAGCGGGTTGCGGGGTGCGGTGACTTGGGTGTCAAAAAATATTACGAGGGCCCTTTAGAAATACCCCGCTAATCGATATAAAGCGCAATAACATACAGTCTCTTGGGAGGCTGGTTTGAAGAGTTTCTAGGCGCTCGCTCCATTGGAGCCGCGTGGAGCCGCGGGAGACGCTTAAAACCGCTGATTAATTTTCGCTCGCTTCTACTAGAAGTAACGCTTTGTTTCGCTTATTACGGAACTTAACGCTTAGAGGCTGAAAGACTGGACAGCCAAACTGACGAGACAAAGTTTTATCGCTCTGGACACGAAAGCGCATCCGTGCCCTTCTGTCCCCGCGGCTTTTCCAATAACACGCCGAAAAAGGCAATACGTCAATGAATTCATGAGGACGCAAAATGGGAAGGGGGTGGTTTTGAAGCCGCTATTGAAATTTTGTTTTCTTTTTGATTTACCATCATAACGCAACATTTTTCGATCCATTATGGGTTGATTTTTTTTCGCTTCCACTCGCGAAGGGCTTAGAAATGACGCCATTATGGTCTTGCCTTCGTTTTTATTCGCTAGCCCCCGAAACAGGTATTTTGTTTGTCCGCGACAACGTTTGATCTTTTCCAGCACCATCCAACAGAAAGTGGAATAATTTTCCGAGACTTTAAGGAAGGATTTTTTTCTCTTTCGTTTGATCATTCTGCCTCTAGAGGGCGTCTTTTTTGAAGACTCATCCATCCTTCATTCTGGAAGCCTCAGTCGCTCTTATTTTACTTTTTAGAGTGTCGCGCGAGCATTTCTCAATCATAAATGCCGGATCTCGAAACTGGAGAGGAATGAATTGTACTCGTATCGCGAAGCCGCTTTCCCGAGTAAGATTTAAATCATCTTCGCCGCCGCAGTCGCGACAACCACAAACCACCTTTCAAGTTGAGCCGAGTCTTATCGAGACACGGATGTATTCTTTTGATAGAAGCTTTTTAACCCATCCGTCTCTTAAAAAATGCCAAATTGACAAAACAATAAGAGAAAACGACTTAGTGTCTTAACTAGAGATTCGTGAAAAATGAAGCGCTTAAAAGAGCACTTTTCTAGTCAAGTTTATACTCTTATATTAAGTTTCCGTCTCAATCATTCCTGGGGGACTAAATTTGCATTTTAGTGCCAAAAAAGCGCCACTAAAAATGCCCTAAATATAGAACAAACTCCCGTTCCTTTGTGCTAGCACTCTCTTTTTTCCCCGGAGCCAGACCGCCTTAAAATTTAATTATATGCCCAGAAACAAAATCCAATCCGAAAAGCTGGTGCGTTGTAAAAGGATTTCTTCCTTCCATTGTAGTATTTATTTACACAGCGATAAACTTTATATTTTGAAGATTTCAAAGCTGACAGTATTTCGAAAATAGTTGACCAAATTTGATTCGAAAATTGTATCTGAAATTCGCTAGATCCAATTCGACTTTGATCGAAAATTTCAATCCGAAATTTGTTCCAATGTGATCCAATTACATTACAACTGTATTCCAATTTGATCCAAACAGAATTGGATTCAAACTGTGTTTTGAATCCAGGTGGATCCAAATTTGGACATTGGATCGAGTCATTTTCGTAAAGTAACGTAAACGAATAAGTATAATAATATAATATTGGTTTTTTTAAACATAACACTTTTTATTTTTCACGTGCAAAATATTTACCGAAAACTATTCGCGAATCGCGACACAGACTATATAGTGGGCTTCGGCTCAGTTTCGCGTCTGTTCGTTGTCGCGTTTCACGACGATATTTTTCTTGGGACGAGATATACCAGCGAGTAAAATATTTCCCAAAGAGACATACTTATAGAATTATAGTTACAGACTTACATTTATGAGCTACCGTCGCGTTTTCCAGCTATATCTCCTTTCATGGTACAAAGTTGCGATGGACGACTGTATTTTTGCTACAGAGCGAACCGAAGATAGAATGCCTATAAATCTCGTTCTCCCCAAGCCCCAATAAAAACAATTTAGGTAATCGAGGGTAAAGTCCCGCGTGGATTTAGTTAGAAATGAAATAACGGCACGCGAAAGCCTTTATCTCGGAAGGTTCGAGGAACGACGAAAAAACGAAAAATAAAACGGGGAGAATTTATGTAACTCGATCCTTCGAGGCGTGGCGATGCCTAAAACGATATAACAAATGCTAGCCAGTTTACGGAGATTTGGGGCCCTCGTGGTAAGTCTTCTCGCGTCGCCTCGCGAAACGTCAATCACTTTTATGAGTTTTCGCTTTCGTAACAATGGCGTTTCAAAAATGTTTGGTTCAGCTTCTTTCCAATGTTTGCGCGAGCGGACTTGACTAATAAAATTTTATGATAACAGGGAAACGAGTAAAACCCAAACAGGGACCTCTACATCCGTACTGTTAGGGGGAAAGAACGGTTGAAGTCACTGACATAACAGCTGGAGTTTGACCCTAGAAAGAGAGTTAAATTTTTTTTTTTTTTTTTTGAGAAACGGTAGCCCCTACAAGATGTAAAAAGTTCAACCATAAACTTACTACATAATGAAACTTAAATTGACTCGTTGTTTATTTCGTACTTTGGAATTCTTTCCAACTATATAGTGCCCCCTTCTATAAAGTCCATTATAACTTTCTAAATGACAAAGTTTCGGAATGGGGAGCGAGAGGGGTGAAGGGGGGGCGAGAGGGGTGAAGGTGGGGAGCGAGAGGGATGAAGGGGGGGCGAGAAAGGGGATGGCTTCTCGTGTTCGGGCATCGCTCCTTTCCAAAAGTGTGAACATAAAGCGCCAGGGTAATCCAAACAAAAATATCAGCCTCTCTCTCTCTCTCTTTAAAACGTGACTGTACATTCACCCCTTTTTAGGGATTATCGCCCTGTAAGCTAGTCTTTGCCTAATGGCTACGACGTTTCGACAATATGTCGGACGTGGAAAAAATACACATTCGAACGAAAACGTCTGCGCGTGAGAGAGAGAGTGAGAGGGATGGAGTGGTAGTATCTAATAAGGAAGTTTACCCCCGGAACCTCCTTCCGTGGTTGTTGTACTACGTCCTTATACTTTTAACCTTTTCTCGTTGACGTATGGTCGGTCCTTTAACATACACTCCCCCCGCCCCTAGCGCGGGTCTAGCCCGTCTCCTTCGGTAAGCTCGTTTGAAAATCCGCTTGCTCGGGTAAATAGGCCCTCGAGTCTGTCAGATAATGTTAGCTCCGGCCAGAGTCCGTTTCGAGGGTGACGAGTTCCCGGTAATTAAAAGATCTTTTGTTTGTTCAACGGCGTCACGTATTTCTCCGAGCTTCCGAAATTCAACGAGTGAAATTCGGCACTTCACCTTGGGCGAGCTCTCCGCCGCGAAATGAAGGCCCCAATTAAGGTTTACTCTGTCGCCTGTTATATTCTCCATATCCTGCGAGGCTTCTTTGGCTCATTGATGGACACTTTATTGGAGGATCGAAGACGGAATATTGGCGTTATCGTTTGGCATCTTTAGGTCAACAATTGAGTGTTTTCTTCCGACGCTATACGAATATATTTTCCCAGAGTTCGGACAGTCGCCCGTTGTCCGAAGATATTAATAAAATCTTACGGGCAGTTTTCGCGAAGATAAACATTTTCAAGGCCTTCTTTAATTAAGGGTTAGTTGTATCTTTTAGCTTAGTATATAGAGTCGAGTCCCTCTTAAAACGGCGTATGGCTCTATTACGATGATACGTAACTTAGCGGTGGCGTCCTAATTGTCCATCCAGGCTTATCACCTTCCCGGACAGAAACATTTGGCGGGGAAACCATAGAATTTTTAAGCTCTTTTTAATGAATTTAAATTATTGGCACCCTTGTTAATGGTGAGAGGGTTTCTCTAGGATACTTTATTCCATCGCTTGGATTAAAGTGGCGAACCCGCAGCCCGATTGTCAGAAGGCTGAGAGAAGGATTTTAGGTTTTAAGTCGAGCACCTCGCCGCGCGCTTCGCTAGAGACGAGCTCAATCATCCATCAGTCTAAGGCAAGGACCCATTTATTAAAAGGGAAAACGCGACGAGGTTGATCTTGGCTTCCCGGGACACGCCGGTTACGAATGCGCCTCCTCGTCTGTATACACTTGAGGGTCGTTCCTTGCCGTGGTAAGGGGGCTAGCGCGGGTTGGGGCTAAGCTGACGGGGACTGGTGGGTCTTCGAACGCCAGAAACCGGATGTGTTTCCCCAACCCCAGACTAAACGCGACCCAGTTTTCCCAAATGGTCACGCCTTGCATGGTGGGGAGCTTAAGGTGGTTGTTGACACAAAGGGCCGTTGGCGCAGTTGATTTATCCTGTGACCAGCTCGTCCCGGCGGAGAGACCCCGACCGAAGTGACTGATCCCCCTAACGGTTACACCTTGATGGTGGGGGGGCTTAAGGGAATTGTTTGACGTGCGGGCTATGCTGGGTTAAGGTCTCCTATACCAGATTGGTCGTGCTTAGATTCCTAACCGATAGTAACCACCCTCTGTCGAGGTTTCAGGTCCTGACTATGGCCTGTTTAAAACTAGTCCCATCTGTTTGCCGTGGACGGCGACCTGTAAGCCATGCGATGGGAGTCCTGGAGGTTGAGTTTGTTGACATACTGCGGTTAGTTTTCAGACAACACGCCTCTTCGGTCCTTGAGTGTGGTTAGACAGGAGGTCTACGCTAGTCCGACGTAGATCAATCGGCTCCTACACGGGGATTGTAGTCCCCGGTAGGGAGGACTAACTGGGCATCGTGATACTGCTAGTTATCCGTGCCTGGGTATATCTCTCTCATATCACTTATCTTGCTTGCAAGATACCCATGTTGGGCTCCGTGGTGGGCGGTGAGTGGGGTAGATGAAATGTTTTGTTTTTCTTTATGGCTACCGAAAACAACTACCTTGAAACTGGATTCCTCGAGTTTCAAGAAATTTCCGATTCGGAAGACACTGTCTTCCAGAGGTCCAAGCGACCTCGAAATGACTTCCCAGAGGTAGAAGAGGCGGTTAAAGAGAGTGTCGAAGCTACACTCGCTAGGGAATTCCTCGCCCTAGATAGAGTCCTTTGCAACAAGGACAATAAAGTGCAAATGGCAGTTGCACAGAAGATCAGGACGGTCTTCAAAGCGGTGGAGACCATGGTATACACCAGTCACCTGGAACTTGCTAGGGTGCAGGGTGCTTTTGAACAACTTAATGAGACTGTGAAAGATCTCAGAAAGCAGAAAATGAGCTTCGCTACTGTTGCAGCCAGTAATGTAAGTTCAAAGGTTCCTGAAATTACCAAGGGCAGGAAAAAGTCCACCGTTAAGAAAGGGGGACCGAAGGTTCCGCCAAGGGGAAAAAATGTGGTACTGCTCTATCCCACAGAGCAAGGTGAGACTTCTAATTCTCTCAAGAAGAGATTAGAGAAGGAGGTTGATCCCTCCAAACTGCAAATAAGTGTTCAGAGTGTCCGGTCCTGTAGGAATGAGGGTCTGGTGGTACAGGTCAAAACCGCTGAGGATATGGAGAAGCTGAAGAGGGGAATCAGCGATTGTGCTGCCTTGGCAGACAAAGTTAGTGTTAGAGCTCCAAAGCTCAATAACCCTAGGGTTATCCTTTACGGTGTTGATGAGGACATCGTAAAGGAAGAAATTGTTGCTAAGCTTATAAGCAACAATAAGCTCTCCTGCAAGGAGACGGATATTGTCCCTAAGTTCTCGCTGAGGAACAGGAAGGGTGGTGTTAACTGGGTGCTGGAGGGGCCTCCAGCCCTGCTTAATTCGTGGAAGGCGAAAAAGAAGCTCAATTTGGGCTACTCTGTGGTTGGAGTCAAAAGTTATGTGTATCTTCCAAGATGCTTTAAGTGCATGAAGATTGGACACATAGAAGGTGGGTGCATTGAGAATAGAAGGTATTGTTCCCTATGCTCAGAGGATCACAGCTACAAGGATTGTAAGAGTGATCTTAAAACTTGCAGAAACTGTGCCCTGAGTAATAGGGACAAGAATACCAAACACAACACTGCGCATTCAGCCCTGGATGGCCAGTGTCCTGTGTATAAGAAGGAGTTGGAGTTTCTAAAGAGTAGAACCAACTATGGAGGTGAGTAGGAAGCTAAGCTGTCTGCAGGTCAACTTAGGCAAGGGCAAAACTGCAACCTCTGCGCTTAGGCAGTCTTGCCAGGAAGGCTCTATAGACATTGCCTTACTACAGGAACCATATGCAATTAACGGTCGGGTAATAGGTTTACCCATGGGAACAAGGATCGTATGTTCCCAGGACAATCCAAAGGCAGCTGTAGCTGTCTTCAACCCTCAGGCACAAGTGATCGTGCTCTACGAAGACTCTCACATGGTTGTGGTGGACGTGCTTTTGGGGAATCTAAGCTTATGCCTGTTCTCTATTTACATACCACCAAATGATGACATTGAATTCCATATCGATAAGATTGCGAATCAATTGGAAGTACAGAGTGGAAAAAAGGTTATCTTGTGTGGTGACTTTAACGCCCATCACGCGCTTTGGGGATCAAAGCATCACGATGAGAGGGGTAGGTTGTTAATCGACTTGTTCAACTCGTTTGATTTGAATGTCGAGAACGATCCGGGTAGTGGCCCGACGTTCTGGACCGTTAATGGTAAGAGTTGGGTGGATCTTACGGTATCCAGTATGGCAATTGCGAGTAGAGTAATTGAATGGCGTGTCAGCAACGAGGAAACATGCAGTGATCACAAATACATTTTCTTTGAAATTGGTGATCTTGTCCTGGAGAATGATTCGAATGCAATTCGTGTCAAGGATATCGATCTTGAAAGGTTACAAGATATTATCGTGCCTGACTTGGAGAGGTTGATGGAGTCTCCACTCAACAATGAGGTTGAGGTCGAGGCATGCGCGGTGGAGATTAATAATCTCATTATTGAGCGTTCGAAAGAATGTTCAAGGTTGCGTAAGAATAAGGGGTACAAGTCCACTCCCTGGTGGACGAGCGAACTCAGTGAGAAGAGGAAGGAGTTACGAACGCTCAGGAGGAGGTTCCAAAGAACCAGGGACCATGCAGCCCGGGAGGCGCTAAAGGTCGAGTACCGTCGTGAGTCAAAAAGCTATAAAGCACTTATAGCGGACTCAAAGCTTAAGTCCTGGCAGGATTTCTGCACTAGGGTTTCAAGGGAGGATCCTTTCTCCCTACCCTATAAGTTGGCCACAAAGAAGGTCAAATGTAAGAATGCATTAAATTGCATCAAGAAACCAAATGGTTCTTTGACCTCAGGTATTGAGGAGACGTGGTCTACTCTGATGGATACTCTTTTTAAAGAGGACTCCTTAAATGATGATGAGGAGGTTCATACGACAATAAGGGAGTCATTGCACGAAGACTTCATGAGTCAGAATGATGAGCCATTTACGAGTGATGAGGTCTTGGAGACTATCAACTCTTTTAAGAAGGGCAAGGCTCCTGGTGAGGATGGTATCACCATCGAGCTCTTCAAGATATTTTTCTTAGCTTGCCCAGCGTTGTTTGTCAGGCTTTTCAACACTTGCCTCAGTATGGGATACTTCCCAAAACTTTGGAAGGTTGCTAAGTTAGTTTTTCTTTATAAAGAAGGCAGAGACAGGCAGGACGCTAAGGCCTACAGGCCAATCTCGCTTCTTCCGGTGGTAGGGAAGGTGCTTGATAAGCTGTTGTCAAGAAGGTTGTATTACTTTCTCCACAGCAACAAATTGCTTAGCGATAAGCAATTTGGGTTTAGACATAGTCGATCCACGACTCACTGTCTAACCAATATGGTGAACCAAATCAGGGATAACAAAGAAAATAATTGTCACACCAGTCTGATATCTCTAGATATCGAGGGTGCTTTTGACAATGTGTGGATTCCAGGAATCCTACACGGTTTAAGGAACTTTAAGTGTCCGAAGAACATATATGAGACATATGTTAACTATCTAAAGGATAGAGTTGCAGTGGTGAGGGCAGGTAGTACCTGTGTACGGAGAGTACTGACCCGCGGCTGCCCTCAGGGTTCATGCAGTGGACCTCTGCTATTCAATGTGGTTATGGATAGCGCACTGAGGATTGAGTATCCAGAGGATTCTCTAATCCAAGCCTTCGCGGATGACTTGCAGTCATTATTTTGGGGCACGTCCAGGCGTGCTCTCGAAACCACGGGTAAGGTGATCGTGGATAAATTGACTAAGTGGAGCCAAGTCTATAAGCTGAGTTTTTCCATTAAAAAGTCGGCGGCTATCACCTTCGCCGCAAAATCCATAATGAAAAGGCTCCCAATCTATAAGATGGGAGCCGTCAACATTGCAAATGTTGACAAGTTGAAAGTTGTCGGTGTCACCATCGACAGCAAGCTTACCTTTCTTCCTCATCTCGAGGAAGTAAGTGTCCGGGTGACGAAGCTGGTGCAAAGCATTGCTTGTTTTGCAAAGGTTGAGTGGGGCCTCGACCATAAAGCGTTAAGGACTATCTACAATGGGTGTATTGTGAGAGTAGTGGCTTACGCTTGCGGTGCTTGGTGGAAGAGCACGCAAAATAGTGTGATGGTGAGGAAGTTGAGCTCAATTCAGAGAATTGCGGCCCTTCGTATTACTTGTGCTTACCGGACTGTCTCGAGCGATGCGCTGCGGATCCTTGCTGGTATTCAACCGTTAGACCTGGTGGTGAGTCAGGAAGCTGCTGTGTTCAGGTCCTTTTCTTTTAGGGAAGACAGTAAGCATTGTGGGGTGGAGTTACGTGGTGGTAACTACCTCTACCCAGGCGACCCATGGGAGGACCACCCAGCGGTCAGTAGCAGTATAAACATCACAGAGCAACTACCCAATGGCAATGGGATAGAGGTGTTTACTGACGGTTCGTTATCCGGTCGGGGTGCCGGAGTGGCATTTGCTGTGTACAGAGATGGTGTGGAAGTGTACAATGAGGTCACTCGCATTAATGGTAAGGTGGATGCGTTTTCTCTTGAGCTGTTAGCAATACACGAGGGTATTTGCTGGTTAAGGACGCATGGTCAACGTCCTGGTGATGGTGCAACGGTTTTTACAGATTGTCTTTTTGCTATTAACGCATTAAGCAATCATAAAAACAATCATGGTTTATGCCATGATATCCGTAAGGTGTTAAAACGGATGGAGACTCAAGTCAACTTTACTTGGATAAAGTCGCACACTGGGTGTGTAGGGAATGAAAGGGCTGACTTTCTTGCAAAATCAGCAACCGATCTTCCCGAGGAGAAGGAGATGAAGCCAACTAAGTTGATGATTAAAAGGTGGCTCAATGAGGTGACGACTCAAAGGTGGCAGGAGTCATGGGATGAGAGTGAGAAGGGAAAGGTAACTAAGAGGTACTTTCCTAAGGTCAATGGTAGCTTCAACACGAATTACTATTTGACGCAAATCCTAAGTGGACATGGTAAGTTCCCACTCTACCTGTTCAACTTGGGTCATATTGCATCGCCCAAATGCATATGCGGTGCTCTGGAAGCAGACTCAGAGCACTATGTTCGTAATTGTCCTAGAACGAACCATTTGTTAAGGAGACCAATCCGCGAGAATGGTCTCCACAATCTGGATAACGAAACGATCAGCGATCTTGAACGCGTAATGCGTTATATCGTTGTGAATTTTGACGAACTCACGAGTGAGTCGTGAGTAGGAGATGCAGGTATACGGGTGTATACCGTTGTGTGTATGTGATTTAGGAAGCATTTCCTATCTTTGTATACAGGTCGACGGCTCGGCCGGGACAGATGATGAGTAACCCCTGTAATGCTTTGGCGGTGCACGGGGTATATAAATACAACAATCTGATGTATACACTCCGCAACGCGTTCGTCGAGCCAATTCATATCCAGAACTATCATTCGTTAAGAAGCTACGGCGAACGACAACGGAAGGAAGAGTCGTTTCTCTCGTAAACGAATTTGAAGGTTTCTTCTTGACTTTCGAGCGCGCTTGTTTATTTTGGAATGGGTCATTGCGTTATATCAAGCCCGCGTCCTATACGGCTTGCCCGCGACTGTACGCCGTATTAACAAGTAAGGAATTAGTCGGGGCTTTTCGCTCGTAGGAGGTCTCTCTTCACTCACTTCTGTCAACGCTTCGTAAAAGGGCTTCCAGCGGCCCGAGTTCCCCCACCTCACCACCTCAGAGACGAATTTATAAATAGTTTCAGCCTCTCAAACTTCCTCTATTTTCCATCATTCCCCCAAAAAAAATGCTTTATCGCGTAGCACTATTTTATAAATTTTGTAGCTTCTTCAATGTCCGACTTAGGTTGGACGTGGGTGTATTGGCGTATAGGAGCGGTGTAGGTTGGTAGAAGCGAGATTGGATGGCAACGAAGAAATATATTTTGGTATTTTAAAAGATATTCATTGTCACTTTCTATAAATATACTTAGTCATTCCGTGTATCGTAAATTATCGGGACGTATTACGACTAAAGTTATTACTCACTAGACTAACAAACAATTTGAAGCCGCCATAGTTTCTTTTTTTTTTGTACCGGTATAATTTTGTACGTTACGAAACGTTTTTTTGTTCTTTGCCAATTGAAAAAGTTTTGTCAGCCTACTTTCGTAGTATATTACTTTCTAAAAATAACTCTAGCTATGGTCTCGTTTCAGTTTGTTTACGGTTGGCTGCGTCAAAATAGACATCGGTAGATTGTTTCTGGTATCCAAGGGCGCGCGTAGATCTTAACCTTAGCCTTGCCGATAATCCTTAACGAGATATGACATCTAATAATATTGAAAATTTTAGCTTGGCCCTCTGGTCGACAACTTAGCGTCTAGTCGCCAATGAGAACGGCGGTGACCTTGTCTCTTCTCATTGTATTTCGTCCAGTTTTCTTATCCAGATGCTCCAACCGAGCCGTTGCTTTCCACGTCTACGCTCTCTATTAAAAGTCGGTCGGAACCCTTACTCCTTCCATCTTTCCAAATGCTTATCGTCTGTCTTCGAGTGTGTTTTAACCATTTCCCTCGCCCGTTTTCCCCAGCTGCCTAGCCCGTTCCCATTCCAAATACTTTCCCGTTTCCCCATCTTCCCGTCGCGTCGTCCGCGCTTATTTTGAGCGCTAGACTTCACTCATTAAGAAATTTTAAGCCGGCTAATAAAACATTATTCAAAATAATAAACATTTGGAAAAGATTTTCCATTTAATAAGATTTCATGCAAATTTGACTCATTGTTTATGTTTACGTACAAGCGCAATAGTTACATTATTTCCTCCGTTTTCCTCCAGAAATGTTCGGATCGCAGAGTATCGGATAAAGGCATTTACAAAACATTCGCCCGAACCTTGCCTCCTAGTTTCAAGATATCGAAATCAGTCGTGGCTTTGCTTCTTCATTATCACTGGACCAAAGTAACTTTGGTGGTATCTACCAATTCGGCGGACAAACAAGTGGAAGAATCACTCAAGATATTAGCCCAAAATCATACTATAAACATCACCGATACGGTTTACTTGCCCTCCAATTACGTCTCCAAGTATAACAAAACCCTTAAACGCGTGGTTGAGACGACTTACATGAAGACCCGAGGTTTGTTCCATTTTGTTGTTCCGTAACTATGACCTGGACGAATGTGATCGAATCCCGGTTTCTCGTTCCAGTGTACGTTCTCTTAGCCGACACTTTGGTTTTGGCCGATTTTGCTCGGCTAATGGACAGCTACGGATTGTTGAAAACGGGAGACTACGTCATAATCGCCGTTGAAGAGGAAGAGTATTATATTCCCGGCAAGGATTTCCAGTACATTCGCCCCAGTAAGTATATAACCGTCCACAATTTCAAGATAATGGTATTTATTTTAAGTACTAAATGTTATTTTTTGTAAAGTAACGGAAGCCGTGAAGAACAACAACGAATTCGACGTCATGCCATTCCGATCCGTTCTGCTTTTGACCCCGAGTAGTCCCAGCAATCCCAATTACGAGCATTTTCAAGACGAAGTCATCAAGTATTGCGCCGCTTCACCTTTCAACGTCCCATTTCACCCCGTTGTTCGCTTCCCGGTAAGAGCGTAATTAACCACCAATCCAAATTAGTGGCCGTATTAATATAATTATCGCGTGCCGTTGTTCTTTAGACGCCCATTTACGCCGCACTGGTATGGAATTTCTTATTCAATTACTACTTAGTTAGACAACTCTCGTGTTAAACTTTTCCGATTCTTATCCGCGTTAGGCTTTTGACGCGGTGTTGATCTACGCCAGAGCGCTGACCGAAGTCTTAAAACGAAACGGATCAGTATACGATGGCGAGGCCATTGTTAATTTAATCCATTCCAGATCTTACGAAAGTAAGATTAATCCTCTCATTCGTCTTCGGTTGATGGTTCTTTCGTTAACGGCCGACTCCGTCACTCGTCTCCTATTAACAGGTGT
The DNA here is from genome assembly GCF_980474605.1 of Leiobunum rupestre. Taxonomy (NCBI): domain Eukaryota; kingdom Metazoa; phylum Arthropoda; class Arachnida; order Opiliones; family Sclerosomatidae; genus Leiobunum; species Leiobunum rupestre. Next base: position 24,293,631 of record NC_143391.1, read on the forward strand.
CATTGGGTTCAGCGTTCTGATGGACGAAAATGGCGACGCAGAGGGAAACTACACCGTCTTGGCCTTGGTTGATCGTAAAGCTATGATGCCCGTTGGACGATTTACCCAAAACGATAAGAAATTGCCGGTAAGTAACGGCAAGAACGAATTAACGTTACTGAGTATATAACCACCTCGTGTTTTACGGAAGAAAAATAATAATAATAACAATAATCAGCCAGGCTAATACCCAAGGCACCACCTTAGGCCCAAGTCATCTAGCGACTTATAATGCCTTTAAACAGGTGGCCGGGTTACAATTCGTATTGGAGTGTGGTGGCAAGCCCTTCATGCCACGCGAGCCAACAGCTCCCTACACTTACAATTACCGTTAATCTAGACAAGTTTTTATGGAAAGAGGAAACCGAAGAACTCGGTTGAAACCCCTTAAACCAGTGGGGAGAGAACTTGCAAACTCAACGCGGAAAGAGTAGCTCCGAGTTTTTACCCAGTCCCACATGTTGGGATCGAACCCGGCTCCTCTTGCTGCGAGGTGAAATCGCTAACCACTCCGACACCTGACGACTCTATTCTTGTCTGGGAGTGGCAGGCGCTCTCTCTCTCCCTCTATGCGGAGAGTATCGTCCTTAAATCTCGAAATCGGGGGGGGGGGGGGGTATATTTGAGCCCAAATATTCTTCGCTAACGTGAATTCATTCTTGGTAACAGTATGTCTATATGGAGATGGTAATGTTGAAAGGAATCGTAACAAATGTAAATAGGCAGATAAAAATCTTCGACTGAGGCATATTCTAGCTCTCATCATTTTATGATAATATAAGGCCTGTTTGATAACACGAAAATCGAATTTTTAACAACATAACTGCGTAAAAGCTGTCAAATTTATTTTTTTAAAAAGACGTGAACTACTTTTTATCACGGCGTTATGCACATTTTGATAAAATTTCCGTTAACAAGTACGGGTAGTTAAGTTTGCCGCCCAAAGAGCTCACCGAATTAGCCGATCCAGGTCCGAGACTTTATCCGTTTATTTACTTTTGATCATAATAATAGCCAATGGAAAAAAAGACATAAAATAAACAAGCATTTCGAAAGAAAAACAATATTCTTTTAAACATAATTTGCAAGTCTTATTTCTTTACAATAATATTGCTTTGACGAAAGTAAATGACTTAGTTTAGTTTCGAGATTTTTTATTTACAAAAAAAATTAAGCCCAGTTTGGAATAATTTTACATCTTATCAATATTATCCAAACGTTAACCACGTTTCACTTAACGTTTTGGCTCTTTGGGTTAAAAGTACTTAGGTTTGAATATAAACAATCGAATTGGTTTCAGACGCGTTTTCTTTCCTCGCAGCCCACAGGTGATGGAATGGAAATTTCTCAAATTATCTTTTCCGAGAATCCGTAATACACATCGCGTGATGACTATATGGTGCTTTTTGGCTCGCCGTTCAAATGCCCCCTTTCTTCTCGTTAAAGGGCCCTGTTATAACGGCTGGCGCGATTCGCACGCTTATTGTCGTTGCAACGTAATGCGAACTAAGTGGTGAAAATGAAAAAAACCTTTTATCGTATAAGCGCGAAGAATTTTCCGAGTTTTTCTCCCAGAAGAAGAGAGAAGACGGAACAATTACTTAGATCCGAAGTCATGTCCGCGCTTACGCTACGGCGGAGGAATACGCGGCGTAATATCCCAATAGGAGAAAGTAGTCGATATCAAGTCACTTTGGTCCTACAAAAAAACGGAGCCCCAATTTGGTGGATGAAGATAATATGAGGAAGTACTGAGAAAATGTCTAGGTGGAAAATAATTGGGATTCCATTGAAGAAAATAAAGTTCATTTTCTCGAGCAATATTTTCCTTTAATAAGAAGTCATTATCATCTTTAGTCGCTCTATTATCAATTAACTAAAGGTTTAATCAAAAGTATTATTAAATATAATATCTTCATTATTGTAATTAGGTCGCGAGAAATCGAAGGTTGTTTGAATTTTGGGATCTTCCTCGTAGGTTTTTCACTTGGACCACGAAATTGACTGGATCACCGGTTCACCGCCGAAAAGCGAACCAGAGTGCGGATTCGACGGAGAATATTGCCAATCGAAACCAGGTATCATTATTTTGCGGATTAGAACTGTAATTATCCCATAAAAAATTTGAACAAACTGGTCTTTCAGATTGGCGTTTGGTGATTATCTGTTTCGTCTGCACCTACGTGGTGGTCGTCATCGTATTCTTCGTGTTCAGGTACGGGTCCTACGCTTTATCCATTATATTTTCGAATCGCGCGTTTTCGGGCCAAACAGCTGGGGAAGATTGTTGACGTCATTGCCGGTCGCCTAGATTTCCGCGCGTGGCTATTCCCGAAAATAAGTGTCCCGGAAATATAGTGGTTTTCCAAAGAAAAAATTCGAATTTGAAAGGAAACAGCTTTTTCTCCTTAGGCATTACCGCTACGAGCACAAGCTGGCTTGCCTTCTGTGGAAAATAGACCTGAAGGATGTGGTCGTACTGTGCACGGACTCTGAGTACAGCCTCCAGAACTTTAAAAATACCGTCAGTTGTGGCTCCGAGACGGAATCGTTGCACCAAGAGACGGCGACGACGACGGACAGCGAGCGAACGTCGGTGGACGGCTTCCGCTTTCTGCAGGACAGAAGCGTCACCAAATCCGGAAGCAGCTTGGGGGCTCGCTGGCGCTGGGGAAGTAGAACGCCATCGACCGTCGGCTTCTACAAGGGCAATGTCGTTTTCATCAAGCACGTCTACAAGAAAAACATCGATATCACCCGCAGTCTCCGGAAAGAGATGATCCAGGCAAGGAAATGTCGTCTTTCCTATTTTTACAATCACGTCCTTCTTTCAAAGCCAACCCTCCCACGCAACGTAGTGGGAGGTTTTGCGAATAGTTCTAGCCTATAATTCTAGTTCATTTGGGTAGTTTTTGATATACCATATTATCGCGTATTTAACGAACTAAACTCATGCCCCTGGTGGGTGACTCAGTCATAACACTTTGGTGCGAAACTCTTATAACACTTCTACAAGCGTTTTTGACAATTGATGTTAATTTACGCGTATTTATTTAAAATACTAATATAAATAAATAAAATAACTCACACAAGTATGACACAGAGCGATTGCGTAATTGAACGTTTCGAAACATGAAACTCGTTACTTCCTGTTACCTTGGTTTTTTAAAATTACTGTCAGCGTAATTTGGTAGCGATAAATTCGAGCTAAAACGCGTTTATTATCAAATTCGACAATCATTCACAAACACACCAGCCCCACACAAGGAGAACGCAGCTACCCTTTAAACCCGCTAAGGCAGTGTTGTGTACAACTTTCATTGGACGACCCTTTACGCTGAACGTTTTACGGGCGGGGGGAAGACAATTTCCGAATTTTCCCTTCCGATGGCAGCAGGTGCTAAAGCGTCTAAGTTCTAACCAATGAAAACTGTACACAATAAAATTCACGACTTTCGTTGATTTGCGTTCTCCTGTGTTTGTTGCTCCTAGTTGTAAATAACAACATTTTTTTGAGTTTCCATAGGAATAATTAATTATTACTTTTCAAAAGAAAGATTTATTTTAAAAATAGTTTAAATTTTGACTAAGCCTTGATTGCTTCGTTAAAAAGAGTGACAGTGACGATTTCTCGCGCATGACAGTTCCAGAGACTAGTAACGACTAGTGGAAAGTTGTTAGTCCTTAGCCACGTTATGATTTATGCGGTCATTGGCGAAACAAAACTATCAATAAAAGTATTAGCGTTAGGAGTATGGGAAGTGTCATACTTCTATTATTTCGTTACTTATGATATAATATATTTTTATATATTCAAAAAATAAACAGATTCGCGAAATGAGACACGACAATATCAACCCTTTCATCGGGGCTTGCGTGGATCATCCCAATATTTGTATCATTAGCGTATTTTGCGCCCGTGGCAGCTTAGAGGTAACTATCATCATAATCCTATCATAAGGTCCCCACAAGCAAAGGTCTAGGCCAATATTTTACGATCACATACCCGTTATTAAGAGGTAGGTATTCAAAATCTGCACCTCCTAGTGGCTACGTCCCCAACTATGCATTTCTGAAATAAATTTCACGAAATGCATTATGAATGCGCACAAGCCGTGCGCGAACGTTTTTAAACCTAGAATCACGCGGAAGAAATCTTCGCCGCGAGCCCTTAGCACCGTAGCCAAGGCTTATTCGCAATTTTATCGCTTTAAAACTTAAAATTAACACTTATCTTTGCAAAATGATTCATCAGAACCTAAAACTGGCTAGTAGAAATAAGAGTTGCGTTTCTGAAGGTATTTATTTTTCAAATTGGAGATTTACACGCGTTTTGTGTAGCATTTATCAACCCGAACGTGGCTGCTCTACCAAGTAAGATAATAGGTATTTAAGATGTAGAAATTTTTAAAAAGATGTCGCTACTGCCCTATCGTCGTACGTTAATTTTCTTCTCTCCAGGACAACGCCGTTACCATGGGCCTCTATGGTAGACCTTTACTTATGGGGACCTTATGATAGGCTTATGCTTTCATCTATAATAACGGTTATCCGTATATGTATACACACACTTGGAATGTCTTTGGAAGACTATGGTGGTGGTTTACAGTGAAAATTTTACTCGCGACGTGCTATAAGGTAAACCCGGCGCGTAGTCGATATTTAGCTTTGTCTCGAATTAACTTAAATAAACAACCTAAATACGTGCAGAGGTAGCTCAGTGTCGTGAAGAACATGACGTTTTGTATAAGATAGTGGAGTTTATTATGTTAATTTTATTTCCGCTGCGCGTCTCCTTAGCGACGGCATCCACAGCCATTGAATTTGAAAAAATACGCAACGTCTTACATCCGACGTTTCTAAGCATTTGAAGCGCGGAGGCAATGGATGTTAGACAATCCAAGTGTAGGCGTATATAGTTTCCTGGTAGTACTGATCCAAACTATGATCACCCGTATGTTTCCGTTCGCATTATAGGACGTGCTAAAGAACGAAGTGTTGGATCTGGATAATATGTTCATAGCGTCGCTAGTATCGGATCTGATAAAGGCAAGTAGCTTTTCTTTCTCCGTATCGTTTCGTCGTTAGGTCTATTTTCCTTCAGTCTCCGTTTCCCGGAATAGTTTCCTATGACCTAATTACTAATGAACGCGGATTGAGACGAACTCCGATAGTCCAGAGACAAAAGGCGCGACTGATTTTAGGCGATGGGATATACGCCTATAATGCCTTCGGTTGATTTACGTCCTCTCTCTCTCAATAGGGAATGATCTATCTGCACGACAGTGTGATTATCTCGCATGGCAATCTCAAATCGTCCAATTGTTTAGTGGACAGTCGTTGGGTCTTGCAGATCACCGATTTCGGCCTTCACGAGTTCAAGGCCGGCCAGGAACCGGCACCCGCCGAAACCGAACTGCGAAGGTTAAAAGGTAAACTAAAATCACTTTCTCAAAAGTTCCAATTTTCGTCTGGACTCGTCGTTAGGTGATTCCGAAAAAGATCGCACGTCCAAAAAATTAACTCATTTATATATGTATTTGTCAATATTATATTTCAGAATCACCTATTATAGTACGTCGAGTGTTAATTTAACCACCCGCGTTTCGATCTGGAGGTATTAAATTATGAAGTCAGATGTTATCGGACGGATCGATCGCGAGATTGGCAATTACGCGACTACTTAGTAATCTAATGGCTTCGATAACTGAGTTGGTCCAAGTTCAGTAATTTGCTCCGTGTTCTTACGACACCCACGCCCCTTTTCCAACTGCTTACCAAATTTGAAGATCTACTAGCGTTCTATCTAACCTCCGATAAATATAGGTCTAAAAGCTATCCGGGTTTTAATATAAATCGAATTAGGCGGAAGCCACGTTCGATTTCGATTACTGCTGAAATAAAAGAGTTGTGAATGAAAGCGCACCGTAGAACCTCTTTCTAGATTTCCCTTTCTTTGTCTGGGAATGAAGTAGGGGTAAACGGTCTTTCTGTCTTGTTCTAAACGAGATTAAATGGAGCGCCGAGATAGATTGACGCGAAAACCGTGCTTTTTTAAACGACCTGGTGGGAACGGGGGATAAAGATTTTTTAAATGGCTTTCGTGTCCTTCTAGGCTAGGCGGACAATGCTATTCCTTACACGTATCCATTGTTTCGATCCCCTAAAACGAGCCAAATGTTAAATAGTTCCACCAAACGTCTAAAGTTTCGTTTCTTCATATTAAAGGACTCCAATGGCGAGCTCCCGAACTTCTACGCGCTCTTCATCCTCTGCCTCGTGGATCTCAAAAAGGGGACGTATATTCTTTCGGGATAATCTTGTTCGAAATCATAGGAAGACAAGGACCGTGGGGGAACAACGCTCCTACCATTAAATGTATTTTTTTCTCAATCTCTTGAAAATCTCGGAAACCTAAATGGACATTTTCATTTATTTATCAGGCATTTTGGAACGAGTCATATCGCCTCGTTTGAACAAAAACCAATACTACCGACCACCCGCCAGGGAAAGGCTGGCTAATTGCTCTGAGTATATCATTACTTGTATGGAAGAATGCTGGGACGAAGACCCAGAGAAAAGACCCGATTTCCGTTTCATAAACTCTCGCCTTCGAGAAATGCAGGCCGGATTGTAAGACCGCCCGAAACGGGATTTTAGCCTACAATACTCCTATTCTCGTCCATTACGAACTTTGTATCTATAGGAAGCCCAACATATTTGACAATATGATGACGATAATGGAAAAATACGCTAGTAATCTAGAAGGATTAGTTCAGGAAAGAACTAACCAGCTGATGGAAGAGAAAAAGAAGACGGAAAATCTGCTTTTGAGGATGTTGCCAAAGTAAAGGCTGCCTCCCCCTCCCCTCTCTCGTTTTTTTTTTTATCTTATCCAAAGCTCATCAATCATTATTCTTAACCGAGTTTTAAAAGATAAGAAGGATGGGATTAAGAATGATTGACGATATAAAATATTTAGACCTAATTTGATATAAGGTTTATTTTAGAATAGAGAGCCGAAAACCTTCTATTTTTTAACCTCGATTCTTTTGTTTTAAAGGCCGGTTGCGGAGCAATTGAAAAAGGGTCAACCGGTCGAAGCCGAGAGTTTCGATTGCGTTACCATCTACTTCAGCGACATCGTCGGTTTCACGGAGATTTCCGCTCTTAGTACCCCTTTTCAAGTGGTCGAACTATTGAATGACCTTTACACTTGCTTCGATTCGATCGTGGGTCATTACGACGTCTACAAAGTGGAAACTATCGGAGACGCTTACATGGTGGTCAGTGGCCTGCCCATACGCAACGGCGACGCTCACGCTGGCGAAATCGCGTCTATGGCTTTGGTCTTGCTCGGTGCAATTCGAAACTTCGAAATCAAACATCGTCCCCGAGAAACGCTCAAATTGAGAATCGGGATACATTCGGGTAGGCTTGAATTGTTTGCTTTCGCCTTATTGAATTTCTCGGTTTTTAACTTGACCCACTTCAGGGGGAGTTGTAGCCGGCGTCGTTGGCCTAAAAATGCCAAGATACTGTCTTTTTGGAGACACTGTAAACACGGCCTCGAGAATGGAGTCCAGTGGAGAAGGTAAATGCCCGATTTAGGTCGATTTGAAATCTTTCCAAGTGTATGAAACAATGAGACGATTTTTTGCAGCTCTAAAAATACACGTCAGCGAGCAGTGTAAAGAGATCCTGGATAAACTAGAAGGGGGATACCAATTAGTGGAGAGAGGAATGACGCACGTCAAGGTACATGTCAAATATTTAGATTTTTGAAGTTTCGTCCTTTAATTTGGCTCTAATTTTATTTAATAGGGCAAAGGAGAAATGAGGACGTATTGGTTGGAAGGAAAAACGGAAAAGTCAATTTTTCATCGTCGACGCATTCATTCGTCCGCCGATTCGACTGGAGTGGAAAAGACCGGCTCAATTTCGAGTGACCCGCATCGCGTTGCCAATGTCGATACGGATTGTATCGAACAAACCATTCAACCGGAAAATATATCTAGATACCCGTCGAACGCTTACGAATCGAACCACCAAGCTAACTTATATAATGCCAATGTGCTTCAGAAAAATTTCAATAACAATTACCGCCGTTCTTCGGGAATCGGCCAGACTATCACGCTGGGACGCGCTACCAAACATACTCCGAATGGAAGTAGCCGAGACGTAGATGTAGGCGACCATAGTTATTTGCTAGCCGACGATCTCGAACACGAGTCGGAAACTCCTCCTAACCCGGAGAATTTGCTGAAACCGCCCTTAATCGGTGATAAATCCATTTTGTATTTGAACAATAATCACAACGGCCTGACCACCTTTCAAGATCTCCTCTCGACTACGAACAACAACACCGTCGCGAACTCGGAAAATGTGCTCATTAACTCTGGAAGTTGTTTTAACTTGTTTCACGACTACAAACGGGCTTTGAAGGAGCTGAATCCACGCCGGCCGCGGTGTAGCTCCAACGCTACGCAAGGGTTCTGGCACGGAGCGCCCATTCGTTTCGTCGGGGACTGCAACGTTGCTAGGGCCGGCGATAGGACAGTCCCAATTGGCTACAGGTCCGCGCCCATCATCACCTTCAGGGATAAATCTCTCACCAAAGACATCGCGTAACTAGAAAATCATTTTACTGACCGTTATTTTTATATATTCTTTACATAGGGTATTCCCTGGGCGGTTTAACCCTTTGACATGTAATACATACTTGATTCTTGTAAAGAAAAAACATTTTTATTGTGTATAAACCAGTGGTTTAACAAAAATGCTACAAATATAACTTTTATCACACTCAAGTTGTAAAAAAGTCTACATACAGAATATACAATAATTTCTTGGTGTACTATTGTACATGTACATTTTATTTTAATAAATATAACTCGCAATTAAATATTAATAAACACAAGTATCTTTACTCGATACAAATCTTTTCTCCTATAAGATAATAAAATTTTTACCTTGACAAATTATATGTATAACCATATGTAACATAATCACTCATAAGTATGCCATAAAAGCATTTTCGTTAATGAAACCTTGTTCACGGGATATGACGTAAATTACGTCACTTACAACTCCGTGACGAAATACGCGTCATCAACTTTACTGATGGGAAACGGAAGTTAGTGAGAATTCCTCGCGCGTTTCTGGCTTTGCCCATGTCAAGTTTAGTTCGTGCCTGGCGATCACATGATTTTATTTCCATGGTAACCTTTTCATTAGCGCAAGGATTATAAGCATTTTTGCATTTTTGGGTCCGCTTAATGTATGTTCCGCGTGAAACAAGGTTTCATTGATTTTTTTTCAATGTAAATGTTATACAGAGGCATACTTATGAGTAATTATGTTACATATGGTATAACTAAAAATTTATATATACAATGTGTATAGATGAAAAAAAATGGTAAAATATCACAACTCTTAATTAACATATTTTAGGTTATTAATAAAATTTTCATTTTCCAACCTGTGTAAGGGTTCTGGATTCAGGGTGGGTTGGAGCTCGTTTCCTTTCTCCCTGGACCTGATCTAGGTGGGTGTGAATAATTCTGCTGTTCCTTTCCAAAGATTTGCGTAATTCTCTTTCCGCAGAGATTAATTTGTTCTCTTGTTCCTTGCATTGTTCCAGAGAAACTTCCAAAGACAGGAGGATTCTCGCCAAAGTCTGGCTCTGCGTTTTCATCCTAATAGTATATATATGTAAATATTGCGTAAAAGACGACTTTTTAAAAAATTACTCGTTTAGAGGTTCATCGTCTAATATCTCTGATGGCGGTTTCAAATGGAATTTTCCCACTCTTTTCAAGGCTAATTCTAATTGCCTGTTATGTTTCTCAATTTCACCTCTGAGATTAGAAATTCGCTTTCTAGTAGTGGATAAATCATTGGATACCTGCAGGATTTATAATAATTGGTATACCTTAAAGATCAATTTTAAAATATGATAAATTACGTGAGTTAGAACTGTAATAGCTTTTTCTCTTTCAGCCTGAGAAGCTCTACTATCTAATTGAATTTTTTCATTAGCTTCTTGCCACGCAAATGTAATTTTGGAAGAATTCTTTTCACAGATGTCTTTGACTTTATTACGAAATTTCGAAGATTCGGAAATTATATCAGAAGCCCTTTGCAAACCCCTGGAGATTTCTTCGTACCACGGTCCTCCCACACTTTCATTTCTGGATAATATAAATCATTTGATATTGATATTATCTTTATTACTACCAAACCATGAATTACCGAATATTAATTGTAGATTGGCTCTCGGAGTGAAATTGAAAGTTATCATCTTTTATAACATTGGCAATTAAAGGCAAATTTTGGACTGAAAATCTTTCGGTGGGCAAACTAGATATAGATTGGCATTGCAATGTTGTAGCGAGAGATGACACCTTTCTCTCAAGATCTTGAATTAAATCAAACTCAACGTTGCAAAGAGCCCTTGATAAAAATTAATATTATAAACTTTATTTTTACAATGAAAATGATGTTTAAATTAACTGATTTATCTCATGAACTTCTTTTCCAAGTTGTGCCAAAGTTTGACTGCTTGAAAGGAGCAGATGATACTCCTAAAAGAATTTTCAGGAAATTATTTTATTGAAATTGCACATTATATACATTAGCTTTATTTACATTTGATAAAGCTTTATCGGTGTCATCTGCAGGATTTCCTGCCCCTTTAAAGTTACCAAAGAGTCGAAAATCTTTGCATTTCTTTACAGACTCAAGGAGGCAGTTAATGTGATTGTGATTATACTCAATTGCGTATAAGCAATGGTGAATTTTTGCTTTCTCCTGTCCCACACTTAAATGTGTTTTTTAAGTAGTTTTTACAGATTTTAGATAAAATAAGTGTATAATTACTTTTCTAAAGCTTTGTCTAATTCGTTCTTCCAAAAAAGGAGTCCTTTTTGGTGGTTTTGAAGAGATGTTTGTACATTGTGTTCGTTCGATTTAGAAGTCTTATGGAAATCTAATATTTTGGAACGCTCCTTGAAATTAGTTTCTGCAAAAACATTTATCAAAGTTACAGAGATAGATTGATATTGGCAAAGGCAAAACAGACCATTTAAAATTGAATTTAATTCTTTTTTATGTTCAAATATTTTTATGCTCGTAAATTCATCCATTATCTTTTGTACGCGATTTATAAATCAGCCCAATTAGGTTTATCCCTAAAAGAAGCCAATTTGATCGTTAGGCCTTTGGTTGTCAAAATGAAGAGTACAGTAACTGTACACAAGTGGAGACATAAGGTTATGACAGACAAAAGCAGATTCAGACGACAGAAAACCATTTCGGCTTTCATACCAGGGTGAGAAATAAGGATTTTTCTTAAACTGGACCTGAGCCAAGGTAGTTTAATTAAAAAACTGGCCACTGGCCACTTACCATTTTTAACCTTCAAAATCAGGCTTTCATAATTTATGGTCAAATTATCTATTTTTTATAATATGCGCTATAGACCCTTCACGAACAAGCCTACTGAGTGAGAGACTGTTAATATTTCTTTTTGCTAACTGCTAAATTCGCTTCTTCTATACTATGTAGAGTGCAGAGGCAGCAGAGTAGACATACTCGCGACACTCTGGGTACGTTCAGCAGAGCTCATCGGACGTCATGATAGTCATCGGTTACTCACCGAAGTCATCGGCTGGAAGAGTCGGTTTTTCCGATGACTGACGTCATTTCTGACGTAAAACTACTATAAAAGCTACGGCATTTTAAAAAACACCGATGACTGAATAAAAGCGTTCAGCAACTTACGACGTAATTATGACGAAAAAGCTCATCGGTGGAAAATTTCAAATCCATCGGGTTTTTTTCAGTTGACTGCTGCTGAACGTAGCCCCAGTCACCCACCCATACACACACAATTGACACAAGGCGAAGCACGCAGCATAGAAGCAAAGACCAAACAATTTTAGAGATTAATATAGAATTTTTTTAATGAACTAAAATCTTGAATGGAAAAATCTTTGAATTAATTCAGTGGTCACCAGGGCCACTAACACCCCAAGCATTTAATTTTTAAACTGGCCCAGCTCAAGGTGGGCCCAGCTAATTTTTAAACCGGCGATTGGCCTGTGATAGTGCCTTATTTATCACACTGTTTCACACCGAAATATATTTCAAGTGGGACTATTATTTGACTCCTGATGAAGGATTATTATTTTGTGCCTATTTTTGAGTCTTGATTTCGGTTTTGTAGTCTATCTATCTACTTCAGCAATTTTTTGGCGTCTGTTTTTCTATGTATCCATTTCCACTTTCGCTCTGAATAAAAAAGTTTTTCAAACATCATAGAAATTTTATACTCCTACCTATCTCGCTCAGCCGATGTTTCCACTGAGTCTCCGATGATCAACGTGACGTCAAAACCGGAAATAAAAAAACCCGTTCAGCAAAAAAACCGCTGACCGTTGAGCTCAGCGCTGAGCTTTTTTACAGTTGTTGAATGCAGCCCTAAAATGCTCCCGTCTACGGGAGAACCTGACGCCAAGTCATTTTGTAGCAACGACTAATGATTATATAGTCTTTGCTTAAGCTTCAGCCAATCAGCGGCCATTCATTGACTACGGCAAGCCGCTAGCGCCATAACATGGCGGTTAAAAATAGTAGAAGCTCAGACGATTTTTACAGGATCCATCCGATCCAAGCTCGCAGAATTCTCATAGGTTTTTGCTGGAGTTTTTCACATGAACCACTTCAACGTTTTTGGATTTTTATTTAATAAGTGTTAAGATTTTTTGAACTTTTAGTTTTGTTTTCATATTTACTTATTATAAGGAATATTTAAATGCCATTGTGAGGAAGATAAATAATATTTCGTTTAGGTTCGCTTTGAAAATATTTAAGCCTAGGCCTGACATAGGCCTAACTTTTAAAATAGCAGGCCATGTCAACGGCAGTTTTGGAAGAAGCAGTGACTGAAGGTCCTTAGTATTAACCTTTGTATTTAAAGGTTATTTCACATTTAAAGTAAGTAATATTATATTTATTATTATGTTTGTAGAAACTTGGATAAACAAAAACCTTATTATATCCCAGAAAAAATACATTACACTAACGAATGACACTTATGACGAATTGACGACAGTCATTTCATTAAACAGCAACAATCTTACTGATAATTGTCTTATTTTTCAAAACTTTACCTTCTATTTAATAATATGCTTTTTGTCTTAGAAGCTTAGCCCAGATAAATGTCTCGCACTCTGCTTAAATTCAACATTCCATTAAACAACATAAGAGGTAGTACTCAACGAAGACCGATATTTACAATGTTAAATAGTGTTTTTAAAAAACGGATATTGCAGTAATTATAGTCCTGAGTGTAGTATATTGAGATTTCTACACTCTCTTGTCTAATACTTATCTATATCTTAACGAGTCCGACTGTATCCAAAATAGGAGTAGTCTAATCATGTGTGTACAAGTTAATGCCACGCTATAATAAAGCTGTTAATTATTACTAGTTTTGAGTGTGTTATTATAGGAATTGACTCAACCTACATCACATTTTGGCGACGGAGATGGCTCTCTTCCTTCTTTGAAACTCACGGCAGACACTCAATCGTTATACCAAGTAATTTTATCGTTTGCTTTATATTTTTGGAAGCCGAGGCTTAGCAGCCCGTGGTTTTCACTTTCACTTACGCATAATACCGCGTGCGTATATCTGAAATCAGACCCTCATCATGGCATTGGCATTACCGTCTGTTCTACCGTTTGACCTGACCACCGATCCCGAGAACCTTAAGACGCCGCACGACAGAAAGCTCTCCTATTACATTGTGTAGGCGACCAAGTTCAAGATATTTTCTATGCCTTACCTGGCAACGAAGAAGTAACAGATTTGAAAGGAACTACCGATCTTTTAAATAACCACTTCGCACCAAAACAAGATGTAGACTACGAAATATTCAAGTTTAGGAGTTCCAAGCAATTAAAGTGAATCTGTTGACGAATACCATATTCGTCTACGAACCCTCTCTTCCTTTTGTGATTTCGATGACACCGACACGGAGTTGAAAAGACATATCGTACAAACCTGCACATCTAAAACGCTAAGGCGTAAGGCCTTACAAGACCCGTCGCTTAACCTTGAAAAACTTCTGCAACTGGGAAGACTTAGAGATATCAGAAACACAAGCATCGTCAATCGAAAAGACCACCAACCACAACGAGGACACACGACACGAAGCGAATATAATTCGTAAATTTACCAAGGCACGAATTCAAGAGACTACCAACTATGAATCCAGTAACAAGACTAAACACGAGTCAAACAACAAGAGTTGTGGCTTATGTGGAGGATCATATCCTCACGTAAATCGATCGTGCCCAGCAAAAGGTAAGAAGTGCCATAATTGCGATAAACTGAACCACTTTAGCAAAGTTTGTCGCTCACCTAGAAAACATTATGAAAAGAAACAAGAACCTAGTACCATGTCATCACGATTCAAACCTATAACCAAATCGAGAGTACAAACTATGCAACTACCCAAACTATCGCACGATTTCGACGATGATGAATTTTTGTTTACACTTCGGGACCAATCTCAAAATGAAAATTACCTACCGACAGTTACCGTCCAAATCGAAACAACACCTATCCAAGCTATTATGGACACCGGTGCAAGTGTTAATATCCTAAACTCTTCGACCTACCGATCACTGCGTCATCAACCTCTCCTAGAACCTTCATCACTCGAAATCTATCCATACGGTTCTGATACACCTTTGAAATTAAAAGGTCAGTTCTCGTCAATGATTTCTTACCAGAATCTATCTACGACGGCAATCTTCCACGTCAGAGGAGCTTCTTCGCCATCTATCATTGGATATAGCACTCTAAAAGACTTGGAGTTAATATCCTCCCCAGCAACAACTCACCAAATAAACATTTAATGACTAACGACATTATTCGTAAACACCCTAAACTGTTTGAAGGCATTGGTAATGTGAAATTAGTTAAAATCAAACTCAATATTGATCTCACAATATCACCAGTGGCTCAACCACATCGTAGAATACCATTTCATTTGCGAGCCGCACTAGATAACGAATTGGATATTCTACTACACCATGACATTATCGAACCAGTTACCGGACCAACGCCATGGGTATCACCAGTAATATTGATCCTGAAAGGTAACAAAGTTCGACTATGCGTTGACATGAGATGTCCTAATACGGCAATCCTTCGCGAACGTCACGTCATGCCAACGATAGAGGATGTCATAACTAAACTAAATGGTGCAACAATCTTCTCCAAGTTGGATCTAAATAAAGGATATCATAAATTAAAACTAGAAGATACATCACCACTTTCAGTACACATAGAGGACTGTTTCAATATAAACGTGCAAACTTTGGCATTAACTCCATAGCGGAAATATTTCATCATATCATCCGCTGCCTCATACAACATATACCACAAACAATCAACGCATCAGACGACCCTTTAATATTTACTACTAGCGATGAAAATCACGACAACGCCCTAGATAAAGTGTTAAAATGCCTCGAACAAAATAATATTACTCTTAATTCAAACAAGTGCGAGTTTAGACAGAGTAAGCTCGAGTGCTATGGTCACGTCTTCAGCTCCGCCGGCGTGACTGTAAACCCATCGAAAATCGAAGCCCTGAAAACCATAACGAAACCGACCACGCCAGATGAAATTAGAAGTATTCTTGGATTAGCTACATACTGCTCTCGGTTTATACCGCACTTCTCCGACCTAACTAGACCTCTTCGATTACTTACAAAAAAGGTACACCGTGGTTTTGGAGTGAAGAGCAAGAGACCTTGCTCCACACCTTACAACTTCATCTAACGACATAAACAATTTTATCTTATTTTGACCAAGCCAAAACAACCACCATATATGAAGATGCGAGTGCAACAGGACTTGGCGCTATTCTAGCACAAACCGACGATAAAGGTACGCTCTACATAATTTCCTTCGCTAGTAAAGCGCTCACGGATGTCGAGACACGTTACTCTCAAACTGAGCGAGAAGCTCTAGCTGTAGTGTACGCGTGTGAACACTTCCATCTTTATGTGTATGGCTCTGCGTTCACAGTCATAACCGATCATTTACCTTTACTCACTCTCCTCGGAAATCCAAGCGCTAAAACGTCAGCTCGAATAGAACGTTGGAATCTTCGTCTCACTCCATATGACATGACATTGGAATATCAACCTGGCAAACTAAATCCAGCGGACTACCTCTCCCGGCATCCGATACTGAACACCAAGAAATTAAAGTGTCTTTCACCACCAACAGAACACCACGTATCACTAATCGTCCAGCATGCCATTCCCAAGGCAATCTCATATAGAGGAATAGTCGATTCATCACGAACTGATTCAACAGTTCAGCAGGCGATAAAAAATTTAATGACCAACCGATGGGACCTGAATTTGTCAAACTCTAAAGTTGATTGGTACGTGATCAAAGCTTTCCAGAAAATTAAACATAAACTGTCAGTAGTGGATGGATTTATTTTAAAGGGTCACCGCCTATACGTTCCGAAAACCTTACAAGCACGAGTAATCGCCATAGCACACGAAGGACATTTAGGAATGGTAAAGACGAAGAAACTACTTCGCACGAAAGTGTGGTTCCCAAAGATGGATGACCTAGTTGAACAAACTATCAGGTCATGTATCCCATGTTTGTCTATCTCTCGGCATACGGTTAAACCACCTCTGCGCATGACGCCGCTTCCCAAAGTAAAAACCGATAACGGACCTCCATTTAACTCGAGTAAGTTCACGAACTACCTAGAGAATCTTGGAATCAAACATCACAAAGTGACCCCTGTATGGCCCCAAGCAAATGGGAATTCGGAGCGATTCATGGCTTCACTCGGTAAAATCATCAGAGCTGCCAAAATCTTCAATAACGACTGGAAAGACGACCTTCAAACCTTCTTAAGAAATTATCGTATCGCTCCACACTGCACTACCAACGTCGCTCCTTCAACTCTAATGTTCGGACGACCCTTACGCAGTAAGCTACCAGCCATACCAGCGAACGACGAAACTCGAGAAGCATCACCAACACACCTAGAACGTCAAGACGAATTCGCCAAAACAAAGATGAAACAATACAGTGTCAAACGCAATCGAGCGAAAGACTGCAATCTAAAAATCGGAGACACCGTTCTCGTTAAAGCTAATCGAACGCACAAACTTTCTCCATACTTTGACCCTACCCCTTACACCGTAACAGACATCAAAGGTACTACTATTACCGCGGAACAAGATGGCAAGAATATCACGCGCAATTCCTCATTCTTCAAGCTCATCCCACCTAAGACGCCGGAAACCGTTCCTCCATTAGATGGCTCGCCATCCAAAACTAAATCCGATGAAACCACTCCAAACGTCGTTCTTCCAACGAGTTCAATGCCCATGACAAGAAATACACCAGCGTTCTCAAGATACGAACTACGTCCCAAAAGATTGATTAACGAAATGTAATATACCCTTACTTTACACGTTTAATATACTGTAAAACCCGTTAAACTTTTTAAAAGTAAAGGTGAATGTAGTATATTGAGATTGCTACCCTCTCTTGTCTAATACTCATCTATATCTTAACGAGTCCGACTGTATCCAAAATAGGAGTAGTCTAATTGTGTGTGTACAAGACAATGCCATAATAAAGCTGTTAATTATTACTAGTTTTGAGTGTGTTATTATAGGAATTGACTCAACCTACATCACACTGAGTTGTTGTTCCACTAGGCTCACTGAACTTCCTGAAGTCACTTTTACCAAATCATCAATTTGAAAGCCCGCCATTTGTTAACATTTCAAAATGCCCCAAGGTTTAAGGAAACCCAGTGGCGCCGCCAGCAATAGGCACGAGTAGGCACGTGCCTACGTGGAAAACTAGAGGGGCCCCCAAATTTATTAAAAAAGGGGGCCCTACTTTTTCATATTGGTAAATTTTCCATAGCCGAATTAATAGAGAAATTGTTGAAATTTCAAACTTGTGACTATAATACCAGGGGGTAAGGGCGTAAACAAAAACGCAACGGGTGCCTTACGCGGCCGTCACTTCTCGTCCCGCTGAGGGGGATTTACGCGCGTGGCTAGACGAAACACGAAATCGCACAGGTGCGACAGAGAACAAGTCAGCCAAGGCCGTAATATTAGTTCCACATGGATGAATTAATTAATTATTCTCTAAGCCTTGGCGCGTGTTAAAAGGTTTAAGCAAAACGTCAGACGTAAGCTTCTTTATCTGTATTCTAAGTTTGAGCTCCGTATCTCAAATCCAATAGGAACTACGAAGAAAATTCGCATACGCTCACTAACCCTTGGCACGGTTAAAAGAGTTAAACATAGGGTCAGACTTCAGCTTCTTAACTGTATTAAACGTTTGAGCCCCGTATCTCAAATCCAGTCCAAACTACGAAGAAAATTGGTATAGGATCTATAAGCCTTGGCGCGTGTTAATATGGTTAGGGATAGTGCCAAACGTAACCACCTTTACCTATATTCGAAGTTGAAGCAACATATTTTAAATCCAATAGGAACTACGAAGATTATTCATTTTTCACTAAGCCTTGGCGTTTGTCAAAAGAGTTAAGCATAGCGTCAGACGTAAGCTTCTTTATCTGTTTTCTAAGTTTGGGTTCAGTATCTCAAATCCAATAGGAACTAATCTATTAATAACGCTTTACCCGGGATATTTTCGGAACTTTCGTACTCTGCGTAAATCAACGCTCAAAATCGGAAAAGGGGGGCTGTTGCGCCCCCTGTTTACCTGACAGAGCTGTAACGTGCACACAATGAAGAGGTATAGCAGAAATATAGATTAAAAATGAATTTAAGTCAATCGGATCCAAAAGGATAAGGTTGCGTAAAAATGCTAAGCCTTCGTTAAATTAAAATTAAGTTTGGTAAAATATCCGCAATGCCCATCCTAATAACTAAATCCAGTTTCAAAGTTATACCTCAAATCGCACGCGAACAGCGTTAAAATTAGACCAAAGCAAGCTAAGCCTTGGTTAAATTAAAATTAAGTCTGGTAAAATATCCGCAATGCCCATCCTTATAACTAAATCCAGTTTCAAAGTTATACCTCAAATCGCACGCGAATAGTGTTAAAGTTAGGCCAAAACAAGCTAAGCCTTGGTTAAATTAAAATTAAGTCTGGTAAAATATCCGCAATGCCCATCCTTATAACTAAATCCAGTTTTAAAGTTATACCACAAATCGCACGCGAACAGCGTTAAAATTACTAGAATACAAAGAAAAAATAAAAATACTACGAAATACACTAATACAGATAGGGAGACAGCTAGGTAGGTCCGTAACAAATTTTTAAAAACCGGGTAAGATTTTTGCGTGACCATATCATCCGGCAGGCTATTCCAGTCATTAATGACGCTGTGGGAAAAATGGTTTTGCCGGGTTGTTACACTGGCCCTAGGTTTGGACAGCTTTAGGGTATGACCTCGAGTAGTGGATTTAGAATTGAGGGTGAAAAAGTCAGAGAAATGTAGATCGAGACCGTTATAGAAAAACTTATGGAGTAGGCACAAATTATTGAATTTGTGCCTAGTGGAGATGGGTTGAAATCTTAGGGTTTTCAACCTGGAAGGGGCAGGGTTTTTTTTCAAACAAGTGACTAACTTTGAAAATTTATTTTGCGCTTTCTGCAAAGAAGAGAGATCAGTCACTAGGTGTGGAGTCCAAATTGGGGAACAGTAATCGATAAGTGGTAAAGCCAGGGAGTTATATAATTGTTTAATAAGGGGTACGTGGGGATCGAAAATTTAAGTTGCGACGAATAAGACCAGCAATAGAGCATATGCGCTTAGTAATTTTGTGGGTATGAGTAGTTTTGGTTTTCGCTTTAACTTTTGTTTTCCATATAAATTTGATTGTTTAAGACCTTTAATACAATGGGTTGCTTTTTGTGTATATAATAGTTTATCGCATGTATATTTTACGTTTCGTGAGCGTTCTAATAATTTTTCTATTTCTCATTTTGTTGCTTTGTTAATTTTATAACGTTTTGAGTCTAAAGTTTGTTTTTTGTTCTATTGGCATTGGAAATTTGTTTAAGGCAATAATATTGGTAATATTTATTATAATTATAATAAAAAATATTATCCTGGTTGGGATAGAACCGCGTCTACGTTTTAGGCGGATGCTTTGAATATGGCGAAATATTGTTGAGTGCCGTGTCCAGTAGTTAATACGCCCAAGGGCAAATTCTTCCGAGCAGAGGTATATTTTGGCAAGCTTGCCAATTTGTTTATGCTCGTGACAAACAAACTCTAGAAAGTGATAACGAAGGTAAAGAAATTGATTTCAGGGGTAGTTAAAATTTCTTATAATAATAAACCAAAAATATAGTTTATGGAGATGCAACATGTAAGATCGGGCTGGAAGATATCAAGGCAAAAGAAACCACGTTGTAAGAAATATTGATAGAGCACAATTACAGTTTAACTAATTATGATAGTTTCAAGCACCATTT
Source organism: Leiobunum rupestre (assembly GCF_980474605.1). NCBI lineage: Eukaryota > Metazoa > Arthropoda > Arachnida > Opiliones > Sclerosomatidae > Leiobunum > Leiobunum rupestre. The sequence continues at coordinate 24,314,206 of NC_143391.1, forward strand.
CATTAGAAATTTCAGAAAATGGTGATTCAAATGTGAAAATTCATCATTGCTAAGTTGCAGTGGTTGTAATTAATTCAAATCGGAAAAGAACATTTGATTTTACAACAGAACCATTGCCTGCTCAAAGAAATCGGACTGATAATAATTATTGTAATCTGCCAAATCAAAACTTTGACCCTCCCCATCTATTGAAAAGTGTCCGAAATAATTTTAAAATATATCCATTTATGGTGGAAGGCACAGTGTTTTCATGGAAAGACTTGGATATTTTTTTCAATTTAGACCAAGAAATTGGAAAGTTCCGAATTGCGCATAAAGTGAATCGAAAGCCTATCGCTTTACCAGCATTTTCCAACATTAAAGTTAGTTTGGCAGCGTAAGTATTCAGCAAAAGCGTTGCTAATTGTTTGCAAGCAGCATTTTCTTTGGTGTTAGGGGATCTTACCATGCGTAGTACTTACACTGTGGAGTCAATACTACACATGAATGATATTTTTGATTGTTTCAATAGTCAGGGCCGCCTTATCCATAAGACAGATTACTCAAAGTGCCTGGGGCCTACGAAAATTTTAGGATAAATTCGCGCCTACGATTCCATATAAAAGGCCTATGAAGGTCCAAAAAGACGGAAAATGAGATTTTGCCGAAGGCCTACTGAAGGATTTAAAACGGCGCGGTCCATAGTAGGACCTTAAACAATGCTACGCAAAAGAACCGTGTCAGATACATCAATCCATAATCAAAATGCTGAGTGATAAATTACACTGGTTTAACACATGGAAACCCAAAAACTCAAATATAAAAAATTTTATTGTATCGAAGGATGGAAACTTTCCATTTAATCGCTGCTCTTTTTATGGAAAGAACTGAAAGAAAATTTTGGATTTAAGTTTTTATTAAATGGACTTTCAAGGGAGAGGTGTGGGGTGAAGTCCATTTAAAATACGTCATTCACGTAGTACCTAACGCTTAAGAATTTTTATAGGGTTTACAATCAGATGCAAAACTTCAGCGGATAATTTGAAAAAAGGGTAGTACGGTTATGTTAGCTAACATGTTTTATAATTAAATACCTAAGTTTTTGTGATTTTTTTATTAAAAAAGTAGTAGTAAAAGGGTTTTCTACTGAAAATCTGATAATATTCGTGCTTTTATGCATTGCAATCAATTTTCAACAAGTAAAACAATGCCGGAAAAGGTTTCATTCCATAAGTAGGATTAAATTATAATATTATTTAAACAAATATTCATTCTCAATTTATAATCTTTATATAACAATAGGTTTCCCATATCTAAACCTACAATACTTATTAGTGATAAATTTTTATCATCGGATAGCACTAGTGCTCGGCGATTTGAATGATGAATAATTATCCGAAGTCTATCACATTATTTGTTTCAGTTATTTTATTCGGATAAACAATTTAATACGGTTAACCGATAACTATTATTATCCGTATAGATAAATCTGTCAAAGAATAAAATTTTTATATACCACAAATGTTCTTTCGTAACAAGGATATTTGAATCAAATAACCACTTTTCGCAAAAAAAAAATATTTTTAAAGAATATATTTTTATATTTTTGCCCTAAGTAGAATCGTACTTAGTGACATCGCCCTAAATGGTATAGTACCTAGTATTTTCGAACGTGGTATCTTAATGTGGCGGCCAATATAAACGTGCTCGACTTGACTCCGAAAGGCACTCGTGTGATTCTATAAATACAGAAACTGTCAGTGTTAATTGAATCGTTGTTATTAATGTCCACCCAAATGAATCGTAGAGACTCTCGGTTTTCCTCAAAAATTGATATTTGTAGAAATGCTTTTTCCAAATCACCAGTAAACGCCACCCTTCTTTCCCGGAACCTCAGTAATAAGTCCATCAACTCAGATTTGATATTTGGGCCAGTTTCAAGAAAGTCGTTGAGTGATGGTTTGTTGTTAGCGTGGGACGAAGCGTCGTAGACAATTCTGATTCCTTTACAACAGCTCGGTGTGGAAGATAATAAAGAGCTTCTCCTCGTCTCTCGAGCTTTGGATCCACCTTTTCGATGATAGCTTGGTTAAACTGGTCTCTGAATATTTCTGTATACGCCTTGAGAAGTGGCAAATTACTCTTCAGGCGATTCAGTAGAGTTGTAGTCCTTCGAAGTGCTACTTGGTAGTTGTCATGAAGCTCGTGCTTGTTAGGTTTCCAAGGGAACGAAGTCTCATATCGACTATTTCGGAATTTAATACTTTCTTCAAACTGCTTCCGAACGTCATTCTCTCCTAGGCTTCTCGATCCGACGTCAGATATGCCGATGGCATCCAGCTCCCAGAAACGTTGCAGCTGCTCTGATAACAAATCGTCGTCTTCTCGTATACCGCTACCAACGGCCATGACTGCAATGCTGTTAACTCCGGCGGTATTTGATGCTACGGTAGTGGGTCCTTGTACTGTCCAATCGAACGTTGTCTCCATTGCGACCAAAGAATCTTCAAGCCTTTTGATTTTTCCAGATACAATGTCCCACTGGGCCGGATTTAAAGGTGTGGAGGCCCTTCGGAAACATAGGAGTGGAGGCCCCCTAATTATCTTTCAACCAAGTTAAAAAAAATTAAGTGTTTAAATAATTTATTGCAGAACCAATCAAATTATAATTTTAACAAATTACAAATGGAACCTTGCAAACTTTTTTCGACGAAAAATCATTGATGATTTCGGTGAAATCCAGCTCTCGGAGTAAATCACTTTCAATGCTAAGTAGTGAAAGCAACCACGTTTAGCACCCCCTTAAATATTACTCTTTAACTTTCCTCACCACGTGATGGCAATAGCGCATGTGTAGACATGGTATGAATTTCCCTTTTTTTTGGGATCTCGACCCCTTCACCAGGGCTCGCCCCCTTTTCTCCCTCTCTCTCGCCCGACTCCCGTAACGAACGGCCACGCCGGCCGCCGCGTTAACCTATGAAACCTTTTTGTACTTTATACTTACTTATTTAACCGTAATAAACAGTTATCACTTTAAATACGCCTAATAATTTAATTAAGGAGAACTAGACCACGACGCCGAATTTCTGACGCTAACATCAGAGATAACTTTGATAGCGGTTTTGTTTTACAAATTTTCCGCTGCAGCATGCAAATTTGCAGCGTTCATCTCCTCTAAGTGATTAAGAAATCCGAATCTCGTACGTACAGAATCGTATGGATGCAATCTTTCAGTAAGAGAAACACATAGCTGATCAATCACTGGTATAAAACCTGACACTTTGAATTTTTCTATTGGTGATAAGTTAGCGTCTTGCGCTTTCATATAATCGAGCGGATTCAACCTCACTATTACTGTTATGGTGCGGGATTGTACTTACTGGTCAGTATTTGATATTTCTTTAGCTGCTAATTCGTATTTATCGAACTCGTCTCTTTTGGAATCAACAAATAATTTTAATGATTCCAATGCACGCACTGCAGATTCAAGTATCGTTTTCGGGTCCTGCAACATCTTGTTTGTAGCATTAAATCTTTCCAAAATGTCGTTCCAAAAGATGGCAAATAGAGCGGTTTCGAGACCACTCATCTTATCCAAAAGATGCGTTGCTTCGTTTCTCATGATGCCTTTCTGCTCCTTATCAGAAGATATGCTGGTTAGAGCTTCTTTGATTTCGGAATAACCGTCGACAATGGCTTTCGTAGCTTCAGCTCGACAAGACCAGCGAGTATCGCTAAGTTTTTTCAATACGTAGACATGTCCGTTTTTTTTTCTTTGATAATTTTTCAGTTAAAATTCGGTATCGTTCTGTACTTGCTGTGAAAAATGTATATAAATTCTGAACGAAATCAAAGAATTGAACAGCCGATGCGCAAGAGTTAGCAGCTGCCTTTCCAACTAAATTAAGAGAATGACCACAACATGGTACAAACGCCGATAAACAATTTTTATCCAAAATCAGAGCTTGCATCCCTTTAAAGGGTATTTACCACTCATATTTGCAGCATTATCGTACGATTGGCTGCGACAATCGAGAATGTCAATTTGATGGTCGTTTAAAAATTTTAGTAGAACATTTGCTGTGGCTTCACCAGTATGACCGCAATTTGGTAAAAAGGACAGAAATCTTTCCTTTGGTATCAAATCTTCAATATTTCGAACAACTATAATCAGTTGATCGATATGAGATTCGTCGGGCGTGGAGTCCACTGACACACCGAATAATACTTGGATTTTTTAATTCTTGATATTATTTCATTGAGGACTTTATCGCCCATAGAGCTGATCAGCTCTTCACAAATCGTAGATGAAAGGTAATTGACATGACCTCTCCCTTTGTTTGCATGCTCTTTTAAATGGGTTGCTAGAAGTGGTCCATACTCGGCTAGCAATTCCAGAATACCGAGGAAATTTCCATTTCTCGGTGAACCTATAATTTCATTATCACCTCGGAAGGCTAATCCGCGTTCAGCAATGAATTTAATAGTACTCACGATAATACTGAGTATTTTCCGCCAATATTGTAATTGTTGTGCCTCTTGTATCGCTAGCTCTTGATCGATGCGTCCTTTGACTTTACTCCGTTGCACTAAACTCATTACCGATTCCAAGGGAGTCTTTGAAATCCCGTGCTCGGATAGACGATCAGATGCATGCTTCCAGTCACAAAACCCTTCTCCACTTAATTTCATGTTTTGAGTGGACATCAGTTTACGCGTAACAATATATTCTACCCGTAGTTGGAGAGAAACAAAGCCAAAATCGGTTGACGGTCTCTTGATTTTGGTTGCGGCGTGTGAACATATTCTTTGAATATTTCCGATTACGAACAAAGTTAGAATGATCTTGTAGAACTGAATTCTGCAAAGATATGTCATCACAATTTTGAAGTTCTGTAGAACCTTTATGCGCCCAATATTTAATCATTTCTTTTGTAATACCCTCAGGCCAAAGACCAATGTCATTTTTGAAACCACAAAATTCTGCTTGCTCTTGATTCTGATTGTAAGTTTTGAAAGATACTGGGGTGTCGCCTGAGGCATCAGCTGGAATATCATTATCTAAAATAATATCCACCAAATCTGCATCTATTGTTGGATCACCTATTGCATTTGCAGGATCTTGCGGAACGTCTTGTTTGGTTGACGTAATAAAGTAATTGGTCAATTTGTGTGTTTTAGCTAAAGTTCCTTCGGTTTTCTTTTCACGTTCCGCTTGAAGTTTCCTCTTCTGGGAACCACTTGCAAATATTTGAGGAGTTTTGTGACGATCACGCATGATTCCACTAGCACTATAAAAAAAGGTTAAGAAAACATGCAACTGAAAAAGGAAACCCCTTGACTAATAAGGAATTTTCTATTCTCAAAATTGGTAATTTGGTAAGTCCCTCCTTTGACGTAGAGGTTCTCAGATAATTTTCATTTTGTTTTAATTTAAAAAATATATCTCAGCGGTTGCGGTCGCACTGTCAATGTTCAGAATAAAACGTACGCGGTACAAACTTCTGGAAAGCTAACGGCCAAATGTGAAGTAATATAAATTAAGGATTTCGCTACTATAAAGGTTTTAAAATTTTATTTTCCCATCATAGCTTACGTAGAACGGTAGAAACGTATAATCAGTAAGATTTAAAACGGATTCTTTATAACGGTATATTAGTATTACCTAAACAAAATGTTTTGTCGTCTTGTGTGGTTGTGCACCCTACTACATCATAAAAAATGAAGAACGTTTGAGAGAAACGATAAAGTTTCAGTTTCACTTTCGATTTTAAAGCATCAATTCAGGATTATTTATCAATTATCAGGCTTAATTATTATCAATGTCATGTAAAATCAATTAAGTAATAAAAAATACAAAAAAGAACTTTCAAACTTAAACGTCAGCGTTAAAGAAGTGATCTACAGTACAGAGTATTAAACTATCCGTATAAAAGGTTTCCGTTAATGACGGTTCAAGGTTCGTAAATCGTGCATGCTCTAAGATGACGGTTAATCTAGTCATAGACCCAAGGGGGTCTCATGTACGAAAATAAATGCTATTGGCCGAACCAGGTGACGTCACTTGTAACATTGAGAAGCCTAGCATTTTCCGAACCAGTGACGTCATGTACTACAGTAGAAGGCTGAGTAACAGACCTAGAATCAGACGACGGGTAAATCAAAGCCCCCTTTTCGAGGCAACCTTTTCTAGTCCAAATTTTACCAACCTTGTCATAGACCAAGGTTCCTACCCGTTCTTCGTCTATGATCTAGTCTACAAAAAAAACACGATCGGCTAAATCTTCGACGGAGTCAGACGAACTTCTATCTACGGTTTTTCCTACGTTAATAGCCGCCGGACTCATGAAAGCAAAATTTGTATTTGGAATCTTGGATTATACATGTACTAATACAGATGCATTTATATTTATGATTTATTATTTATGTATGTTCTTCTTTAATTATGGGCAAAATGTTTGTTGTCAGAATTTGTTTTAAATATAATTGTGTATATCATTTGGTATTCGTTAGAAAATTGAATAACCACTGCCTAGAAAATTTACCTACAAGTCATGGGGGCCCCTTTCTTGTGGAGGCCCCGGGCTTTTGCCCCGGTTGTCCCGCCTTAAATCCGGCCCTGCTTGAGTACGGTCCCAGTATAGTAGTCGGAACCGATACGAACATCTAATTTTGAAGCAGAATGTCTCTCGAATGCGACGGGCAAATCAGCCAAGCCCAGACCTTTATCTTCCATCTGACGAATTATTTCTTTATCAGGGACCATGAATAAGGCTCCACAGACTTCAGGCGTTTCCAGGGCTTCAATTATGACCTTGCGATCTCTATCTCGACTGTTCTGGAGCTCCAGACGTACACGGTTTCGCTTTGTCATAATTGGTCTCTTACTGCCGAATGGATGGACGTTGATGGTCTCTTCTCGCAGAATTGGAAGCTGAAGTCGTCTGGACAGATCTTGTTTTATAAAAGACTGTTGACTTCCCGTATCGAGAAGACATCGTACTCGTGCAATTTTGTCCTGTTTGTCATTGGTCGCTATGGCTTCTGTGGTCTGTTACAGAACGGCACCCCTTCTTCGGATGCCATTATCTGACGATCGGACAACTCCGATAGTAACATCCTCGACTTCGTTTCTGTACTGTGCATCTTCGAGCTTGGCTTTGTTTTCCTTCGGTGTACTGGAGTCGCAAAGTGCAGTGTTATGACGCTTCGAGCAAATTTTGCACGATTTTCTCTTCGCTCTACAGTCCTTGGCCTGATGATTGTTTTGCAGACAAATGAAACAGCAACGTTTTTTCGTCACAATATCCTTTCTCTCATTGACGGTAAGATTATTACAGGAACTTGACCAGTGGGTTTTTTTATCACAGAAAAGGCATGGCTTGTCTGGTTTGCTCTGGACATTGGCATTCAGAGCTGCTGTACTTGAAAGTTTTGATTGTACGTGGCGTTTGGGCATAGCGTTAGCGTCTCGTGCATGATGGGATTCCTGGTCGAATCTTGAGGCATAAGTTCGTTCTCTACAAGATATTTCTTTTTGTAGAAAACTCAAAAGATTATCTACTTGAACGATATTTTCTTTATTTTGACGGTGATATGCCAGAGCTAAATCTTCAGGTATTAGGCCTAATATTATATATGTCCCAATAAACCAGAATCTTGACTACTTGATAACCCCAATGATCCAAGACTACGTATTTGTACTTCGCAGGAATCGAAAAGTTTTCTTAGGGCTACAACGTCACTGGACCTTTTAACGGGAACTAGCTTGGAAAATGTTATCATATGGGCATCGATAATTGAAGACTTATCGCCAAATCTTTGTTCTAATAGTTCCACCGCAGTATCGTAGGTTTCTGTGCTAAAGGGCATACCAGCAACGGCTGCAGCGGCGTCTCCCTCCAGGTAAGATAATAAATAATTCAACTTATGTTTTGTCGAGGGCGGCGTCTTAAAATGACTATAGAATCTTGGCCAATCTGAAGGATCTCCTCTGAACTTCCGTATCTCAAGCATGGGTAGTCGTACAGTTTGCCTGTGACTGTTGTTGTATTTAGAACTGGTCGTGGATTTTGCATCGTTCCCATCGTCGCATGAAACAGAATCGCTGTCACTTGTCTCTCTCTGATTTTTATCGAATCCTTGATTTCTCTCGTGACTGTGGGATTGGACTGCTTGTTTCTCTATTATTTTACGCTCGGCTTTACCTTGGACAGAGAGCATCCTGTCTAAATAAATTTGGTTGGCTTGGATCTCTTATTCGAACTCCGTGTCATCGTCCAGGTTTGCTTCAATCTCATTGTCTAGTTTCAGAATCTCTTCTTCTCTAGGAGCTAAACGGCTTAGAAGGTCTTGCAGGACGGTAACGTCTGGTGAAGGATTTTCCAACTCATGATCTATGGAATTAAGTAGCTTCGTTACCACCACGTTTTCGGATAAGTTTCTTGGTCATCTCCGTTACTGTTATCTAGATCTTCTCGTCAGCAATTGCAAATGAACATCGTATTGACTAGCACGGCACAGTTCCCGGGTTTCGGAACCAAATGATGAATATAGTTCGAAGTGTGGGAGAGCTTTCTTATGGAATGTAGAGGCGGACTGAAACACCTCTGGAATGCTAAGGGCAACTGTGGGCTTAAACTAACTTGGACTGCACGTAATTGACTTCTGACGAAATGAGCATTAAATAACTATAACAAAATACATTTATTTACAATTTATCCTTTTATCTATTTCTAATTTAATATTTTAATCGTGATTTTAGCAAGAGTTTTTAAAGTCGTATAATTTTATAAAAAGTATTAACACTGCGAGGCCCTCTTAGGGTCTGAGGCCGTGGGAACGTGCCGCTCATGCCCGTGCCTTAAGACGGCTCTGCATTTAGTGCGATGTCACTAGGTACGATTCTACTTAGGGCAATGTCCCTTGGTACGATGCCACTTTATTAGATGTCATTAGGTGCGATGCCAGTTAGGGCGTTTTCAATTTGTACTATCTTCTCTAATACCTGTCCCTTCTTAGGTGCAGTAAAATGCCCAGGGAACCTATATATCTCCTGTTTCCTCAGCGTAGCTGAGCTTTTTCCTATAATTACTATTATGTACCTCTTTATGAAATAAATAAAACAGTTGTAACGTAAAAATTGGTATATAACGTAAAATTAGGATTAAACACCGAACTTGAAAATTCTAGTTTTAACCAAGATTTGGAAATCGTTTCTAAAAGGATTTTTTATCTCACGCCCTCCTTTACTTCACGCTCGTCACTATAATTGACAGTTCGCCGAGTAGTCTAGAGGATAACGGGCGAATTTATTCGAAATCGTGCACTTTGTGATTAAAGCATAAAATTTGGTGTAAAAATACTTAGTAGTATATAAAATCAATAAAAGATTAGAGCCATTCGCTATCTCTGTTGTGACAGTTTTGACAAGCTGTCAAAGTCACTAGGATATTGCAATCGTAACTTTATGAACAACCCTTGCGAAACGCCTCCTTCGCGCCTTTTGAGCTAGTGAAAAAGACGGGGGTCTGCATATAAAGGTGCTATACGTATAGATTCGCAGTAAAGATTTCGATATTTATAGAGGTTATATATGAATTATTATATTTAAAAAATATTTTAACGGCATATTTAAATTACATTTTTATATTATGCGCGTTTCAATGAAAATTCTATATATATTTGAGACTACTTATAAGTATTTTATTTTAGGAAATTTTAGTTAAATAAAAAAGAACTCGTAAACAGTAATTATGGTGGCTCTTTTTCAATTAGTTTGTTTTTATTTAAAAAGGTTGACAATTATTTATTTAGTTTTATAATATTTTTCAAGTTAAACAGTTATATAATGCACAAAAAATATTTTTAACACCCTCCACATTTACATAGTTCAGTGCATGGTAGATTAGCTTTCATGCATTTACAATTACCGCGGCACCCTTTAACGCAACCGCATTTTATCATCTCTCTGCAGACATCACCGGCGGGTGCTAGAGTCATCCACAGAGGTTGCCATTCTGTACAGCCATTAGATACGTTGACTTTGGTCCACCCAAAGCTTGATGGCTGCGGTAAAATAGGTTCCCTGACTAGAGCTTGTCCCCAGACATGACCAGCTTGGTAAGCAACACGTAATAAGTGTTGTGACAACGCGTCTTCACTGGGCGGAATTAGTTCTATTTCACGGTTTTTCTGGGTGAAAAGACTTTGTCTAGCTTTGTTTACCGTCTCATCAGAGCTACACCGATCGTACATTAAAACTACGAATCTCTGTAGTATAGGTAAAACGTCCTTAAGAACCGATCTAAGAGGACACAACGCTAATTGTTTAAATGCGGAAGTAGCTTCTTGATACGCCTTCCATGTTGTCCAAGCTGTTTTCTTTCCTTTTCCATTAAAACATGAAGTGGTGTCGCATCCTGTTAGTGCGTGGAAAGCCGGCAAGGCTTCAGATTTGTCTGCGCCTAGTTTTCTTGATATTCTTGTGACGTCTATGTAACGGAAATCCTTTCCAGAGCCAAACGCGATAATCAAACGCTCGCAAGGAATTTTATTCCCAAGACTAATACCTAGAACCAAGACATCGGTGTCCACCGTCCTATTCAGAATGCATTTGCATCCTTGTTGCGCTCCGTCTAACGCGTGTAGAAACATCCTGGTGTCGGCTTCCTCGTGGGAGCAAGGCGAAAGGCTGGCAAAATTAGCTTGGATGGAGCTAAGAACATCTTCGCCGTTCGTAATATACAAAACTCCAGGATATTGAAACTTGACGGCGTGACTACTCAAAAAATTAAAAAGTTCTTTCTTGTTTTCGTTATCCCTTAGAAAGTTTTGCCAGTTTTTTGGCAAATCTTTGCGCCCGTCGACTCTAATTCTAATGCCTTTCCCACGGTTTTTTCTCGTGCCCGCTTTAAGGCTATTCTCTATGTATATGTCAAAGACTACGTCAACACGACAAACGGAACTGGTAAACTGCGCTGTTATGTATTTAGAAAAAACCACTGCGTAATCAAAAAACGTTTGGGCAGTTCCTGGCTTTATCATGTTTACGATCGCCGCTCCATCAATAACAACCATTTCGGATTCGTGAGATGAATTTATCTCCTCTTCGTCCAACAACAATGCTTCTAAACAATAAATTAAGTCGCTTTTATTTCCGAATCTCATATTCCCGTTGTTGGACAGTGACGGCGGAAACGCTTGATTTTCGTGCTGAAAAAACACGTCAAGATCGCCAGTCCGTACTTGAGACGCAATATATAGCCTCGAAAATAAATTTCGGTCACTTTTCACGGCTGATATTTGAAGTTGATCATTTGATTTTTCTTTAAGCGGAGGTCTGCCGAAAAGAGGAAATTTGTTTTTCTTCAAAACATCTGAAATTTCTACGCTGCAAAGGACAAGACGCTTCAGAAATAGCTCTTTGGATTGGAGTTCCCCAACAGTTTTAATTTTTTTTAAAGAAATTGCTGTTTTATTGTCCATAATTTGACGTGTATCCAATACCAGTAAATCTTCACCCACATCGGCGAAAGGATTTCCCATATCATTCAAGATCGATACGAGTGATTGAACTCCTTCCAAAAATTTCTTCTGGAAAGCTTGAGTATCCTCGTGGTGACATGTCTGGTTCTTAAAACTTCGCTTGTCAATTATATTTTGAAATTCATGAACAATTCGACACATTTCTGGTCCAGCTACCATCCATCGTAAGAGAGACGTAGGTCTTTCAGTAAGACCTATGGCCCCTCCATCGCCTTTGATAAAAGCATTATTTTGTTCGTGCGTTTCATCTAGCGGCATCCTTGAAAACGGTCTTGTGGTTTTATTGAAAGTAAATTTTCCCTTGCAGAACTCATCAAACGTTTTTGGGTGTTTATCTTGGAGCGAAACCATGTCTCTTAAGTGAAGAGACACAACCCTAGCATAATTTGAATGATCGAGAGAGTGAAAAAGCCATTGAATATTTTTCAACGCCTCAACGTATAGTCGAAAGTCACCTTCGTGGACAGCTCGGTCCCATGTAATAATAATAAAAAATAATAATCAGCTAGGCTAATACCCAAGGCACCACCCTAGGCCTAAGTCATCATGCGACTTTTAAGCCCTTAATTCAGGTGGCCGGGTTACAATGCGTAGGAGGGTGGTGGCAAGCCCTGCATGCCACGAGATCGAGCCAACAGCTCCCTACACTAACTATTACCGTTAACCTATACAAGTTTTTAAGGAAGGGGAAACCGAAGAACTCGGGGGAAAACCCCTTAAACCAGTGGGGAGAGAACTTGCAAACTCAACGCAGAAGGAGTTGTTTCGAGTTTTCACCCAGTGCCACAAGCTGGGATCGAACCCGGCTCCTCTTGCTGCGAGGCGAAAGTGCTAACCACTCCGCCACCCCAATGTTGATAGTTTGATTTTATTTCAAATTATTTCAACAGCCTTTTAAAGGCTAATTAACTATTAATAGTTAATTTTTCCAAAAAGCATTTTTCATGGCTAGCTAACTATTAGTAGATATATATTTTGAAAGTCTTTCTCGAATTATAAGTAGTTTAGTCTTTTCTGTTCTAATATTTTAGCAAGAGCGGACTTCTACCTCCTCGAGGTTTAAAGAAGCCCTAATGCGCTTGTTTAAAATATAAACACTTAGCTAAATGACTAGTTGATAGTTTGATTTTATTTCAAATTATTTCAACAGCCTTTTAAAGGCTAATTAACTATTAATAATTAATTATTCCAAACAGCCTTTTTCAAGGCTAGCTAACTATTAGTAGATATATATTTTCCAAACCGCCTTTGTCAAGGCAAATTACTATTATTAGTTATTTTTCTAATATCTTAGAAACTTAGTCTTATTATTTACTAAGATAAATATTCCTCGAGAATTAGAAGGATTTTAGAGATACATTTTAGATAATTATATCCGGTAAATTTAAGTATTGACAAATTAAAAAAAATTGTAGAAATGAGTGGGAGAAAATTTCCGTCCGGAAGCCAAAGTCGCAAAAAGCGAAAAGCCAGTCAAGAATTTTTAAATTCTCAAAAAGGGGCTCTAAATAAGTACTTCAAAACTTCAATTCCAGTCTTAGAACAAACTCAATTAAATGCAATTGCGAACAAACTTGACTTACCAACCACTACTGAATCTTTAAAAAATCAACTTTCCCACAACGAAAACAAATCGCTAGAATCCGAACCAAAACAAAATAGTACTGACAATAAAATAAGCTCATTGAAGGACGCTATCGGGGTTCATGTTGAAAGTAATCTTTCAACTAATAAATCGAACTATGTTATAAATAAACATTCTATGTTGCATACGAGTCAAAATGTTTTCGATAAAGTTGTAGAAGGCATTGAAGAATCAGTTATTGATAATATCTTAATAGGAGCTCCTAGTGAAAGTGAATCAAACAATTCAAATGACATTGCACTTTCATTTGTCGCTTCCAGGAATTCCCGAGAACTCCATGAGAATAGCAGTATCGTGCACCATTTAACTCCTGCTCTATCTGATTTAAATGCAACTCAAATTATTCCTGACATTAGTATCGACATGGATTCTCCACTCACTCAACCAAGGCTCTTATCATTTCCCCAAACGATTATTAGGGGTCAAAAACGAAGTTTCAATAGTATTTATTATGTAAAATATCCCTTTTTGGAATATTCTGTAGAAAATGACATGGTATACTGTTTTTGCTGCCGTCATTTTCCAAGCAGTGGTAAAAAACATATTTCACAACTGGTTTTAAAAATTGGAAAAATATTAATGAGAAATTTCACGAACATTTTACTTCCGAGAAATCGACCCATAAATTAGCGGAAACGAAGTACATACATTTTTTACAGTCTAAGAAACGAGGAGCTATAACTTCACACCGTTTAGATACTATTCGAAACAGAGAAGTTTTATCCGCCCATGTGCAAATTGTTTTAACATGCGCTCAACAGGATATCGCGTTAAGAGGGCATCGAGAGAACGACGATCAGCAAAATCGTGGAAATTTCATTGAAGTCCTAGAATTGTTAAAGCGCATTTCACCTGACTTAAAGAAAAAAGTAGATAGCATGCCCAATGTAGCAAAATATGCCCACGGATCAATACAAAACGAGCTTATTAACACTAGTGGTGCACTTGTTCAAAGAATGATTATTCAGGATATTAATGATTCGGGTGGTTTTTACGCAATAATTGCTGAAGAAACTAGGGACAAAGGCGGTGTAGAACAACTAAGTGTTTGTGTTCGATTTACCACCACTAAGGGAGAGGTTCTTGAAAGGTTTTTGTCTTTTGTTGATTTACATAAATTTGACGCTGAATCTTTATCTTCCGCGATTATTAATATTCTTTTATCAAATGGGTAAAAAATATCAAACTGTGTAGCGCAAACATATGACGGAGCGAGTGTAATGAGTGGAAGTAAGTCGGGAGTGAACATTAGGATTAAGGATGCTGTGGGTGGGATGTGTCCATATGTGCACTGTTACGCCCATCGCCTAAATTTAGTTTTGGTGGATACCTGTAAGAATGTACCAATAATTCGTGAAACACTTGGTTTGTTACGGGCAATTTATACATTTCAAAGTAATTCGTCACTTCGAAGTGAGTATTTTCAAAAGGCCCAAAAAGAGCTTGAATACGATGTAATATTAAAATTACCCCAGAGTTGTGACACTAGATGGTCCAGTAAAAAAAATGTATACATTTTTTTAGAACTAGATATAATGCTGTAGTTTTAGCTTTAGAAAACTTAATTGAAAGTGGCAAATCTGAGGAAGCAGCCGAATGTAGAGGGTACCATTCCCAGCTTCAAAATTTCAGCATTTTATTAATGGTCGTAGCATTAGATGAGATTTTAGGCGTAACAAATGTGTTGTCTGAATATTTGCAAAATCCAAAAGTAGTTATAACTCAAGCCGTAGCAATTTGCGGTGCCACAATAAAAAAGTTAGAAACAGACCGAAATTCTGAAAGATTCGATCAAATTTGGGATGTTGCGAAACAATTAGCTCTCTCAGCCTCAATTCCAGTACCAGAAAAGAATAGTTCCGTCAAAGTACCCATGAAAAGAAAAATTATGCAAAACTAAAGGTTAAAAGGTACCATAATAACGGGTACTATAGGAAGTCGGGAAACGGAGTTCAAAACTATTGGCGACCAACTTAAAGCAACTTATTTTGAAATTTTAGATAGATTCGTATTAGAAATGAAAAAAAGATTGTTAGAAAATTGTTCTATTTATGAAGAACTTTGCGCATCAGACCCAAATTCGAGCGAGTTTTTGAACGTTGAAAAAATTACTGCGTATTGTCAAAACTACAAAAGATTTAATTTTGAAATGGAGTCTCTGAAAAATCAGGTCAACGTTGCTAAAATGTTATTTAGTACCAAAAGCGGTGAAAACATAAACACAGAAAGTTTGCAAACGCAGCTTGAAACCAATGAATATCTTAAACCTCAAAATTTTCAAAATGTTTCCGATTGCTATAAATATTTATTGACATACGAGCAGGCATTCCCAGATCTCGTAAAATATTTCCAAATTGTATTATGCATACCTGTTGCTAATACTATTTCAGAGCGTAGTTTTAGTACACTTAATAGACTCGAATCATTTTTAAGAACAACAATGTCTGAAAATCGATTAACAAATTTAGCCTTGCTCTCTATAAATAGAGATTTATCTAATAGGTTAAGAGACAATCCTTTGTTGGTTGTTGACGAGTTTAGTAAAAAAAAGAGAAGAGTGCAATTTATACTTTGAGTTAAATTTTCAAATTTTTAAATATGTAGAAGCTATAAGAGACATATTGGAGGGCAAGCCACAGCTGCCACCAAATTATAAGGGGTAACTAAAATGGTAAGGGCCACAAAATTCTTAGGGGCCACAAAATATTTAGCCCACCCGTGAAAAAACCTTAGCGCCGCTACTGCTTCTCAGGCCATCGCCATTGGATTTCTTTGGCTAATTTGAAAAGCGGCTGGTCGCAAGCAATGACCGGTACTTGCCCAGGGTTTAAAATTGCAGTCGCTTTCTTTACAACATCCATTGAATGACGAATCATTGCGACGGATTTTGAATCGTCTGGAAATAATGGCAATATAGCAGACGTTGCCAAAGGGTATTCTAAACTTTGAATATTTCTGTTAGCATGCTACCCCGCCCCTAGAGACGTGAATATCAGTTTCGTTACCATCTTCAATAGTTTTTGTGACGTGTTTGCACCATTTGAGCTCCTCTTCTATAGCTTTGTGTATTAATGGGATGTTTGTGTTAAAGTAATCAGCTAAGCCGGGAATTGTTGGTATTATCGAGCGTTTTTTTCGTAACAGGAATTGGTGGTATATCCGTGTAGTCCAATGGTAGCATGGCAATTTTTTTTCCTGTTTTTGCAACTTGATCCAAACGATTCTGTGGTGTACCGACGTTTCCAAGTTCAGGATGTTGAAATAGGGATATGCCGGTTCCGTGAAATGAAGATTGTGAGCTTGTAGCGGTTGGATTATGGTCAATATTGTCAACGGCTGAAGTCGTGAAAACTCCAATATTCAAGGATTGAGGGCATACAGCCCCCAGGTTTTTAAAATGATTTACAGCTGCATTTCCAAGATCAGTGGAGCATTGTAGTACACGATCGTAGCTAACGGATAATCCTAGTCTGTAAAGTGTTTCCACGATAGTTTTAGATCTGGTTTTCGAATGTATCATCGTGCCCAAGAAAAGCGGTAGAGGAACTTCATTTTCTTCGCTGTGCCTTGAAACACTTGATGAACCCGGTTTTAAGGAAGTGTTAAAGGCAACTAATTGAGATATGGAGAGACAGGGTTGAGAAAAATAATTTGCCTGAGTTTTTATGTTCGATCCACGGATAATCATTGTGATGAGTGTTATTAAAGAATCACGGCATCACTTTGACAATTTTCGTAAAATTTGCCGTCGAAGGACGTAGTTGGCTTTTTTAATATGTCTCTTCGCACGATGCTCGCGGCGCGTGATAAGATTACGGTTTCACTTTCGTCATCAAGAAGACAAGCGGACTTCAGAGATTTTACAATGTTTTCTTTAGCGGAAAACAAAATTTCTCTTCCTTCTCGGTGAGCTTGAAGTTGGGGGAAAAAACTTAAGATTTTGTTTTTAAGCCGTGTTGAATGTATATCGGAATTTCCACCTAGTTGATTAACTCGCTCGTCGAAAAGTTTTTTTTAACTCGCTGAGTATTAAGACACTCCTCTGGGTCAAGGTAGTTTGAACGTAAGAAAAAAGTTCGGCGAATGCTGTTTTGTGGAAAATGTCGGTAGCTTCTTCTTTGGTTGTTTTAGATATCCCTCTTTCCGGGTTATATAGATGAGTTAGGCAATTCCTGTGATATTTTGCTTCAGTGGCAATCATATCCCCATGACTTAATTTGGCTATTAATGGTTGATCTTCTAAAGCTATCTTACTTTTTGGTCAAGCTCAAAGGTTGCCGCTTCGTGCAATGGTTTTCCAGGAGATTCGGGTTCATCGCAGAAGAGGCACTTTGCAACTTTAATCTCTTTTACTGGGCGAGTGGTTCTGGTGAATTTTTTTGGTTTAGGACATGATGCTCCCTCATCCTTATACGCTCGTTTAACGGCTCTTGTCAGCTCCTTTTTGTTGAATTTAAGGCTACACGATTTATGGAATTTTGCGCCTTTTGATAATAACGTCTCTTCTAAACCAATTCCTAATTCATCCAAACGACTTATATTTAAATTGAGAGGCAACGAATCGGAAACATCACGGAATGCCAGCAGACTTTCAGAAATTGTTTTGTAACCAGCACCGTTAAATCTATTTACAAAATCACTTGGGCAAGTCAATTTGTCAACGATTATCTTTTGGCACAAAAAGCATATATCCCAGTTTATTGGCTTTTCTTTTTTTTTACTCAAAGAATCATCTTTCACTAAAACAAATTTGCTCATGATATTGCAGTCATATAAAATCCAGCTTGGAAAAAATTACACGAGCTAATCTGCTTTTTTTATTTCAATTATTTTAACTATTGGACGAGCTATGGAATAATACGTGTTTAAAATTTTCTGCAAAGTGTGCATCAGACAATTGAAACACAAAAGCACCATGGAAATCTACCCTTTCCCCACGGGGCAAAGTGCATCTTTCAAAATTCCAGGAAATATTTTTCTTTCGATTGACCATCACCGGACCAGGTGTTTTTTGTGGTGCAATATTTAAAATCATACTGAGAAATTTTGGACTTTTAAACTGTTTTCATGTAAAATATTTTTTGGGAACTAGAAAAAAACCTCAAATCAAATAACAATAGAAGCTACGTGTCATCCTATCCGTAAATAACTGACACTAGTATACTAAACATGTCTGTTTTTGTACTCTTTAGCGATAGTAAATAAAATGTGAAATATTAATATAGGCCTACATAAAGTAAATTAAATACAACAAAGTAAAACCAAGAAAAATAAAATTAAGTAAGCTAACATAACATAAAATAAAATTAAAAGCCATTTAACTTTAATTATAGTGCAAGATGTTTGATTTTTAATTAGTAAAATATAATAAATATATTTTGTTTAAATCTCAATAAATAGTTATTAAATATATAGAAGATGAAAATTAACCTTAAACTTTTTAAATAAAACAATTAACATAAATATAATTTTCATTAAAACGAGCATGATAACATAATATAATAGTAGAGAATAATCATATTTGAACCCTTAAGCCTCGGTCTATCAACCCAACAAGTTTGGACACGATCGAACAAGCTCGGCCCGAGATATCGGCGGTAATATGTGACCCCACCAAATACTGACGCTTATTCACTTTTGATATCGTTTTTTTATTTTTTTCGTTTTTTCGCCGTTTAAAATGCTAATTAGTTATTTGCGAGATGGGGAAACGAATTCGCGACCTTCGCTTTATACCCTTGGCAACTTTTGGCCCCACCCAAAATACTTTAAACAACTAATAAACGAATCTAAAATGTCGATAAAAACTATTTCTATAAATGATAATTCTTTTGACATTTAAAAACCAAAGGATATGTGTAAGCGTAAGACGTCTCAAAAATCGAGCTCTTTAAAGGTTAAAAAAATGAAGTTATTTATGGGGAAACCAGAAATTAAATGCAAATCTCCTACCGAGAACCCTTGTTATTACGAGGAACCATGTCGCAAACACGCGTTTGATTTTATAGATAGTTTTAAATTTAGTGTTAAATGCTGGGTTTGTCAAGCATTATTTCTGGAACGAAGAGTTTTTAAGATGCATCTGATGAATCATTTGACATCTAGTTATTCTAATAAAACACTTCTTAATATTGATGTTTGCGATTGTCTTCATTCAAATCAACCGAAATACACAAGCGAAGAAGAAATATTAGACGACCAAATTATTGATTATTTGAACGAGTTTAACGTAAAAAATCAAGAATGGTTAGACGGGTTTTGATAATGATAATGGAACTCCAAAGAAAATTCATCGTAAAAAAAAGACAACTGGTATTAAGTCCGAAGAAACTTTAAATTCAACAATGAAACCAAATGTTGTATTTCCACCGGACTTTGTCATGCCATCTGATGAGCAGATGGAAGCTATTATCTTTTTTCAAGAATATTGTAAAAATAATAAAATTTTAAGTCTTAATCAAGTTGAAACGCCCAAGAGGTTTTGGAAAATCTTGAAAAAACTTGTCAAATGATTGAAAATATGTGAATAAATTTGTTTTTCTAATAAACATATTGTTCTTATTTTTCCTACGTAAAAATAGATAATTTTAACTCTTTCGTGTTAAGGTTTAGCGTGGTAGATCGGTAGCGTTGCAGGATGTTAATCAAATAGTTTCAAGTTCAACTCCCAATCCTTTCGATCTATCACGCTAAATCTTTTATTAATATAAAACGAGATGTCGCCCAACTAAAACTATCATTATAAAGATGTCAAGTTTCGTACGCATCACCCGATATTTATCCGGAAAATACACCTTCTACCTTTAAAGTACAGTTATCAAAACCTTTAAATTTTAACAATGAAAAATGGGCTTGTGCATTAGCAGAGATAATTCTTCCTGAAACTTATTCAAATATATAAAAGGAGTATTCGCATTTCCAAGTAGGGCACGTGTCAGATGTTATTTCACCCGAAGAAAATCAATGGGATTATATTAAAATTGAAATTCCGCCCAAACGTTACGAGGGTGATCTAGATCGAAATAAGAATACTATTCCAACATCTCTTCAAAATAATATACTTAACGAGTTTGCTAAAGCTATTGAGGCCAATCAAACACTTAAAGGAAAAATACATATGAATACGGTAAAAGTAGATGAAAACGAAGATAGTTCAAAATTAAAAATACAGTTACAAAAAGATGTGCAAGTAAGAATACCTCAAGCATCGCCCCTAGCTTCTGTTCTGGAATTTCGAGAAAATGATTTTATCGACAGTGATTATCTTTCTAATTATCCACTCTCGAATCACGCCAAAACTATTTCTTTAACTTACGCAACAAATTTTATCGAAGTACGAATAAAAAAAGCGTTAATTGTGAATAAATATCAACAAAAATATTTACCACGACAAATTCCCGTGGAAGAAATCCAATCACAACCCAGGAGGAAAAAAACAGAAAATTAACAAGAAACCGAAACTAAAGCTAGAAGTAAAACAAGAAGAAAAACCAAAACTTGAACCAAAACTAAATTTAGAAGAAAAGCCAAATCTGAAACCAGAAGAAAATCTAAACAACATTTTACCAACAGAACCTTTAATTCCAAATATTAATGGAGACGTCAACCAACCAGAAGTTTTAAATCCTTCCGAAGAAAATAATTTACCAAGTTCTCTTCCAATAGCAGTTAATCTACCATCTCAGCCTGTTATTAAACAAATACAATGGAATAATTACGCAATTGTGTTTGAGGCGGGCAGATATGAGGGAGAAAGACAATATAATAATGAAATTCAACCATTCACATTACACTTAATTATACGCGATTTATTAGAACGATGTAAACCGAGACTGTCCAGTTTGATGGATTAAAAACCGCGATATCGTCCGATGATGAAGATAATTTATATTTTAATTTAGAAATACCGGTAGGGATGAAAATTAAATTTCAAAATCCATTAGCAGATCTTTTTAAAATTCCACCAGACATTTATTTTACGGGTATTCAAAAATTTGGCCCGTTAAATAATTTAAATAATATTACTTTTAGTTCGAGCAAGAATTTTATCGACATACGTATTGAGACTACAAAAATACCGCAATTTGAGCAGGAAGATTGGGCTTTCTACTCTGTATGAATTATCCAACCTTTTTTATTTGAAGGTCAGAGAGATGATTTTGGAAATATTATCCCATTATCTTTGCATAGGCAATTAAAAAACGAAATTCAACAGGCGACAAACTTCCCCCCTTTAAATCGGTTCGAAATTAGTTACGTAATCGAAGAAATAAATCGAGGTCATTACTTAAGAATTTCATTCCCTCGAGACCTACAGGCGGCCTTCACCGGGAGCTTAGCAAATATTTTTAATATAAACGCGCCAGAATTTCAAGATGGTGTAATTAGCAGTCAAAATCCTTTAAAAGTGTATGAGGAAAAATTTATGTCAGATGAGGATTCGGTTATAGATTTTAGGTATAATAAAAATATTCCAATTGAACCGCCTAACTGGGAAAATGACAGTTATACGTTTGAACGTAATTATTACGAGGCTAATAAGGATTTAAGCGGGAATTTTAAACCGTTATCTCTTCATTTCAAAATTTTAAAGGAACTTCAAAGATATTTTGATTCGCATGTTTCTCTTAAAGCTGGATTTTTTATTTTCAAAGAAAATGGAAAATATTATTTTCAAATTGAGTTAATGAGTGGGTTGGAAATTAAAATATTTGGACCTCTAGCAGACCTCTTACAAATTGAGTACAAAATAGATTATATTTCCTCAGTTTATAAAAGCAAAGCATTAGACCCTCTTCAAATTAGATTAGAATTAGATAATACGGTTAATTTTATAATTTTTCGAAACGATTTAAACAGAGTTGAGAATAGTCGACGACAAAAACGTGATATTGATTTCCACAATTACTAACAAGGTAAAAATAATAAACTAAATGTTGTAGACAAATTCCATTGTCGAATTCCAAGGGGCGTTTACCACACTATTGAAGATGTTTTAATTGCAATTAAACACTCATAACCACAACAGAACTGGGCTAAATTCGATTTTAATTTAAATTCAGATTCGACAGTTTCAGTTAAAGGATTGGGTGGAAACAGTTTTTTAACCTTTCCAATAGATAACCCCAAACTCGGTCCAATGTTAGGATTTGCACCCAATCAAATCGAAAGACCTCTTTTTAACGAAATTAGTATGTACCCCGCAGATCTCAACCACGGAATATCCGGAATTTATGTCTATACAAATATTATACAACCTGTAATTACAGGTCACACCAACACACCCCTGCTGAGAATTATCAAATTAAACGAAAATAAAAATCGAGCACAAGTTGAAAGATTTCATTTCTTAGATTATTTTCCAATACTCTATGATCAAATACAAACTAGAAATTTCTTTAAGGTCGGATTACGGTGAACTCCTGCCATATAAGACAGGAAAGAGTATTGTTAAATTAATATTCAAAAGACTGGATTCTTAGTCTAAAGTACACTTAAAACAAGCTCATCATGGAAAGATATTATAATCATTATGTACAAACAGGCCGTGGCTATAACGTATTTCGAGGAAGTCAATATCAAACTGGTCGTGGATTTGGGTCAATTTTTAAAAGTTTAGCAAGATTCGTAACACCTCTTTTTCGACCCGTAGCTAAATCACTCGGTATCCAAGGTTTGGTTATGGGGAAAAGAATAATGGACGATGTTGTAGCGGGTCAAAATTTTAAGGAGTCGTTAAAAAAAATAGTAAAATTGCCGGAACAAATCTTTTAAATAGTCTCGGTGATTCCATATTAAATACACAGAAAGGCTCTGGAGTTTGGAGAGGACACAAGCGCAAATCAAAATTACGCAATAAAACAAAAAAACGACCCAGAACCAAATCCGATTTTCTTGACTAAAGTATTATGCCTCAATTTGAATCTATGTGTTCGGAGCTAGAGCTTTTTAACGAACCTTTGTTTAATGGAAATATTGAGGGGAATAAATTTGTAGATTATTTCCCTATAGCTCCCTTGTCTAATGCTACACAGATTGATTTTTCTATCCCCGGGGGAGATTATTATATCGACATGTCGAACTTAATGCTTAAAATTCGAATTCGTGTTAAAAAAGAACAAAACGGTATTTTAATAGATATACCTGCAGCCGAAAAAATGTCTCCCTATGTAATCTTCAATTGCATTCTATTTTTAGTCAAATAGACGTATTTATGAATGAGACTTTAGTACAATCTAGCAACAACTGCTATCCGTTTTTAGCATATTTAGCAACAGTTTTAAATTTTGATAAAGGAGCCAAACAATCTTACAAGTCCGCCGAAGGCTATTACGAAGACGGGTTTGCGACCCAGCGTTAGCGTTTGAAGATGTTAATAAAGATAAACAAAACAATGGAATTTTAAAAAGAAGTAAAGATATTGCAGGATCGAAACTTTGTGAATATATGGGTAGACTTCATGTTGATTCTTGTAAAATAGACAAATTTCTTTTAAACAAAGTTAATTTAAGAATTCGACTCTTGAAAAATTCCGATGAATTTATAATTATTTCCCAAGAAGATGTTCATAAGAAATATAAATTGATTGTCGAAGATGCCATTCTCACGGCTAAGCATATTCTTGTAAATCCAGATCTCCAGCTGGCACATAATGCGATACTTCATAAACAAAGAGCTTTGTACGATCTAACACAAACTGTTGTTAAAACTCTGACAATCTCAGCAGGCGCGAGCGATTTCGTGAAGTCAAATATATTTTTAGGTAAAATTCCAAATCGGGTAATAATCGGAATGGTAAACAATTCTGCTTACAATGGCGTCAGTCAAGAAAACCCCTTTCAATTTAACCATAATAATCTCTCGTTCTTACAACTTTCATTAGATGACCAGAATGTCCCAGAAACTGCTCTAACTCCAGATTTTAATAAAAACCTCTACACTAGGTCATATTATTCACTATTCTCGGCAATGGATTTAATCGGAAATAACTCTGGTAATTGTATTGATTACGAAAATTATAAAAACGGTAATACATTATTCGCGTTTGATTTAACTTACGACTCCTCGGCGAATTCTAACAATATCTCAATTCAACGAAATGGTAGTTTACGGATGGTAATGAAGTTTGCTTATTCAAAACATAATTATTATTGGAGAATACGAAAACCGATTTGTCATTAACCAAGAGCGTCAGGTTACTTATATTATGGAATAAAAAACAATCAACGAGGGCAAAGAATGTTTAGTTGCTTCGTGAAATCGTAGTGGTAAAGATGTCTCGAACTCACAGTCTCTCGCCTAAACAAGAAGTATCGGTGATAGGTTATGTCAACCCATCCATCAAAATTTACAGACTAGACACTTGCGCCGAATTTGAACTGAGTTTGGAAGCCTGGCAATCTCTATTCACATTTGAAAAGGAAATAACGGATTTTTTGAAGACCAAGTTGCTAGTTTTCACACCTGGCTTCCTCTTGAAGGATCAAAAATAAAAATCGACTGTTTCAAGGGACAAAAGGAAAAACTCGTGGATGTACGATCTTGCGCAAGAGGAAAAAACCATTTGTATCATCTTTTTTATTCAACAAATTATGGTTTTACTCTCAACCAAGCAGGGTGGAAAAGATTGAAGCATTGTAAACATGCAATTGATCAGGAGATTAATTTAATTTTGTCGGCAAAAAATATTATGCGTGACATAATTGTACATGAGCTCACGGATAAAATGTTTGAAATTACCGAGAATTGTGAGAATCCGCATTGTAAATCTTCGATTACTCACGATGTCTCTTGTAAACTAGGATTTAGCACAAATTTTGAAGACCGAGTGGAAAATATGATATTATTAGCCATTCCACAATTAAATTTTGATCATATTGTTGTTAGATTCCAAAAGGAATTTGGCCTTGACCCCTTAATAGTAGAAAGTCAATTATATTTTGATATTGTACAAAATGTTTCAAACTTAAAATGTGATTTAATTTATTAAAATAAAAACTTTTACTATAGACTGTTTTTATTATTGCTATACATACATTTAAAGATGGTGGTGTCAAAAACAGACAAACATTACGATGTTGAAAACCCATACAGTTATTCTAACAGTATTACATTAAGAAAACCTTTTCCCAAAATTTCGGAAAAATAAATTAAAAATTTTCTCAACAAACAACCAACTTACACACAACACAGAGCTAGGAGATTAAATTTTAAACGTAACAAATTATATGTAACAACTATTGACGAGACATTTATGGCCGATTTATTAGACCTCCCTCTTTTACAAACTTTTAATAATAATTACCGCTTTACAATATTAGTTCAGGACATTTTAAGTAAATTCATTTTTATTCATCCAATAAAAAATAAAACCTCGAGCGAGATTGTGAAGGCCTTTAGAGAGATTTTCAAAAAACGAGTACCTGTTAATTTATGTACCGACGCAGGGTCAGAATTTAGAAACGCCCCATTTCGCGCTCTCTTAAAGCGTTATAACATACACCATTACCTCACATATTCCAAGAAAAAGGCCTCTATGATTGAGAGACTTGTTCGCACGGTAAAATCTAAAATTTTTAAAATAATTACCAAGACCGGCGATTTACATTACCTTAATAAACTACCATTAATTGCAAAATCTTATAACGCTCGAAAACATTCAACAACGGGAATCGCGCCTAAAGATGTCAATAAAAACAATGAATCGGTAATTTGGAAAAAAAATATGGTAATCTTAGCATGATTGGGAAGCCAACTTTAAAAATTGGGGATAAAGTTCGATTAGCCGTTGCAAAATCAACATTTGATAAAGCATACAGGGGAACGTTTACAGCCGAAATATTTGAAATTCATAGAGTGATTACGAGAGATCCCTGTATGTATATTGTGAAAGATTTGACAGGCAATATAATTAAAGGGGGTTTTTACGCTCAAGAAATGGTTAAAATTCAAGTGTAGAGCGCTACAGTCTTTATTCAACATTTTGTTAACCATGGGTTAAGTACACGTTCTCCTGGGTCTCGCGATCGTAATAATTGGTGTTAGCGCCACCATAGTGTCATCCGCGATGAAATTAAAAAAACGAAGTCCCGAATATAGCCTAGACATTGGAGTTTGTGACAAAGCATACGATCTAGGAAGAGACACGTACCTCGTAAAATGTAACGAGACTTTCGACGTGCGACATTTTAAGAAAGAAGACGGAAGTTTGAAGCCATCTATCAGGGGAATCAACTTAACAAAAGATCAATATGAAAAATTATGCATTTTGACGGTGACGTGAAAGATGAACACTAATCAAATCCAATCTATACTTAAGTGTGACCCACGATCGAGAGATAAATTTATCGGAGTGTTTCCCGCTAACAGATTACCAAAAGTTCCAATTAAAAAAATCATATTGTTTCGTAGTTAATACCGACCCTGATACGCTTCCAGGGTCTCATTGAACGGCTGTTTACAAATCGGGCGACACTCTGGACTTTTTTTGTTCTCTAGGAAGATCACATCATGACAATGGATTTTTGCTAGAACGATATAGCAAGCGTATTCGATACAATACTCATAAATTTCAATCAAATAAAAGCCAAAACTGCGGACCTCATGTAATTTATTTTCTAACCTCGAGATGTATGGGGATTTCTTACAGTAAAATTATTAACGAATTGTATAATTTCGATTTAAAAAGAAATGATAGTTTAGCGTTGTTGAATATATGTATTCATTTGATGAAAGAGTGGAAGCGAAATAAATCGATTTGTTTAGAATAAAAAAAAATGTTTATTTATTTCATACATATTTATTGTTACACATTTTTATTATTTTTGCCAGCGAGTAGGAGCCCTGGTTTGTCGTTTTGGCCTGGGAGACTTTTTAGGGGATGGTGATTTTAATTTTTTTGCGGGGATATTAGAACGCCACCAACAGCACCCTCCTCAGAACCTAGCTCTCGATCCCAATCATCTTCCTTGCTTAAACGGCTTCCAATATCGGAATTTTCTAAGTATTCTTCAAATATTACATTTTCTTGATTTAATCGTTTTTGCATTCTATCATCAATAATTGTCTTTTGTTGCTTAACAATCGGTGTAGATGATTTCCTTTTCCAAGAATCTACAGTCTTTAAGAGACTCGGGTATTTTTTCAATTTAACTTTTATTGAATAAATTGGCAATTAAAGGAACGATAAATCCTAGTAGGGCCGGTATGAAGAACCCCGTACATTTCTGAATTATTAAAGCACGCTTCCTTTTTTGTGAAATTTTCGGACTGGCCAAAAACCGTATTGTTTTTTTATATTTAGATAATTGTTTTTTTTTTGGCTTTAGATAATACAATTCCACCCTCTTTCAAGTTTTTGCAAACGGTCTGTAAGGCTTTTAATTGCGTTGGAGAACTGTTAGCTAATAAATTTTTACGTATCCCTCCTTTAGATTTATACAATAAATTTAAATATGGATAGTGTGTTTTAAACCTGTCAGAGGGATTTGCAATAGGAGTCTTTTTTTTACGTACTGTCTTTTTTGGAGCCATTGTCTTTAATGAAGTTGCCAATAATATAGTAAATTATTTATTATTGGAAAAAACTACCATTTGTGGTCCGTTTTGATTAAATGTGTACGATCTTAATCGTAAGTTATCTGGAGTGGTGACAGATGTGTCTATAAATAGGGAATTGTAAGGTTCGCTAGAAGCCATATCGTAGGCTATTTTAATTATTTTTGTATTATTGGGAGATATTTGATTGGCTAAATATTGAATTTGACTTAAATCTCGAGGAGATTTAAACAGATTTAGATATGACATATTAAGAGAGATTAAACGAGATTGTTTCCCTCGAGGAAATAAGGTTTGTGAGATTAATACGACTGAAATTTCATAATGATGACTGTCGACGGTAACCAATTTAGCAATTTGGTCATTTTTGTAAAGTTCATCTGCTAGATCATCAATAATAAGTAAGGAATTTCTATTTGCTTCCCAAAACTCGCTCTCCATCGGAGGTAGTCCTTGAATAAACTCTATATCGGTTAAAAGTTGAGATAAAACCTGGTAACCTGATTGCCAAACCGAATAACAATAAATAATTTTAATAGGAGGTTTATCGATTAATTCATTCCTCCATCTAATTAGTGAGTTCGTCCAAAATGATTTGCCTGACATAGTAGGCCCTGACACCATCATTCGAAACGGTGAAAGAAATTTTATATAAGACATTACTGTTTAAACAAAGACAATATACTACGTATTTTGTTAGTAAATTGACTGTTTTATAGAATATATGTAAAAATAATCAAACACATTTTAAATTTAAAAAATTATTTTATTAAAGTATAATATGTCTCTTATCAAAAACCATTCCTTCACCAGTTATATAAACTTTCAAAAAATAACATACAAAAATAACATTTTTGAATAAAAAATAAATAATAATAATAATAATAATAATAATAATAATAATAATAATAATAATAATAATAATCAGCTAGGCTAATACCCAAGGCACCTTCACCAAAAATTATACATTAATTCCCGTTTTTTAGTAAAAATTCAATTTTAGAAGTTAAAAGTTTAAATCTTAGGTTATTTAAAAATAAAGTATTTACTCGATTTTCGGAAGAGATTTCATTTACGATAACTATGTGGTTGAATGAAACCTGTTTTGCGGGTTTTTTTGTTACATGTTTTTTAGACTTATAATTAAAAGATGGTAATTTTATTTTACAATTCGCCATCTTCACATTCTAAATAGCCGTAGGGGACACTAGAGATATTCTCTTTTAGCACACGTTTACAAAATGTTTTTTTGAAAGTTTTACTTAAGTTCCCAACACGTAAAAGCATTTTGTACTTATCTTTTATTAAGTTAAAAGGAATTTTCACCTTAAACTCGGTATTTGGTACAAAAATCATCTGTTTAAAAGAATCGAAATGGATGATTTCTGAATTATCCCTGGTAAGAGTTATCCCTTTTAATTTTATAATTGTCTGATTATTTTCAAGTTGAAAGCTGTAACTTTTTGCCCCGGTTGATACGAATTTTGTTATATTCGTAGCCAATCGTTTGGAAAATGTGTAAATTGCACACCATCTGTGTCAAAATAAATTACACGCTTTCCCAACTTATTAATTAACTTATGCAGATGAATACGCCCGTAACTGGTGACAAAGGCAGCAATTATTACATTACCTTTTGAAAATGTGGGTGCCAGCTCACTTTTTTTTATAACCTACCATGGCAACATCGTTGTTGATTATATGAAAGTCTGTTAATTTATTCGTTGTGTCTGCTATAATCTCGGTTAATTGGGAGTAGCGATGGATGATTTTAGTTGTTGATTTATCCATTCTTAAAGCCATTCTTCCATATAATGAATTTTGCGCCAATTTCTTCAGATTCTAATCTTACTCCATCTGCTTCGTATATCGCGTCTAAATACTCTTTTTGCTCTTGATATGTTTTAATATTAGGTGTAAATCCTGAATTTTTAACTTTTGCTCTAAAAAAAATGTCAATATATGGTTTGAAAAAATTGGTTGTAATATTGTAATGGTACACCTCGAAAATTTCTAACAGCTGGTAATTACACTCTTTTATTGAGTAGTAGATTTCCACCGAGGGTAAGACTACCGTTATAGCTCGTTCGTCAATACTATGGGTACATTTTTCATCATTATTTATCACACAACTACCACATAAAGGATAATAAAGTTTCTTATTAAAACGGTAGGGAAGAACGGGTAAGTAGAGGTCTCTGGGGGGGAGGATTCGACAACTAATTATTCCAAAATAGGCGTCAGGTGCATAATCAAAGTTGTGTGTGATAACTTTAACATTTTTACAACCATATTCCATTTTTTGTAAGCAATACGCATACAGACTACAAAAGTCAAAATATCGGATTTGTTCTCCAACTGAGGGGTCTATTTCATGGTACAGCTTAATTGTTTCTACACGCCCTCCAACTAAAGAATCTCTAGGGTTAATTTTAGGAATAATTTTAATTGTATTAAAAAAGCTTTCGCTTCAATATTTTTTCTCAACAAGTCTAATATCTCACATTCAAAAATTTGAATATATGTGTGGTTTGGTAAATTTTCTTCTATAAATTCTTCTCTTTCTCTAATTTCTTTAAATGTTTTTCTGATAATTGGATTAAAGATCGAGCCAGAAAAATGTTTTGGACAACCGTGCCAGAAATCACCCATTACATCAATTACTATGGGTGGATTTTCACAGTAGTCATCTACGAAATACGAACCTACAGCCTGTTCCCCGGCCGCGGATCTGACCGTTTGCAAAATTAAATTATTTTCCTTCTCATACACTCTAAAAAATAGGGTTCTATAAAGAGCTTAAAACAAATCCCAAAAGGGTTTAAATAGGTGATATGAAATATTTTAGTACATTAAGGTTATATTTCAGGACATTAAAGGTATATAACTTACAACTTACAGGTTTAGTAAATGGTATCATTTTTTTACATTCCCATATGGGATTAGTATTTATTTATTATATTACCTAAAGGTTCTAATTTAAAATAAAAATACCCGTAGAGTTCTAAACTCGACCGGGTATATTTAGAACAATAATGACGAAAGCCACCGTTAGTCAAGAGATAAGAAATAACAAATGCGAAAGAATAAAGAATGATCAACAAAATTGGGGCAGTTAACTGATTTAATGGGATAAAAATGCGGTACGCCTTCCAAACGACGATACAATTTAAGACAAATGAACAAACCAATTTGGTATATTTATTTGACGCTGCTTTATTTTTTCGCAAGGTACAATTTTATGTATGAATGAAGAGAGAAGAGCGCGAGCGCGAGCTTCAGCCTCTGAGCAAAAAAGAGGAGAGCGCGAGCGGGAGCTCTATCACTAGTTAAGAAAGAGAAGAGCGCGAGCGCGGAAATTTGGATTTTACCCTTCTCTGGACGTTATTACTATTTTCCCTGAGCGGTGGATTTTGGAAGCTGGTGTAGGGAATTAGCCTTTCCAGTTTACATAGAGCCACGTAGTGGCAAATGCGAGAAGCTCATGAATTGCTGGATTTTCGTCTGCTAAGCAGACGATTGTTCAATAAAGCGTCTGCTTAGCAGATGAAAATCCAGCAGTTCATGAGCTTCTTTCATTGGCCACTACGTGGCTCTATGTAAACTGAGAAGGCTAATTGGGGAATCAGACGATAATTTATCTGAGCTACCAGACCATAGAAATCAGAACGTAACTAGAACGATTTTTGCAATGGCGGAATGCCCACCAATTAGAGCTTTTGGCTTTACTAAAACTTGGCGGAATCCGTCGGTGGCGTCCTCTCTCGCTAGTTTGGTAACTAAAAAGTCTACCTTCGTTACGAATAAAGGATATTGTTAAAAGACGGCGTTACTGACAAACCCGCCAGTTTTAAATCGGCATGTGGTCTACCATTACAAAAATCGTTCTATAGTTACCTTCTGATTTCTATGTACCAGCCATGTGTTATAAATAGAAAAATGTATGACAACCTTAAGTTGTTTTTCAACGACTGAAAAACAAGACCGCCATACATTTTTAATGCAAAATAAGTATATTAGAGCAAAATAATGCCTGGAAACCCTGAATATCGTCTGCTTCCCTATTTCCCTTAATCAGCTTTTAAAATCCATCGCTTGCAGGAAATAGGAATAACATCCATTAAGATTTTAAGGAGAATTATCACCACCCTAAAAGTGGTTAAAAATCATTTAAATGGATAGACGATTTCCGAAAATGGTCATACTAATACTTTCACGTAATTTTTTTGAGTATTTGATTTATTATTAGCAACCAAAGTTCGAGTTTTATCCCACTGACTCGACAATCTCTTAACCACTCAGTTGAACCTACCTGTAAGCGCCATCTCGTGACCGAAATATTATTTTTCCCCAGTTTCATCGTTTTCGGTCGAAATTGTCGTCTGCTACGACGTTCTTCTTGACTTTTTACCCGAGTTATATTCGTAGATTTTAGTTTATAGTGTTTTTAAAATAAGTTCCGTCTCTTTACCGGAAACGAGAATCAGCAGCCGTTTGCCGCTGCACGTAGGTTCAACCGCAATTTCTGACATTTTTGGACCGATTGATATAGGTTGCAGCAAAAGTACCATAACTTTTTAAACTTTTCCAAAATTTAAGGGACATAATCATTGATATATTTTCTATCATTCTGGAAAATAACCTCGTAAATTTTTGTTTTGGTAACAATTCCCCTTTAAATGTTATATCACGGTTTTAAACGAATCACATATATTCTTTCTACGAGAAATACATAAAAAAATAAAATTAAAGAATTAAAATAAAATAATAAAAAACTACTGTTAAATTAATTTAAAAAATGTTGATTAATTCTAATTTTAATGAATACTGAAAACCTTCGACCTTACTGTTACATAATATATATTACCGAGTTTATACACATCCATTATTTCATTATATTTCTTGGAATCAATTTTCATCAACTTCCAAACATTTGAAAATAATTCAATTTCATAAGCGTAAACGTTTTTACAGAACAGCTTAACATTTAGTATTTTTCCTGCCAAAAATATAATTCCATTTACATAAAATATATATTTAATTTGCAAAAAACTTTTAATATCGTATTTTAATTTGTCATAGGCCACGACACAACCTAATACGTAATTGGTGCTATTTACAGTTGCTTTTTTTAATGAATAAAATGAGCTTGGGAAATCATTCATAATATCACTTAAAGATTGGGGTAATTCTTCTTTAGTAACAATTGATCCTAATGAAGTAGACTGAATGTAGCTGTTGTTTTCAGCCAATTGCATGTAGCATTGGTCGATACGACAAGGTTTTGGTAATATTCGAGAAGTTTTTTGAGGCATAAGCAATTTTTTTAAAGTAATTATGTTTGCTCTCAAATCTAATACATGATATCGATTTTAAAGGACCACAGTTTCTAAATGCTGAAACATAATGCACCAAGTAATGATATTTGGGCGTCATAATATCTGGTCCCAAAATATTTTTAACACATTTTAGAAAGTCATCTATGAGATTTTCTAAAATAGGCAAATCTGTTTTTAACAATTCAGGCGCGTAAATATATTCAACAATTTCTCTAAACAATAAATATATGTTCCATATATCACTAGTTTCAGGAGAAGGTAAATAGTCAAAACATATAAAGGGAAGAAGACGAAACAAACAAAACATTTCGCTAGCTGAGCATTTTAAATGGCCGTCACCAAATATAGAGTTTCTTATTTGTTTTTGTGGTCTATTAGTCTCGGTTTTCCCATAATAGAAATCTGCAATTAATTTGTTGAATAATTCTAATGTTAGTGCGCTATTTGAAATTAAGTAAGAAATAATGCGCTTTAAAAGAGAGGGCATTATTCCTTCTTTTAAATCATGCATTGGGTCTGGTGGCAATTGTTTTGTTAAATCGAAATCTTTTAAATCCATCAAGGGGGACCTGTTCCGTACACCGTAAACTGAACATTCACTGGGATCTATGGAAATGCCTTGTAAATGATATACGTGACGTGGTAAACTCCTCAAAACTACTTGATCTTCCCTAGTTTTGTTCTGTATTTCTTCTCTGTCCGTCATACAAAAACGACAAATTCTGCCTTTGCTAAAGTTAGCGTTAAAACCAGCTAATTTGGGGAGACCGAGGTTATCTCCGGAAAAAAAGGGCAGCAACTACTTGCCAAATGTCGTTGTCACTCGGTATAAATATTCCAGTTTCCGCTAGAACTTTTAAATCGTAAAGTAACGGCTGCATTACTTCGTAAAATCCGTAATTGTCTACGTCCTCTGACCTTGCCAAAAATATTAAATGAATGTTGCTTAGCTTTGATTTGTGAACTCCATCCAAATTAAGAATGGAAAAATAACATCCGAGTACCTTATTTTTCCCTCTTTTCGATCCAAGTGGATTTGCTACTTCAAACTCATCCATATAGATTTGAAGTAGAATAGTTTTATTTAGCGAGAAGGAATTTCTAATTAAATTTGTTCCAATAACCCCTTGGAAAAAATGGCCAATGGTATTAATTGATAAACTATTTAAATCCACATGCATTTCTAGTTGATTTTCAGACGCGTAAAGTTTCTCAAGGACTTTAATTAAAGGAACGTAATGAAAGTTTTTCTTTTTCTGAAAATTAAGAGTTTCCGAAAATGTATATTGAGTTGGTTCAATCATCCCTAGTTCGGTTTTGCAATAAGATTGTATTTTGTAATTGCTGTTTAAACTGACAAAAGCCTGTTCCATACTCTCTTTTTCTTTTGATAAAAGACGTTCAACTTGTTCAATATCATTAGCATTCTTCATTATATCAATGGCCAGCGCATTATTTGTAGACACTACCTGTTTGACAAAATCTAAAAGATCATTTACGAGCGACTCCATTACACATTTTGGAAGGTTGTGTTGTTCTCTGTATTTTAGAATTAACTTCATTAAAAGTTCACGCATTTCGAAAGGTCGTAAACGAACATCCTCTTCTGTCAAAAGGTCAGATGCGACGTCCGAAACAATTTCACTGAACGCTGTATTCGTTACCCCTTCAATATATATATTGTGGCTAGTCGATGGTCTTTTGGCATCCTCATTCGATTCTTTTTTCAAGTGATGTTTATGAGAGTATTTAACATGGTTTCTATATTTCTTAAATTTTTTAAATGATCTTCCACAACCATCCAAACCGCACGTCAAAACCAATCCCGGGTCGTTTTCGTGCTTTTTTTGCATATGAGTTAGAAGCAAAGAAAGCTTTTTAGTGAACTTTGTGCAGAAAGCACAACTGTAGAAATTAGGCATATTGTGTAATATTGATTAATTAAACTTATTATTTATATCGCATTGCGAAGTTAACTTTTAAAAACAGGACCATTTCTTAACCCGACTCCGTGACGATAGCTAAGCGAAGCAAACTTATCAAAGCCTTTTTCCACTTTGACCAGAAGTTGACCTTGTAATTAAAAGAGCTTATAGGAAATAACAGACTTGTAAATAGCGGCAGTCCACGCGTCAAAAACCCCTGAAAAAAATTACGGGACTCCTAAAAAAATGTCTATAGAAGGGGGTAAAGAGTCCACGGGACTCCCTCAAATTATATCGTTAGCTGTGCAAAAATAGGGAAAATTTCGAGAATTTAATAAAAAGTAGAATTATTTTTTCTTTGAGACACCTGTATAGTGCATACTGACCGCCACTATTTCACCTATCCGTAAATTAGTCGGGCTCCCCACGGAGCTAGACCTCCCCTATCTACTTATCATTTAGGCCTATAGAAATTGACAATGACCATTGAAACATTTGGAAAACTTGGGCTTACCAGGGAAAAACTTCTTTTAACTTAAACAGGTGTGGCCCGTGAGGGGAATAATTTTCATACTTCGTTAGTCTTGCTCTGTATTCCATTAGGCACAGTAATTGTAACAGTGCCATTGAAGACCAAAAATTAGTTTTATTAAAATTAATAAAGGTAGAAAAAAATTAAACGCGATGGATTTGAAATGAAGACTTTAATTGTTAAATTAAATGTGATAATATTTTAATTTACCCGATCACGATTATATATGAAAATAACGTAAACTTTGTTGTTGGGAATATTTATTGAAATAATGCTGCAGTTCGATTTCTGACTGTCTATTTTATAATTACAATAAAAATTTTATAGGCTTAGCCTGGTTAGGTCACATTTATTTTCGAATATAAAATGGAGGAATAAAGACAAATTAAAAAACATAAATTTAAACGAGGGGGGTCGAAAAAAGGGGGAAGAGTCTCGGACTCGTCGATAAAATAGATCGGTGGAGGGGTCCGGGTCTAGTGGACTCTCTTAAAAATTTACACTATTTACAAGTCAATCCAAAATCCAAATTTCCATGACTAACACCCCCTGGTCAGCTGGCGAAACTGTTGTTTTTTTCTTTCTGAAATTTTCCTGGCGCATGCGAACTGAAGGCATACTTCTAGTCTTAAACCAGTTAAGAGTAGCTGATTTCGGCTCACGTTTTCGTTGCAATTAGGAAAAATAGTTTTCAAATAATAGTTAGAAAACTATTATTACGACAATAATAGAAAAATGACTAGTGAAGTGAAGATCTTGTTGTGTTACGGTGATAGAAGGAAACAAGTTACATTAACTGGATCTTCCTACGAAAGTTTCAAATCGTGCATAGACAATGACTGTTCACTTAAAGACTTTAACGGACCAGACCTAATCTACCAGGTAAGAATAATTAAGTGTTTTTTATTAAGTACAATTAACTTCCAGAGTTCTTTAAAACGAAAAGGGATATGTTTAACTTAAAACTAGTTAGAATTTTAAAGTTATTACTTTCTATTTAGTTTGGCTATTTTGAACAATAGGCCGGGGCTTAGCGCACATGTTCAGACTTCAGAGTGCTTGAAACTCTCCCACCAAAAACCTTGAGATAGGCCCAACAATTTGGTGCAATAGTTCTTTTTATACAATAACCTTGGCCATCTTGTTGAAATATTGCCTCCCCGCTTCAGCTGTGGATCCGGTTTCTCTCCCACTAAAGCGTTTATGAACTCATTCTTAGGCATTGGCTGAACTATTCCAGGGCAACTTTTCAACAAGTTGGGCAAGCGCAAAGACATTTTATAAAATCAACTATTAACGTTTGGATAAAGCGGCCTTTCCGTTTTTTTAAGAAGGCGGTTACCGGAAAGTATTTTTTTATTTTAGGGTGTTATCGTGGTTAGTGACAAATGTTGCTAACGCGGTTGCTTTAATTCTAGAAAAACAAATATGGTAATATTTTTACCATTTCCCAAAAAAAAACGGGGGGAGGGGGGGGGGGTGGTTCGGCTGCGTTCAGCATTGCTCATCGGCTTAATACTGATGTTCTCTTAAATTTGTAATCGCTGAGCCTGGACGTCATATTAACGTAGCACTTTTGTGGCAATTTTGTTTATCGTTATCGGTGTTCCTAAAAATGTTGTCTGCTACTGCGTCGTCGTCTGCTTTCGCGCCTTTACCTATGTAGAATGACGTCACAACACCGGTGACCAGGGTCGTAGGAACATGGGAGGGGCAACTAATGTTATTGCCCCCTCCAACGTTTTGGTCAGTTGAAATTTTCACAAGGCTGAAATTCTCATTTTAAAAACATAAAAAGCTTGTAGAACCTCAATTGTATTTAAATTTCAGTCTTTTCCCGCCAATGTACAAAGTAGTAAAATTTACACATGCATTTGGAGAAGCTACACGCCATTAAAAATTCAAAACCATCCTCCAGACCCCTTTTGGTTTCTCTTTGCCAGAGGCCTGCACGACGTCCTATTTTGCGCGTTTTAGCGCGTCTTGGCGAGCTGGCTCGTACCGATCTCAAAGGAGCTTCTAGCAGAGGTGGGCAAAAATGTTGAGCAGCTTTCCAAAGTGAACGCATAGAATTTTTTTCCGTGAGCATTCAAGTGAACCTGATCTCAACGCAGGCGATAATATGTTATCTCTCTGCAACTGAGCAAGCTCAAGGCGAGCGCCGAGTTTTCTTTTCAGCGGTTGAATGTTCACGACGCGGTGAGAGAGATCCGCCGATCGACGGGCTAGTCTTTTCACTTTTAAGTGATACTCCCTCTAGCGGCGTCGCGGTTTGTTCAGATGAAAGCTCTCACGACGCGGTGAGCAAGATCGGCCGATCGACGGGCTAGCCTGCTCACTTTTACGCGATACTGCCTCTAGCGGCGTGGAAGCTTTTTCAATTTTGAAAGCTCGTAGACCACGGATTTGATCACGTTGAGCAATGGGCTGGTTTTTTCTTCAAAAATCGCTCACCGGGTGGCGAGCCTACATTGAAAATATTTTATTTTTCTCATCGATTTGTCTATTCTTTTTTTAATCAGTTTCTACTCGACTAATTATTTTACGTATTATTTTCACAACGATTTGTATACTCTAACATCAAAAATATCTAGGCAGATGTAGATACATTATTGTTACATTTATATTTTTAATATTCATCGTTGTATAGTGATTAGCTACAGAGGTATCATAAGTAACATAACCAGTATGACACTTTCTAAAATGTTAATACGAATTTCCTGACAGAACATTGGGTAGTAGTCGTAATATATATTTCGGCCTGAACATATTTTAGGCACTATGGGTCTCGGTGTTGAAAGAAACGTGAATTAGGGCAAAACTCTGGAAATCAGTTTAGTATGCTTTTTATAATAATCATACATATTTTTATTATGTTATATATGGTGGCATGTATAAGTGTTATTTGTTTGTACTGTTAGCCCTCCCCTTGTTCCAGTAACGCTATGGTTGTTTCACACTTTCACTTGATCTTTATGGTTTAATTGTTCCGATTTAACCGGAAACATTTATGTGTAAACAAACTGATAATTTAATGTGTATACTATTTTACTAAACCATCGAATTTTGGAATTGGGTAATTCCACGTCAAATCGTCCGTTTTTGGAAAAAGTTCCCCTCGGCACCATAACCAATTTTGATGAAAATGTACAGGTTATTAACATATATAATTTTAGTGAGAAAACTAAATTTTTAGCTCCAAATTCTTTGTAGTTTTTAAATGTTGTCTACGAAGAAAACTAACGACTATATTTTCGCGACGAATTTAATTTTTGCCGTAGTAAATTTTATCCGCGACCGTCAATTCGTCTCACGAAAACTAAATTTCGCGCTAAGTGGGAATCAGGCTTAATACTCACTTTTTTACACACAATCCTTAGGGATTTGTGTGTATTACGATCACGTACTGTGTAGCCGCCGCCGCCGCCGCCGCCGCCGCCGCCGCCGCCGCTGCCGCTGCCGCCGCTGCCGTACACACGATTGCTCGCGGTACGTTAGTGGTACAAAGGCGATTGATATCTCAATCGATAGGCACTATTATAGCCTCGGCGGGATTTTCGTAATTTTGGGATCGGAGCCCGAGAAGTTGGGCAAATGCCCAATTAACTATTTTTTGTGGTTTCGCTTTGTGTGGTTGATATTTTATTTAAAATTAAGTCCGATAACGTTAAAAAAAATATTTTTGGTGAGGTTAGGATTCAGCGGATATACAACTTCAGTTATATCAGTAAATATTAAATTTAAGTATAGTTTCCTGGTTAATTTACGGGACCCCAATTTTCGCGGTTTTATATTTTCGCCTAAAAGTCTACATAACGTTCTTTAATTTAAGTCCGATTTTCATGAGAGTTATATTTTTGAATAGCTGTGGTTTCCCTTAACCCTAGATTTGCAATTACGTTGCTTAATTTTAATTCTAAGTGAGGTTTTTTCGACAGCGTATGCGGACCCCCGCAACTTCCGACATGGTAAATCCGCGTGTCTATAGAGTTCTAAACGCCAGTTTCCCTCTCGCATTTTTCAAGGCCGTTCGCGCCGAGCTTTCAACGTGTTCCCAGAAGTAGCAATAAGTGTGACCCCCAACGTTTTACGCACGTTTAACGCCCTTTTTACGCACGTCGTACGACAGGAAGTAGGTAAGTAAGATTTGATCAAAAATCACCAGTTTTGTTACTTCTAGGCCTATTCCAGCTTAGGTTGCAGCCGCGTTGGAAAAAGTTAATTTTAAGTGAGTTAATTAGCCATTTCGCGTCATACCTGAATTCTTTACGCGCTGAAGCTATATTCGCATTCCATTGAAAGCCTGCCTGCAATAACAATAACGTATGAACAGGCGCGTAAAAAATAAGTGTGACCCTAAATATTTGTTATGCCCAGAAGTTAAGCATAAGTGTGCCACTAAATATTTTTTTGACCAGCTGCCGTACACACGATTGCTCGCGGTACGTTAGTTGTACAAAGGCGATTGATATCTCAATCGGTAGGCACTATTATAGCCTCGACGGGATTTTCGTAATTTTTGGGGTCGGAGCCCGAGAAGTGGGGCATTTGCCCCCTTTAGTGTTTTTGGTCGATTGTCATATTTGAATTTCGTGCCAATTGATACAGGTGTCATCTAACTCGTTCGCGTTTCGCTACCTTATTTCCAAAACCAGGTAACTCGAAAAACTTGGTTTTTATAAAAAATTAATTTAAATGAACGTGTTCGCGTTTCGCCACATTATTTACAAAACCAGGTAACTCGAAAAACTTGGTTTTTATAAAAATAAATTTAAATGAACGTGTTCGCGTTTCGCCACATTATTTCCAAAACCAGGTAACTCGGAAAACTTGGTTTTTATAAAAATTAATTTAAATTAACGTTTTCACGTTTCGCCACATTATTTACAAAACCAGGTAACTCGAAAAACTTGGTTTTTATAAAAATAAATTTAAATGAACCTGTTCGCGTTTCGCCACCTTATTTCCAGAACCAGGTAACTCGAAAAACTTGGACCTTATTTCCAAAACCAGGTAACTCGAATAATTCTTTTCCGATAAAATTCCTCTTGGGTTTATTAAGTTAATACATCAGTGGGATTGTGTGTACTCAAATGTCCGTGACATCTTGTTAACTTTTCCATATTGTAGATTGAAATATAATCTTTCAAAATATAGTATGTATAATTTAATGATCATTTGGGGCCGTAAAAATGAATACACACAATCCTCCTGATGTGGTAAGTTTGTTTAATATACAGAGCAACCCACAACCGAGGGGCTAACCACTCCCCGTAATCGGTGTACAAGCCTGTACCTTTGACTGCACTAAAATGATTACGTAAATGAGTACAGATTTAGTACTACCAAAGGCTGTACTCATTGGTAATCGGTGTACAGATTTTCAGAGAGTGGTTAGCCCCTCGCCCACAACTATAAGTCTTAAAGTTTGTCCTTTTATTTATTTATTTACTAGCTGAGAAGCCCGGCCTCCGGCCGTGCTTTCAGCTAGTTGAGTAAATTGGGGTTTACTTTAAATATGCAAATTAAATTATTTTTAAATAGTAAATAGGCATTTTTTTTAAATTGCAAACGTTTAATAGTCCAAAATATCATATCTTGTAATATTAACATATATTTGATTTCTTTGATTAGTTTAAGATGTAATTATGATAAACCGTTTTTGTACACAATATTTTTATTTTATCCGTTTTGAGTAAGTATGTACAGGTTATTTGCAGCTCCAACTCTTGAACACGCCACATAAAGCATGGGTTTTCTAAATTAATTCCCGCAGTTTTAAGTGGCTGTCTTTGGGAAGCTGCATGGAATGAATACGGTCCGGGCAAAGGTGTCTGCGTGACACAGATGGGGAGGGGGGGGGCTGAGAAAAGAGAACGAACGCAAGCGAAATGAGTCGAAGGTCGTGCCATGCAGCACGGACTGTAAATTTACAGTCCGTGCATGCAGCAGCTAAGTGAAGCAATTAGAGCCCGTGTCTCTTAATACCCGCGTCTCTTGACAAGCGTGAGGTCACGGGTTTCGGTCTTGGGGTCCCCGGTTATTGGTCCCGTGTTCAAAAACTACAAAGGTAAGCAATCTCAAGACACCCCTAAAACCTAACGGCAGGGGCCACAATGCCTCAGGCCAAATTTCGTGCGAATCGGACAATTATCTTGGGCGTGCATAGAAGGTGACAAACCAATATATATAGATATATACAAACGTCAGATTTTATTTATATAGATTTATTTATTTAGTTATTTGTAAATGTTATGTTCATAAAAACTCGAGAACGGTTAGCTCTAGAGCTTTGAAATTTTCACTCAATGTTCAGGGCCTGATTTGCAACTAAACGCACCTAATTCCAAATACCTGACATGGTTATTAATCTAATTCAATTTTATTATATCTAATTCAGTTTTATTTTACTCGACTTTGGACTTTCGCCTCTTTGCTGGAGGTTTTGACGGGAAGGGCTTATCTTAGTCGCCCGTAGGCTCTACATTGACGGACAGGTAGAAGGGGTCGAATTTGTGGGTCTTCAACGGACTCAACACATGTGAAAATTAAAACTCGAGAAGGCCAAGTGAAAGGGCTCAAAAATTTAGGTCGCTCCCAAATGGAGAAATAAAATAAGTTTGGTAAAGGAGTACAAAATAAGTCTCTTAAAATGTAGGCGTAGGTTTAAATGTTAGTTAGCTTTTCAGTCGGCTAATTAAAGGCCTAGTTTCACTTTGAATCTGGAAAAAAGGGTTCAGGCGGGTTCTGACCCCTCTATTCATCTTGGACCCACGGTGACCGTCCCGCTCTCGCCAATTATCGGCTTATATTGATTCAAATTTTGATCATTGTTAACGAAATTGACCAAAATATATATTTTTTCAAATGCACCAATTTATCTATATATTATTCGGATATTTCACAAATAATGTATTTCAATCAATTCCTATCAATTGTAATCGTTTTTCATAAAATTTACTGCTTTTGTTAAAGTTTTTCACGGGGGGAGAGGGGAGGGTGGCCCCTAGTAATTGGTTATTTTCAATAGGAAAAAGTTAAATTTTTTGTTGTCAAAAACATTTTTTGTTGCTATGGCAAAACGGTTATCCATTGAATAAATCCCCTTGAGGATTTTTCATGATAAATGAAGGTCTACCAATCCCCCGAGTTTGATCATAATCAGTGGGTTACACTTCGGGATGTCTCCTAATAACTTTTGGAAGAGGTAACTTTGAATTTTTTCTTTAAAGGCCTAGTTTCACTTTGAATCTGGAAAAAAGGGTTCAGGCGGGTATGTGGCTACCCCTTCTGACCCCTCTATTCATCTTGGACCCACGGTGACCGTCCCGCTCTCGCCAATTATCGGCTTATCTCTCCCGCGCTCTTCCGCGTTAACTACACTACCAAATTAACTTGTCGCAAAGGATATAGCAATTCGTGTACAAATAACATGATAACTTGTTAGCGCAGCCATATGCTGGGCAGGTTAAGATTTTCACCCCGTATTTCGCAAGGAGTTAAATCCTAAAAAGAAAGGGCGAGTCTAGAAACTCTAGATTGTAATATTGTGCGAGAATTTTATATTCTTAGTTCTAAAATAAAACATGAAAATATATATATTTTATTATTGGAATTTTACTTATTTTTTTAAAGTGTATCCGTTTGATATTTCGACGTATAAAAGGATCATTTCCTAAAAATTTGGAATTTTAAAAATATTTTAATGTAAATTTAAATCGTTTTGGACGTTTCACTATTAAATAAAATATCGAATTAAGATATTGAAAGGAACACAATTTGAATAGCAGCTAAATTTTATTTAATTAGTACAATTGGTTTACTACAATTATTCAATAAAAACATGTTAAAAATGACTGCCATTTGTGAGTCCACCCCGTCTTGATTAGGATACCTATTCCTTACACATTTTAAAACACATTTGGGCATAATTTGCCTCCGATGAAACACAGTGTTCAAATTGTTCCGGGTCAATTCTCTACTATTCATAGCTAAGTATCTTGGATCGGTCCACGCATCGAGGTTGTACAACATTTTCCAAAAATGGCCGGAAAGACAGGAACTTACACGGAGGTGGTGATTGCCTGGCCGTCCACAAGGAGCTCAAGTCCTACCCATTGGACCT
The DNA here is from genome assembly GCF_980474605.1 of Leiobunum rupestre. Classification (NCBI taxonomy): domain Eukaryota; kingdom Metazoa; phylum Arthropoda; class Arachnida; order Opiliones; family Sclerosomatidae; genus Leiobunum; species Leiobunum rupestre. The sequence goes on from NC_143391.1 coordinate 24,357,857, forward strand.
GAAGACTGAAGTCGAAACGGTCGCCGCCCGGGTGACCATCGGCTCCTCATGCATTTATCGGCCACCGTCAGCCACCCTCACGTACACCAAGAGACTTAATTCCCTCCCTGGATCTCTTTCCGGGGGGAAGTCCGATCTCATCATCACCGGCGACTTTAACTTTCCCAATATTGACTGGGTTATGCACACAATTTCCGCGTCAGTGGCAACGAGCTTTCTACATAATCTCCTGGCCTCTCACCTCAGCCAGCGTGTCACTGAGGCCACCAGGGTACGTGATTCTGCTGCCCACATCCTTGACCTCATTCTGGTTTCTGATGACAACATTCTTGAAACGGTCGCCCATCTTCCGCACATCAGTGACCATGATTTTCTCCTGCTCAATATTCGTGGGGTCCGCCCCCTACCAAGGAATCCTCCTCGATCTGTCACTGACTTAAACAAGGCCGACTTTGCGTCCATGACACGCTCGCTCTCTGATATCCACCTCCCCGATGCATTAACTCCCGTGGGTAGGCTCTTACCTCAGACGTCTGATGCGCATCACAAAGCGTAGGTACAACCACTCCCGGAAGTACCCTTCTGCTGTCAATGTACAAGCCTTCAGTCGGCATCGTGCTATGGTCAAATTTGCACTCCGAGCTGCGCGCACCCATCATATTGACCAAGTAGCGTCGGATATCTCAACCCACAGAAAAAAAGTTCTACCAGCTAGTCTCCAAGAAGGCGAAGTCAGTGGGAGTTCCCGATCTCTCCAGCTCTGGAACGACGTTCACCACAGCAGTAGACAAAGCCAATCTCCTGGCGTCTACCTTCCGGCGTACTTTTCCGACGTATGATGTAGCCGTAGTTCCACTCTTGGCGCCTCTTGCACCGCCCATGCCAGCAATCATATTATATTCTCAGTCCAAGGAATACACCAGCTGTTGACCAAAGTCAAACCGCATAAAGCCCCTGGCCCTGATGGCATCCAGTCAATTGTAATGCGCCAGTGCACCGATGCATTAGCGGCTCCGCTTGCGACCATATTCCAGCTGTCTTATGACGCCGGTGCTATTCCGTGTGATTGGAGTCGGGCTAACGTCACGCCAATACGCAAGGGTGGAGATAAATCCGATCCTACTGAGTACCGCCCAATTGTTCTGAAAGTCGATGAGTATGTATGTGCGTCTGCCATTTCTACGCATTTCATCCAGCACAATCCGATGAATCCGTTCCAGCACGGCTTCAGGAGTGGCTTCAGCACCGAAACCCAGCTCCTTTGCTGCGTCGAGGATTGGACATCTGGCCTTGAGCAGGCTGGCCGTGCCGACATCATCTTCCTTGACTTCCGCAAAGTATTTGATTCGGTCCCCCACGAGATTCTCAAGGCCAAGCTCCACTCTTATGGGGTCCGGGGTCACACGCTAAACTGGCTCTCTGCTTACCTTGAAAATAGGGAATTTAGGGTTGTTCTGCCCGGTGCCACTTCCGATTGGCTCCCAGCATCGTCTGGGGTCCCACAGGGCTCGGTCCTGAGACCTATCATCTTCATCATCTACATCAATGACATTGGAGACAACGTCGTCTCTAAGATATATGTTTTTGCGGATGATGTAGCCCTCTCCAGGACGATCTTCTCGTCGCAAGACTGCAACACTATACAATCTGACCTAGATACAATTAGCAAGTGGAGTGACCAGGGGCTTCCCACGCAGTCGAAAAAATCCAGCGCCAAGACCTCCGCTTCGCTGCCAGCGTTGGCTTCGCGTGGAGTACCTCCATGACGAGGGTTCTTCATAACTATAAGTGGAACACCATTACTGCGCGCCGCCGTCTGAAGAGGCTTGTCATTGTCAACTGTGTCGTGCATCGCGCTTCTGGTGCCCTTGCTCCACTTTCGACGGTCATTTCCGATTGGCATCACCTCCCCCGAGGGAATCGTGTAGCCTCCATGGTCCTCCCGGGTTTCCGTCTCGCCGTTCGGAAACATTCGTTTCTCCCCTCCTCCGTCCAGGAGTGAAATTCCCATCCGGAACACCTGAAGGACATTCCAAGTCGCGTGCAATTCCGGAAGGCACTTTCCTCGTTCATGGACCTGTACGAGTAATGCTTCCCTGTCTCGACGTGATGGGTTTTTTAACCCTTTGTTGAGCAAAAACTGAACTCAAGAACTTGACGCTTCCATATTTATACGGCTTTCGCTTCCCAATTGCACCAGAGAATCAGTTCTTGAAATGACGTCGCGTACGAAGAATTTATGACAGGTCGGAGAGGGTTTCTGCCTGGTCAGAAGAACCAGTTTTTCAATTAGTACAACACCATTCTTCTATATGCAATCGCCCATTAAAAATTTCAAATCACAAATATAAGGGGCACGTCCTTGAAATGGTAATTCAATGCGACCGAAATCATAAAATTCTTATGTCGTCATCCGAAAAAGTTGGTAAACATTATTCCGCTAATATCAGTCTGTATTTAGGATTTTTATCAAGTGGAATGTTACAATAACTGTCGGATTAGAGGGCACCTATTCGGAACCATTTGTACTGGGCCATGGCGAACTGTAATCCAAACCCCCCGCTTCTGCAAGAGAGGCTTGTGAACGTAGTTCGTCATTTCGAAAACGATCATTCTCTCTGCTTCCCCGGTTCTAAATGTAAGGCACGCGGTTATGTCCCCAAAGTGAAAATCATAAAAGATAACAGAGCCGCAAATATGTTGGAAAAATTTATAAAACCGAGCACTGTATATAAAAATCCTAGTGACTTTACGAACGCACGTGATTCTTTTTACGTTGAATCATATAATAATGCATGTCTAATTTATCTCGATAAAAGAATTCGGTATGGAAAAGAGGCGTATTTTCTGAGACGGTCGTTAGCAGTGTTGGACTGGAACAACCACGTTGGGAAATTACGAAAACAGTTAGTCTGGGGGCAAAAACTACTACTACGCAAATAAAACTTTTGTAAAGGCGTATCTTTTAAAATACAATTAAAATTTAATTTTTCGAATAATATATAAAATGTAGGCACATTTCTGTCTAACCTTTGTTGTATATAAATAAAAAATAAATAGGTATTTAAATATAATCTTTATACGGGTTTTATTATTTCAATTTAGCTTTAAAATTTCTAAATCAACATATAATATGAATATAATATGAATAAGGAATATGAAATACAGGAAAATAAGTAATATTCGAATAATAAAATATATACACTCTTTTAAGAAACGTTTACTGGGCGCCGCCATTATTGTACAGAAAACCAACGAGCAAGCCCTCTACCACAGAAATTTCATCCCCCCAAAACCGGTTTTTTCATCACCCTCCCCGTAGACTGTAAGGTAATGGCGGTCGATTGGGAAGGCGCGTTTAAGAGTCAATAGGTTCATGTTTTATTTTAGAACTAAGAATATAAGATTATCGCACAATCTTACAATCTAGACTCGCCCTTTCTTTTTCCGATTTCAGTTCTTGCGAAATACGGGGTGAAAATCTTAACCTGCCCAGCATATGGCTGCGCTAACAAGTTATCATGTTATTTGTACACGAATTGCTATATCCTTTGCGACAAGTTAATTTGGTAGTGCAGTTAACGCGAAAGAGCGCGGGAGAGATAAGCCGATAATTGGCGAGAGCGGGACGGTCACCGTGGGTCCAAGATGAATAGAGGGGTCAGAAGGGGTAGCCACATACCCGCCTGAACCCTTTTTTCCAGATTCAAAGTGAAACTAGGCCTTTAAAGAAAAAATTCAAAGTTACCTCTTCCAAAAGTTATTAGGAGACATCCCGAAGTGTAACCCACTGATTATGATCAAACTCGGGGGATTGGTAGACCTTCATTTATCATGAAAAATCCTCAAGGGGATTTATTCAATGGATAACCGTTTTGCCATAGCAACAAAAAATGTTTTTGACAACAAAAAATTTAACTTTTTCCTATTGAAAATAACCAATTACTAGGGGCCACCCTCCCCTCTCCCCCCGTGAAAAACTTTAACAAAAGCAGTAAATTTTATGAAAAACGATTATAATTGATAGGAATTGATTGAAATACATTATTTGTGAAATATCCGAATAATATATAGATAAATTGGTGCATTTGAAAAAATATATATTTTGGTCAATTTCGTTAACAATGATCAAAATTTGAATCAATAGATCATAATGGGCAAAATTTTAAATAAAAAAAATTACAATGATTTTACTAAAATTCCAAAATAGTTTGAAATAAAATTTTTTTTCAAAATTTTAAAATTTTGCAAATTTTGATTTATTTTTAACAATTTTGGTCAAGTTTGACCAATTAGAAAAAATAAATCAATTTCTTCAAAAAACAAAATTTATCTATATATTAATCCAATTTTACAGAACTAATAAATTTCAATTAATTCTTTTCAATTTTGATCAAATCTTCTGCTTTTGATCAAATTGGTACAAATTTATTCAATGTTATCAATTTTGAAATCTATATTTTATTTCAAACTATTTTGAGATTTTTGTAAAATTTTGTTCATATTGATCTATTAATTCGAATTTTTTTAAATAAACCAATTTATCTATATATTATTGCGATATTTCACAAATAATCTATTTCAATCAATTGTTATAAACTATAATCGTTTTTGATAAAATTTTGTTGTATGATCTAAAACACAAGCTTAAAGATCCCCGAAAACATATTAACAAAACGCGTTAAAACTCCTTTTCCGACAACAATATAAATAGAAATTCTTATTTTTCATACATTAACAGGATGTAAAATGTGTAAAATGGCATTTATATTATGAATAATAAACTAATAAAAGTTACCCTCTTTATATGAAAACAATATAAATAAACAGGGCTACTTCCAAATGAAAAAAGCGGGAGCTATAAGGTTGCTTTGCGGGAAGCCATTTCACCAATATTAATGAGCGTAGAATCTACCCCTAACAAACTAAAAACTTAATAAGATATTATGTCAGTAATATAACGGAATTCCTCAAAAATCCAAGCACCTTCGGACGGGCTTCTCAGCTAGTTTCTAATATTTCCTTGCAAAATAATAAAATGTTCCACTCTTCAGAGCTTCCTGTCACTTAAAAGAATTTAATTTCATTGCGAAGTTAAAATAAAATTCACCGAGGGGCTAACCACTCTCTGAAAATCTGTACACCGATTACCAATGAGTACAGCCTTTGGTAGTGCTAAATCTGTACTCATTTACGTAATCATTTTAGTGCAGTCAAAGGTACAGGCTTGTACACCGATTACGGGGAGTGGTTAGCCCCTCGAAATTCACATAACTTAAATTAATATAAATATTATAAGCCTAAAAACTTCCTTTTCTATATTTCGAAATATTTGGGCGTCAGTGCATTTAATAAAAATTCCACAAATATCGGGATATTAACAATAATAGACCATCCCAATGCCGAGTTCCCCTTTCTTATTTGTAATGCGCTAGGAGACGCGAAGTCTGTCTATCACCTGTGGACCACGGACTGTAAATTTTAGAGGACCGGTATTCCCGAGTTATTTTACGCCCCGTTCACCGATCAGGCTGACGGAAGTCGCTCAAGGTCATAAACTAAAGCCCTTTCCAGATAACATGCGTGAGGGGGGGGGACTAGCTCTATGCCTGGTACAAATGACCTTGACCGACTCTCTCTCTCTATTTCGAAGTGATTGATGCACGGGGAAACCAAAATTCTACAGGGGAAGGCAACGCTTTACTCGTCCTCTAAAATTTACAGTCCGTGTATGGACGAAACTTTCGCTTTTCTCCACACCCGCCCGGTTCTTATGATCTTATCCCGTTTTCAACCCCTGTAAAATTTTGAAAAAATTTGTCATAAAGCAAACCCCATCCCCGTGTTAGGTAATTTGTGACAACAATAAACAACATCGGCGAGGATTACATGAAATTTATTTATTCATTTATAATAATCGTGATTTTCTGGCCCTTTAAACTTAAAGATGATTATTATGTAATTATACAAACCCCATCCCCGTGTTAGGTAATTTGTGACAACTATAAACAACATCGGCGAGGGTTACACGTAATTTATTTATTCATTTATAATAATCGTGATTTTCTGGCCCTTTAAACTTAAAGATGATTATTATGTAATTATACAAACCCCATCCCCGTGTTAGGTAATTTGTGACAACTATAAACAACATCGGCGAGGGTTACACGAAATTTATTTATTCATTTATAATAATCGTGATTTTCTGGCCCTTTAAACTTAAAGATGATTATTATGTAATTATACAAACCCCATCCCCGTGTTAGGTAATTTGTGACAACAATAAACAACATCGGCGAGGGTTACATGAAATTTATTTATTCATTTATAATAATCGTGATTTTCTGGCCCTTTAAACTTAAAGATGATTATTATGTAATTATACAAACCCCATCCCCGTGTTAGGTAATTTGTGACAACTATAAACAACATCGGCGAGGGTTACACGAAATTTATTTATTCATTTATAATAATCGTGATTTTCTGGCCCTTTAAACTTAAAGATGATTATTATGTAATTATACAAACCTTATCCCCGTGTTAGGTAATTTGTGACAACTATAAACAACATCGGCGAGGGTTACACGAAATTTATTTATTCATTTATAATAATCGTGATTTTCTGGCCCTTTAAACTTAAAGATGATTATTATGTAATTATACAAACCCCCTCCCCGTGTTAGGTAATTTGTGACAACTATAAACAACATCGGCGCTGTTTACACGAAATTTATTTATTCATTCATAATAATTGTAATTTTGAAATTTTGTTGTATTATAGCCTAAATAAATACTATTTTCAAAATTGGCTCGCCATCCCTTGAGCAGCTCTCGGCGAACACACTATACCGTAGCTCAACGTGAATAAGGTCGCGCCCCGCCGGTTCTCAAAAATGAACAGCCCATTGAGTCGCTCGAGAAAAAGTATCTCAGCGGGCATTCAGCGCTTTGTATTGAACCGACAACGTCGTGGCTAGAGGGGGGAAAGCTTAAAAGTGAGCAGGCTAGCGCGACTATCGGCGGATCTTGTTCACCGCGTCGTGAAAACTCACCGGGTGAGAAAAACCAAGGAGGATTAAGGGAAGGGGAGTTGTATTGAGGCTCCTCTTATGGCTGCATCCGTAGTCAGAGAGCGTGAGACGCCCAGTGGGTGGGAGCGGGAGGAAAACGTATGTAAAATACCGGATCGCGTTCCTGTTTTGAGCGCCCTCTAGTTCAAAACAATTGTTGAAAGTTATTTCGGATTTTATTTTGAGAATTTTGCTGCTTCGGTGTTTCGTCGTGAATACGCTAAAAATGTATGTCGACTAGATTTACTTAGTAAATAAAATTCGAATTTTTTTATCACGCGAAGATTAATATCATATAACTAAAGTAAGAGCATTTTCCATATAAAAAAATATTTTGAGTTTTGCAAATTGTTTACTAATTTACGGCATTAGAAAAACAAACACCAAAGCATCCGAATTCTCAAAATAAAAACCGAAATAACTTTCAACAATTTTTTTTTAACTAGAGGGCGCTTAAAACAGGAACGCGAGCCGGTATTTTACATACATTTTCGTCCCGCTCCCACCCACTGGTCGTCTCACGCTCTCTGACTACGGATGCAGCCATAAGAGGCGCCTCAATACAGCTCCCCTTCCCTTAATCCTCCTTGGAAAAACTTTCGGTTCTCGTCGAGAGCTTGTTCAGTTTCTCTCTCGCACTGAAAAGAGCAGCTGACCTTCGAATTTTAACTGCTCGCTCGTTTCGAGGTGATTTTCAAAAACGAGCGTTCACAATTTTTGCCCACCTCTGGCTTCTAGCTCGCCGAGTTTTAAGCGCGTTAAATCGAGTTAAAAGAAACTTGGCGAGCTAAATCGTAGCTCGCCGAGTTGAAAGTGGCTCGGCGCGCAAATCCGTACCTCGGCGAGTTGGAAGTAGCTCGGCGCGCTAATTCGTAGCTCGTCGCGTTAAGATTGGCTCGGGGCGCTAATCCGTACCTCGTCGAGTTGAAAGTAGCGCGGCGCGTAAGTCCATAGTTTGGCGGGTTGAAATTGGCTTGGCGCGCTATTTTGTAACTCGGCGTGCTAATCCGTAGCTTGGTAGGTTAAAATTAGCTCCGTGGGATAAAATTAATAAATAGCTATGCGCAATAATTCCAGCTTGACCCTAGTAGCGCTGGAGATAGTTCGGACTGTTGATTGCGAGCTCGGCGATTATGCCGCCGTTCTTAAACACGTAGTTTTTTTTAAATAGAGCTAATACCCAAGGCACCACCTTCGACCACATAAGCAATGTTGCTAGTGCGTGATCAAGTAACAGGTGGCCGGGTTACAATGCGTAGGAGGGTGGTGGCAAGCCCTTCATGCCACGCGAGCCAACAGCTCGCTACACTAACTATTACAGTTAACCTCAGCAAGTTTTTATGGGAAGGGGAAACCGAAGATCTCGGTGGAAAACCCCTTTAACCAGTGGGGAGAGAACTTACAAACTTTACGCAGAAGGAGTGGTTCCGGATTTACACCCAGTGCCAGAAGTTGGGATCGAACCCGGCTCCTCTTGCTGCGAGGTGAAAGTGCTAACCACTCCACCACCCCATTTATCACTCCACCACCCCAGTTATAATTGTAATTAACTTATATACTAGTTGTGGAGTATCCGAGTTATAATTGGTATAATAATGAAATAATTGCTAGTTTCAGCTCGGCGATCCGCGATTAAGCGCGCCGAGCCACTTTCAACTCGCCTAGCTACGATTTAGCGCGCTGAGCTATTTTGAACTCGGCGATCTATGATTTAGCGTGCCGAGCTACTTTTAACTCGGTGATCTGCGATTTAGCTCGCCGAGTTTCTTTTAACTCGATTTAGCGCGCTTAAAACTCGGCGAGCTAGAAGCTCCTTTGAGATCGGTACGAGCCAGCTCGCCAAGACGCGCTAAAACGCGCAAAATAGGACGTCGTGCAGGCCTCTGCTCTTTGCCCCATCAAACTTCTAGAACGTTCCTACGCCCCTGATGGTGACCAACAAAAAAAACCAACCAACTAATTCATTCGGTGAGTCGGGTCAGTGGCTTACCACTGAGTTTCGTGACGTCACCGTGGAATAGAAAAATCGCGTTCATCGAAAATCCAGTGAGAGTGGTGATTCGGCGGACTCACCGGTGAGGTCCACTGAACGCGTGAGGTTATTTTTGGGAAAGCCGAAATTTGCAACCGGATTTGTTGCCGAAAATTGAGGGGGTGGCGGATCTATTGCTATATATTGTGAGATGTCAGAGATGGCATTTGCAGGAATATTTCAGAAGTATAGAGTAATATCACTTGGCACTCCAGCTTTGAACATGGCCGCCATTTTAGTAGAGTTTTTAAATCTATGGGAGAAAGCATGGGTGACGTTGTGTGACGTCATTTTGTACTACTCTATGTACATAATATTAAAAGAAGTGTCCATTACCCTACACAGGTTTTCAATCAGAATTATGAAACTTACATCGATGTGGATGAATCTACGTTGTTTGAAAATTACATGAAAGTGAAAGTAGTAAAAATATTGAAATCCAATATTCAAAATGAAGAATCCAAAACTGAAATTTCACTGATTAACGTTGATGTCAGTTCAGCTTATAGCAGTCTTCAGAGCGTATGTTACTAATAATAATAGCAATAATAATAAAGATCATTTATATATCAAGACTGTTTATCAGGTAGATACAGTGCTGCAGGAGAAATCAATGCCGTCAGAGAAAAGTACTTTGTAAGTGAAACCAAAAATGTTTCATTTTTCATTTCACTAAAATATATGTATATTTAGGATTGTAGAGAAACGAAAACGACACACTGGGACTGGTTCAACAACGAACTTTGTGGCGGCATATACTTTGCCTGTTTTAGCAGAAGAATTTAAAAATCCAGATGAATTTTCCAAAATTTCTGCCAAAGCTATGCCAGGGAAGATCACTGAACTAGTATCTATTTTGTTCCATGATATTTTAAAACGATTTTCATTGTAAGTTTAATAGTGTATAGTTTTAAATACATATATTGTTTTGTTTCAAGAAACGATTTTATTTCAAATTTGTATTTATATTATTTTTCAAAACAGGTACCCTAGTTCACACATGATTGTCGCGAAAAGATTGGTGCAGGAATACCCGCATTTGCGTCAGACCCCAGGAGAAGGATACGTAAGAACAGATTTCAGTTTGTAGACCTTTATTAAAAGATTGGTAAAAGTTTCGACCCCCCAGTGGCGTACATAGCGCCCCCGAGAACTAGGGGGCCCCCAAACGTTTATGGTTAAAATAGGTGCTTTTTAAAAGGGCCCCGAGTCGTTTTACGCGGGGGGGGGCGGAGTTCCTGGTTGCGCCACTGCGACCCCCTAAAGTGATATAGACTGTTGAAGAACAATTTCCAGCGTCTGTTTTTCAGATGAAATCGTCTGCAACGCAGACTAAATAATTTTTAAGACAAATGTGTCTGCATTGAAGACGAATTTAGTGTGTCGAAAGTTTTACCCGTATTTTAATTTAGGCTTATAATAATAACCCCTTTGACGGTACCTTTTTAAGTATATTCATAAGTTATGTAAACATATTAGGAGATATTTTATAAGAAGCTTAGAACCAAATTTAAAAATTGGCGCCAAAGCGTCGATGACGAAGATGAAAATGACCCAGATTCTCAAGCTGTCAAAGATGCAAGAATCGTATTCGGGAGAAAAAGAAAAATCGACGAATTTCAATCTGAAACAGTTGAAAGCGACAAATCTGACGACACTTCCGCCAGCTGTTCAAGCAAAACTCAAAGAATCGAGGTAAATATTTTATTTTCCGTAATAATTTTCCTGGCGGTGACTAAACCTATTTAATGGCTAATTTTCAATCAAAGATAGAATTGTGTTTATCAAAAGAATGTAGTTTGTTTCTGAATTAAATTTGATTCAAAATGTTTATTCGGGTATTGTTAAAGGAACAAGACTGTGATGAGTTTGAAGACGAAATGAGCATTGCAGCTCATCGAAAAGCAATGGAGATTGAAATGGAGAAGAATGAACCAAATATTTTGTTGATAGATTCAAAAATGGAAAAGACATTTCATGACCGTTCTACATTAACAAAAAGCCTAGGCATCAGCGAAGTTCTCAAAATATATCCGGCTTTGACTTCTGCTAGACAAGTCAGTTACATTGACCCTTTCCACTAGTATTGTATTTATTATTTAGGGTTTTTGGGTTTTTTTTTTAATATCACATAGCTGGTTAAGATTCCTACAGAAAATAAATTGTGTACTTTGTTAAAAGATTAATTAAAATGGCTTCATTATATTTTCAGATAAAAATGGAGTTCTTTCGAATTACGAAAATAAAACTAGGTGAAAAAATTATAGAGTCGTTGAATACTTGTGCAGATAAAATTTGAAATTTATGTACTAAAAGTACGAAAGATCTTCGTGCAGAAATAATGAGAGAGGTGTTAAAATATGACAATCAAAAAATTGGTAAGAATTTATATTAACTTATAGTCCAACAAATTCCGCTGTAAAATATAAATTTTCATTATTTTAGCGGTGAAACAATTTTTTTCAATTCTGTTGATACCAGCGCTTTTAAAGGAAGCACATCAAAACTTTTTCTGTCCTGAAGCGAAAAACGAGTCGATAGGCAAAGGGCCTGTAATTGTCGGCAAAGGGAAAGTTATTTTTTCCAGTCAAGAATATACAATATATTTAGATGGTATAGAAGTGACTGTAGCATGTAACTTTAAAGAAGCATTTTTGTGCTATTTTGCAATTTTTTGGATCTTCAACGTCGAGTACCCAAAAGTGCTATCTAAAACTCTCACGTTTATAGAATGTTACTTAATTGGACAGCCCTAAAAAAAATTGTCCAAAGATTGTTAAAAACTTAATAGAAAGTTCAAATGAAAATTGAAAACGCATATTCTAATGAATAAATATTACTGATGCAATTTAAAAATTTCTTTAATTTACTTAAAATATTTAAATAACCCGCTTCGTTGAACTTGAATAGCTCTTTCTATAAAATACGAAAGGGAATATTACTTACGCTTTAAGGGGGGTATTACCAGCGCATAAAGGGAATATTAATAGCGCATAAAGGGAATAATATTAGCGCATAAAGGGAATAATATTAGCGCATAAAGGGAATAATATTAGCGCATAAAGGGAATATTACTTACGCATAAAGGGAATATTACTTACGCATAAAGGGAATATTACTTACGCATAAAGGGAATATTACTTACGCATAAAGGGGATATTACTATCACATAAAGGGAATATTACTTACGCATAAAGGGGATATTACTATCACATAAAGGGAATAATATTAGCGGATAAAGGGAATAATATTAGCGGTTAAAGGGAATGATATTAGCGCACAAATAGAATATTAATAGCGCATAAAGGGAATAATATTAGCGCATAAAGGGAATGATATAAGCGCATAAAGGGAATGATATAAGCGCATAAAGGGAATGATATAAGCGCATAAAGGGAATGATATAAGCGCATAAAGGGAATGATATAAGCGCATAAAGGGAATAATATTAGCGCATAAAGAGAATGATATAAGCGCATAAAGGGAATAATATTAGCGCATAAAGGGAATGATATAAGCGCATAAATAGAATATTAAAAGCGCATAAAGGGAATATTACTAGCGCATAAAGGGGATATTACTTACGCATAAAGGGGATATTACTCACGCATAAAGGGGATATTACTTACGCTTAAAGGGGATATTACTAGCGCATAAAGGGAATGATATTAGCACATAAATAGAATATTAATAGTGCATAAAGGGAATATTACTAGCTCCCCGAAGGAGTATAATTAGTTTAGTATACAATTTTAAACAGAAAGGGTTTAAAAATAAAACCTTAAGGGTTTAAAAATATCACTTATAGGGTTCCGTTTTTGGAGAAATCAAATATCCCCCTTTTGGGTCTAAATGTATTCCCTTATTTCTGAGAGTGTACCAAGATAAATATTTTAATGCAATCTCACTTTGATTCTGTCTACTTGCCAAACCGATAGCCGGAGTAGTACATAATGTATATGGTTCTAAAAACTTGTCAATAAAAACATTGTTAAGTGCCCCAGAAAGAGAAATACCCCCATAATTACTGATATCAATTTCAATTAGTTCTTTATATAAGACGCGAAATTTCTGCATAGCTAAGCGTAATAAATTACAATCTAAAAGACAATACGCTCTGGATTCTGATTTAATACAATAAACCGGTTCGAGCTGTTTGTGTGAATACCAATTTTTAAATTCTCGGTATTCCAACTCTTTCATTTTATTGGGCTCAAAATATTTTTCGTCCGGAATTGGTCCTGAATAATTTAAAGTCTCTTTTGTCCAAAAAATATAGGGAAAATATCCTTTAGATTTAGGCAAAGAAAACATTTTAGGAAAATGACTTAGTGGAGCACTAATGTAATTTAAAGAATCTACAAAACGAATGTCTACCCCTTTAATATAAATAGTAAGAATTTTGGCTCCATCGTAAATAACCTCGGGAATGACATGATTAATTAATTTAGAAATAATAAACATTCCGTCGAAAGATCTCAGATTATGGGCCATTACGATGAGGTTTGTAAATTTCGGTCTAATTGTTTTTCTTTTACGTTTCCCATCAGTAAGTAAAATAGTTTCATGTTGAAACAAAAAATTGAGAAAGTTATTTACACAATATTGTCCTTCAAAAACCGTGGTTTCCACAGGCCGATTTAAAATTTCACTTTGTGCCACTAACAGAATAGGCTTATGCATATTATGCTCGATTATAGTCTCAATATCAAAATATACATAGGATCGTGGTTTTTTTTAAAGGTCGACTGTTTAACATAATGCTGGTTAGGAGGATGTTCAATTTTACAAGAGTTGCAAGCCGTTTCACATTTGTGAGTTTTTAAAGTTTCAAATTGAACACAGCATTTTTCGCATCTGTGGAAAAGCTTGCAAGTTTCATTTTTAAAATGAAAATTGTAACATTCCCCTTGTTTTAAATACCTATTACAAAGTTTACAACGAATAAAAGGAATTTCTAAAATTTCGTGGAAATTTTTACTTAAACACCTTTTACATTTAATATTTCTAGTGTCAAAGCAGTGGTGCTTGTTTCTATGTGTAGTGGAATAAAAACAAATTTCACAGTCTAAGCACGAAGCTACGCCGCCCCAAATGGAATGTAGATTTTTAGCTAAATGAACGTGCGTGCCAATTTTTACAAGTAGAATTTTGTTTTCGGAAGGGGGAAAACCTTTGAAATAAATTTAAAAATTTTCCGTTGCGTTAAATATTATTATCTGATATTTGAAATTTAGCTATATCACCAATTTCTACAGCTCCTTGTGCAATTCCTACATCATCATGCAATTGCTTAGCGGCTTTAGTTTGTAATTTACTACGAAAGAGTGTTGAGGCTCTATATTCTTTAAGAACACTTGTTAATGGAAGTTTTTTCTTTTTGTACTCGGCAATTTGACAGAGTTTTTGTCCGACTGTGAGGGCTCTCGCTACGCATAAATTATCGATGTTATTTATATAGTAAAAATTGGTTTTAGTTTTTAAAAAAGCATCAAGATCAATAATGTCTCTGTTTTTTAATGCTAAAACATTTCTACCCATTTTTTGTGGGGATTTCAAAAGAATTATACTAAATTTAATTTCTCCATCTAGTAAGAAATCTTTTTTCGATTGAGCAATGCGAGCTATATGGTTAAATATTCGAGAAACAGTTAACTGATCAATTTTAATAAATTTAATGTTAATTGGATGTTCTAAATTTTCCGATTGAATTGCAAATCTGAGGAAATCGAAACCTGGTGCCTCTTGTCTTACGTATTTGATAATTTTGGACAGAATCTTTTCAAATACTGTAAAAAATAAATGTGTGGGGATTTCGTTTAAGTCTATTAGTTATAATTCAATATCAAGTTGTTTACATTTCCACTTTTTTGAATTTCTAGGGCTTAATTTTTTAGTTTTATAAAACTTTTTATAATTAAAACTGTTTAAAGATGAAAAGTCTAATTGAGAGTCCGAATCGTAATCACTGGAGTCTTCCATATTCTAATTTCGTTTCCAGGTCTAAAATGTTATTCTAATTACTATTACGAATAATTAATTAATGAGTTTAACTTGCCTTCGTAGGTGGGCAAACAATTTTTCCTTCCGTCTGGTCAATTACCTTTTTCAGCCTGTTTGTTGAGTTTATGATTCGGATAACGTCCATGGATAAGGTGTTGGCTAAGAATTTCACTCTTTTATAATCTCCCTTCCAGAGCTCATCTTGAGGAAGATGCTTAATGTTTTTATATGTATATATCTGAATATCTAGATATATGCCCTTGTCGCTCGCCTTTTTCCTCGGAGTTTTAGTTTCGTAAGAAACTCCACCTTTCTTAACTTTCACGGATTGCTCGATACCAACTTCTTCGATATTTGACATACGACGTACCTCTTGAATAAAGTCCCCATCCGATTCGTCCGAATCTAATAACATCTCCTCTTCAGGCCTATCAAAAACTGAAACTGCTTGACTCGCGGAGCTTTGACTATTGCTTGTGGAAGCCATTTTAGGCTGTTATGTTTTAATAGTAAAATTTTGCCCTTTTATACCAAAAGTAATTTATTTTTTCATTAATTTTTTTCAAAATATAAAACCTTGAATATTAAAGTGTTTAATACTACAAGGATAGAACCTAGTTATAATTTATCGGTATGTAAATGGTATTTAAAATTGTTTGTGAATGCCAATTTAAATATAGACGTGTATAAAAATATAAAATTATTAATTATTTTTTTGAAGGACTTTATATTTAATCAGTTTTTTATCATTGAATCAAATATTTTCCGTGACAAAAAAGAAAACGCCCTAAGAGTTTTAATATTTTTGCTTTAAAAATCGATTACAGATGTAAGAATTTTGTTAATTACAGGGTTAGATGTTTTAAAATTCTATGGGAAGAAATATATTTCTGCGAGGTATAAAATTTAAGCGAAGGGATAAAAAATTATATTTCTGCAGGGTGTATTTGATAAAAAAATTGTCTTTTGACTTGATTTTAAACAGGTTAAATCAGGATGTAAAAAATTGAATATTTCTAAAAAAAATTCTTATAAAAAGACTGTCTTTACCGTATTCGTTTTATAAACCATGGGATCTCGCGAAGTTTTGACTTTTTCCGGTAAGATTTCCCATCCTCTCGCTATTAACCCTTTTTCACTTAAATATCTAGCATTACGCAAAGTTAGGAATTATAATCTTTTTAAAATTAACGATATTTCGATTAGACTTGAAAATTACTGTATGAAAACAGTCTTTCTTGAGTGTCAAGCATTAGTAGAACCTTTTAAAAAAATCATTTTTGCGTGCCCCTTTATAAAAAAATCTTTCAAATTTGCTCCGTCTGTTTTTGCTTCAGTTTTTTCCAGAAGAATCAATAACAATTCTTGTCTATTTGACGTTCATTCTAATAATTTTTTCTGTCCCCACGATAGTTTTGAGTTTGACGGCTTACTGTTCCACACTCAAACCACTCTTGAGGGCTGGTTTTCTTACGAAATTTTACGTTTAATTGGAAAACATATGCGATTATATCAAAATTTAAATAAGATCCCATGGTTTCGACAACATAGAAATCGTAGGAACCTTCAACACGACCTTTTAATTCTCTATCAATTACAACAACTTTCTTTCTTTCGAAAAAAACTATTAACTATAACTAATGACTTTCGCCTAACGAGATATAACATCCGTTTAGAATTAGGAACGATAGTTCTATTTTTTATTAATGATTTGGATCGACAAGAAGTTAAAATAGTTACAACTTTAGAGTAAGGAATACTAATTTTAAAAAATAATAACAATAATTAAGATAAATATTTTTATTTAGTTGCAAATTATCTCCACAACATTCAAAGTTAAACGATCGTCGGCGAATTTTACAACTACGACTCAAGGTATTTACAATATTTTTTATTTATTTATTTTAAAAAATTAAATTTTTTTTTTTAAATAGGACTCAAATCTTATAAAATTTTAATTTTGTGAATAGACATTTTTTATTTAAAAAAACTTTATTTGTGTTTTTTTTATTTTTTTATTGTTTTTATTTGGTGAAAGATATTAATTTTTGAAATGTTTTATATTTTTTATTTAAAATGTTTTCTTCTTAAAGGGTTTAAGATTTTTTTAAACATGTTTTCGAAAATAACTAGTTTTATTAATTTAATTAAGGCGGTGGAGGCTCTTTTTAATACTTCATAATCTACTTTTTCTTTTTTAACTAGTTTTATTAAATGTTGGGATTGTTGCAAAGCCCTTTTTTTTCTATATTAAACATCCTTTGTTTTCATCTTTTTTATACAATGAATTTTCAAGAAATTTTATTATTCTTATCTTTTTGACAGGTATCTAATTTTTTGGTTAAATTAATTCGTTGATATAAAGATCTTTTTTTGTTTTTATTAGTATTAGAATTTTTTATATTTTATTTTATTATTATTATAATTATTATTTAAAAAACTTCTTGAAAACTTATTATATAAAACTGATGTAAACAAAGTTCATCTGGGATACAATCTATTGCTCATTTCAAACTAACCATTGATCATTTATTATTCTAATTTTTTTGATTTTTTTCATCTCTTCTATATACTTTTTTCATGACTTCTATATACTTTTTTCTATACTAATATCGTGCTTAAACTATAGTGTTTGATTTTCTTATATGTTTATTTTGGTAATTGTTGAATATATTAACTGAAATTTGATAAGTACATTTTGTACTAGGTTGTTTAAAAGTAAATATAAATGTTTTTTATTCATTTATAAAAACCTGTTTGAGAAGGATAGTGATAATTAGTTAACCTTAGTTGTATTACAAAATTAATAATTATTCCCAAAGGCAATATTTATAAATTTTAAAATATAGGTCAGGTTTA
The DNA here is from genome assembly GCF_980474605.1 of Leiobunum rupestre. Classification (NCBI taxonomy): domain Eukaryota; kingdom Metazoa; phylum Arthropoda; class Arachnida; order Opiliones; family Sclerosomatidae; genus Leiobunum; species Leiobunum rupestre. The sequence goes on from NC_143391.1 coordinate 24,375,821, forward strand.
AACTATAAAATCTCAATGTAAAGAATTTTTACCAGGAGAAATCTAGAATCAAGATGTCTGGTGAATTCTATCTAAAGCCTGTAGTTTTTTTTGCCCCGATCGTTAAAATTTCTCTCTCTTCGAGTAGTAAGAATGAATAATATTTAAAAAAAAAACAAACTATTTGTAGAGAATTCGAAGAACGTTGTTTAAAAACTGTATTTCTAGAATCTAAAACAGTAATCGAACCATATGGTTCGATTGAGTTTAAATGCCCCTTTTTTAAATATTCCTTTAAGTTAAATCCCTTATTTTTTGTCGCACCCTACGAATCGCGAATTGAAAAATCGCAAAACTTTTGTTCTTTTTCTGTACATGATAAAACTTTCAAATGCTATCGTCCAGGAATTGTGTACGATGATTTATTATTCCATTGTAGGGTAATGTTAATCGGTTGGTTTAGCTACGAAATTCTTCAATTATCTAGCAAATATATGCAGATATTTTGTAATACTAGTCAAATTTCGTGGTGGAATCACAAGAATTTAAAAAAGTTTGAGTCTGAACTTCACGTGTTAGATCAAATTCAACATGTTGGCACTGTACAACATAACGTTCGATCTACTTTGATTAATTCAGACATTCTTGAACTGTATACTATCGAAGCGATTAAGACCAAAACCAGTGTTTTTATTCGTGCGATGGTAGAGCAACAAAAAAGTTAAAGAATTCTTGTGGTAAATATTTTTTAGATATATTCATTTTTAATAGATTAATTTATTTATATTTATAAATTCTAGCCCGAATTTCCAACCCGACATGTCGTTTTGTACCGAAGAGGAAAAATACCTTCTACGAATTGATGTAATTATAATTATTTTTAATTATACACTTAAAATATTTTTAACATTGTGTTTTTTATATTTTTTAGCCTTCAAATTATTTATACCCCCTTCTTTAATTCTTTATTATTTATTAATTTAATTTGTTAGATTATATTTTAGTTTTATTTGTAGTGTTTCATATGTTGTTAAGTGTTTAAAAAAATATATTGTTTGAAATATCATAGTTATTAAATATTATAATAACTAATTGTGTTTTTGATTACTTTTACTAAAACTAGCATTGTTTTAAAATAATAAAACTATTAAAATATTTGCGAAAAAAATTAAAAAAACTTATTTATATTAATTTAGTTATTTAAAGTATTTTGGGTGGGGCCAAAAGTTGCCAAGGGTATAAAGCGAAGGTCGCGAATTCGTTTCCCCATCTCGCAATTAACTAATTAGCATTTTAAACGGCGAAAAAACGAAAAAACGAAAAAAACGATATCAAAAGTGAATAAGCGTCAGTATTTGGTGGGGTCACATATTACCGCCGATATCTCGGGCCGAGCTTGTCCGATCGTGTCCAAACTTGTTGGGGTGATAGACCGAGGCTTAGGGGTTGTGGTCAGGGGTCAGGCGTCGAGGTCAAGGATCATCTTCAAGGTGAAATTTGAGATTGAAAACAAAAATATGTTTTTCAATTTTTCCAAGGACAAAAATTGGTTTTTGGAAAAAACATTTGGGGGTTGTTTTGGGGTGGTGTTATGGCGGCCATCTTGGAAAAAATGGTTCAAATATGATTATTCTCTACTTATAATATAATAATGTAGTTTAAATATGCTGTTAAAATATTTTTTAAATATAATAATTCATATATAACCTCTATAAATATCGAAATCTTTACTGCGAATCTATACGTATAGCACCTTTATATGCAGACCCCCGTCTTTTTCACTAGCTCAAGCGGCGCGAAGGAGGCGTTTCGCAAGGGTTGTTCATAAAGGTACGATTGCAATATCCTAGTGACTTTGACAGCTTGTCAAAACTGTCACAACAGAGATAGCGAATGGCTCTAATCTTTTATTGATTTTATATACTACTAAGTATTTTTATACCAAATTTCGGGCTTTAATCACAAAGTGCACGATTATTTCTGAATCCGCTAGACTACGTCGCCGGTCCGGTGCCTAAAAATAAAATGCTATACCAAGGGTACCAAAAGACCAAGGTCAAATTCAAGGTCGTCTTGACCCCCTATTTTATTTCATTGTATTCATTCGACGCGGCTGCCACGGCGGCTATACTATTCTGAACCCCATTATTCGATTCTACTTAGGGCAATGTCCCTTGGTACGATGCCACTTAATTAGATAATTGAACCCCATTATTTTCAAAAACTCGTAGATAATCTCTAAGTGGGTCAGTCCGGTGCCAGTGACAGCCTAGTTACGGTGACTTGTATTAGTAGATGGGAAACCGACACTGGCGCCAGTAGTTTGCAATTTTGACATTTTGTGTTGTATTGTATTGTGAAATAATTGGTTGTTTTTTTTGGGGGGATTTTCTAGTGTGCACGGGGAAATTCTTAGTTAGGATAGTTTAGAAGATGCCGCAGGGATTAGGGATGCCAGTGCCATCCTGCCTAAATGCCATCGTAGATATCTGTCAATAGCAAAGTTTTGTGTTGTGCGCGTTTACCGGTGGTTTTAAATTTCTTCCCCTTTTGACCCCATTGGTCGGGGACAACTCCACCTTCAGCCATGATTGGACCTAATAATAAAAAATTAAATTCACGTGACCCGTAGGTCACGTGTTCTATTGGTACAAAACCATGGAGCGCGCCCAGAGAGAATAATCTTTTTCAAAAACTTAGTCTCTGAGGTTTGTCAGAACAACATTTCGGTTGTCTACTGAACCACCGAGCTCGAATATGCTCTAAGTCATTTCATCGGTCGAAAAATCTTTATTCGGGTAGTAACTTAGTCGTTTTAGTCGACAAGAATAACCGTCACATAGTCATCAACATCCAGATGGCTTCGCTCAACGAATCTTTAACGTTTCTCGCTGGACGAAAAACTCTCAACTCTTCGAGCGTCGCCTGAGATGTCTTACTCGCGACCACAACGTAGTCCCTTCACCGTAATGGGTTTGGCCACCCCTTCGATGGACTTAGTATCATAGTGAAAAGACTTGTGATAAGTAATAAGTTTAAACCGAAGATTTAATATCATGGCAGATGGTACATAATTAGGTTAGGTGAAAATGGCATCTAAATGGGGTTTAGCTTAGGAGGTTTAATAGTAGTTTTTAATTGATTTTCATTCTTGAGTGTGCATGTTTTAAACATTTTTATGTCGCGTAAGTGTTTAAAGTTATTTGTTTAGTAATAATCTAAATTGGTCTTTTGGTATGGCAAAATATATTTCCTTATTTCATCTCTACCCACAAATTCAAATAGTAGCGTACTCCGGGCAGTCGGTTATAATAGATTCGCAGTAGTAGTAAAATAATAGTAACAATTGGCAACGGGAAGGCCTACCCAGATCTAATAGAACGGTCAGGGGATAAAAATTGTTATAACATGGAAAAGAACGCCGGAAGGTGGAAGCCAGGACATTGGCTTTGGCGGATGGAGTGGTGTATGACTGCCCTAAGCAGGAGAGGTCAGGGACTCCAGTCACTTTCAGATTCATAGAGACGAGCTGGTAGAACTGCTTCCTGTGGGTAGTCAGGTCGGAAGCCAATTGTCGACATGATGGGTACGCGCGGCACGGCGTGCGTATTTGACGATGGCACGATGTCGAGTGAAGGCTTGCGTGTTACAAGGGGCACCAAGAGGGTTCGAAAAAAATAAAAGTACAAAAATTTAATCATTTGCTTTTCACAAAATATTTTCCGGAGTAATTTTAGTAAAGGCGTCCACCCCTATGAACTAAAAACGTTTGATTGTCACATTCTCTGACGGATTGCCGCCTAGCTAATGACGACATACTAAATCTGGCAGAAAAATTTTCCTTCCATGTCTCAATTATAAATTGAGGGAGCGCCTGGCTCGCTTCGCTCGCTATTGAAAGGGGGCACCAAAATTAACTTGGGCCTAGGGCCCCATAAAGTCTTTATCCGGCCCTGATGGGCAGCTATCGCCTGGGTGATGGTAGTAGTGAGTGCGCTCCACGCCTCTGCAATAGAATAGGTGGCCGTTAGGTTAACAGTTGGCCGCAACCTCTCTATAGCAACGAAATCGGCCTTGTTGAAGTCAGGAACGGAACGAGGGAGGGTTCTGGGTGGGGGGTAAACAGTAGCGGGGCCAGGATTTTTGGGGAGGTAGGCCAACCATTTGGAGGCCCCACCAAAATTATGGAGCCCCCCCCCCCCCCCCACCACAATTTTTTCAAATCCGTCCACGTCGATTATTTAGTTTTTTTGAAGCAAGTGGTGAGATTTGTGGGTAAAATGGATACGCGACGAAATAATTAGAGTTAATTATGAATTTTAACATTACTAAAAACTGAGTGTGTTGATCCTTTTTTGTGTACCGATAACACTTAACAAATGAGTGGTTAATTACTTATTTCTACCACTGAATTCCAGTCTATCAATTCACATTCAATCCTTTGGTACTTCGCATGTACATCCCTTACATAAAAACTTACAACTTTACGAAAATGAATGTACGTAGGTCCACTAAGTAAAGCAAGTTTAAGAACCATTAATTTGTAAAGATAAAATTAAAGAGTAAATTTTGACATAGTAGCGTTCGCCAAAAATTAAAACTAAAATACACTACTGTCAAAGAAAAGTTACTCGTACCTTCAAAAGGATTAAAAACAGCAGTGTCGTTAAGCCAAAATTAGGCCCCTACTAAAATTTCAAGTAGGCCCAGGCCTACCCCGGCCTATTGCTGGCGCCGCTACTGGGTAAACCACTCGGATTCTGAGAAGGAGAATGTCGTGATCGCTGACTCCAGGTAGATGGGAGATGTCCTCAAGTAGGTTGTCGTCATAGACCAGCACAAGGTCAAGAATATTAGTGGTGTCTGTTTTGTTTTATTATTTTTGGCAAGAGCCGACTTCTACCTCCTAGAGGTTTAAACAAGCCGTACTGCGCTTGTTTTAAATAAAAACATTTCGGATTAGTTTATATAGTTAGTTGGCTTTTTTCAAGCTTTTTATTTAGTACCTAGTTATTTTTTAACAAAACTATATTAGTGGTGTCTGTTTTGTATTTATATTTTTGGCAAGAGCCGACTTCTACCTCCTAGAGGTTTAAAGAAGCCGTACTGCGCTTGTTTTAAATAAAATCATTTCGGGCTAGATTATATAGTTAGTTAGCTTTTTTCAAGCTTTTGTAACTAGATATTTTGAACCAAACTATTGGTGGTGCTGAGGGTGATACCATTCTTACAACTAGTTTTTTTAAGACTATAGTGGTACCATTTTTAAAAGGCGTAATATCTGGAGTTTTTACTTTGAAAACTAAAACCAGAATGAGTTCCCGAAAGTTTATGTCGGGGGCCCAAAAACGCCAAAAATTTAAGAGACAAGCGAGCATAGTTAGTAGTCAGAAAGTCGCGATGGAACGATTTCATCAACCGTCAGCTAAAATAAATAAACTTAATTCAGGGGAGACTCTAGGTTTTACAGAGACTGAAAACAGTAAAAAAAAATGTTGTTGACGTTTTACCCAATGTCGATGTCATTCCGGCTAAGGAGGTAGTTCTAAATTCTGAGTTATCGGAAATTTTGGTTGAATCCTCTAATAGATCGTAATTCAAACGTAAGATGATTAGTTGCTTTAAATATTAGTTTAGATAAGGATTGTCTGCCCGTTCTACCTAACCTCGCGTCTTTTCCCAAAACCCTAATGGGTGGTAAAAACCTAGGCTTCAATTCTTCTTGGTACACCAAATACCAAATGCTCGAATATTCTGTAGCAAACGATAAAGTTTATTGTTTTTGTTGTCGGCATTTTTTAGGTGGCAGAAATACGGGATTTATTGAGGGGTTTTCGGACCGGAAAAATATGTCCAAAAAGTTCGAAGAACACTTTACTTCGACTAAATCTTTACACGCTCAGTCTTATAAAAAATATTCAGACTATTTGGAATCGAAATCTCGAGGATCAATAGTATGTCAGGTTGATCAGCATCATAAAACAGACGATGCTTGAAATAGAGATGTCTTAGCTGCTCACGTGCAGATAATAGTACTGTGCGCCCAACAAGATCTCGCTCTTCGGGGCATAGGTCGGACGATGAAAATGGGAACAGGGGCAATTTCGTAGAAATTTTAGATTAATTAAAGATAATTTGTCTTAAAAGCCAAGTGCGAAAATATGCCAAATAATACATACATAGCACTGTCCAAAATGAGCTGATTAGCCTTAGTGGAAATTTTGTTAGGCGAATGATGGTAGAGGAGGTTAATGAATCAGGTGGTTTCTTTTCCGTAATTTCCGATGAGACTAGAGATAATGCGGGAGTAGAACAGCTGAGTGTTTGCATTGGGTATACTAGAAAGGAAATTGGTGTAGTAGAGCGATTTTTAGAATACACAGATTTGCATAAGTTCGACTCTGAAAGCATCAGCTTGGCTATAAATAAATAACTAAATATTTAAAATTGCGTTGCTCAGACTTATGATGGGGCCAGTGTAATGAGTGGGCACGTAAAAGGGGTGAGGGTACTAATAGAGAAGGCAGTAGGTGGAAATTGTCCGTACATCCATTGCTATGCCCATCGTTTAAATGTAGTTTTGGTTGAATGCTGCTCCAATATAGTTAGGGAATTACTCGGACTAGTTCAAGCGATCTATAATTTCCAAAGCAATTCAGTTATTAGGAGTTAATGTTTTGATAATTCTCAAAAAGAGCTGGGCTACGATATAGTTCTTAAAATGCCGCAAAGCTGCGACACTAGGAGGTGGAGCAAAACAAAAAGGTCTTCATTACTTCAGAAGTAGATTTGATTCTGTTCTATTAGCATTGGAGAACTTGGTAGAAAATGGTAAGCCCAAAGAAGCTGCCGAGTGTCGAGGGTACATATTGCAATTACAAAACTTCACTAACTTGATTTTGATTACGGCTTTAGATTAAATATTAGGTATTACCAACTCCTTGTCGGAATATTTACAAAGTTCGAGAGTCGTTCTAACTGAAGCTATCGCTATTTGCAAAGCTACCATAACTACCTTAGAGGAAGTAAGGAACCCCGAAAAATTCGACTTCATTTGGGACGAAGCTTCTAAGTTAGCAGAATCCGTTTTTATCACGGTTCCCGATCGCAACACTGCACCTTTAGCTTTAAGAAAACGAAAAATAATCCCTAATCAAAGACTAAAGCATAGTGTGGTAACGTGTACAACAGGAAACCGAGACACTGAAGCAAAGACCTTAAATGAACAGTTGAGATCAACTTACTACCAAATAATCGATAAATTTATATCAGAAATGAAAAACCGATTTTTAGAAAATAATAGCCTAATTAAAGGAATAACTGCGTCTGACCCCGATTCGGAAAACTTTCTCGTAGAAAATGACGTCCTAGCCCACTGCCAAATATACACTCGCTTTAATTTAGACCTAGGTTCATTGAAAAGTCAAATAGTATTTCTGAAAGGAGTTTCAGTTCCTTGAATAGAATTGAAACGCGTCTACGGACAACAATGCGAGAGGATAGACTTTCCAACCTGGCCACATTATCCATTAATCGAGATTTATCGAATCATTTAAAAGAACATCCGATGTTAGTGGTTGAGGAATTTGGGAAGAGCTCTAATCACAGAGTGTCATTCATTGAGTAAAACGACTTTAATATTTAAAATAAGGGATTATTGGAATTGGGGATATTGGATATCTAATAGCGTTTTCCATTTGACTGCTCTCAAGCGCTCTATATCGCTCTGATCAACATTTTATGTTCCATTTGCGTGCTCGGATCTGTTCCGATTAAGTTTATCATGTTCCATTTGCCGCTCTCGGGTGCTCCGAGATCGCCCAAAACCGATCAGCCGATTTCGACAGATCAACGGATCGAGATCGTGATCGGAGCAAATTTTTGCGTGTTCCTTTTAGATTTTTTTGGCCAAATTGGCAGACCATGACGCGAAAATTCAAATAACTAGCACACGAAAAACAACAAAGCGCGGAAATATTTTATTGGAATGTTCCATTTGCGGTTTTACCCTAGTCGATTGGGGCGAGATCTATGACGTCAGTGACAGACACGGAGCGAATCTCGAGCAATCAAATGGAAAACGCTATAAATGTTCGTTAAACTGGGGACAAGTGAAAAAATTAATTTAATTTTAGCTTCACATAATTTTGCAATAAGAAACACGGTGAACTCTTTCAAAACGGAGAGTTTAGTTTAAAGAAAAAAACGTGAAATTATCGATTGAAATTATTGCGTAGAGGGGGCCTCTAAATTAATCGGTGCCTATACTTGGGAAAAAATCCTGGCGGCGCTACTGACCACATGACAGCGCCATAGTAACCCATAGTCGATAGTTGGATAATTTTAGATTTTGATCAAATATAATCCCAAGATCACGTATTACAGCCTTTTATGCGCACTAGTAATGGGTTCTCCCGTAATTGTATTTGTATGACGAACATTGGAGTTACCCAAGTGAAGGACGGCACTTTTTAATTGTTGCATTAAAATTCATACCATATTTGTCAACCCAATCTAGGTCCAATTTATGTTAGCCCTATTTTCAGCCGAATTTACGTTATTTTCTAACTTACGAGGAGTGTACCCGAGGTATAAATCACCAATTTTGATGAAACTCGGGGGGTATGTAGACCTTGGGGTAACAACTTAAAATGAAAAAATCTACTTTTAAAAAAGCATGGGATTTTCTCGGTTTCACAGGGGGGGCTACTTGATGAATTTCACCCAAAATTGTTCAAATTTAGCATTTTAGTTAAAATTTAAATATTTTTTTTTTTTGGGTTTTCAATATTTTTCCGAGAAAATCCCATGCTTTTTTTAAATGTAGATTTTTTCATTTTAAGTTGTCAAAAACATTTTCGGTTGCCATAGCAAAACGGAAGCCCAGCGTAACTTTTCCCTTGGTAAAAATTCATGTTACCCCAAGGTCTACATACCCCCCGAGTTCCATCAAAATCGGTGATTTACACCTCGGGTACACTCCTCGATAGTGTTATCTGCAAACAAGTTAACTTAGGTGGACAGTTAATGAATATAGAAAATAATAGTGGTCCCAGTACTGTACCCTGAGGAACACCACTGATTGTAGAACGTAGCGAATCACACATCAAATTTGATTCCGAGAAATATGGCTGGTTTTGGTAATATGCCTGTATATTTGCCTGCGCACAGATAGAGTGGGCAGTTGCTTTTAAAGGGAATATAACCTCTGGTATTTCTGTCGCCCTCCGAGGGTTCCAATATTATCCACTGCCTACCATGGATTTTCACACCTGCGGCGCTGATAATCGCGGATTGTGAAGGGAATAAAGGAAATTGATGGGGTTTTCCATAAAGAACGCGTTGGAAGTTCTATTCCCTTTTAAAGAACTGGATGAAGGCCATTGGACCGGCTGACTGGGAATAGTTTGATTTTCGTAGTAAACGAATGACATCTTGAGGAGTGCAACTGAAGATATGCAGTGATTGACTAGGAACTGTTAGAGCATCAAAATTAACGGTTGGAGCTGGAGGTACGTTGGAGGGCACATTTGCAAAATAGTCATTTAACGTATCAGCAATTGTGGGAATGGTCAGGGAGCCATCTCTAAGTGCCATTTCCGAAATAGTAAAAGGTGAGGTTCTCAACTTCCGCACATGGCTCCCGAAGACCTAATTAGGATTCGAATATATTTGCCCGGTTAAGTGTTTTTCTTCCCTACGTTTGTATTTTCGTGACTCATTGATATAAGCAGTACGGGACTTTACATATTTAGAGTGAAGTTCCGCAAGTTTCTCAGGATTAGTTTTGTTATTTCTCTTAGCTTGTACAAATAGACGCCAAGCATTTAATTTATGCCTACGGGACATAGATACAGTGACGGCTTAAGAAGGCTGGGTCCCCGGGGCGGCGGCAGTGTTTTGTGACACCCCCCAGGACCGTGCAGAAGTTTTCACAGGTCCGTCTTCTTCAAGTTCAATCGTTCTGATTTGCACCCCCCCCCCCTCGAGCTTCTCTGATGGCACCCCCTGCTGCCCTGGTAACCGGGGCGGACCGCCCCCCCCCCTTAGGCCGCCACTGCATAGATATTCTTGCGTTAGTGTGTTTATTAGACACAAAAGAAATACCATTGAGGAGTATACTTTTAAATGAGTTCCAAATAAGGTCAATATTATCATATGTAACATAATTACTCATAAGTGTGCCAGAAATAACTTTTTCTCAATGAGACCTTGTCGCAAGGATATGACGTAATTGACGTCACCTTCCAGTCGATGACGGTTTTATCGTCGTCAAAACTAGTTCTGGCGGGGAGGGAAGGAAGTTAAAACCAGATTTATGCGACGGTAGTCCATATTTTCTTTGATGGCTGTGAAACAAGGTCTCATTTAAATTTTTAATACCGAAATGTTAAACAGAGGCACACTTATGAGTAATTATGTTACACATGATATTATTTGACGAAAAAGTGTCCGACTAGTCGGTGGCTAGGAGATAGGAGTTAGAAACTTCGTAGTTCCCCTTGAAGACATACGCGTTGGGGAATAAATGGGAATACCAGCAGCCTTGGAAATATGCTATTTTTTTTAATTGGTCCTTATGACCAGTGACCCCTTAGATTATTAATTAATAAACTGTACCTTGTGACCAGTGACCCCCTAGCTTATTAATTATTAAACTGATCTCATATAAAATGTTCTAATGTCATTTTATAAGCCTAAAAAACCTATACTACATGTTTAGAAGTTAGATTATGTTGGTAATTTTACACGTATTCAAAATAGTTAACTTTATTTTATTAGTATCACAAGAATAGTACAATATAGTACTATCTCACCTAAGACTACTTTCCATAGCCTAGAAGACCCTCGTAATTTACCGTATTCTCTCTCTCTACTCTAGGCCCCGTAGCTCCAGAGTCCCCGGTCCGTTACCGCGTAGCCTACCGTACTCGGGGGAAAGGGAACTAGAGGATTGAGGGTTTGAGGGCAGACGGGGTTCGACAGTTTCGACTCGTTCGTGGGATGCGAGCGAGGTAGTACGCGGAGTTTATAGGAAAATCAAAATTAATAGACACCTTGATTTAATAAACTGTTCGTCTCCGCCGTTCTGGCCGTTCAACTTCCTAGATTGGATTACACTCTTCTCGCGCGGCTTGGTTGTGGCAGACTTCCCACAAAGGCGGTTCTTCATCGTTTCGGGCTTCGGAACTCGGACTCCTGCCCTCGGTGTGCGGTACGAGAGGACGCCGAACACGTCCTGTTCGCGTGTGCCTCCTTCGCGACCCCTCGGCGGAATCTCTACCTTTAGCTCCAGGCGCGGGGTCTCCCGGACTCCGTGGTGGGTGTTCTCACCGCCGTTCACGCGGGTTGGCAAGATGTGATTTTGGACACTTGTAAACTTCTTCGTAAAGCTTTTCCGCGATGATTGTGATTATTGTTCTTTTTGTATTTATTTTTCTGATGTGTATCCCTTTCAGCGCGTTTGTTCTTTCTCAATACGTTTGTTCGCGGACTTTTCTCCCTGTGCGCCTGGTGTGAAGGCCTTGTTGCTATATACACCAATCCCCGCTACTATTGTTATTCTGCCCCCCCCCCCTCATTCCGAATTATTAAACTGGTCACCTTCTATTTTTTGTTATTATTTCGAATTAATAAACTGGACACGGTGACCAGTGACCCCCCAAATTTTGAATAAATAAACTGGTCTTTGACCACTTGACCACCGTTATTTCCAAGGCTGAATACTAGCAAAGATAATTTAAACTCGTACCCTCGCGTACCCTAGATTCGACTACCGAGAGCTTTCCCATTGACGGTTTGGTTACGAAGCGTTTACCCTTTTCCGGCACGTGACCTCAGAAAAATCGGGCTCCATCGGTTGCGGTAAGGCTCAAACCATGGAGCGAATTTTTTCTGAGTTCCAGCGGGAAGTGGGTAAACGCTATCGGCAACGCGCGAGAGAGTGATTTCGAATCTAGGGTACGAGTTTAAATTATCTTTGATACTAGTACAGTACTGTTTTCCATGAATTTCTTTAATTTATTAAAAATTAGTGGTTGTCATACTAAAATATAATAAAATAGTAAACTTTCTTGTACTCACTTAAGATATTTTCCGTTAAATTTCTTTTTTATAACAAAATGACCATCGTTAAAATTAAAGAAAACCAATGTTTTCACTAGCGCCATCGCGTTTAGGGGACCAGAACTATATCCCATGAAGCGCGCTCTTCAAAAATCTCTTACAAATTTTAACATTACCGCAATTGGAAGAGACTCCTCTCATGATAGCGAGGGGACTTTATACTCTCTGGTAGTATGAAAAAAACTAATGAAAATGTGCATTGTGAAAATGAACCTGTTTCCTTAATTTAACCTCGTTTGCTAATTTTTTTATTTAACGGTTCTATTTATCTATGACCTATTTGGTAACCGTTTTGCATATATAGCGAATTTCTCTAATAATCTTGACCATTTTGTACCTTTTTTTTTTCAAAATAAGAAAGATATTTATTTGGTGCCTATGACCATTTTGTACCCAAATTTTCTTGGCTTGGATGCTAGATGGCAATAGTGTAGTAAGTTGGTCCCAAAACTCCCAATTTTCCCAAAAAAAAAGATATTGAAGTCGTGATGCAAGCGCAAGTGCCAGAACGTAAGTTATTCTAATTTTTCATAAGGATTAGATATTTTTTTGGAACTACTTCGATTTTGTAAAGTTAAAGATTCAGCGTTGAGTTGGTTTTACCATATTCAGTCTTATGTCACAGTTAAAATTAAAAAAAAAATTCGTTTACAAAACGGGCAACGTCTCGCATGCGATTTTGTTATTTGATTATTTCCACTCGTGAACACATTCAACACCCAGGGTGGGATTGTGGGAAAGCTTCATTACTTTTGTTGATCGACTTCAATGTCTCCCCTTTTTTTCCACCCCGCTAACTTTACCGTAGCAATTTTTACTTGCTTGCACATCTGTATGACTGATAAAATATATAATTTGTAATGGTAGATCTGGATCACGTCAATGTCTACATGTACTAAAATTTTAAAACGACATATTTTACTCTTCACTTTATCTGTAACTTCTTGTATTTTTACCATCTGCTGTTGTAATTTGCTTTGTCTTTACCAGAGTTTATTAACATTATAGTTAATTGTTGGTAGATAGATTAACCATATTGTACCCCCAAATGAAGAGAAGATAATATATTATTACAGAGATAACTTTTATTTTGCACATTATTTTATTGTTTCAAAGTAACTACTTGAAAGAAACAATGACCGAAGTAGAAGCTGAAGCTGAGTTGATGTTCAACAAGAAATTTGGGTTTGGAAAGGATCCCACAGTTCATTACAAACTTCCTCCCTTGTCTGATTGGTATAAAGATGAATTGTGGCAGCTTGCAAGCTTGCAGAAACTGAAAAAAGAATTAAATAAAACCAAAGATTGTTTGAGTGACAAAGAACCATCAGAATGGCACGAGCACACGTCCTTCACTCACAGAACCAGTGGCGTGATACCCGCATTAAGAAGACAAATAAAACCGGAGTTGCTAACTCAAGCTTGGTGCAAATTCTATGAAATCTTGTCAAATTTCCCTCTGGTTCCCAGCCATTTAAAACCTGGAGAATTTTTCAACACAGTTCATTTATGTGAAGCGCCAGGGGCTTTTGTCACATCACTAAACCATTACTTGAAGTTAAACTGCGTAAAAGGTCTCCATTGGGAGTGGGTAGCGAATACATTAAATCCTTATTATGAAGGGAATGCTTCAGGCTTTGCGATAATGGATGATAGATTTTTATTTCAAACTTTGAATCATTGGCATTTTGGTCATTTCAACACTGGAGACATAACTGATCCAAGATATGTAGATGATATCTTACAAGCTGTTGGGGATACTCCAATACATTTAATAACTGCTGATGGAAGTATTGATTGTCAAGACATACCCGAAGAACAAGAAGCTACAGTTTCCCATATTCATTATGCTGAAATTGCAACCAGTTTGCATATTTTGGCTAGGAATGGCAGTTTGGTTGTCAAAATGTTCACATTCTTTGAGGTAGAAAATGTTTGTTTAATGTACCTGTTAAATTGTGTCTTTCGTCAAGTTCACGTTTTCAAACCAGCTACTAGTAAATCTGGAAATTCAGAAGTCTATGTGGTGTGTTTGGGGTACAAAGGCATGATGGATCTGCAGCTGTATTATTTGAGACACCCTTTAATTGGAAGATGTACCATGTTAGATCCTGATGGCAGTATCTATACTGAAAAAGCTCTCTTCAAAGAAAACCTTATTCCAGACCACTTCAAACAGCAACTTTTGGAATGCTGTCAGTTCTTCAAAAATTTACAAGAAGATGAAATTCGCAGGAATTTGAATCTATTTGAAGGAATGGCCAAGGCAGAAGGAAAACACATCGCAAGAATGAAAGAGTACTGCGCAGAGTTGTACATTAACCATTACAATCTCTCTCCTATTGCTGATGAGTTTAGAATTGTTCCCGCCGAAGTATCTTCCAGTGTTTTATCCTTATTGCAGTTTGGTAACTATAAGACCAACAAAGGAAGTTTAAATCAAAGAAGAAACAGTATCCCTAACCGCATGCGACAACTTCAAAAAATGGAAAACATTTTGAGGCAGTTTGCCCCAGAAAGCGAAACGTGGAAGCATGAATTTGATACCAAAGATACCACAATTATAAATCTTAAAAGCTCCTCACTAACACAAGAAATGATTACACTTGGCAGAAAAATTGAGAAAATTTCTAGTTCTGTATTATGCCATTCTGTACTGTTAGCAGTTTGGAATGAGTATCTTATGACAAGCAAAGGAGGCAAAAATATAAGAAAGTACTACAGTAAAAATTGGATCAAAGAATTACAAGAGCAACTAAAAATTGCTGATATTGACATAGTAGATGCAGCTAGAAATGACATAGTGCCAAATAAAATAGTTTCTTGGTCAGTAAACAGAAAGTCACCATCACAAACCTTAGAGCCTATTAAAGAGGATCAAGAATTTGATAAGGAAACAGTTGAATCTACTGAGGGAACCAGCCAGTCTATTAAAGGATCAGAAGCTATCTCCCAAAATAAAATAGTTTACGAAACCAATTCTCCTGACAAAATTGAAGAAAGTCAGGTTGGTATGCACCCTGAGAAAGCTAAAGGTCTTATGCTAAAAGGATGCGTACGTATTTTACAAATGGCCAATGCAGGTGATGACATCATACTTCGAATCAGTTCAGCGCTTAGTCGTTTCACAGCTGGAATTCTATTTCTGTTTGCTACTATGTTTGAGGAATGCAAAGTCACACCACCTCAACACTATCGTTTTAATGAACCATGTTTATGGTGTTTCAAAAATTTTGAAGGCCGAAATGAATGGAGTAATACAGTGATAGCTCATTTGGAGTTAACCAGGGAACTGGTTTTTGAAACTGGTAAAAGAATCATTCCAGTCACTGTTCTTGAAATAGTGCCAATTTCCATTTTGGGCCAAAGCGGCTTTATAACTTTTCTTCAAAATCAGAATACAGTTTTCATGTCAAGAACATTACTGAAACAAATAAGAGAAGAAATTTACGTGTTAAGGAAACACAAAAAAGATGACACTAAAACTAAATAAAAGGTCACCATTTTATTCTTAAATGTGGCCATGATTAGGATGTAATGTTTTAACAGTTGATCCGTATTTCATGTTTAAAAATCAATTAAATGTTAATCAAAGTTAAGTTTTTCTATTTTGAGATATTTCTCTCCAAAAAAATACTGATAACAATTTCTTTTACGTTTGCTTAGAGTATTTACATTTGGATTTTATTCAAATTATTGTAAACAAATGGTTTACATTTGAGTTAAAAAGTGTAATTAATTATAGTTTGTTGCCATAATAAATTGTATTCTACTGATTTACAATAATTTGGTCTTCATTACAGTTTTTAACCAATAATTTTTTATTTGAAGTTTATAACCAAGCTAATTACTTATTTGTATTATTGTAGATGAAACTATTCATATTGTGATAGATAAAACTAATCTTCCTAAATAGATTGCCCTGGAACTGAGAGCGACAGTGCTGGAAAAGCTTCAGCTTGTCAAGGATGTCCAAATCAAAATGTATGCGCTTTAGGACAGAATAAAGGACCAGATCCTGGTATAATTGAAAAGATTTCACTAAGAACTGCCTTTCATAAAAACACATATTAATAACTATAATTAAATTTCAAAGATATCAACATTATTCGTCAAAAATTAGCCTCAGTAAAACACATAATATTAGTTTTATCTGGAAAGGGTGGGGTTGGAAAGACAACTGTAACTGCAACATTAGCCCATGCTCTAGCCGCAGTTGAGGAATCCTCCAAAAATGTAAAGAATAAAAGTTCATATTATTTTAAATAACTTCTTGGAGTTTATTTTTCATTTTCGATTTTGCATTAGGTAGCTGTAATGGATGTTGATTTATGTGGCCCTTCAATGCCAAGAGTGATGGGGTTGGAAGGAGAAGCTGTAAATACTTTGTTTATTCCATAAAAACATCACAATAGTAATTTTGTCCTACAGGTTCATCAAAGTGGTTCTGGATGGTCTCCAGTGGTAAAATTCATCATTTGTTTTAAGGTTTACTTTATAAAATGAAGTTAATTTTGTTTTGCAAGTACGTCGAAGAAAATCTTGGTGTTATGTCCGTTGGCTTTCTACTAGGAAGTTTAGACGATGCAGTAATATGGAGGGGCCCCAAAAAGAATGGTAGTTATTAAGAAGTGCTATTTACATTTTTGTGGACTATTATTTTTTTTCCTTTAGGTATGATCAAACAGTTTCTAAGAGATGTTGATTGGGGAGATTTGGACTATTTATTGGTTGATACACCACCTGGAACATCAGATGAACACCTTTCTGTGGTTCAGTATTTGAAATCTTGCAATTTAACCGGTGCCATCATAGTGACAACGCCACAAGTATAACCATCAATATAAATTGCAATATTTTTAAATTAAAAATTACTTTTATTATGAGTAGGAAGTGTCATTGTTAGATGTAAGGAAGGAAATAAATTTTTGTAAGAAAGTTAATATCAAAGTTTTGGGAATCATTGAAAATATGAGTGGGTTCACTTGTCCAAAATGCAAGGTAAATTATGAAAACTATTTTTAACAAAGATATATTGCAACTAATATTTTCTATCCTTTTTTGTTTAGACTGTCTCTCAAATATTCCCACCAACTACTGGAGGATGTGATCAGTTGAGTGAAGAAATGGGTGTGCCAGTTTTAGGGAAAATCCCTTTAGATCCTATTGTAGGTAAAAGCTGTGATGAGGGAAAATCTATTCTGGAATCAAATCCAAATTCAACAGTTTCTCAAGCTTATAATTTCATCATTCAAGGTAAAACACACTTTTTATAGTGATACGTTACATAAACTGATATTAAAATTTTTTTAGAGATAATAAAATTGTGCCATTAGACAAAAATAAGAACGGTTATTGTAGTGTTTTAAGATTATATTTTTTCTAAAGTTGTAATTTCATTTTTACATACATAAAATAAAACTTATGATACATTTCTCAGTTTTAATTGCAACTTGATGAAGGCTTTTAAATTTGTATCTTCTATCTTTTCAATTTCTAACATGGCTTTATCCCCACCATCTTCGTAATAAGCAAGAGTTTCTTCGGCAAATTTAACCCAAACACAATTTTGGCATCCAGACATACAACAATCACCACCAATTTCGGGAGGCAGTCCTTTACCTGGGACAATAGTTATAGTTTTTGTGGCCTCAGTTGCTCTCAAAGTAGTGGAATTTTTCTCCTCATTAAAGTATTTTACAAAATTAATGTAAGACTGAATGTTTGAATACCTAAGTCTGACATTTTTAAAGAAAAAAATTGCAAACATTTTATCATAGTAAAAGAAAGCCAAATAGTTTTATTTACTCCCCTAAGGATTCCTATGCCTAGAAAAGAGCACGCAAAATTGAAAGGGAAAGTAGACGGCGACCCCTGTAGGCTGTACGTACGCAATGTGTGGGGTCACGTCTTGGGGCATTGACCTTCCACACCATTTTTTCGCGGCAAAAATCGCTGTCGATTATTTTAAAAGTTTGTTTAGGACGACTTTCAGCTTCGGATATATAATACAAATAAACTAATAATTAAATGTTTATTTTAACTAAAGGACTAGTCGAAATAGTAAGCTTTCATGGTTGTTTATTGGCAGCCGCTGTTATTTTTGTGATACCATTTCTTTTTTACTTTTCTTATCGAAAGATAAGGTAAGCCTTTTGTTTTTCGTAAGCCTTGGTAAAAAAAACGTGGAGGTCTGAGCTAGACCGGCATTTGCCATTTATAGAGGTGTAATTATGTGAAACATGTTTTTAGGCCAAAGTTTCCTATAAAAGTTGAGTGTTGGTTTTGTGGTGGAAAAAATATTGTTCCTTATGGCAATAGGAACTGCTGGGACTGCTTATCTTGTGAGCAGTATAATGGATTTAAAAATGTAAATTTCAAATAATATGTAATTTTAATTATGATATTTAGTTAAAGATTTTTGTGTTTCTAAGGATGGGGACTATAATAAACCAATACCAGCTCAGTATGATGAAAACCTCAACTTTCCTGTTATGGGCGTTAACTTGAAAAGGAAAAAAATTAGGTCTTGGTCAAATAGTTTATGCACCCAATGTAACTCGAACCAAGTGATTAAAATGAAAATGTTATCAGCTTTTGTTCCTGTTAATGCAGTAAGTTATTCTAAAAGCTCCTTTTTCCACAAATAATTGTTGAATTTCAGGACAATGAATCTGAAGAATACCAGAACTATATAAATCACTTGGATAAACTGTATTGCTTATGTTGGCACTGTGACATACACACTCAAAAATACTTGGCCAAACAAGATGCCATACTACGCAACTCTTTGCCTCCAAATTTCAGCTCAAATGTGGGAGATATTGCTCCAGTGCTTGTGAAATCTTTCAATCTACCTAAAGCGACTTATATCTTCATGATTGTCAGTCTTTTATCTCTATTCCCTCTCTTCATTCAGTCTCTAAGTGAATTGCAGGAAACCCAAAAAATAGCATTTCTCAACGCAATTGTAACTTACCTTCCTCAAAGCCAAATTTCTCTTTTTATTGGCTTTATTTCGACTACTTTAGTGGTTGGGTTTATTGGCAAAGAACGGTTAGATTTTTATAATATTTTTTTTAAAGAAAATATATATTTTATTAAGGTATTTACCTGTAGATGGCAACTAAATGATGCCCTCTTGACTCTGTTTTGGGTGACCCTTCAAGTTCTCTATTCTGATGAATTGTTATCAAAAATATATTACAAAAAATACCTAATTTACGCACAACCAGCTATGACTTTCTTCATCTGGATATTCAGCTTTCTGGTGTATTATTTTAAAATAAGACAATTATCAAAAAATAATGGGTAATACAATAGTTAACAATTTCAAAACATTCCCTTTTTAATTCATATCTATATTTAGAAACAAAATTACAACGTTCAAATTAAAAAAGGCGGAATGTTCATCTTCGAGTGTTAATTATCCTTTTCCAAGTAACAGTATGTTGGATGATAGCTTTTCAACTGATGAAGATAGTGTCACAGATCCTTTGTCTCCTCTGGATACGAGTCTGAATGCTGTTCATATAACACCTCCTAATGAAAAAACGTTTCCTTGTAAGATAACCCCTTTTTGTTCAAACCTTGACACCAAGTAATTAACTGATATTAAAGTTTGTGTTTTTTAGACCGAGGTGATATTGGATATGAATTTGAAATCAGCCATTTGATGAAGAATCACTATCCAATTCTTAAACCAGCTAAATTCAATCCAAAATCTGTTACACATTCATCTTGGGTAGCTGGTGGATTTTGGTCCTTACCTTCCGCTTATGATAGCAAAATATCTCCACGGGAGAAAATGGCTATGAATTATGCCATGGCTGGGTACCAGTCATCAGGACTTTTTACACCTCCACCTTCAGTAACAGGCTCGCAAGAAAGCAGGGCTACGAGTGCGGCTGGTATGTCCTTTGGTCATATTTACAAAGAATTTGTTATGGTAGGATTCAAATTAATTAAATTTCATTTTTGCTCAAGGTTCATTTTGCAATGGTGACTGGCAATCTTCAGCCGCTTCAGTTCGTTCATGGCCCCCTTCATTTTACTCTGAAAGGTTAACTGAAAATTTTTGTGGAACACATTTGAGGCAAAGATCTCCTTCTCAAGCTAGCCAAACAAGCTCGGTTCATTCTGTTTCAACTATGACAGCAACTGGTTTGTTTTTCTTAATTCATTATTTGATCTATTGTTATCGGAGGTTTTCTGAATATTCTTACTTTGCAGCTACTAACAAATCATGGTTGAAGAATTTTCTTAAGTTCCTAACTGCGTTTTGCGTGGGTTGCAGTGTTCTAGGAAACTTGATTTTCTTAAATTATTATTTTACTTGGCCCATCGCATTACCAAAATATTTTATTCATGTAAAGTAGTTAGCCCTGCTTCTCTTAGCCCTTAATAACAACTATTTTATGTAATTGCCTGATACTCGTGTCTGCCATTACTTGATTTATTTCAATACTTTCAATGAAAGTAATTTTTTTATTAATAGTTCCTATAGAGGAGTAAATTCTAAGTAATTTATACGCGTGTATCCTGCATTTATATAATTTGTTCCTCGTTGTATTAATAACAAAATGCAAGTGATTTTAAATGTATACGGAAAAAAATTAACACTGAATTTTACAATGAACTTGAATCACTGCCACATTTTTCCATGGATTGTAAAAGATCTTCGATTAAAATACAATTTGACAATTTTTGGCGCCAATATTTGAATATATTCGGGGTGGGTAAGAAAATGTGTTGTGTCATTTCCCCCTTTCTAATCGATTTAATCGTTTAAATGTTTTAAAGACGTTGGAAAGCTGATTATTAATACAAGAAAAGTCTTATTTTTTAATAACCAGGTTTTCTTTAAACGTTTCTACATATTTTAATCAATTACATTTTGAATTTATTTTTATGTTAACGAATGGTACAACGCGTCGTGTCAATTTAGTTAGGCCTTTGCTATTATATTTTACAATGAAGGAATTTCCTGTGGTTTTATAAAATGAATTCTATTGGGTTGAGCATATTGTTCACCATGGGTTGCGCTTGTGGTAAAGAAGTTGTTGAAGTTCAGAGGAGAAAGTGTACTGTAAAAACAAGACTCGGAGAAGGGTAAGAATTTAAATATAACTGGTACTCTATTTTCGAAACATGGAAAGTTTTTATCGAGTGTTTTTGTTTAAGAGGCTTCAGCGTAGTTGACTTAGTACAAGACTGTGAAACGAAACGATATTATGCTATGAAAAGAATAGTCTGTCATTCCCAGAATGATGAGAGAACCGCAATTCAAGAAGCTGAATACTATAATTCATTTGACCATCCCAATTTAATCAAATGCGTAGACTTTTACCTACATCCTAAACCTGAATTTTCACGTACTTTAAATAGTGAAGTTCGAGTATTACTACCATATTATAAGGTAATTAACTATAATTTTCATCTATAATTAATTTTTTTTATTATAGTATGTCCAATTTTTTCCAGCGTGGAACTCTTCAAGATGAGCTCGTAATTCGGGGAAAAACCAATAATTTTATTTCTGAAGAAAGGGTGCTGAGATTATTCCGACAATTGTGTGAAGGAATCAAAGCTATACATTCCGCCCAGCCTTACCCCCTTGTACATAGGTATTCAACAAATTTGTACTCTGATATGACCTGGAATTAATAATTCTTAAACTTAAGAGATTTAAAGCCCGCTAATGTAGTAATGGCTGAAGATGACACTCCAATATGGATGGATTTTGGCTCAATGGGGAAAGCCAGAATGGAAATTAGAAAAAACACTGATGCCCAGTCTTTACAAGTGATGTTCAGTGTGACAAAATTTTTTATTGAAATTACAATAATATTATCTTTGCAGGATTTAGCGTCAGAGAAGTGTTCCATGCCTTATAAAGCTCCTGAATTATTTACCGTTGAGAGTCATTGTTCTATTGATGAGAGGGTTGATATTTGGGTAAGTTGATTTATATTAAATTCATTGTTCATAAAAATTTTCTTAAAAAAAGTTGCAATTTCAGTCTTTAGGATGCTGTTTGTATGCTATGTGCTATTTCAAATCTCCTTTTGATTCCGCTTATGAAAGAGGTGACAGTATTGCTTTGGCTGTCATGAGTGGAAATATTAACTTCCCTGAAAATTCTTGGTAAATTCTTATAGCATTTCCATTTGGCTGTGCTGGAGATCCCCCTTTAACTCTTTTATATTCCATTTATATGTTGAATCTGCTCCGATTACTTTACCTCATGTTCAATTTTACTGCTCTCAAAACACTCTTGAGACACTGCCTTCTCAAAAAAAAATGGTTTAGCGGGCATTTCTATTATAAATGGCTTGAAACCAATATGGAGATTTTGACAGAAACAGAGTTCAGTTTCTCCCTCAACTAGGGTTAGATCAATAATGGCAAAGACTGATTTAGAGCAAATCACGAATAGTCAAATGGTTAACTATTAGTCAATACACTAATCAATGTTTAATTATACTTATTTTCTCAGTTTTTCTGGTGCTATGCATGGGTTAATTAGATCTATGCTTGAAGTAAATTCCTTGCAAAGGCCGGTAAGAAAAATGGCAACCACTATTTCATTGAAGATTCTAATTAGCAATTTAAATTTTTAGTTTATTGATGGAGTAATTATGCAAGTTGACGCAGTGCAAGAGGCTTTGCAACACAAAGTGTGATCCCATTTAATGAATGGAATTATAAATATGTGCCTTGAATCGTGGCAGTTTGGACAATTAAATAGACTTGAGGGTTCTTAAGTTTTTTTTTTAACTAGTCAAATTTGAATGTTGTTTTAAGGTGAGTGTACAGTAATTTTATTGTTATAAACTTAAAGGGGAGGACATTTAAGTACCATTGCATTTGATTATACCTTACTTCCAGCTTTTGTACTTAAGAATTAAATTGGATAAAGCCAATTCTTAAAATTTATTGAAACTACGAGTCTTTATAACAAATTTAACAAAATTTACTGTTCTTCCATTTCTTCTTCCGTTTCCCACCCATCTAAATCACTTAGTTTATCTTCCCCTTCCTCACTTTCCTCTCCTTCTCCAATTTGAATTAAAAGATCTTCAACGTGTTCCATTTGTTCTTTGTCTTCATCTCCTAGCCTTGCAGAAACCTCTTTAGTTTTTATGAGGTAAAACTGAGCATTCCCAAGATATTCTTCTCCTCTTTGGAAATTTAACCATCCTAATAAGTACCACACATCAACAACTTCATCATTTTCTTCCAATAATCCCTCCAATATGTCACAAGCCTCCTACAAGAAAATTTTCATTGCATTTTTTAAAACCATAATTTTTTAAGCCATACATTGTGCATTTCAAGTTCTATGAGCATCTTGCTAGTTGATATCCTAGAATCGTAACTGAGTGGGCAGTCCTGGAAATTTTAATAATAATGTATCCAAATAAAATACAAAAAAGATATTTGTTACTAAAACATCTTCGGAAGATTCCCGGTTTTCCCTCGCATCTTGATATTTAGGTAACCATAGGTTTAAACTCTTATCCATGCTTTCTTTTGCTTCCTATAAGTTAAGTTATCATGTTCAGACCCTATAGAACAAATATTTAAGTTTTTAACTTAATTTCATATTAACTAACGTCAAAATTCCCTGTAATTAATTGGTAGTTTGCCAAACATTGAACCGCTTCAGGATTAGTTGGACAACTGTCAATAGCATCTTGTACGTGTAATTTACATTTTTCTTCTGCGTCATCTAAGTCACTATTAGGAAAATTACTCAGCTAAAAGATATGGTAAAAAATATTTTCTTTTACAGTACCAACAGTCTGTCATATAAATTTCCACCATTGCACAATATGCATTTGACATATCAAGCTTTTTTGTTTCAAAGCCCTTAAATAGAGAAATTTTAAAGCATTATTTTAAACCATCCCAACAAATATATTATTAACTGCATTTGACGCAGCTGCTGTTTCATGTTCTTCCTTCATTAAATCTTCAATAATTCCAATGCCTTTTCTATAAAATTCCAAAGACTTTTGACCATTGTATATTTGCGCTAATGAGAAGTATTTTCCATATCCTTCAGTGGGTGCTGCTTCTGTAGCTTTTAATAATGCCTGTAAATTTATTAATTATTTTTTTTCTATAAAGTCATAAATTAAGTATAGTACCTTCTCTGCATCTTTAATATCTCCCAACTCAAGTAATACTCCAGCGTATGCTTCTAAAGCACCAACGTGATTAGGATTATCTGATAATGCGTCTTCGTAACACTTTCTAGCTTGCTCATAATTGAAGGATTCCACATGATCTTCAGCCTTTGAGTAGAATATGGTAATTCATATATTATTTAATTGAAAGTGAAGTATACCTAATTAGTCATACTTTTTTCATCAACTTATCAAAAAGCTTCGTGTCAGTTTTAGGTTTGGCTTGTAATTTTCTGCCTATAATTAAAAATTTTATCTGATATGTCGTTTAAACAATGAATTATTCACTAACCATCATCATTCATTAACTTTTGTCTCCATTTAGCTCTGCTGGCTTTACCCATATTATTTTAACGTTATCCAAAGGTGATTTTTATTAAAAAGGTTCCGAAACGAAACACGTGTATTCTCTAATCTTTTTTTATAAATTCAGCTACGCTTGCCGAACTTGTTTTTAGGTTTATCTTACGTCACGATGTCATAGCCATAGAAATTAGACTAGAAGCACGATTGGATGTGGCGGGGACGTACCAGCTAGAAGGCTGCCATCAGAGTGGAATCGCGACAGTCGCGCCCTCTCATAGAAACAATTTGAACTAAATAAGTAAATATGGTCACGTGGAATAACATAAAACAGATCGTAAGCAACGTATTAAAACCTTTTTTTTATTTATCTGACATTATATTAAGTTATTTAAACAGCTTTAGGAAAATCATAAAAATTTCAAGAATCGACACGTTAACTTCGCGCAATCATTGTAAGTCTGAAATACCACAAATCGTCACAGTTTAACTAAATTTTAATTATTTCAGTGTGGTTTAAAATATGCCTACATGAGATAGTCAAGTCAAATTGAGTGGTTTCCGGTATTTCCCTTTTTCCGTAAGTTTTCTGAAATAACCTCTGATAAATAGGGAAACTAAATAACCATTACTAAAATCAATAAATTGGCATACTCTAGAAGATGTAAATATGCTTTGTTCTGGAATAGATATTTTTGGGAGCTCTTTCAAATTCTTGTTTTAATAAAGAAATTATTCATATTTCAGTTAGTTTTTTATTTTATAATGTATAGGGTAATTTTTACTTGTTAGGTACAGCATTGGATGATAAAATACGCGAAAAAGTAGATTAGTCCATAATGAACTTAATTTTAGGTACAGCATTTGCTTCCAATGATGCCTTCCATTTTGAAAGTAAATTCCATCCGGCAGAAAATGTTTACTACACACAAAGTCATATCAAGTAATTGAAGATGGAGTCCAATTTTCGCGATTTACCGCTAAAACCCATTTTCCTAGTAATTCAGCATTTCTCAGAGGAAATCTTAGTGTAAAAAATCTCTTATTCCGAGATTATTATAAAATATTTACTATAATATTACATACTTATGAAATGATAATTTTATTTATTTCCCAGATCTTTCTTTACAATGTGAAAAAGCGCAGTTTTTAACCATTTTTGCGGATATGCTTTTAGACGCAAAAATTTAAACACGAAAAGACCGCCGCTGCGCACGACGTGATGTGCAGTGGATCGCCTTTTTTCCCCCTCTTCGAAATTCGCGTCGTAGCCATGGCGACAATGTTTAATGCGTTTGTCAGATGGCGCGTACATCGCGATTCCACCCTAATGTCAGCCTTCTAGCTTGCCTGTTTCCCTTGGGATTGGCGGAAAGGGCGGTGCTTCTAGTCTAATTTCTATTTCTATGGTCATAGCTTTATTAGAATCGTTTGGACACGCTCGGTTTGCATTGAGCTGGGAATATTAATCTAGAGATCCAATCAAATGTGCTCCCCGCGAAACAAGTTTTTGAAAATTACGAATGTGTTGTCTCCTCTAAAATGACGAGAAAACGTTATCATATGACCCGTGGCGCCATCCATTATTTTTGAAAAAAAATATATTTGGCAGGTTTCATGGAACCACTTTGTTTCGGCTCGGGGCGTCGGGTGGTACAAGACTGATCCGTCACGGTACTGTATTGCGGGTCTTCGGTTGCCACGTTGGCAAGACTCGTTAGTAGCACGTGTTAACTGTGAACGGCTTCCAACTGCTGTGGTGCTTTTCCGTTTTCGCTTAAGAACGTCTTCGGCGTTAGAGATGCTTCACCACATTCGTTTTGAATGTCGGGCTGCTAGAGGTCCCCGCCATTCGTTTTTGGCGTCGCTTACTGCAGGTGACTTTCTCCATTCTGTATCGGGTCTCCGTATGGCCTTTTCTCGAGGTGTATTACCGATTATTTCGGACGTGTGTACTCTGCTTCGCGCCTTTGGCATTCGTTAACTTTACCGAGTCCAATAGTTTTTTTGTTTGTTTATTTCTCTTCTTATCGCTGTTTGTATTTACTTTAAATTTGTTGTCTAATTCTGTATGATGTACATGGTGTGAAGGCCTCTGCTGCCATATACACCAATAAAGTCTTTCTTATTTTTGAAAAAAAAAATGCCGGAAAACGCGTCTTATTTGAACGAACCATTGAGAGATAGACGGCGCCACGAGTAGAATGATAAAGTTTTCTCGTCATTTGGGAGCAGACGGCAATATTCTTATTTTTAAAAACTTGTTTCGCGAAATACTGAAATCCGACGTTTTGATTGGACCTCTAAATTAATATTCCCAACTCAATGACCTAAGCACGCGCTCGTAATATTACCAAAGTTAAAGTTGTGACGAAGTAGCTACATTCAAACAATAAGGCCACGTTAATTTAAAACAAAGCGACCCACGCCGTAATATTAGTTCCACATCGGTGTATTCGGGTGCGCAAACACAGGTAGGCTAACTAATACAAAAGCTGTTGAGGCTACGTGATTCCTTATCGTTTGATATACAAATTGCCATCCTAAGTTAAAGAGTGGATGGCGCCCACAATCAGGAGACCCGGGTGGGCAAACTAATATAAAAGCTGTTGAGCCCATGTTATTTCCTATTGTTTGATATATAATTTACCATCCTATGTTAAAGAGTGGACACCGCCCACCCTCAGGATACGCGGGTGGGCAAACCAATACGAAAGCTGTTGAGGCCATGTGATTTCCTATCGTTAGATATATAAAATACCATCCTAAGTTGAAGGATTAAAACTTGGGCGCCACCCACCCTCAGGATACGCGGGTGGGCAAAGCAATACAAAAGTTGTTGAGCCCATGTGATTTCCTATTGTTTGATATATATAATTTACCATCCTATGTTAAAGAGTGGGCACCACCCACCCTCAGGATACGCGGGTGGGCAAAGCAATACAAAAGATGTTAAGGCCATTGTGATTTCCTATCGTTTGATAGACGGAAAGTATCAAAGGTAAGCAAAACACGACTAACATAATTCTTTTAAATTATTGAAATTAGTGGAAATATGATTTAAAGAAATTATTAAACTGGGATTCAAATGTGTTTCTTTTAGGAAATTTATATCAAACATTTGGGTAGTTTAGGCAAATTCATAAAAAAATACCCATGAATGTAATTTTTCAGAACATAAATTAATAGAATATGTCATTCTCGAATTTTATATTATCTCGGTGATTAAATTGGTATTTTCTTAGCGCAGATATTTAATATGGATTATTAACAACTGCATGAATCATATTATTGCAAGAATGTATTTATGTACTAAGAATATGCCAAGACGGAGATTCTGACCCCATGGTCGCATACTTTGCAGCTTAAGGGCCTGTTGCAAAAGCCCTAGCCAAAGTGCTAGCCCATTGAATTTAACATGTGTGATTCTAGCAAAGCAGAATTTTGCAACAGGCCCTAAGTTCGACTGCTTTGGATTTTTGGGTCTCACTCTTTCACGTAGACGATTCCAATCGTTTACTTTTATTGTTTTATCGAATGCGATCAACTTTTTTTTCGATCACTCTCCCTTTAAGGGGGTTGGTTTGAGGGGGCGGAAATTAACGGCACTGCGTGTGCGTCAAAGAGTTCTATCGAATGAGACCAACTGGTTTTTTTCGGTTACTCTCCCTTTAAGGGGGTTGGTCGGAGGAGGCGGAAATAAACGGCACTGCGTGCGCGTCAAAGAGTTCTATCGAATGAGACCAACTTGTTTCTTTCGGTCACTCTCCCTTTAAGGGGGTTGGTGCGCGTCAAAGAGTGCTATCGAATCTTGGAGGAGTGAAGTATTCTGGAGTGGAAAATCCCATAGCGGTAATAAGAACGTCCTTTCCCGCCTATTGGTGTTAGAATTACCCAGACTACCCCGGTTAAACCGGTTTTTGGTCGGACGTCAGCTTTATCTGCCATCATTCTGGCTTGATGACGTCCGACCAAAAAGAGCATGATGGGAATTTTACAAAGCCGCAGGTGGCGCCCGACTTTTCCACTCCAGAATACTTCTCTTTTCCAAGATCGAATGAGACCAACTTTTTTGTTTCGGTCACTCTCCCTTTAATGGGGTTGGTTGGAGGGGGCGGAAATTAACGGCACGCGTGACTGGGCGGAAAATCTCTGGACGAACTATACAAACTATACAAGTGTTCAAGGCTAAAAGGCGTCGGTTTTGGATAATACGCGGCCAGAAATCTGGGTTCAAATCCCGGTGACGCCAGTATTGAAAATTATTTTTCGCCGCTCCACCTTCCACGACGCCGACGCCGACAACAAATAAACAAACACACAACACTTAATGACATTCCGTCCATCCATAGCAATAGTCCCACTTCGATATATATATATATCGACTAGCCGAGAAGCCCGCCTTACAGGCCGGCCCTCAGCTAGTGGTGTGTTTCGAGGCACTCCACCCCAGTACGCCCACCCCAGCCCCTTTTTTCCATGGGATAATTTCCATGGCACCCTTTTCCCCATAGTCGAACCACCGCAGTAAGGCCCCCTCCCTTTTTTCCATGCGATAATTTAGCTTGATGACTTAGGCCTACGGTGGTGCCTTGGGTATTAGCCTAGCTGATTATTATTATTATTATGATTATTATTTCCGTGGTACCCCCAGTAAGGCCGTTCCTCCCCCTTTTCCACATGCGATAATTACCGGGGTACCTCTCCCCCTTTTCTCCATGCGAGAATTTCCGTGATACCCTTTTCCCCGCAAACCCCTTTAAACCCCCTGTATCCAATGGCTGATACATAAAGGCCACGGGAATAACGTACGCCGAGGGAGCCACGGGACTTTCAAATCGGAACGAACCCGAAACCCCCCCATCCCCGTTTCCGAAACTCACAGGCCTCCCAACTGAACTACCCCATACGATCCCCCCCCCCCTCCGAAATTCGCGGCGGAAAGAGAGAAAATTTTGGGTGTATGAATGAATATTTATTTAAAATACAAATCCCTTTTATAACAGGGAGAAACCATCTACTGGATTCGCGAGTCAAAAAACAAAAACGAAATATGCTAGCACTTTAAATACAAATATAAAATGCGCCAAAAATAAAAACAAGGAAATTAAATTACAAAATTGAAAAATTAAAAAAAAAATTAAAGGATGATATATACAACCAATAAACTGCCTATGTACAGCCAACACAAACCAAAATTTCAAGAGATCAATTTGTCCCCACCCCAACGACCAAGAATCCTTTTGGTAACTAAAATATCCTGCCATGCAGCACACCCAGTCCCCAAGCCCAGCAGAAAAGACACACAATCGTCCGACTTATCCAACTCATCGGCATGCATATAATCCGCTCTCACTACGGCGAATTTCTGACATTCAATCAAGATGTGGGGAATATCCTCCACAGGGGCCCCACATAGAGGGCAGTCGGGGTTTTCGCCGAAAATCACGGCGAATCTGGACGCAGTTGGTAGTGCTCCAGTACGAGCGAGGAATAGTAGATGACTATATAGGCTTGTCGTTATTGTAAAAAGACTCCACGCCCAGGTTTTCCTTTTTACCGTAAAGCACTAGGCTTTGATGTTTCGCAATTTCTTCTCGCCATTTCGCCGTAGAATTTTCTTTGACCGCCTTGTCGATGACTCTCGTCCATTCCACCGCAGATTTTAAGTCCTTTCGATGATGCCCGTATCCGTAAGCTCGGTCCAACGCTTCAACACGCTTTGCCCAACGTGTTGGGTGACCCATAGCACGCAAATATCGATAAACTTTCGCCGCGGTTCGCTCCGTCGACATGAAGATAAGGCGCCCCAAGTAGACTAATTTACTACGGGCTTCGCGCTCTACGAAGGTGGACCACGCTAGCTCACCCTTGATAATCACTTTGGCTGTTAAAACGTTTCCACCAACCGCCGCTTTCCCCACAGAAAATTGAGACTGCTTGAACTGGCGTATGGTAGGCTCCGTGTAACAGAGGACTTCGTTCGCGTACGTTAAACTTGGAACAGAGACAGATTTCCAGAGCGTGCGAGTGACGGTATAGGGATTGTAAGAGTGCGCGCCTTTGTGTTTGATAGCACCCTGCAAGCGTCCTGACTTTGTTCGTAATTTTCCTTCGTGATTCTCCAAGTAATCTACATTCGAACTGAGCGAGACACCGAGGTAATCGATTTGGGAAGCAAATTGAATCGGTGAACCTTGAAGAGTTAAGCCTCGGTTAATCGATTCCGCGACTCCGTTAAATTGCAAAACCTTGCATTTTTCACTACTAAACTGGAGCCCATGATCGGAAGCGAAATCGCCGCAGATGTTCAAAAGGCGTTGGAGATCACGGACGACTTCCGCAGCAACATAAATGTCATCGGCGAAAAACTGACCGGGAACGGTGAAGCGAATTTCCGAGCGTGACGGGTGGCAGAGACGGAAGCCAAGACTAGACTCTGAGAGAGCTCGATCGAGTGGTTGTAAGTAGAAAGCGAAAAGCACGGGTGACAATGGGCAGCCCTATTTCAATCCAACGGTGGACGGGATCCAGCTGGTAGATATGTCTCCGAACCAATAGCGATAAACCGTAGAAGGGTAAATCCATGTCAAATCACCCGATTTCAAGAAAAGTTCCACGACACCATTTTCGATTTCGTTTAAACTTTAACCACTTATATTATAGACCTTTTGAGCAGGAAAGCCAAATTTTTAGCTCTGAAATCGAAGTATTTTTGAAGATACGATTTTTTTAAATAACCTTACAAGTTGTCGAGTGTTTTGACAAGTACAATTCTGTCATTTTTGAGCATTGATATCTAAAGATCGGTTAATATCACGTAGATGGAATTTTTTATAACGATTTTACTGGTGGTAAAGATAACTAAGTAATCATTACGAGGTTCGAAAATAGTGTCGTTAATTTTATAAAAATCGGCGAATGTGCCATAAAAAATCGCATTACAGGTAAACAGACCAGCTTCGTCGGTCTTTAAGACATCGAAAGAATTTTTTTTTAATTCATTAATCGATGTATATAGGATGAAATTAAGCCAAGGAATACAAAAAAGGAGCCAGAATTACTCGCGGAACTATACTTTTGGAGTTATAGAGGTTCAAATGTAACGTTTTTCTCAAAATCGGGAAAACATGGTAGTGAATAGTAGCGTTTTTGGCAATGTCGGACACTGAAACACAAAATAATGTTGATACCATCTGAAAGTACAGATTTCATTATATAACATATGAAATTTTCATCTTGTGTTTCCAAGTCGTTCAAGGTCAAACGTTAAGGTTAAAACGAACCCGATTTTTAAAGCTTGAAACTGAGCACTCCACGTCAAATCAACCAGGCCCATACCACTCAAGTCACCGAATTTGATTAAATTTTCTGGGCAGGTGTAGTTATGGGTAAAACTAACCCCTGTACAGCAAAAGTGCTGAAAAAAGTGTATTTGGAAGTTATAGGATAAAATAATTGTTTTGCGATTTTCCGAAAATCCGTTGCAACCAAAGAATAAATAGCTAGAACTTCGGCAGTGGCGTAGCGAGGGTTTGTGGTGCCCTGGGAAAATCTCTTGAATGGCGCCCTTTTTCTTTAAAAATTCCTAAAATGTAACTTTGTTCCTTGATCAAAAGGTCGCGAAACAGTTTCTGGCGCCCCTTAATGAGTGTCGCCCGGGATGGATGCCCCCCCCCCTGAACTTCGGTTCTTAAAGAGATAAAAACGTGATCAATGACTTATTTTAAAGGTAATGAAACCCTTGACACATTTTATTATTATTTTAAAACCTTTGGAAAAATTTCAATTTGAAACTTAGATCTACCAAATAGCTATATTTAGAAGAAAAAAAATTGGCCTCTCTCGACTTACATGTACTTCGTCATAATACATTATCTGTTAAAACATTTTCATGGAGGGAGTAGCTTTTAACAAAGTTACAACCACATTACGGTACACAGGAAGAGTACATTTTGGAGGTTTAAATTCCAATTTTACGAAATATTTCGTTGTAACTCGGAAACGATTCATCCTAAGGACTGGCGGCTGGTCCCATTCGATTCGGCACTAAACAATACGTTGACCCTGGCGTTCATACTATCCAACTCGTCAGCTTGGTGTTGGATGCGTTTTGTCGGGTAGTTTAGTTCCAACGTTAGATGCATGAGGTCGTTTATATATCATTAACCAATCAGAGAAAGGAAATGTAGGTAGAAGCTGTCTGATTGTTTGTCTGATTGTTTTTCTGATTTGGGAATGTTGGCTTTGACTCAATATTGTGGCTGGTTAAATTTATTGTTTTGAGTGATAGTAAATATGGAGTCTGATCAAAAAAAGAAAATTGATTTATTGGGTATTGTTTTGATCGTAAATAAACAAAGGGTGAAAAAAGAACGAACAATTAGATTAATTCTGTTATAATTAAAAAGGGAAAGAAATAGTTATAAAACTTACGGTTTATTTTACTATCAAACTTTCTCCACACAAGGATCAATACGTCGAAAAGTTTATAAAAAAAAACCTAAATTGAACGTCGTCCGCTCACTGCGATTTCACACGTAACCGCATTGAAGTCACTTTTTACCTCTCCGAGGGGACAAAGTCCCCTAGGAGGGGTTATACAATCACCGTGTCTGTCTGTCTGTCTGTGTGCCTGTCTGTCTGCCCTGCGAACGCGTTCGCATTTTCCGTGCAAAGGTTAATCATTGCGTACGCAGTTTCTCGAAATCTCTGCGTTCGCAGTTTCTCGAAGGGTTGGCAAAACCACCGTGTGAGCGTTAAAGTATTCATTTGCGGTTTGGTTTGGATGGTGTTTTTTCGCTCACCGTCGTGACGGTTTGGTGTATTAGGTTTTTGTAATGTTTATGCGTAGGTTGTGAATGTTAAGTTCGTGTTATGACGGTTGTGAGTGTTGAGTTTGTGTTTTGATGGTTGTGTATGTTGAGCTAGTGTTATGTCGGTTGTGGGTGTAGAGACTGTGGTGTGTCTGTGTTATGATAGTTGTGGATGTTGAGTCTGTTGTGTTTGTACTTTGGGAGTGCTGAGTGTAATGCTACCTCTCAACGTCCAATGGCAGGGTTTCCACCAATTGTACACGGTATTCGTCTTAGTATCAATTTGCGATTTATTAGCGCCGGCCGGGAATCGAACCCGGGTCTGCCTTGTGCAAGAGATTTACTCTAACCACTCAGCCACCAACGCTTGTTAAGTTACGGTGTTTTTCTAAAAAACAGCTTTGGCGAATGTCATTTACAAAGTTAAAACGTTAGGTACTATAATTTATTCTACATCATTTTAAATATTTATAAATTATATTAATCTTATATTTAATGAAATATTTATAAATTATATTAATCTTATATTTAATGAAATATTTATAAATTATATTAATCTTATATTTAATGAAATATTTATAAATTATATTAATCTTATATTTAATTAAATATTAATAAATTATATTAATCTTATATTTAATTAAATATTTATAAATTATATTAATATTATATTTAAAAATTATATTAATATTATATTTAAAAATTATATTAATATTATATTTAAAAATTATATTAATATTATATTTAATTAAATATCTGAGTATTTTACTTTATTTGATCGTGTTCAGGAATTGAACTCGGGTCGCATCGTTACAATGCAGAGTGTTTACCGCCGAGCCATTGACTTCCTTAAAAATATGAAAAGTAAAGAAACCATTATGATAAGGCGGGTTTTTTACCTTTTAATAACGCGTAGAAAAAGGATAATTATTCAAAACTCCCGCGGAAACTATATAAAAGTAATAATATAGCGCCACCGTGTGGAGAACTATCAATCAAACCGGGTAAAAAATATAATCTCTTCAATTTTACGAACTTTAGTCAAATCTTGACGGGACTAAAAAACATCAAATAAACGTATATAAAGCCGTTGCCGTCATTATGGAAGATTAGTCTTTCTTAGTTCTTGGCGGTCAGACGAACTACTACAGGACGGGGTCCTGGTGTCGGTCTTAAGTTATGAGGTAACTTTGCGGTTTTAATTAGTATGTTCGGTCTTCGGTCAAGGAAAGAGTTAAATTGTGTTTCGCGTTTGGAACGTGAGCGAATGGACTTAAGTGTATGAACAGTGCGTGTTTAAGACTGAAAGTGTTAAAGTAATTGTGAACTAACTCAAGTCAGCTGTAAGATAAAATTGATTGTTTTTTTGAATTGGAATAACCTAATTATACCCTTGAAATTATCAACTCAACCTGTGAGGCTAATTAAGTAGATTGGAAGATATTAGTAGCGAACAGCTCTCAGCTGTTAATTAAGACAAGAGTTTATAGTAAGGTAGTTTGAATTTTGGTTTATTTTTCAATCACGATGAACTAAGACAAATCTAGTGATGGACACTTGAGTACCAGTTCTGCACAATTACGTAGGAGGGATATATATTGTTGGGTTATTTATGAAAGTTAAATCTAGAACGTTACATAGACTGTTCTGAATAAAAATAAACATTTATAATTTTGCATAATTCTGGTTGCCATTTTATTTCTAATCACTCACCCACAACATTAAAGTTCTGGCAATCCCGAATCAACTAAATTTGCGATATAACGGCGACGGGAAATTATTATCGTAAATTTATCGCGCGGCCTTAGGGAATATTCTTTTAACAAAATTTCGATAACTACCGTTTAATTAAAATCGGCCCGCTAAACCAAAAAGCGAACGGTCGTTATAATACCCTCTGTAGCTATTTATTTCATTAAAATTTGCTTTGTATTATATTCAACTGACAAACTTGTACTGTAAAAAGGGTGTAATTCAATTGTGCATTGTTATAGTACGTCTAACTCACTGTTGTAACTACTTAACTTATGATATTCTGAATAAATTGAAATTGGTCGTTTCGTCTCAATTATTATAATTAAATTTTATACCGGGTGGGATAGAACTGGGATAACATTTTTAACAAATAACTCTAAATTGCGGAGATATATCTTTAAGGGTTATCTCGAGAAATTAATACCACTAGGGACAATTCTTCCGAGGAGAGGTATATTTTGGCTTGCCAACTTGTTTTCGGTTTCTATTGGCTGCTGCCACCTGACTAGGTAGTCTGCCTGATTTTAATCACCTCTCTTCCCAATTCAAAGTCGGAAGCTTCCCCGACAAAAATCTTATCAGCTGAAGCATTGTCAGTCAGACAAAAATCGGGCAGCTTGTCAGCTGACTAAAGTTGGATAATTCAGTGCAAATTCGGTATTAACTCAGAAACGGTTGGTAGCACTCGACTCAGCGTGAAAACTACCATCCAGTACGACACCAAACACGGTCTTAATTCGTTGGTGGCAAATTTTGGGAGAAACTGCCCCACTTGCCACCTTTGTCCCCTCCCAAATTATGTTGTCTATACCGCATCACTGCGGACTTATCAGATCCTCAAATAGGCGCTTACAAATAAACCCCGCTCTGACTGTCTTGCCCCACTGTTAAAAACGCCGCCAGATCTATGAATAGAAAATTCTCAGCTTTGGCCGTATGACGGGAAACCATATACAGACCAGTTATATGTGCAGTCGCAGCAGCACAAACTCTATAATCGGCTTTAATGACCTTTTATTTAAAGGACTATTAGACACCAAAATTGAATTTTTAGGCCATATTTCAAGTTGGTACCAATTTTCTTGTTGAGCTACACTCTTTTACCATTTTATCATATGTAAGTGTGCCCAAAAGAACGTCTTCTCAATGAGACCTTGTTCACAGGATATGATGTAATTGACGTCACTTTCCAATCGATGACGGCTTTTTTGTCATCAAAACCAGGTCTGGCGGGGAGGGAAGGAAGTTAAACCGGTTTTGCGCGTAGTTCGTTCGTGATTTTTTTCGTGGCTGTGATACATGGTCTCATTGAAATTTTTAATACAGATATGTTATATAGAGGCATACTTAGGAGTAATTATGTTACATATGTCCGTACTAACCGTGCAGTAACATTTTGCTAGTAATTCCAAAAGTAATAAAATAATAACATTTAAATTTTTATATCTCATGAAGTAAATAAAAATAAAACCCGAAGGAAAAATAAATTAAAGTATGAAAACTTCTAAAATCTAAAATTTCTTGGAGGGGGGGGGTACGGTAATTTAGTTGTAACTTCCTTAAACGTTAATTCCCCAAGAAAATGTTTTAACAGATAATGTATTATGTCAAAATAAGTCGATAGAGGCAAAAAATTAATTTTCCTAAATTTAGCTATTTTGGGGATCCGCGAATAACTTACTTCCAAGTTTCAAATTTCCAGATATTTAAACCTTTTATTTTTTTAATTATAATATGGTGTGTTAAGGATTTCATTACCTTTAAAATAAGTCATCGATCACATTTTTATCTCTCTTAGAACTGAAGTTATAGCTATTAATTCTTTGGGTGCAACGGATTTTCGGAAAATTGCAAAACAATTATTTTATAATATAACTTCCAAATAAACTTTTTTCAGCACTTTTGCTGTACAGGGGTTAGTTTTACCGATAACTACACCTGCCCAGAAAATTTAATCAAATTCGGTGACTTGAGTGGTATGGGCCTGGTTGATTTGACGTGGAGTGCTCAGTTTTAAGCTTTAAAAATCTGGTTCGTTTTGACCTTAACGTTTGACCTTGAACGACTTGGAAACACAAGATGAAAATTTCATATATTATATAATGAAATCGGTACTTTCAGATGGTATCAACAATATTTTGTGTTTCAGTGTCCGACATGGCCAAAAACGCGACTATCCACTACCATGTTTTCCCGATTTTAAGAAAAACGTTACATTTGAACCCCTATAACTCCAAAAGTATAGTTCCGCGAGTAATTCTGGCTCCTTTTTTTGTATTCCCCGGCTTAATTTAATTCTATATAGGTCGATTAATGAATTTAAAAATTCAATATCTTAAAGACCGACGAAGCTGGTCTGTTTACCTGTAATGCGATTTTTTATGGCACATTCGCCGATTTTTATAAAATTAACGACGCTATTTTTGAACCTTACCTCGTAACGATTACTTAGTTATCTTTACCAACAGTAAAATCGTTATAAAAAATTCCATCTACGTGATATTAACCGATCTTTAGATATCAATGCTCAAAAATGACAAAATTGTACTTGTCAAAACACTCGACTACATGCAAGGTTATTTAAAAAAATCGTATCTTCAAAAATACTTCGATTTCAGAGCTAAAAATTTGGCTTTCCTGCTGAAAAGCAGGGCCGTGCAGAGGTATCCTGAGGCCCGGGGCAAACACTTCCTCGCGGGCCCCTTCAATTTGCACCCCCCCCCCCCTTGAGCCCTGAAAACTTCTCCCAATTTATCTTGATTTGCACCCCCCCCCCCTTGAGCTTTTTAGATGGGCCCTACAGCTACGGGCCCCCCTCGTGGGCCCTTTTCACCCGGGCCCCGGGGATTTTGCCCCCCTGCCCCTCCCCCCCTCTGCACGGCCCTGCTCCAAAGGTCTATAATATAAGTGGTTAAAGCTTAAACGAAATCGAAAATGGTGCCGTGGGAGCCATCGGGTGATTTGACATGGATTTACCCAGAAGCGTAAAAAGCCCGTAGATGGTTAACAAAATTTGACGGGATTCCCAGCTGAATAAGGGTATTCCACAACATATTCCTATTCACGCTGTCATACGCTTTACGTAAATCTAAGAATGCGACGTACAGGAATCTGTTTTCAAGTCGCGACATTTCAATTAGTTGCGTAAGTGTAAAAAGGTTATCAGCTCCTCTTCGGTCTTTACGAAACCCGTTTTGAAGCTCACCCTGTATACCCTTATCTTCCACCAAGCAAACGAGGCGGTTTTTTAATATGGTGAGGTATAACTTTGAGAGGCACTGAGAAATGGCGATTGGACGATGGGCGTTCAGGTCTTCAGGGTCCTTATCTCCTCCTTTAAATATAAGGCGTTTCTCGGTGACTGACCCATTGAGTTGGGAATATTAATCTAGAGGTCCAATCGAAACGCCAGATTTCAGTATTTCGCGAAACAAGTTTTTTAAAATAAGAATACTGTCGTCTGCTCCGAAATGACGAGAAAACGTTATCATTCTACCCGTGGCGCCGTCTATCTCTCTATGGTTCGTTCAAATAAGACGCGTTTTCTGGCAAAAAGATTTTGTTTTTCAAAAATAATGGATAACGTTTTCTCGTCATTTTAGAGGAGACGACACATTCGTAATTTTCAAAAACTTGTTTCGCGGGGAGCAGATTTGATTGGATCTCTAGATTAATATTCCCAACTCAATGGACTGACCAGGCTTCAGGCTTGGAGGAGAGAAGTATTCTGGAGTGGAAAAGTCGGGCGCCACCTGCGGCTTTGTAAAATTCCCATCATGCTCTTTTTGGTCAGACGTCATCAAGCCAGAATGATGGCGGATAAAGCTGACGTCCGACCAAAAACCGGGTAGTCTGGGTAATTCTAACAGCAGTAGGCGGGAAAGGACGTTCTTATTACCGCTATGGGATTTTCCACTTCAGAATACTTCCCTCCTCCAAGCTTCAGGAATAACGTTTGTGGCAAGGATGTTATTGAATAGCGTGCGTAGAGCTAGTCGAGAAGCACCGGGAAGGGCGCGAATTAGCTCGTTAGGGATTTGGTCTTCGCCCACAGCTTTTCCTAGTGGGAGAGCGTTGATAGCCGAATTTAGTTCTTCGCTTGAGATGAGACTTATTAACCTGTCTTCGGAGATATCGAAATCTATATTGTCGGGGTGGCTAACTATATCTGCCACAAGTGGAGCGTGTAACTGGTTTAGAATCAGTTCTTCGCTATTGAGCCATTCTGGCTCTATACGTGTATTGCGTGTGGGAACAAACACGGCCCAACTCTCAGGGGCGACAGATTTTGAGAATTTTTAGAAACTGATATTTGCGACACTTTTGAAAATTTGTAATAAATAATTTAAAAACCAAATCGGAAATCGAAGCCGACTCGATGCGAAAACGCAAATCGTAGCGTACGTAAAAAAATCATAAAAATGCCACGCGACCCTCGCGCCCGTAACGCGCGCGCGAAAAGCGTCAGAAAATCGAGAAATAAATCGCCAAAATCGGTTGATGAACGAACCTACCTACCACCCAACCAACAGCTTTTTATTATATAGACTAGCCGAGAAGCCCGCCTTACAGCTAGTTGTGTGATTCTAGGCACTCCACCCCAGAACGCCCCCCAATCCATTTTTCCTATGGGATAATTTCCGTGGCACCCTTTTCCCCATAGTAAAGGCGGATGCACACATAGCCTTCGCGCGCGAAATTTCGCTAGCAAATCGCGTCGCGTCGCGTGACTTAAATAGAATGGAAATCGCTTGCGAACCGTATATGTGTTTGGGCCTTAAGGCTCCCTCCCCCTCTTACCCATGCGAGAATTTCCGTGGCACGCTTTACCCCATATTCGAACCACCGCAGTAAGGCTCTTCCTCCCCTTTTTTCTCATGTGATAACTACCGTGGTACCCACCTCCCCCTTTTTCCCATGTGATAATTACCGTGGTACCCACCTCCCCCTTTTTCCCATGTGATAATTACCGTGGTACCCACCTCCCCCTTTTTCCCATGTGATAATTACCGTGGTACCCACCTCCCCCTTTTTCCCATGTGATAATTACCGTGGTACCCACCTCCCCCTTTTTCCCATGTGATAATTACCGTGGTACCCACCTCCCCCTTTTTCCCATGTGATAATTACCGTGGTACCCACCTCCCCATAGTAGAACCACCCCAGTCAGGCCCTACCTCCCCCTTTTCCCCATGTGATAATTACCGTGGTACCCACCTCCCCCTTTTTCCCATGTGATAATTTCCGTAGTACTCCCCTCCCCCTTTCCAACGCGAGAATTTCCGTAGTACCCTTTTCCCCGCATAAATAACTCAAACTCGCAGTCGTACCAAACCCCCCTGTACCCAATGGCTGATGCATAAAGGCCACGGGAGTGACGGGACTAACGTACGCCGAGAGCCATAGGACTTTCTAATCCCCATTCGATCTCCCCCCTCCGAAATTCGCGGCGGGAAGAGAGAAAATTTTGGGTGTATTGCGGGTTGGGACAAACACGGCCCAACTCTCAGGGGCGAAAGATTTTTAGAAACTGACATTTGCGTCACCTTTGAAAATTTCTATTAAAGAATTTAAAATAGTACGGGTAAAAGAGGGTAGCTCACCGGCAAAATTCGTCCCAACTTGCAATGTGGCCTAAAATTGGTGTCTACTTTGAGGATCCGATGAGTCCGCAGCGATGCGGGGTGGACAACACAGTTTTTTTTTGGGGGGGGGGGGGCAAGAGGGGCCGGTATATCAACCATTTGGCCAGGGCCAACCATACTTTCGGATCTTACGTATTATTTTGTGCCGAATCGAATGAGACCAACCGTAATTCCGTAGGATGAATAGTTTCCGAGCTATAAAGAAATATGTGCGAACCATAAATGGTGTTTTTTCCAAAAATATGGCAGCAAAGCTGGAGGCGTTACCCCCCACATCAGCTAGTGCGTCACAACACTCATACCGGACCTATTATCAAGTGCAACAGTGGTTGGGGCACAAGCTAAATCCGGAGGAATGGGGTGGACCCGTCAGCATGGATACCTCACCCTCATACAGACGACGTTACCTCCTGCTCCGCACGCCGTTATGTCACTCATCTTTTGTTCTTGTAAGGGTAATTGCTCTACCGGACAGTGCTCGTGCGTGAAGAGCGGTATCCAGTGCACGACGGTATGCAGATACTGCGAGGGGGTCTCGTGCAACAATGCAGATTTCGACAAGGGAGCCATTATTGACGATGACATGGTTTGCGATACCGAAGGTGATATTTAATAAAATTTTAGATATATTATTTATTATTATTATTATTCATTCATTCTATTTAGTTCTATTGTCTGATGTAAATTTTCACTACGTAAAAATGTGTTCGATTGTACCTGTTTTTAAACATCTCTTCATCAGTTCTTGTAGCAAACACTCAACAATGATGTTAAAAATTAACTTAAAAAAAAGAAAAAACATTTTCAGAACCTGTTTGAGGATTAAATGTCAATTATCTAATGTAAATTCCGTCATCACTCGTTATCTATTGATTCCACGGCGCTGCGGTTGGTCTCATTCGATTCAGCACTTAGTAGTATGTAAGATGAATACATTGTGGTCGTCCGGGGAGACATTTGTAGACACGGGTGGTGGTTTAAATGAATATTTTCGAACTTTTTGAAAAAAACACCATTTATGGTTCGCACATATTTCGTTATAGCTCGGAAACGATTCATCCTACGGTTGGTCTCATTCGATTCGGCACACAATACTACGTAAGATCCGAAAGTATGGTTGGCCCTGGCCAAATGGTTGATATAACTTTTCAACATTTAGTGAAATTCCGAGACCATTTATTTAATAAATTATAATTATAAATTTTAATAAATGGTCTCGCGCGATATTATTTCAAATATTACTACTTTCACGTTTGCTTTTGTTTCACTTGAAAACCAAATTAGGGTTAATTTTCGTGTTTTACGTCGTCACTATTTCTTCAATAACTTTTCAACCACAATTCCGATTAGAAAAGTGAACCCAGATTTGGTTTTTAAATAGGATAACGCGTCGAACGAGCGTAAACACGACAAATTATACTAATTTTTTCGTGACGCCATTTCGGAGGGGTTTTACTATTTCCGGTATAGGTTGGGCCCTACTAGTGGTAGCGCATTATCGTAACCGGAATAATATTTTCGTGAGGGTATTCTTTCCGTGAAGCCCTCACTCGGCTCTCTACCTAAAATAGAAACAAATTGACTGCCAAACAAAAACGGCCGGAAACTTTTGATCAGGACTGTACCTACAATTCTCTAGTGCAATCAGAAATACATGTATTTCTGGTGCAATTTATTAATTTAAATAGATTTCCATAAGGAAAATGCCTAGGGCTGTGCAAATAGTGTTTTCTTACGTTTTTGGCGAATACCAAATACCATGAATGTATTCATTTCAACCATGAATATCGAACTATATCAGTATATCATTACCCTTTCTACCATCTGGGGGCTAAGAAGGGCGGTTCCTTTCTGCGTTTTATGTAATCACTTGAGCCAATCAGGAGACAGACATTTGTCATTGACTCGATCCACTAAACGTTTCCGGGATTGCGCGATTTAACCGGCGAAGTAAATGACTAGTGATTCTTAGAAAAATAACTCTACTACTACAAAATCAATTGATAATCACAAGTAAAGGAATTTGTTATTCATATTCTT
This sequence comes from Leiobunum rupestre, assembly GCF_980474605.1. Lineage (NCBI taxonomy): Eukaryota > Metazoa > Arthropoda > Arachnida > Opiliones > Sclerosomatidae > Leiobunum > Leiobunum rupestre. The sequence goes on from NC_143391.1 coordinate 24,418,679, forward strand.
ACCAATCAAAAAGATGTGTATTAAAATTTTAGAAACAAAATTTAACACGCCTTGGCACTGAAAGTTAGTCAAGTTTCAAAAAGTTGCCGTTCAATACAAGGGAGCGCCGATTAATTACGTGAGGCGTTATTTCGACCCCCCTTGGTGAGATATCGTGAGATTTGGATCGACCCCCCCCCCCTAATACCACGTGAGATTTTTCAACATGCGTATTTTTAGTGTAAATACCTTAATTAATATGTGTTTCATTGCGTTGGATTTATTAAAAAAAAACATAATTTGCTTAATTATTTATATTTAAGACTAGTATTTTAGAAAGTACGTAGTCTAGAATCACAGTGAGAAAATCGAACAATAAAATATTTAAATTTTAAGTATTAAGAAACTACTAAAATTCGTAAAAAATATTCATTCTAATTAGTTCCACGGGAACTCATGTATGGTCTCAACTCTCAAGAGTGACTACTGGAAGTCTGGAACCAACATGTCCATGTGATTTTCAGTAAAATAATCTGCTCCTACAGCCTCGCTCTGATTTAGCCACTCTAAACCGTTGTCGCTTGCACACAGAAGCTCAGTAACTCGACGTGAAGGTCGCCCTTTGCGCGCTGTTGCAGGTGAAGCTCTGTGGACCGCACGCCGGTTCTCAGCAGCCATATTTTAGTGGAGAAACGTGTTTGATTTAACCCATTTTTATCGCAATTTTACACTGTTTCTCGCGGAAACAAATTACGTTATAGTTGCCGAAAACTACCCTCTCCTCCACGTGAGATTGGGTGAGATTCAGCTTGACCCCCTCCCTCCCCTAAACGCCTCACGTAATTTATGGACGCTCCCCAATTTTTGAGCGGCTGCGCGTGACCGACGTCATGATAGCTAAGCCCCTCCCAACCATTCCTAGCGACTGAGGTCAGACTACCTAATGCAGTTCAATATTCATGGTTGAAATGGGTGAGGTTCATTTCCCCAACCGTTAGTTTCCCCAGCTTTTCATTTCTAAAACTGCTTATTTCTCCAACTCGTCCAGTGGCGTAGCTGAGAACTCAGAGGCCCCCCCGCAAAAATCTTTAATTTATCTTTTTAATAAATAATATTAATAATTAATAAATCGTTTTAATTTATTTATGGTTAGCGGGGCCCCCTCCAAAGCTCGAGCCCCCCCCCCCCCGCACCGCGGGCCCGGCGGACCATCAGCTACGCCACTGAACTCGTCATATGACCAACTGTGCATTTCTCCAACTACACAAAAATTAATTCTGTTGAGTTGGGGTTATGGGCTAGTCATTTCTCCTTCTCAATTATCATATGTCCAACTGTTTATTACTGTTCCCTAATCATGTATAACTAACATTTGCCCCCTTTTTTCTGTTATACTCTAGTCCAGCGGTTCCCAATTTTTTGTTGCTATGGAACCCCAAATTATCCACCTAATTCTGGCGGAACACCAACTAATTTTTTTTAACTTCCCAGGGTTCCGCGGAACACCTTTTGGGAACCGCTGCTCTAGTCCCTATCGGGCATTGTCTGTAAATAATTTTTTTTATATTCTTTTTTTTCTTCTCTCACTCATGTGATCTCATTGTATTCTGGAACCACACTACTTTTGTATCTAATCCGAAGTCTGTATACAAGTCGGCAACGGCTTCACAGGTGTTTATTTGTCAGACCAGACTTAACGACACACTTTCCACCGAGAGGATTGTATGCCGTGGTCTTCCGCAAGGATCACTACTTTCACCCATTCTCTTCAACCTGTTTATCAACGATATTACTGAGATTGAAGACTCCAACTCACTTACGCTTTATGCTGATGATACCATTAATCTTGAGGGCAATTTCTCTATTGACGCACTAATCGACCAAACCAACAAAAAATTGGGCAACATCAACGAATGGTTAAATCAAAATCTTTTAGAAATTAACGAAAGTAAAACAGTCTATATAGTGTTCTCTTCGACAAATAAAACCAAACCCACACATAATCCGGTCATAATTGGTCAGTCAATCCTAAAAGAGGTCGTACTCTATAAATATCTTGGCATCTGGCTCGACGCCAACCTCAACTTTAATGACCACATAGATCATGTGGCTAGTAAAATCGCTTATAATATATACCTTATAAAACAAAACCGTTTTATTTTAGGGTCCCAATCATCCCTAAACTTATACTACACCCTAATCTATTCGTATTTAACCTACTGTCTCCCAATCTGGGGAAATACTTCAAACTACAACTTATCTAGATTATTCCTATTACAAAAACGAGCTCTTCGTATTATCGATAATAAATCATTTTTCGCCCATACCGGTCCTATTTTTGCCCAATATAAAATTTTATCTATTTTTGAAATCTACGACTACAGTCTGCTAAATTTTGTGTATAAATCACTAACTACGTACTCGGTGAACCAATTTGTATATAGCAAACTATCAATATATTTCACTAGAAAGCCAATAATTCTAGATGTGCCTTTCGCACGTACGAGCTCAAAGCTAGACTCACTACTCTGCAAAGGACCCAGACTCTTTAATGATTTAAACCCTCCATCGAGTATCAGTCTAAACGAATTTAAAAAAATGTCGAAAGTTTTTGTAAGACGAACTTAGTGGCGCTCTCTATTCCTTATTTTCTTACCCCTTTTATTAACTTTTTCTTAGTTACTTTTTTCCCCTTAGATAACCCTGAATTTTAATACATTGTTGCTCTGTTCCTTTTTTTTAAGTTCTTTGTTTGTTTGTTTTTTTTTCTGACGTTTAAAGGGCCTAAAAGTCGTTCAACGACTTGGCCCTGTCCCATAAAATGTAACCACCCATTATGCAATAAATTTATTATTATTATTATTATTATTATTATTATTATTATTATTATTATTATTATTGTTCCAATAAATAAACTGTGCATTTCTCCAACGGATGGGGTTCATTTCCCCAACTATTCACTTTCCCCAACCGTTAGTTTCCCCAACTTTTCATTTCTGCAACTGCTGAGTTGGGGTTATATGCTAGTCATTTCTCCAACTTCTCAATTATCATATGACCAACTATGCATTTCTCCAACTACCCATTGCTCCTCCAACGGGTGGGGTTCATTTCCCCAACTATTCACTTTCTCCAACCGTTAGTTTCCCCAAATTTTAATTTCTCCAATTGCTGAGTTGGGGTTATGGGCTAGTCATTTCTCCAACTTCTCATATGCCCAATTTGTTTTACAAATACCCCACGAACAGTGGTAATCCCTTGCCTCCATGCCGCATCCCATCAACGAGAGAATTAGCACGACGCTGCCCATTTTGCAGGCAAGCAATTGTAGAGTTATTAGATACGTAACAATGGCAACAAAAGTACAATTAACAAAAACTGTAAAAAACTAACTGTTAACTTTTCTTTAAAATAAATTGTAAAAAAAGCTCCAATATTCCGTTTTCTTCGCTAAAACACGTTTTCTATTTTTTTTTTCAAAGAAATAAGTTAGTTAATTTTAGCTTATTTTAAGCATTTCATTATCCCTTTATGCAATTTCATTTCCTATAGTATTATAATTGCAGCGTAATTTTGACGAACAGTTGGAAACACATACTTATCATTACGCCAAGTAAAGCGGTTGGAGAAATGAACAGTTGTAAACTCCAACTTCTCATTACGCCAACTCCACAAGTATAGCGGTTGCAGAAATGAACAGTTGGGGAAACGACTCCACAAGTACACCAACTTCTCATTACGCCAACTCCACAAGTAAAGCGGTTGGAGAAATGAACAGTTGGGGAAACCAAGGAAGATTAAAGAGAGGGAATGGAAATATAATGTTAAAACTTTTGCCCCGCGAGAAGCGCCTACCGCCAGCTGTTGCTTTTAATCTTCCTTGGGGAAACGAACAGTTGGGGAAACGGGCTGTTGGAAACACCAACTTCTCATTACGCCAACTCCACAAGTAAATCGGTTGGAGCAAAATTAGATTAGAGGAAGTTATTATAGAGCCATAGAGCGCACTGTGGGCGCATTTGACTTACCAGAGAGAGAGAGAGAGGGGGAGACTAGGCGGGATGACAATTTTGCCCCCCCCTGACAATCCCTGTACTTTCGTATGCAAAAGGTTTAATGAATGCCACTGTGAACCAGTGGCGTAGCTACGGGGGAGCAAAGCCCGCAATGCAGGCGGGCCCACGGGCCAGGGGGGGGGGGCATTCAAAATTATGACCATACTTTTCTAAACGGTAAATTCCAAAAAAAAGGTCCATGGAGTCTAGTTGTTGGCGAGCCCAAAATCTGAAGCTACGTCACTACTGAGAACATTACATTTTTTAACCTCGTTTCCGGGTCCTTTGCGGTCTTACCGGTGGCACCTGCCTAGTTACGGTAATGGCTCTAGGCGCGGGGCCCGTAGCATTTGCTACTTCTGCTAAATGGCTAATCCGGCACTGCAAATATTAAAACTAAACTTTTTTCAATGGTCGCGATGGGAAACTGGAAATTTTTATGGAATGGATTTAAAGGAACGTTCACAAGAAATACAGGAACCAATTTGTGTGCCAATAAGACATACACGAACCAATTTGTGTGTCAATAAAAAATACACAAACCAATTTGGGTGTAAATAAGAAATACACAAATTAATATTGTGTGTCAAGAATAAATATACGAACCAGTTTGTGTGTCAATAAGAAATACACAAACCAATTGGTGTGTCAATAAGAAATGTTACTAAGATAAATAATTAAAATAGTACGTATTAAAATATTTCATTAAAATACAATAACTACCCTCTCATCAGGTCTGGAGCTGGCGTCTAATTGAAATCTTAGACGCATAATTAATACATAAATCCATTAGTTTTTTACTACGAAAATACGAATTAATCACCGTATGTCAATAGTTTCTTCCCTAATGTCACACAATGTCGTAGTAGTCAAATGACTATTGCCACACACTTTGTGTGTCAATAGCCACAGCCTTCCTATGTCCGCGATTCGCACGGGAAACTGACGAATTTCAAACGCCGGTGGGGCCCTTTAAGTTAAACAACATAAAGTTTTTCTAAAAAATTCCATAATTAATGTTTACTCTTTTTTAAATACTTAATATATATTCCATGTTCAATTATAGTCTTTATAAAACGAATGTATTTTATATTTTATTAAAATATTTTTGTGTTCTGACTTTAAAAATACTTAGTTTAACATACATCTATTAGAAAATAAGGTTTAAATCAATATATTACACTTTGGAAATGAAAGAACGATAGTGTAACCATATCTCAAAACCAAATAAACAGATTTATGTGGTTTTGGAACTAAAAATTTCAGTGCCAAAAACAAATAAATAATTTTTCGGTGCAAAGTGTAATCACTGCGTTCGCAGTTTCTCAAAGGGTTGGCAAAACCACCGTGTGACGGTGAGCGTTAACGGATGCATTTGCGATTTGGTTTGGATGGTGTTTTTTCGCTCACCGTCTAGACGGTTTGGTGAATTACGTTTTTGTAATGTTTATGCGTAGGTTGTGAGTGTTGAATTTGTTGTGTTTGTGTTCTGATGGATGTGCATGTTGAGTCTGTTGTGTTTATATGGGCGTTTTCTCTCCAACTTCTTCTTAATGACTTTGGGACGGACCGAGTGCTGAGTGTAATGCTACCTCTCAACGTCCACCAGTTGTACACGGTATTCGTCTTAGTATCAATTTGCGATCGCATCGGGCGGGATTTGAACCCGAGACCTCCTGCTTGACAGGCGGACGTTCTACCACAGAACCACCGACACTTGTTACGCCTTATTGAAAATTAGACCTTCAGCTTTATCGGAAGCGTATTTAATAGAGTACGAAATTTTGGTTTAATTGAAATAGAATTGAAATTGAAATTATTGCATCGAAGAAATTCTAATTTAGCGTTTCTCTATTGATTAAAAATAAATGCGCCACCCAGGTTTCGAACCCAGACCATTCGGCTTGGCAGTCGAGCGCTCTACCACAGAACCACCGATAGCTGCTTAGATTCACTGAAATTAAGACAGGCATCGTAAGCATAATAGGTAATAAAGTCTTTTTTTATTAATGAATTTATGAAGGCCTAATCTGGTTTTTTTTTAAAGGTTAAATCTTGTTTTAGCGCAGTCAGCCGAGATTAGAGGGTTAAAGGGTAGACCCTGTGGGTGGTCCACTTTGTTAGTTTTTTTGTTATTTATTTACGGGTATTATTAACGACCTATATATAGTTGTGTTAATTCAAAGGAGATAATTTAACGTTAATTGCTTTAAGAGCTGGCGGTTAGTCAAGTGGCTCTCTGTGCTTTGTTGAAGGTAAGGTTTTTGCTTCTTGTAAATATATTTGGTGTGGATATTTGGATATCTACGTTTTCTAACGCAGTCAATGATTTCTTGGGTGTGCGAGTCATTATATGATATTGGAAATTGGACGGCATTGGTCTTTTTCATGCGGTATGTGTCACAACGTCAACTGGAAGTTGAAATAAAATGAGCGTTAAAGATGCGGCAAGTATTTCGTAAGCGAGAAAAATACAAATACCATCTGTAGATGTTTCTTTCATTAAAATTTGCTTAGTATTATATTCAACTGATAAACATGTACTGTAAAAAGGGTTAAATTCAATTGTGCATTGTTTTAGTGAATCTAACTCGCTGTTGTAACTACTTAATTTATAATATTCTGAATAAATTAAACTCGATTGTTTCGTCTCAATTATTTAAATTAAAATTAAAATTTTATACCGGGCAGGATTTGAACCGAGAATACGTTTTTCGTAAATAACTCTGAATTGCGGAGATATCTTTGGGGGTCGTATCGAGAAATTAATACCACTAGGGACCATAATTCCGAGGAGAGGTATATTTTGGCTTGCCAACTTGTTTTTACTCAACTTAAGAAATAAAATGAAAATAAATTCACCATTAAAAAACACACCTATAAAATGTGTAAAATAACCTAATATATTTGAAAAATATTGAGGAGCAAGTTTGAAAACTACAAAAAGTCGTTTTTCTAAAATTGAACTTTTTAACAAGTTGGGCAAGACCACTTTTTATTTTATAAAATCAACTATTTTTAAACTGGCGATTGGCCTGTGATAGTGCCTTATTTCTCACACTGGAATTCTTAACGAGAAAGAAACTTACCCCCACGCTTTGGTAAGGCATTTGCGTTTCCAGAATTTCAGGCTCTGTAATAACTTCTCCTAATCTAATTCTGGTTGGGGAAACGAGCAGTTGGTGTAATGCACATTTGGTGGTTGGGTAAATGAGGCAATCCCGTTCATGCAAATACGTCAGTTTTTGGGAGCCATCTGTCGAATCGAATTTTGAAAATGACCAAATAGCGCGACGTTTAAAAATTTGGACCAAATTCATATTTTTATCAAATTATTCTATCAAATACCAAATTTTAGTTTGAAGAAAGTTTTTAGTGTATTAAAGGATTAACCGTTGCGTATGATTTAGTAGGTTTTCCAAGCTTCGAAAATACGTCGCTTCTGCCTTTCGCTAATATCGCTACATACATTTGTTATTTTTGAGCGGCGAAACTGAGAAGTCGGCCAAATGGACAATTGGACAAATGTGCAGTCGGCGAAACGTGTATTTTGTGGTCGGACCAACGAAACTCTCCCGGCTCACTCGCCTAAATTCGGAATTATCTTAGAGATCCAACTAGTTAAGATATTATGGAATCACCCCTCCTAAAATGGTATCTCTATAGTGCATACATCTACTTCATTGTTATCTTGTGCCCATATAATTCATTCCTATTTACAAACGTCAAGATAACTTGCAAGTTTAAATTTTGTTTTAAATTCGATTTGTCGGTGCGAATATTTTAGCCTAAAAATGAACAAATAATTTGGTCAAATCGAATAAAAACGAATACTTTGCACGGCCCTAAAAATGCCTCCCAGTTTTCAGGTCAATGTCAATAACTTCGGTTCATTTACTTCTGCTGTGACCATATGTAACATAATTACTCATTAGTATGCCACTGTACCTTTATTCCATTCAAAAATCTTCACTAAAGGTTTGTTTCACCACGAACCAATAAAAAGGTGGTCAACGTTGTATTTTAACCTAGTAATTTTGGGAGTTACACTATTGGCTACTAACATATGTATTTAAGCCAATGGTAAACCTCTAAATTGAGAAGGATTTTTTGTGTCGGAATTCTAGTAAGCCCAATGTTACCTTTATTGAAATTTATAAACTGGCTCGGTTATTGCGAATCACGGACTTTTAATCTTAGATTAAAAGCATATGTAACAAATTACTCATAAGTATGCCACTAGCTCTATTTCTTCACTAACGGTTTGTTTCACAGATATTGCGTTATCCGTACCCTACGTAATATTTGACGTCATAGAATCTCAAATGCCGATAATGCCGTCGCCCAATTAGCTCTACGTCTGATAAACCGACGGCCATTATTTTAGCACTTATAGAAGGCAGTGATTTTAGTAAACAAACCGGTTTGAACAAGGCTTAGGAGCTAAAATGAACTACAATATACTGTCAAGTGCTGTTAATGCAATCAAAGATAATTTAAACTCGTACCCTAGATTCGAATACTGAGAGCTTTCCCATTGACGGTTTTGTTTCGAAGCATTTACCCTTTTCCGGCACGTGGCCTCAGAAAAATCGGGCTCCATCGGTTGCGGTAAGGCGCAAACCATGGAGCGAATTTTTTCTGAGTTCCAGCGGGAAGTGGGTAAACGCCATCGGCAACGCGCGAGAGAGTGATTTCGAATCTAGGGTACGAGTTTAAATTATCTTTGGTAGAAGGCACATATTTTTTGGTTTAAAAACACATCAACGGAATAAATACATGTTATCAAAACTAAAAATCTGTGGGAAAGCTAGTGCATGGGCAAACTACCCCTGTAGCACATGAAGTCGTATTAGGGTCGAGGTACGGTCGAAAAGTCGCTTTATAGTCGACGACCAAATGCCGACCTAAAAACGTCCGAACGTTTTTCGACACTAAAACCGTAAATCCTTTTTTGGGACTATTTATGGTCGGTATGCCAACCATTATCCGACTTAAAATAGACCTTACATTTAATTATTACCCCTGTAGCACAAAGAGTCGATTTAAGGTCGTGCTTTGCCAAATAATCGCTCAAAACTGTGAAACTTTGGCGAAAAAGATTATATATCCAATCTGAGAATGTTTCCTTATTAAAAATCTCTCAGCTCAAGTAGGTTACATTCGTATAGCTAAATATGTTAGGCTAAGATATTACTAATGAAGATTTTTTCGTTACTTTTACTAAGCCCCAAGAAACTCTAGAACTCTGTACTCTAGATTCAAGAGCTTTCCGATTGACGGAAATAAACTCATTGTTTCACTCCCGTTCATGGGACTTGACCAACTGCATACATGTATATAGCTATATTTACGGTTTTATGTGGTCATTTGCAGTCACTTAAAATATCAAAAAGTAAGTCGTTTCGACGTAATAATACAATACATGCTAAGTCGGGATAACGTCGTTTCGGAGTCGGTTCTTAGGTCTATTAAAAGGCGGTAAAGAGTCGACGTTTTGTAGTCGGCCGACGGTCAGCCGACCCTTTTACCGCTAGGACATTTCGACCCACAATCCAAAGGTCGGCCGACCTTAGTGTTTAGTACCTTTTGCCGACGTCGGCCCGACTCTAATCTGCTACAGGGGTACATGGCTAGATGGCTAGTGCATCAAGTAGAATTATTACAATTAACATGTGCATATAAGAAATTATATTTTCATTAAATATATTCTTACCTATGGCCATAAGCATCAAATAATGTAAGTATCAATTTTAATAAACAGTTCACATAGATGGCGCCCCTTTACAATATAGATCAAAGAGGCGGAATTCGGGGAGACAAGTTGGACCATAAGTCTATAATATTGTTCCATAAGTTTGTCACTTTGGGGAATATTTTACTGAGAGCAAGTAACGGAGTGACGTCAGCACAAGAAGAAAATCTCCCCTAGCAAGGCTACGTGTGACACGTTATCAAGCGGAGTAGCGGACGCAAAACGGCGACGAAGACCGTAATGCAGACTGTCTTGTGAATAGCTCTCAGTTTGCATGTGAAGAATAGGAAGTGAAACAAAATGTAACTTATGGTTTGACTTATGGGCCCCATACTAACTCTTCCGTACTCTAACCAGTCCTCCTAAAGTAGAATAACACTGTTATACTACGGACAATCCTGGTACTTAGCATGTTAATTAGTCCATGCCAATATCAAATACTTTCCAACCCGCACCAACCATTACTCTGTCCCGTATTTCTAATAGTTTAGTGTGCCTTTTAGTCTTTTTAGTTGATCCTTATTTACTTTTTTGCTAAGCTGAGGTCTAGCTTGCAAGTAATTTGGTTAAAATATAAAATTTATAAAAATTTTCATATCAGTATTTTCATAAGCACACGTTTGTAAAAATTTTGAATAAAATTAGTTAACTCAAGGAGAAAATCTATAAATGTTTAGACTTCTATTTGTAGCCTTGGCCGCTAGTAACTAGTTCGTCTAGTCGTTTACCGTTTGTTATGATGACCTTATGATCGCATTTCTATTGAAATGGCTGGTGTAAATAATAACTTCAAAGATCATTTTTCGGTATATATAGTACTTATCGGTTAATATCTTTGTTATTAAGTTGCCTTTTTTGATACTTCTATCGTAGGGTGCAAATGGCTTTGAAGAATTGCGACGATATGTAAAACAGGGCAGTGATTTTACTAAAGAAGCTTATTCAATTTTACATGAGAGGTATGTAGCTATTGTTTGAAGGAATAAAGGAATAAATAAATATATTTTGGATTACTTGCAGGGCCGAGCTTGAACTGACTTATGCCAAAGGGTTACAGAAATTAGCGACAAAACTACAGAAGTGTTCGAAAGATATTTTGGGCTCTACTGCCTACGTATGGCAAGTGGCAGCTGTTGCTCTAGAAAATGAAGCAGAATTGCACAAGTATATTATTATAATTGAAGTATTTTTTGGATAAAAAATTAATATTTATTTATTGTAGAAATTTATCCTTGGGCTTAACTGAAGATATAACTAAACAGTTAAAATCAATGGCTGAAAGTCAACATAAAAAAAGAAAATCTGTTAGTTTATAATGATTATTAACTAACCTATATATGAAATTATTTAACATAAGCTTATTTAGATTGAATCAACTGTTGATAAAGCCCAGAAGGTGTTATGTGAAAGACGATCCGAAGAGCAAAAATATAAGAAACAAAGTTTTGTTTCAACGAAAGAAAATGAAAAATTACAAGATCAAACCTCAGATGCTAGATCTCAGAAAGGAACTAAAATTATTTCGGACAAAGATCTTACTAAAGTAAAGGATAATGGATTGTAGCTTACAAATAAAATGTGTATACCTATTTTCATCCTACACAGCTTGAACAGAAACGACGGAAAGCTGAAGAAAATGTTCATAAAAGTGACCAGGACTATTTTATCTCTTGTTTAAAAGCTGAAAGAGCGAGAATAGACTGGGAAGTTTCTGTAGTGAGAGCCAATGAACAGTTTCAACAATTGGAAGAGGATAGGCTACTTTTATTGCAGGATTATGTGCAAAAATACTGCAATCATATTAGCGTGATAGGTCCTAAAATGATTGAGGTTATTTATTATTTTTAAAGGCGTCTCTAGCTAGTGTTCTCAATGCTTCATCTATCTTTCTAGGATTACAGCCGTTTCACCGAAGCTATCGCTACTTTGGATAGTAGAGGTGACCTAATGACTGTCATTGATGCGAAGGGTACCATTCCTAATGCTTCAGAGCAAATTTTGCCCGATTTTTACGTAAGATTTATAATTATTTAAAAACCAATCCTCCTGTTAAAAAGGCCTCAGGCCTGTTGGAATGCAGGTTATAATTATAGCTTATTATTATTAATTAATACAAGGCTGAAGAACTTGGAAACAGTATGAAAAAAGAAAGGAGACGCGAAATATTAGAAAAGTACCTTAACATGGTGAAACAGAGGCTAGAGCAGCAGACTAAAGAAGTTCAAGGTAAACAATAACGATCAATATTGTAAAACTGCATTTTTAAGCAAATTTTATTTAGGTGTCCGTACCTTGTCTCGTGGAGTTAATTCTACAGTAAATTTCACCGATGCTGATAATAATACGCACATCAATAATGAAATACAAAAAGTATGTAGCCTTTCCCATGATTTGAGCCCAGTAATTTAAAAATTTCAAGAATCACTAATAATTTTTACATCTTAGATGCAAATTTTGCAAAACTACTTGGAAGTATTTGAATATAAAGTGCAATGCACAATAGCAGATCTAGAAACGCGTTCAAGGCCAACTCATCCTCTTTCGGTTCATTTAGTCAAACAAAGGGACAAGCAAGTAAGAGTTTCATTGCAGTTTGTGGTTTCTATTCGTTTCTCATGGTAATTTTATTTCATCAGGGAATGTCTCAGGTTATCTTGAAAATACCTCCGTGGGTCAGAGCCAACCACATTAATGGTGAAACATCACCCTGCGCTCCTAGTCTTGATCAGGCTTCCTTAGATAATCCAGATGGGGTTGGATCAAACTGGGTACACAGTCATCGTAGAAATCTATCCACAGATCGTAAACAATTTTAAATTTTTGCACTATGTTATTAGGTTAAACCAAAAGTAAATGAACCAAAGTTATCAGACTGCTATACTCCCCATGTTGGAGGCGTTTTCCTTATGAAGTTACATTTTGATCTAATTTGAAATTTTGCGCGCTCCTAGGCCAAAAAAAAACTTTTTGTTTTATGAAGCCATTTTTTATGCATAGAAATAGCTATACCCACAATTCCCAAGTGCAATTTATCGCGTCAAAAGACGGGGATGGAAATTAGCTTTTATTTGACTCGATTTTCTCATAACTTTCATAAGAAAAACTCCCTCCGATCAATTCGAACGCTATTTCGATAACCTTAGTTTATTTACTTCTGATTAAACTGGTTTTATTTTTCTTAGAAATACAGATGAATAGATCTTTTCAAGAAGGAGGCTTAAACACTATTGGACGCTGCAGGGCTTTGTATGTCTTTGAGGGAAATACAAATGACGAGTTATCTATTCAGCCGGGTAAGTATCCCTATAACCCTAAAATATCTTACAACACAACTTGAGACTGGGCAAATATGTTGAAATTAATTTCAAAATGGGCTTTATTCGTATATCAAGGTTCATAGTTTAGGAAAATAATGTAAATACGTTCTTAACTATTACACGACATTCGTATGAATCTATGAGCCTTGCTTCTGATACCCATTTTAGGTGATAAATTGATAATTATATAGTTTCTAAGTATAAATGCTGCATTTGTAGGTGAAAACTTTACTTCCCCAAGACTACTTCACATGTGCTCATGTGTGAGTACAAAACATCAATTTGAATGAAGAAATTGTTTGGTTTTCTACAGCATGAGCATGACAGTTCAAAAACTATAGACCAGTTACTTGAAAGGCTACTAAGTTCTGCTCTGGGAACCACATAAGGTTTATTATGCCACTGACTTTTACCGTATTTAATAACTGGTCAGTTACCCCTGTTCTAATAAATAAACATGTTCAACTGATTAATGAAGTAGTTTTAAACCAGAAAACTATTTCCTGATTATTTCTTCAATCACTGGAGCCTTAAAGTAGTTGGTCTATAAAAAGATTGGTTTTTCTTCTAAGTGTCCTAATCAGGATATTTTTTGTTACCTTATTTTCTAAATAGCATGGCAAAGCATGGATATATTTAAACAGTTTGCGTAATAATATGCATATGTTCTGATTTATTGTAACAAAATATATTTGCCTTAGGGGACATTATCACGTTGTACAGCAAGGAGGATGAGTGGTGGCACGGTGAATTAAACGGAAGAGTTGGATTTTTTCCCGCTACTTATGTTGAAGAAATTTAACTAGCGAGACAACCGTCCTTTTGGTCAAATGGGATTGAACTAACTTTAACACCAAAATTGAATATATTTTTCATGGGGGAAATAGATTTTTATATACACACAGTGATGGGGGCTGGCTAAAATATAAACTATGTAAATTTTAAGTGAGCTAATGATTATACTTAAAAGTCGCCCAAATAGTAATGGAAGATTTTACTATTTGTTTTATACAAAATTGTGCCTTGTTTTATATAATCTGCCAGTATTATTAGGCAGCTTTTTATAAAAAAAAATAACCCCAATTCTTGATACACATTAAGGGCATTTTTCTCTAAAGTATTCATTTAAAATTTATATAAAAAATCATGAAATTCTTAGAATGTTTTTAATTCCGACTTAAACAAGACTATGACAAATTTTCTGTTAGGTTTGCATTATTTCATGATAGTTTTAGGATTAAATTTTTTTATTGTTGAGTTTTTAAGTTCAGTGCCTTATTTTAACATTTTTCAAAAGGGTTGAAAATGTACTAACGCTATTTTGTTTTTTTTTGGGCGTGTGATTTTACCCATTTAAAAATATTATTTGTCTAGTCAATATTAAAAAGTTATTAAAATAAAAACATTTGATATTATTTCTCCCACAAAAACTATCTTAATATTCAAGTGTTTTCCAATTTTCTCTTAGTTTATATAGAAATTCTGGCAAATTGTCTGGATTTTTCAAGATTTCAGCTAGCTCCTGGATGTTAGACAATGTCGGTTGACAACACGTTACTGAAGAACCTTTGACAAAAAAATATTATGTAATATTTTTGATTTTTTAATGACATTTACATTTACCTTTTACTTCATCACTAAAATTTAGTTCAACCACACATTTCTTATTTCGATCATTGGGGAAGACATTTATAAATGTGAAAACTGTTCCAAGTTCATAAGCTGTTAGATAAAGAATACCAATCAAGGGAATTTCTTATGACATATCAATAGCTTGCCTAACCCTTGGATTTATTAATTTTCAAGCCTAAACAATACTGATACTGCTTAATAAGATTGATTATTTTTCCCGTTTGGGAATCACTCTCCTGTTTCTTCTTGTTAATTCCTGAGGAAATGAGAGATTATTTTAGAAACTCCTGAGATATGATTTTAGAATATTTACTTTGATTAATCTTTAGAATATCATTATGGATTTTGAAAATTTCGGCCAAATAGACACATTCCCGTCGAGCCTTTTCGGATTCAACTATACAAAATGAGATAATAATATTTTAATATTAAATCTATAGGCATATTGTGAAACTAAAACCAAATTCAATTGTCAGGGTTACTTTAGACCGTGGACACCAGTTTGTATATATATATAAAAAAACTGTAGACCGTGGTTATATCCACCGGCCACTAACCGAGGCTTACATTTAGTGTATTCCAAGAACTTCTCGAATTTCTTCAATTGCGCTTTATCCTTTTCATCCATTTTTGAAAACTTTCATTAAAGCAAAGTATATGATATTCCAAGGTGTATGTATATATATATATATATATATATATATATATATATATATATATATATTACCTTCTAAATAACAATAAAGAGTAAAATAAACTCCCTTTTATCTCTGTTTATACTGACCAGTTTGACTTTGACAATGTTTTGATTAAATTAAAAATTTCCCGCTAAAACCATTGAGTTTGGAATATTAATCTAGAGGTCCAATCAAAACGTCGGATTTCAGTATTTCGCGAAACAAGTTTTTAAAAATAAGAATATTGCCGTCTGCTCCCAAATGACGAGAAAACTTTATCATTATACCAGTGGCTCTGTCTATCTTTCACTAGGTGGTTTTTTTTTCGCCTGTTCTGGGTTTTTTGAGCAGGTTAAAAAGTGTAGCCATATGACGTCATTTTACTACAATTCTGTCTTGACGAAAAAAACGAGTTGGAGTAGAAAGAGAGTTTTTAAAGGTTAAAGGTTATTAATAAAAAGTTCCCCATCATAATTTCGTGAAACGAAATTTAAGCAGACAACAAAACTAGATTACTCCCTCTACACCTCCTTTCGAGTAGGAGTAAAAAGTGTAACCCTAATACTCCGGAACAAGCGAACAAAATTCGGGACAGGGTAAATCTTACCCCGAGAACAGGCGAATAAAATGTTTTAGGGTAAAAAGTTTACACTTTTTGTCCCCGGACAAGCGAAAAAAAAACACCTACTGGTTCGTTCAAATAAGACCCGTTTTCCGGCAAAAAGTATTTTATTCAAAAATAATGGATGGCGCCACGGGTCATTTGATAACGTTTCTCGTCATTTTAGAGGAGACAACACACTCGTTATTTTCTAAAACTTGTTTCGCGGGGAACAGATTTGATTGGATCTCTACATAAATATTCCCAACTCAATGGCTAAAACTAGTCAGGAGCCTTTGCCCTTTCAACTCTAGTCTCTAGCCTATCGCGTCATGCGACATGCGTAGTTCGTCAGTTCCATAAATGCCATAATCTTATTGAAAAGCAACAAGCGAAGTACATTGTTTTGTCAAAGCTTTTAAATTAATTTACTTAAATAACAGCATAGTTATTTATTAAAAGAAGTTGATATGGACGACAAAGAAATTCTGACGACATTAAAAATTTTAATAATCGGGGAAAGTGATGTTGGTAAATCGAGGTAGTATGGTTTTTTTGTTTTTAAGGACTTGGTTTGCTTTGAACTCTTGCGCTTGCAGCCTTCAGCTGGTAAAGAGAGTAAACATGCATTGACGCGTGCTGTTTTTCATTTATCACTCCCAGCTAACGCTGAAGCTAGATCTCAGGGTCATTTTGTACTAGGAAGTACTTCCTTTATTAGATCATTTTGATTACAATCCAGTTTTTATTTTGGTTGTACAATCAAGTTTTATTATTGGAACAAATTACATATTTTTAATTTCCATATGAAACCTATATATTTGCAAAGCTTGTGATAACAAAACTAATTGTTTTAACATATTTTAAACTATGGGTTTTATTAACAGTTTGATGCTGAGGTTCACAAATGATGTTTTCGATCCAGGTCTCTCAGCTACAATTGGTATTCCATTTTTCTCAAATTTAAGGTTTTTACTTTTTAGTATGAACAAATTTATGTTGATATCATGAATTTTGTGCTTAGGAGTAGATTTTAAAGTTAAAGAATTGAGTGTGGAAGGGAATACAGCAAAACTTGCTATATGGGTGTGTATTTTATTTCCGAAGTATCCTAATGATATTTGTATGGTATATAAAATGAATCATTTGGCAAATAGGACACAGCTGGATCTGAAAGATTTAGAACTTTAATGCCTAATTACTACAGAGGAGCTCATGGTGCAATTTTAGGTATTCAAAAGCTATAGAAGTGGTTATTTCCTGTGTTGACTAAATGATTATTTGCCACTTTTCAGTGTATGATGTCTCGAATAGAGCCACATTTGCCAAGCTAGATCATTGGTTAAATGAATTAGAAACATTCACGACACATGGAAATATTATAAAAATGCTAGTTGGAAACAAAATTGACAAAGTGAGTTAGAACTTACTTTTTTTTTGTTAAAGACACAATATTAAGACTACCATGTGTATATTTTTAGTCTGAAAGGGCGGTAAGTAGAGAAGATGGCTTAAGATATGCCAGAAAACATTCTATGTTATTCATTGAGACATCTGCTAAAACCAGGTTTGTGGTAAATTGAATGTGAGACTCAAAAAGTTAACCATAAAATGTATATAATATAATAACATGGTGGTTCTGAGAAACTATTCAAAGATATTTATATATTTGAAGGAATGGGAATAGTTCGTCTGAATGTTTGATATATAATTAAATTTTGTTGTTAATTTAAAATTTTAAACCATTTTTGGGCCTTATTTAATTTGTTCACAATATGATTCCAGGGACGGGGTTTCTGACGCCTTTGAAGAACTTGTAGAAAAAGTTAATATATTTATTTTTGTCTCAACATTAAACAATCATTTTCTTAAATCCACTTTTTTTAACTTAGATTTTACAAACTCCTGGTCTATGGGAGTCTAATATGCAAGTATCAAAGGGGTTTAAACTTGAAAATTCTGAAAATGGAAATCGAGAATCTTACGTACAGCAATGCTACAATTATTACTGCAGTATATAGATTAGTTTATGTTCGGGACTTTTCTTTTTCCTTATTGGAAAAGATTTTTTTGAAGCTTCCAGATGTGTGGGTTGATTAATTCGCTATTCAGGAGTTTCAAGAGAAAACCATGTGGGCAGTTCTCTCTGTGAGAAAATAATTGTAAATGGCTAAAGAGAAATGTCCTTGTGTGGGCATGTACCAAAACTATCAATTTTAATTATAATGTTTAAATTGGTGTTTTTCACAAATATTAATTTTCCAAATATGTATATTTTAATTACCAGTAAGGTAAATTGTTTAATTTTTAAGGGATAGTCAGGCATTATTTTAAATAATTTTCAATTTTTCTCAATTGTAGCCCATAATAACCTTTCTCAGTGTTAAAATAGTGCCTAATTATCTAACTTTTTTTTAAACTATAAACACGCTGCTAATCATTTCTTATCTATAATTACTAGTTGTGATATTAAACTATTTAATCAAATTATAACTTTTATAAATATAGTCAAATAATAGCACAAATGGATGTATAAAGCTTTAAGGACTACATAAAAGTCATTTTTTACTACAAAAATCATTTAATTCCAAATTATGAAGGAAAATTTATCTTTTCTTAATGATCAGCCAAATTTCATCTTCAGTCCGTGTTGTCATACGATATTTAGGAATTACAATTTGGTCCTTGATAAAATTAAGTTCAAAAGTGGAGCATATTTCCTTCAGAATTATACTCATTTGAAAATGTGCGAAATGTTTAGCTGGGCACTGACGTTTGCCAGCAAATCCAAAAGGACAGTACGCTGAAGTTTCAATCTTTTGATCAAATCGATCAGGATCAAACCTAAAGAAAATATTTATTAATAACCACATTATCTTTCAACATGAGCTTACATTTTTGGAAGACTCCAAGATTGTTCATTTTGTTGCGCAACTTGTAGAGCTTGAATTACTGGAGTCTGAAACGTATGAATGCGTTACACGTTTTGCATTATTAAATATTTAAATTCTCATTCTGTTTACCTTTTTAGGAATGATATGTTTACCAATTTCAACATCGAGATCTTGATAGCGGGCAGTCCATGGTTCAACAGCGGCATGCCTCAGACTTTCATCTACCACATTTTGTAAATATCTGTTTAAATTTATGTGAAAGTATGCTAGTTATCTTAGGTTCACTTGTTCTTTTTAAAACCGAGTTACTTAAGTTTCCTGATATTTTCAACTGAGATCTGGTTAATTTGGTTTGCTGAAAGTTCTTCGTACAATTTCTTTTGCACATTTTCATTACTTGAAACAAAATATAGCGCCCAAGTTAAAGCTGCCGAGAACAAAATATACTTATTAATTAGATAGACTTAAGTTAAAAAAAAGTTTGCTACCAGGTGCCAAACTGAAGAACTTGACCACAAACGTTAATGCATTATCCACAATTTCATTTTCGGAAATTCCTTTGCTGATCATACTCCCCAAAAACGTGTAATTAGAATTTGATTTATCATCTCTACAGAAGTTAATAGCCTTTTTAATGTAATTTCTAAGTTCGGTGACACCCTCTTTAAATCTTTTCTCTTTTGGACTATTAGGTTCTGGAATTTGACCAGCTACTTGGGCTTCCATTTCTGTCCAGCACTATAAATTAAATATTGAATGTAAGACCAACTTATATTGTCATGTTACAGTATAGTAGTAATTACTATTTCAAAGTTTTTGTTAAACTCCAATATCGATTTGTCATTGGCAAAGTCACCGAAAGCTAGTTGCGAGCAAACTTTCATGCAGAGGGCTGCCATGTATTGATATAAGGGAATATGTTGATCTTTCGGTAGTGATGACCATTTATCCACAAATTCTTTAGTTAGCTATGAAAAAGTGGGTATGTGATTACAATTATAATTTTCAAAAGTTTTGAACATTTTTACCAGTGACAAATGGGTGATTAGAATATTGCATTTATCAGAACTAAAGTAACTGTCCCAAAGTTGACGTTTCATTCTTCCCTCAGCACCATTTAAATATAAAATACTGTTTTCTCCAACAATAGGTCGATATAAGGCATACATTTCAGCTAAATATAAGTTGCTTAGTAAAAAACTTTATAGTTTGTCATTTTACACTAATTTACCAGGTTTATCAAATACATGCATTTGTTGTTCAAATAGTTTTGGTGATCCAATACTAATGACAATTTGAGTGCCCATCCAAAAGGACGCAATTTCACCATATTGGCCATGTAAATTCTCCAGGAACTCTGGGAAACTTCCAGCCTGCAGAATATCCGAAATGTTTCCATCTCTGAAATAATAATTTATGGTAAGAAATTTGACGATATGGTTTTTCACGATCATGAATTAATTAACTAGCTTAACGAAGCTAGTTATTTAATCCATTTTATAATATTTTCAGATTTTTACTTAGAATCAGAAGGGTCTATTCCAGGTACTGTAAGTGGTTTTCTAGCTCCCTTTTAAAAATACACAATGACAGGTTCTGCAATATCAATAGGTTAAACAATTTCGAAATCTTTTTAATAATACTCACGGGGTACAAATAAAATACTAATAAAACTAAGAAGACCACAAATGTTATTGCAAATATGGCAAAATCTAACATCGCGCTGAATTTCCTTTCGTTTTTCTAACAACACTGTTACACCAACAACACTATCCAGTGACTCCAGTCCTACATGTCAGAAACATAGATCATGGTAGTTTGCCCATGCATAGACATAGGAACTAGAGATTGAGGCCGGTTTTGAGCTCCGGCGCTTCGTTATGCGTGATATGGACAAATTTACGTGGCGCCGTCTACGCGCGGCTAACTATTCTAAAAAAAAAGTAAAAATAGCTCCGCTTTGTCAGCGCCGCTGTTAGATTTAAACAAAGGAGAAATGTACAAATAAATTTCCAAATTATATAATAAAATGTGAGTAAATATTTATTAATGATATTTAAATTTTAATGCAATACTTATGAATATATTAGTTTTTATATTAATATAAATCAATAAAATAAACTAAAGTAATAGGAATAAAAATAAATAGTGCCGGAGTATTTGACAATGCAATCAAAGGATGTAAAAGGGTGGAACTTGGAAGGGATTCTTCACACACTGATAAAGGGTTAAATAACTCTTATTGCCCTTGACAAAGTATTAGCTTGGTGAGTCTTTTGCGAACGGTTTCTTTCTTCATTTGATCGTTAATGTCTCTGCTTATTTTCTTCAGCGTTAACGTATATTTTGATAATCCTTTTCATCGAAACATTAACGTGGTGTTGCGATCCAAGTTCGTCATCAAACATGTGTTCAGTTAGAGAAAATATCCTCCGTGACTAACTGGCGCAGAACCAATCATTATATTTTTAAAGGAACTTTCAAGGGAGGTGTGAGGGGTCGGCGGATGTCGATTCAAAAAACGTCACTGAAACCAAATGTTGAAACGTCATCAGAGTGTAACTTTGTAAATGTGACGAACGACGACAAAATGACGTGTTTTAAATGGACTTCGACAAAAGATCTGAAATTTCTATAATAAAATTAAGAAATACTTGTGAAATGGTATTTTTTCCTTTGGTGACCGTCTTTTGCAATTGTGAACCACACAAGTTTATACCATTTTCAGGTTTTCACCTCTCCGAGGGGACATAGTCTTCTAGGAGGGGTATTACAATCGCCGTGTAGGTCTGTGTGTGTGTGTGTGTTTGTCTGTGGGCTGCGAACGCGTTACCGGGGCAAAGTCGAAAAACTGTGTTTGCAGTTTAAAGGGAGGCAAAACCAACGTGTGACGGATAAATTTGCGGTTGGGGCGGGTTTGGTTGTTTTTTTCGTTAACGCTCACCGTCGCGACGGTTTCAACTCAGTTTGATTGGAAATTTTGTTATTGTAATGTTTATGTATAGGAATGTTGAGTTTGTGTTATGGCGGTTGTGGGTGATGAGTTTGATGTGTGTGCGTTTTGTATGTATGGGTATTTTAGTTTTTTGTAATTTATTTACGGGTTTTATTATCGACTTAGATATAGTTGTATTAATGCGGTGGCATTGGTTTGACGTTTATTAATATACTTTTGAACCCTTAAAATTCATTAAAGAATACAATTTCAAGTGGTATACAACGCGCTTTTTTCGTTTAGCTTAGTTTGCTCGTAACTTCTTCTTATTTTATGTGTTTTCTTATCGGCTTTAAATGCAGTAGCCCCGCCAAGAATTTTCTGCACATAGGCCCAGCCTGATTTAGAGGCCCCATCTATAATGTTTATTTCAAAAATTTCCTGACTTTTAACGATTGTTTTTAAATTTTGACATGATTTCTAAAAGTTTCCCCTGCAATGGCTTTTTTTAAAGGCATTTTAATCAAGGAATGACATTCGTCGATTAGATTTTTCCGAGGGGCAGGTCACTTCCATTTTGGCTGCGTCTTAATCATAGTAAAATTATTAAATCAGGGTAATCGTGATTAAATCAGGGTGATCGTCATTAAATGAGGGTAATCAAGATTAAATCGGGGTAATCAAGATTAAAAAATCTAATCTAGATTTAATCAATCTGATGTGTTTGTTCTTGTTAATTAAACACTCTCTATTGAAGCTTAAAGATTTATTTCCATGATGATGATGATTTTTACATATGAAGTTTTAAGTAAGAGTACCGAACATGTCGGCAGCCGGTAGACCACTGTTTAGGTGGTCATAAAACTAGAGCTCCCTCAGCTTCCCCACCAAGTGGCGCCCCCTGGCTATTATAGTTCATAACATCACCTCTTTTTTAAATAGACTGATTATAGTGTATTTTAACTACATTAACGATTAAACATTTCAGTTCATAAATTAAGTTTTTTAATTGATTTACGTCTTCGACTGGATCTTCGTACGTGTGGTCTGTGTCTACTCACGGACTGTAAATTTTAGAGGACCGGTATTCCCGAGGTATTTTACGCCCCGTTCACCGATCAGGCTGACGGGAGTCGCTCAAGGTCATAAAAAAAACTAAAGCGCGTGTCATTCGGTCGGCCAGATTTCCAGATAACATGCGGGGGGGGTGGGGGTCTATCTCTATGCGTGGTACAAATGACCTTGACGGACTCTCTCTCTCTAGTTCGAAGTGATTGATGCTCGGGGAAACCAAAATTCTACAGGGGAAGGCTACGCTTTACTCGTCCTCTAAAATTTACAGTCCATGGTCTACTCGACTGAGGCTCTTTGTCAAAATCTTGTCTAATAAGTATCCTTGATCGGGCTCCTTCTGATGATGTGGCTACACTAGGAATAGAGATACTTGTGGTAGGCTGTTGCTCTGGTCTCGAGTCTTGTCGTGGTAATAAGATAGGATTGCGACTCGGTGATCGACTTGGTGATGATTTGCTACTCCAGCTTGGAGATTCATTGTCAGGACTCAGGATTGGTGGTTGCTGATGACTCTGGATCGGTGGTTGTTGATGATTCTGGATCAGTGGTTGTAATACAAATCTGTACCCTGCATCTGGATTTGGATTCATTTTACTGGCTCCAGTTGTTGATGTCTCAGACACGGTTGGTTTTAATAACTTCTCACTCCTTAGTCTCAATTGGTTCTGATGTTTTCTAATAATACCTCTCCCAATATCAATCCCATACATCATATTTCCGATAGATTTTTTACAGTTCCCTCTATCCAATTTTCTCCCTTACCATAGTTTTTTACAAAGACTTTTTGATTAGGATGAAATTTATACTTAACATCACTAATTTTTACTAATGGTTTTATCGCTATTATTATTTACTTCTAGCATTTCAATTATAGGTTTATCGATGTTGATATTCTCATTACCTCTCTCCTCTTTAAAGTTCGTTGGATGGACCATGCCATTTTTTTTGCGGATTTCTCTTCCAAACATGATTTCCGCTGGAGATTTACCACTAATTTGCGGAGTGCGGCGATAGTTTGAGAAATCTTGCTAGTCTTACGTCGAGAGATCCATTTGATAATTTTTTTAAACCTTCGTCAATGACATCAATGGCAGAGTTAGAAGTACCATCTATTTTTTTTCAATGATGTCTTCACGGTACGCACCACCATTTCAGCCTGACCATTTGAAGCAGGGTGATACGGTGCAATGGTCAAATGCTTGAAGCCGTTATTCTGCGTGAAGATTTGGAACTCGTTACTTGTGAAACAAGTGGCATTATCACTTCATAATTCCATAACGTGCCAAATTTTGTCGTAAGAATGTGATGACTACGGCGGAACTGGTTGTTGAAGTGACTCCGATTTCCATCCATTTCGAGGTAGAGTCCACTAATATTAATAAATATTTCCCATTTACCGGTCCGGCAAAGTCTATATGGACACGAGTCCACGGTTGGATCTCCTGGGACCACTTCAAGTATTCAGCCTTTGGCATGGTTGCATTTTGCTGACAACTTGAACATGCTCTAATTCTGTCCTCAATGTTGGTGTTCAATTCTGGCCACCAAACTTTGCTCCTGGCTGATCGCTTTGTTTGCACCATTCCCTGGTGTTAGAATGATTTATACCTTTCTTATCCTTCAACACCTCAAAATCCAATGTGTCTTGAAAAAGACTGTTTGTAATAGCTTAGTAGTCTTGAAAAAGGAAATGCGCGACTTTTGACGGGTTGCATTATCCTTTTGTGGGGTGCTGTGTTTGTTGCTTATCGGTGAAACACAGTGTGTTGTAGCTTCTCACTGACACCACGGCAAACAGGTGTCAGGTGCACCTTTCTGCCTAGCATGTAGTATTTCAGTCGATTCAAAAGATCAAGTTATTAAGGGGAAAATCTGGAATCGCGGTCATTCATTATAACCCTCTTGAAATTGGCAAAGAAACCTGCTTTCTAAATAAGCATTTTTAGAAGGCCCAAATGTAAAAATCTTACGAACTGAAAGTTTATTTCGATTTTGTAGGCCCAATCATAGGCACCTTTTTAAAAATTTGGAGGCCCCCAAGTAGGCCTACACTTTTTCAACGTAGGCACGTGCCTACTTGTGCTTGTTGCTGGCGGGGAGCCTGTTTAAATGTGTGATAAATTTTCATTAGTGTGGTTACGTTGGTTTTATATTTTGAGATATGCGCTGTTGTATAGCCTTCACTATTCAGTTAAGGTTTTTACCTCTCCGAGGGGACAAAGTCTCAAAGGGTTGGCAAAACCACCGTGCGACGGTGAGCGTTAACGGATGCATTTGCGGTTTGGTTTGGATGGTGTTTTTTCGCTCACCGTCGTGACGGTTTGGTGTATTACGTTTTTGTAATGTTTATGCGTAGGTTGTGAGTGTTGAATTTGTTGTGTTTGTGTTCTGATGGATGTGCATGTTGAGTCTGTTGTGTTTATATGGGCGTTTTCTCTCCAACTTCTTCTTGATGACTTTGGGACGGACCGAGTGCTGAGTGTAATGCTACCTCTCAACGTTCAATGGCAGGGTTTCCACCAGTTGTACACGGTATTCGTCTTAGTATCAATTTGCGATCGCATCGGGCGGGATTTGAACCCGAGACCTCCTGATTGACAGGCGGACGTTCTACCACAGAACCACCGACACTTGTTACGCCTTATTGAAAATTAGACCTTCAGCTTTATCGGAAGCGTATTTAATAGAGTACGAAATTTTGGTTTAATTGAAATAGAATTGAAATTGAAATTATTGCATCGAAGAAATTCTACATTAGCGTTTCTCTATTGATTAAAAATAAATGCGCCACCCAGGTTTCGAACCCAGACCATTCGGCTTGGCAGTCGAGCGCTCTACCACAGAACCACCGATAGCTCCTTAGATTCACTGAAATTAAGACAGGCATCGTAAGCATAATAGGTAATAAAGTCTTTTTTTATTAATGAATTTATGAAGGCCTAATCTGGTATTTTTTAAAGGTTAAATCTTGTTTTAGCGCAGTCAGCCGAGATTAGAGGGTTAAAGGGTAGACCCTGTGGGTGGTCCACTTTTTTAACGACCTATATATAGTTCTGTTAATTCAAAGGAGATAATTTAACGTTAATTGCTTTAAGAGCTGGCGGTTCGTCAAGTGGCTCTCTGTGCTTTGTTGATGGTAAGGTTTTTGCTTCTTGTAAATACATTTGGTGTGGATATTTGGATATCTACGATTTCTAACGCAGTCAATGATTTCTTGGGTGTGCGAGTCATTATATGATATTGGAAATTAGACGGCATTGGTCTTTTTCATGTGGTATGCGTCACAACGTCAACAGGAAGTGAACGAGTCGTCCACTACCAGATATCTACGGTATCTTCATCAAGGGCGAGTGTTGAAATAAAATGAGCGTTAAAGATGCGGCAAGTATTTCGTAAGAGAGTAATTCCAAAAAGCCTCTGTAGATATTTCTTTCATTAAAATTTGCTTCGTATTATATTTAACTGATAAACTTGCTCTGTAAAAGAGTTTAATTCAATTGTGCATTGTTATAGTACGTCTAACTTACTGTTGTAACTACTTAACTTATGATATTCTGAATAAATTAAAATTGGTCGTTTCGTCTCAATTATTTTAATTATAATTAAAATTTTATACCGGGCGGGATAGAAATGGGTTAATATTTTTAACAAATAACTCTAAATTGCGGAGATATATCTTTAAGGGTTATCTCGATAAATTAATACCACTAGGGACAATTCTTCCGAGGAGAGGTATATTTTGGCTTGCCAACTTGTTTTCTGTGCGTTATAAGCCGGGAATTGTTAGCGGTAAGGTGTTTTTGATTTTTTCTATTACAATTTTCATTACCGAGAGTATATGGATTGAAATTTTCTGGATTTCTAAGTATTTGAATTACCTTGTTGTTTGATTGGGTTATTATTATACTTTTTTATTACATATTTCTGTTAATACAATGTTTATTACTGTGGGTATTTAGATTGACTTTTTCTTGATTCCTAAGTATTTTAATTAACTTGTTACTTAGTGGGGTAATTATCATACAGTGTTTTTTTTTCAAAAACTATGTGTTCTAAAAATTTGTACTGTACATTATACGTGCTGGGGGACACTTTCTACCAAAATTGCATCTAAATCGAAAAATATTTTCACGTTTTTTGAAAATCTAAATTTTAACCGCTATGTGCTATAAGAAAATTGTCAATGAGAAAATTGTAGAGCGTCACCGAAAACGTACAAATATTGTCGGCGCGAAAAAAATAGACGTCTTTTTCACTGAAAAAATACGACTTGAAAAAGTGACAAGTTGGTCAAGCTAAAATAACTTTTTTGAATTCCATTGGGAGAGTAGTCTAACTTTATTAAAGTCAGAAATTTGTTAATCTGGTGTTTAAAGCAATTTAAATTTGGGTGCTTGAATGTTTGGATTGGTCTTGTTGGTAACCGGTTAATTGGCCCAGTATTCTTACCGCAAAATCTAAACGGCCAGAGTTATTTAGATTTCTTGAAAAATGAGCTAGAACAACAACTTGACGAACTGCCGTTGGCGCAACGAGCAAGACTGTGGTTTCAGCAATACGGTGCCCCGCCTCATTACCACAGAGCCGTGAGAGATTACCTAAACAACGAATTTCCACAACGATGGATAGGGAGAAACGGTCCCGAACACTGGCCAGCAAGGTCACCCGATCTGACTCCGTTGGATTTCTTTTTTTGGGGCTTCGTCAAGGACAAGGTGTACGCCACTCCGGTTGAGACCCTTGAAGAGCTGCGTCAACGAATTGTAAGCGCTTGCCGGGAAGTAACCCCGGAAATGATTCAAGCCGCCTTCGACAATATGATTGTTCGCGCCCAAGCCTGCATCGCAGCCGAAGGTGGTATTTTCGAAACGTACTTATAAATTTTGTTTGTAAGTAGATAAATAAAATGTCTCTTTGTTTTTTAAAAAAATTCGCATTTTTCATCCTACGAAATTAAATCGTGTAATACCTTCTTCGCCATTGTCTCCTCGATTTTTCTGCGGTGTTTATTGCATTAAACACCAGATTAACAAATTTCTTACTTTCATAAAGTTACACTACTCTCCCAATGGAATTCAAAAAAAGTTATTTTAGCTTGACCAACTTGTCACTTTTTCAAGTCGTAATTTTTCAGTGAAAAAGACGTCTATTTTTTTCGCGCCAACGCTATTTGTACGTTTTCGGTGACGCTCTACAATTTTCTCATTGACAATTTTCTTATAGCACCTAGCAGTTAAAATTTAAATTTTCAAAAAACGTGAGCATATTTTTAGATTAAGATGCAATTTTGGTAGAAAGTGTCCCCCGGCACGTATAATGTACAGTACAACTTTCTAAAAAAAAACATAGTTTTTGAAACAAATCACTTTTTAGAGCTAAAAAAACACCCTGTATATTTTTCTATTGGTTATTTTTATTGTTTGTTGATAATGTGGGGGATAATTCTTGTCTACGATTTTTTATTTGCATTGATTTTTATCGGCTTTGTTGGGTTGTCGTCATGAGCCCACGCAGTTTTTATTAGTGCTTTGTACTGCTTTCACTTATAGTTGTGCTTTTCGCTTTAACTTTGGTTTTTCCATATAAATTTGATTGTTTAAGAACTATAATACAATGGGTTGGTTTTTCTCTGTGAAATAGTTTCTTGCACGTAAATTTAACGTGTCGTGAGCGTTCTAATAATTACAGGAAGTCTACGAGTCGTCCACTACCAGATGTTAAATATAGCTATTCTACGGTATCTTCATGAAGGGCGAGTGTTGAAATAAAATGAGCGTTAAAGATGCGGCAAATATTTCGTAAGCGAGAAAAATACAAATACCCTCTATAGATATTTCTTTCATTAAAATTTGCTTCGTATTATATTTAACTGATAAACTTGTACTGTAAATAGGGTTAAATTTAATTGTGCATTGTGTTAGTACGTCTAACTCACTATTGTAACTACTTAATTTATAATATTCTGAATAAATTAAACTCGGTTGTTTCGGCTCAATTATTATAATTAAAATTTTATACCGGGCGGGATTGAACCGGGATTACGTTTTTTGTAAATAACTCTAAATTGCGGAGATATATCGTTAAGGGTCATCTCGAGAAATTAAAACCACTAGGGACGATTCTTCCGAGGAGAGGTAAATTTTGGCTTGCCAACTTGTTGAAGTTGAAATTTACGTAAAATTATTAATTTCGCGTTGTATTTTCCTAAAAATGCAATATTTTCCTACCTTCATACAAACTAACTTTATTTTCGCAAATTAAACCATTTTCAAAAGTCGCGGTAAGCCTATAGTCCAGGCAACGAAAAGGTATAGAGGGAAATGTTGGGAACACAATTTTTGACTTGGTAACTTTGTTTGGACTAGTTAGGAGGTGAACATATCAAAAGTCCCCGCCCGTAGCCCTTGAGCCGGGGGGAGGAGGGGGTTTGAAGGTCCCATTTTTCGGTTTTTCGCTTATATCTCGGAAACTATGCGTCCTAGTGACATGGTCACTCTATACACAATGAAAGCTGAAAAAAAGTGGGCCCGACTCGTCTCTAAGCGGTAGGCACAAGAAGGCACGTGCCTACGTTGAAAAATTTTGGGCCAACTTAGGGGGCCTCCATTTTAAGAACTATAGGCCTACTTGGGGCCTCCAATTTAAGAAAAGGTGCCTACTTTAGGCCTCCAATTTACGAAAAAGATGCCTTCTTGGGGCCTAAAATTCATTGAAAAGATGACTAGTTGACTACCAGATTTTTTATTCCTGAACGGCCGGTAATCTTTGCTTTCCACTTTAGAAAACAAGCCCCCTCAGGGGCCCTCTGCAGCCTAAAAAGGGTAGGTTAAGCGGTGTTAACATTCCGAGTTTATTTGCAAAGGGGGATCATTGTATTTCGGGGAGAAAACAGCTGCTTCCGTAAGCCGCACTCGTTATCGTAAAACGTAAAAATGACCTCGGACCTTAGCTCCCAGCCTCCCCACCACCTCGTGGCCAGTTGTGATTCGCCCACTGGGTCACGTGTTCGAAAGGCCGGTGTTAAGACATTATTTTTACCAGAGTTTCATTTCATTTCGTGCGCTTCTTCAAAGCAGTTCTCTACATTTCGAGTCTTGCTCAGTCAGTTAATTTAGTGTCCTTTTTGTTAAATATTTTTGGCAAGTGCCGACCTCTACCTCCTAGAGGTTTAAAGAAGCCGTACTGCGCTTGTTTTAAATAAAAACATTTCGGATTAGTTTATATAGTTAGTTGGCTTTTTTCCAGCTTTTTATTTAGTATCTAGTTATTTTTTACCAAAATATATTAGTGGTGTCTGTTTTGTTTTATTATTTTTGGCAAGAGCCGACTTCTACCTCCTAGAGGTTTAAAGAAGCCGTACTGCGCTTGTTTTAAATAAAAACATTTCGGGCTAGATTATATAGTTAGTTGGCTTTTTTCAAGCTTTTGTAACTAGATATTTTGAACCAAACTCTAATGGGTGGTAAAAACCGAGACTTCAATTCTTCTTGGTACACCAAATACCAAATGCTCGAATATTCTGTAGCAAACGATAAAGTTTATTGTTTTTGTTGTCGGCATTTTTTAGGTGGCAGAAATACGGGATTTATTGAGGGGTTTTCGGACCGGAAAAATATGGCCAAAAGGTTCGAAAAACACTTTACTTCGTCTAAATCTTTACACCAACAGTCTTATAAAAAATATTCAGACTATTTGGAATCGAAATCTCGAGGATCAATAGTATGTCAGGTTGATCAGCATCATAAAACAGACGATGTCTTAGCTGCTCACGTGCAGATAATAGTACTGTGCGCCCAACAAGATCTCGCTCTTCGGGGCATAGGTCGGACGATGAAAATGGGAACAGGGGCAATTTCGTAGAAATTTTAGATTAATTAAAGATAATTTGTCTTAAAAGCCAAGTGCGAAAGTATGCCAAATAAAACATACATAGCACTGTCAGGAGGTTTCTTTTCCGTAATTGCCGATGAGACTAGAGATAATGCGGGAGTAGAACAGCTGAGTGTTTGCATTAGGTATACTAGAAAGGAAATTGGCGTAGTAGAGCGATTTTTAGAATACACAGATTTGCATAAGTTCGACTCTGAAAGCATCAGCTAGGCTATAATTACCCTTTTGACGGAGAATGGACTGAAAATTTAAAATTGCGTTGCTCAGACTTAAGCCTGGTTTTCACTTGGCGGAAAATCACCGACAGAAAGTTTGACGTCGGCGATATGGTTTTCGACGTTTCGCTCACTGTCGGCGTTTTAGCATTTTCACTTGGCGTTTTTTTAGGGCGGAAATAAAGCGATTTCTTTCTGGCAGCAAGTTCGTCGGTTTTCGTCTGATAGTGGAGATTTAAGCCTAGGCCTAAAAATGGATGATTTATCTGATCATAATAGTGAACTATTGATTAAAGCTCATGTAAGAATTTTAAATTTAATGTTATTTTACATGATCTATCGTGTTCAAAGAAATATGAGTTATGAAAGATCGGTTTGTGTGAAAGAAACATACTGGAAAAGAAGGCAACAAGGGTATAAAAAAAAACACGTTCCAAAATTCACAGAAAAGCACGTGGCCGAGTTCCGGATGCAAGAAGCAGGAAATTAACCATCCCCCCGACGTCACAGTCACCTTTCGAAAATGGTTTTTGATAGGTTGAAAAAGAGCGAAATCGCCCAACTGAGCGAAAAAAATAGAAATGAAAATCGCGACACAAAACCGAAAACCGACGGAATTTCCGCCCGGGGTCGACGGAAATTTTCGCCCATTTTCCGTCGACGCCGGGCTTTTTCGCCCAAAAACCGCCAAGTGAAAACCAGGCTTAATGATGGGGCCAGTGTAATGAGTGGGCACGTAAAAGGGGTGAGGGTTAAAATAGAGAAGGCAGTAGGTGGAAATTGTCCGTACGTCCATTGCTATGCCGTTCGTTTAAATTTAGTTTTGGTTGAATGCTTCTCCAATATAGTCGCGTTTAGGGAATTACTCGGACTAGTTCAAGCGATCTATAATTTCCAAAGCAATTCAGTTATTAGGAGTGAATGTTTTGATAATTCTCAAAAAGAGCTGGGCTACGAAATAGTTCTTAAAATGCCGCAAAGCTGCGACACTAGGAGGTGGAGCAAAAAAAAGTCTTCATTACTTCAGAAGTAGATTTGATTCTGTTCTATTAGCATTGGAAAACTTGGTAGAAAATGGTAAGCCCGAAGAAGCTGCCGAGTGTCGAGGGTACATATTGCAATTACAAAACTTCACTAACTTGATTTTGATTACGGCTTTAGATTAAATAATAGGTATTACCAACTCCTTGTCGGAAAACTCGGAATATTTACAAAGTTCGAGAGTCGTTCTAACTGAAGCTATCGCTATTTGCAAAGCTATCATAACTACCTTAGAGGAAGTAAGGAACCCCGAAAAATTCAACTGAATTTGGGACGAAGCTTCTAAGTTAGCAGAATCCGTTTTTATCACGGTTCCCGATCGCAACACTACACCTTTAGCTTTAAGAAAACGAAAAATAATCCCTAATCAAAGACTAAAGCATAGTGTGGTAACGTGTACAACAGGAAACCGAGACACTGAAGCAAAGACCTTAAATGAACAGTTGAGATCAACTTAAGTACTACCAAATAATCGATAAATTTATATTAGAAATGAAAAACCGATTTTTAGAAAATAATAGCCTAATTAAAGGAATAACTGCGTCTGACCCCGACTCGGAAAACTTTCTCGTAGAAAATGACGTCCTAGCCCACTGCCAAATATACACTCGTTGTAATTTCGACCTAGATTCATTGAAAGGTCAAATTAAAATAACCAGAAATTTAATAAAATCGAAAAATTTGAAAAGCGTAACAGACTGTTATCACTATCTAATGACGATGGAAGGTGGCTTTCCCGACTTAGTTCAGTACTATAAAGTTGCTCTGTGTATTCCCGTGGCCAATACTATTTCTGAAAGGAGTTTCAGTGCCTTCAATAGAATTGAAACGCGTCTACGGACAACAATGCGAGAGGATAGACTTTCTAACCTGGCCACATTATCCATTAATCGAGATTTATCGAATCATTTAAAAGAACATCCGATGTTAGTGATTGATGAATTTGGGAAGAGCTCTAATCGCAGAGTGTCATTCATTGAGTAAAACGACTTTAATATTTAAAATAAGGGATTATTGGAATTGGGGATATTGGATATCTAAACGTTGGTTAATCTGGGGGACAAGTGAAAAAATTAATTTAATTTTAGCTTCACATAATTTTGCAATAAGAAACACGGTGAACTCTTTCAAAACGGAGAGTTTAGTTAAAACAAAAAAACGTGAAATTATTGCCTAGAGGGGGCCTCTAAATTCATCGGTGCCTACTTGGGAACAAATCCTGGCAGCGCTACTGTCAGGAGTCTAGGAGAGCGCGAATTAAGTTGAGTAATGGCGCTTTTTGAATCCGAGCACATTTCTAGCGGTCCGTGGAGCCGCGCTCGCAGAGCTCTAGGGGGGCAAAATAACGAGAATGAATATTGGTGTATATAGCAATGAGCCTTCACACCAAGCGCACCAGATTCAAAATAAAACAAATGGAAAAATTAACAAACACTAAAAGCGAACAATGCAATAAAATGAACACACAAAACAAAAATAAAATACGCGACAAATCGAATAACAAAACCAAAAAAGAAACGAGATAATAATAGTCCGCAGAAAGTTATCAAGTCCGAACAGCGTTGCGAAGTATAGCACAAGTGGCGGAAATAACGTCTGAAAATCCGGCGTGGACCGCTTTCAACACACCCGTCAGAGAGACGGGAAGAGTCCTCTTATGGAGACTACTAAGGAGACCTCGCCGTGCTGCAACTTGGGATGGACAGGCGAAGAGAATGTGCTCCGCGGTATCTACCGCCCCGCACTTCGAGCAAGAATCCGAGCTACTCAAATTAAAGCGGAAGAGAGTTGCTTTCGTGGGAAGGCGTCCGCAGCCGAGGCGCGCCAAAAGAGTGTCATCCCGCCTGGGAAGCTGCCGCCGCATAATCTCGCGAGAGCCCGGATTAGGCTTCGCTTCCCTGAGCGCGTAGGAGGTGGCGCGGGTCTGCCAGGAGTCCCACCAAGCACTGGTAACCACTTTACTACACGCGGATTTCAATTCAGAGAGCGTAGCCGGGAGGAAAAAGTCCACCTTGGAGGGACGCGGAAGACTGGTGACATCCGCGAGACCGTCCGCCGTTTCATTGTCCACTACGCCGACGTGAGCAGGACACCACAAAAGAGTCACTGAGTAGGAGTACCCGTCGCATAAGTCATGAATAGCGGTGATTACCGGATCATTTGAACGCGAATGTAACATCGTAAGCGCGCTTTTGGAGTCGGAGCAGAGGACTATTGAACTTTCAAGATGAGCGGAAGCGTATGAAAGTGCCAATTGAATGGCCAACAGCTCTATCCTGTTTATGGGATGGCCGGGATCCACTAGAGACCGAGCACCGACCCCGAGAGAAGGAATGGCGAAGGCGGCACCCCCGACTCCCGAGTCCGGGGCGAGAGACCCGTCAGTGTAAATAACCGTCGCGTCTTTGGCGTAGATGTCAAGCGTCGCGAGGAACAACTGTCGTAGCGCGTCCGAGCAGAGGTCACCTTTGCGAGTAGTTAGCCAACGGGAGATGACCGTCACCTTGGGAGGTTCCCAGGGAGGAGTGGACGTGGGCGGAAGATGACCCCTGGAGGAATGAAAGAGCCAGGAGAGATTGTGTTCCCTAGCCATGTTCCACGCCCGGAGCAGAAAAGGAAGCCGATCCGGGGCGAAGCGATGCTCAATGACCTCCAGTTGAGCCAGGTTGTCCCGAAGAAGAGCGGGATAAAACGTCGGGGTATCCGCTGCGCCACATGGAGCAAGTGTATGGAGGTCCAAAAGAGTGCGACGAAAACTCAGCGGTAGAATTGCGGCCTCAGCTTCCATTAGGACAATGGGTGTAGACCGTGGCACACCAAGGATGACCCGTAGAGCAGCGTTTTGGACTTTGTCCAAAGAGGCGAGCAGAGGAGCGGCTGCGGACGCATAGAGGGGGCTGGAATAATCCAGCCTGGAGCGAATGAGGTGGGTGTACAAAAGCCTTAGCACGCCTCTACTGGCACCCCAAGCGGTCGCTGAGACAGTACGCAGAAGATTGAGGCGCTTGAGAGAAGAGGAGGCTAGAGCCTCGACGTGAGGCTTCCATGTGAGTCGGTCGTCGAAAATACCACCGAGGTACCTATACGAGTGGACTTTGGTTAAGGGAGTGCCATCGAGACTGAGAGTGAGATCGCCTGGGATGGTAGTCTAATTTGAGAAAAGCATAAACTGGCACTTGAGTCGCTGAAAGTTGAGCCCCCAGAGTGTACCGTACTCCGCGATGTGATCAAGCGATTGCTGCATGGAGCCGTATAAGGAGTGAAGGGCTTGGCCACAGACCCAGGCCGCAATATCGTCGGCGTGTTCCCCTTGGGAAACATGTCTCTGGCATAGTTGCGACCTGATCCAACGAATGACTCGATCGTTGGGCCCTGCGACGAGCCGCTTTGACAGTCTTGGCCTGCTTCGAGCATGTGGCATCCCACCAAGGAGGCTGGCGGGGGGCTGCGGAACCACTTCCCCGCTTAACCGGAATCGTTGCCAGGGCCGCTTGAAATATAATAGTTTCAGCCGACTGAGTTGTCAAGGGGCCAGTTGATAGGGAATCATCCAAAAGAATGCGAAAGCGTTTCCAGTCAGCCGCAGGGTAGTGCCAGTGAGCTGGACCAGTATGACCGATATCTGCTTGAGATGGAGCGCCCATGTGAATCGGAAGGTGGTCACTGGTGCCTGCAAGTATGACAGACCAAGGGAGATGGATAGCCAGGTCGGTACTCGCAAAAGCGAGATCTAGTGCACCATCAGGACCCTTAGTTGGGCGACGAGTCGACTCACCGCTGTTGAGGAGGACCAGATTGTCGTGGTCTTCCAGCCAAGTCTGGACGAGGCGGCCCTGTGCGTCTGTCTTGTAGCTGCCCCAGAGAATGTTAT
Source organism: Leiobunum rupestre (assembly GCF_980474605.1). Taxonomy (NCBI): domain Eukaryota; kingdom Metazoa; phylum Arthropoda; class Arachnida; order Opiliones; family Sclerosomatidae; genus Leiobunum; species Leiobunum rupestre. The sequence continues at coordinate 24,454,615 of NC_143391.1, forward strand.
GGGCATTGAAATCGCCTAAGATTAAGGCGGGAGTGGTTACATCCCGAAGGAGAAGGTCGAAAAACGCCTTAGTGGCTTTACTATGATGATCATAGATGTTGAAGAGGGTGAACCATCCAACGGAGGAGTGAATCTTCAAGGCTAGAGATTCCACACCGACACAGGCTGGAGATGGTAAACGGACTACCGGAAGAGACTTGTCGACGAGAGTCGCAACACCACCACGAACTCCGGAAGGCGAAGGGCGATGGACAACCCTGTCCGCACGAAAGGGTTCATAACAGCCGAAATGAAGATTGACTGTATCCGTTGGAGAGAGAAAAGTTTCTTGAAGCGCGATAATATTGGGGTGTAAATCACCGAGAAGGTCAATGAGATCCGGTAATCGAGAACGAATGCCGTTGACATTCCACTGGAGGACGCTAATCATCTCCAGTAGGATGTGAAGTGAAGGCATCCTGAGTGGTAGTGCCCTGACCATGAGGGGGCAATTTGCTGTTGAACTTGTCCACAAATCCGGCGGTAAGAGAAGCCGCAAGGGATTTCAAGACCGACCGTTTGTCCTGGGTGCCCTGGATCTTTTCGTAGGTTTCCACAACGGCGGCCACGATGTGCGCCACCATCAGAGAAATATCAGCAGCCGAAAAAAGACCCAGAGGCGCGGGCGTCTGTAGCGCTGGAGCGGACGCAGCCGACGGTGGCGGCCTGCGTGGGGTTTTACTCCTGAGGCGTGACACTACGTGGGCGTATGACTTTTGACGGACGATTGCTCGTGCCTCTCTAAAGGAGACATCCTCTGTGCGGCGGACTTGTAGTACTTTCTGCTCCCGTTTCAGAGAAGGACACTCTGAAGACTTAGAGCTGTGGGCACCTTTACAGTTGACACAATATGCCGTCGCTTCACACCTCTGAGTAGGATCATAGACGTGATCCTTTCCGCATGTGGCGCAGATCTCGTGAGCCACTTGGGTTCTGCAAGCCGAAGCAATGTGCCCGTAGTGCCGGCACTTGTAACACTGTAGTGGACGAGTGGTGTAATCTAGAACCCCAAAAGCCATGCCATACACGAAGATTTTCCTCGGAACGGATTCCTTGGGAAAGCCGATGAGAAACGTATTGGAACGGCCACCTAGACGGCGGACCGACTTGACCGCTTGCTGCCTGGAGTGTAAGGCCTCCTCAATATCCGCTTTGGTAATGTCCGTCGGGACATGAATAATTCGCCGTAGAGCCACTTCCGATGCCGTCTGGGATCCCGCCACTCCAAATTTGAAATCTCCGAAAGCGGTCGCTGATTTGACAGCCGCAGCCTGCTCCTCTGTTTTCGGGAATACCAGCAGGTCCCCCTGTGGGAGGGGCTGAAAAGTGACCCCTTCGCCGAAAGCACCAACGGTATACACGTGAAGTTGTTTTGTACCCAGGCTAAAGAATTTCTCTACTTCTAAAGACGGCTTCAGGCGGAGGGGGGGGGGAGACCCCGGCGAGGGGGTGCCCCGGGCGCCGAAACGTCCTGGAATTCGCGGTGGGGGGGGCCACGTACGTAGGAATGTTACCCAACGTTCGGCGAGCGCGAACGCTTGGCGCGGTTTATCGGCCGGCCGCGGCGATCCACGGTGATGTAGCCGGAAGAGTCATCTTCGGCCAACTCCATACCTTGAGAAACGCCGGCAAATTCCGAGGAAGAAGCCATAGTCCCAAAAGCGGGCGACTAAAACAGGACGGGGAAAGCTAAAAAACTAGGCAGGATAGGGACTGTGAAAGCTAAGACAAAAGAAGCTAGGCCGAAAAGGCTTAGAGAAAAAAAAAAGAACTAGGGAAGGTAAAAGAAAGACGAAGACAAAAAAGACACGTCCTTCCGCACCAAAAAAAAACCGCATTCCGCAGAGCTCTAGTTGGGATCGGATGATAGTTGAGAAGCTACCTCCGTATGCTGACAGATGGCAGCAGCACGCCCTTCGCAGCCGAGAGAGAGGCTCCGGAAATATCTTTCCGTATTGGACGGCGGGAAATCCATGTTTATTCAACTAGAGGGAGTGGGGGCGGGGGGGGGGTTGTGGGCTCGGTTCCAGTGCGGGGTAACCTTGGTGTGTTCATGGACTAATTAGTTCATGAAGTGTCTAAGGTCTCTCTGTCTGACCAGACAAACACGAACGAGACCTTTCGCGCTTACAGGGCCTTGTTCTATGTCTGTATCCCGCTACTAAGCGAGAGGGTGGTTTGGTATCACCTGGCGCTGGTTGGACATCGACCGGCGAAAATTCAACCCACGGTCTCTGAAATTGTCGGGCACATGTAATTTCGCAACGTACGAAAATAATGACAAAAAGTACCCGCGTAGTAGTTGACGGGTATTAAGGCAGATGGCACTATATTTTCTAATTGAGAACTTGGCGCCCTTTCATATCGTTAAATATACACAAGGAAGAAGTATTATTATCCTCTAAACACGTACAAGAGCACTCGCCAATAGCGCCATTCAGGAAATACAAAGAGGAAATGTAGTGAAAAGGGGGGAAAGTCCTCGGACCTGGCAGAGAAAGGGCAAACAAACTCGCTTCTTATGGGCCTACTACGAACAGAGACCACCCGCACGTGCCTCGTCAAAACTTCGTTCTTTGAAATTATAGTCAGAATGGCCCTTGACTAAATACTTTTCCAAAGGGCCAGGAATAAATGAAGATACTTTTAAAGGATAGATAAAGCACGAGCATCGAAAAAAGTCTGCCTTACTTAACAGGCCCTACATGGGTTAGGGTGTGCAATAACTGGTGGCTTTACCGGGGAGTCGGGGTCCGGCTCTTGTAACCCATAAGGGCGGTGGCGCACTGGGAGATGTTAGCTCTGATCAAATGGTCCTATCTCCACCTCCGACTTCGGTCAGGTTTGGGCTGAATACTGAGCTTCGGTTCAGGCTAACGGAGAGGGTCCAGGCAAACTGGCCACCTCAGCGGATTGGGTAGCCTGCTGTGGGGCGGCCTCCATATGCGGGCACGGCGGTCCTGTTTCCCGGCCTTTTGGGGTCCACCGGGATCTCCGGTGCCAGCTGTGCCGGGTTACTTGGACTGCTGTGTGCTCGTCGTTCCCCTTTAGGAGCTCTCTCCAAAGGGTTTGACTCTTTACCTACGTAGGTAGGGTGTCGGCTGGAGATGCTACAGCATCCACTCTTAATCCCACTGCTGTGTGCGAAGTGGGGATTGGTCCACCCATTGCTGCACCTTCTGCTGGATTGAGTGGCTTGCGTCTAAGGTGCGAACATCAGTAGTAGGGTTCTGCTACCCATGCTGGATTTGTCACCTGTCCGGGCTTTGGGACGATGGCGTAGGGCACTATGATGATAGGCCTCCGGTGGTATGGTCTTTGTTACTAGGTACACCGGGCTATAAATTCTGACACACTGCGTTACTTAACATCACTCAACAACTTCAAGATCTTCACTTCACGTCACCTTCATAGGCCTCTTCCACTTATCCTCCTCCATCAGTAGTAGAGAAGGACTAAATATGAACATGTAAAATCCAAGATGGCCGCCAAGATGGCCACCAAAACAACCCTCCACCCCCCCAAAATATTTTCCAAAAATTTTTGTCCTTGGAAAAATTAAAAAAAATATTTTAATTTAAATCTCAAATTTCACCTTGAAGATGATCTTTGACCTCGACGCTCGAACACTGTCCACAACCACTAAGCCTCGGTCTATACTCCCAACAAGTTTGGTCACGATCGGACAAGGTCGAACCGAGATATCGGCGGTAATATGTGACCCCACCAAATACTTCCACTTATTTACTTTTGATATCGTTTTTTCGTTTTTTTCGTTTTTTCGCCGTTTAAAATGCTAATTAGTTATTTGCGAGATGGGGAAACGAATTCGCGACCTTCGCTTTATACCCTTGGCGGTTTTGGCCCCACCCAAAATACTTTAAACGTCTAAACTTGCGATAATAACTATTTCTATAAAAAATATTTGTTTTTACATTTAAAAGTCAAAGGATATGTGTAAGCGTAAGACGTCTCAAAAATCGAGCTCTTTAAAGGTTAAAAAATGAAGTTATTTATGGGGAAACCAGAAATTAAATGCAAATCGCCTAACGATAATCCTTGTTATTATAATGAGCCATGTCGCAAACACGCTTTTAATTTCTTTGATAATTTAAACTTTAGTGTTAAATGCTGGATTTGTCAAGAACAATGTCTTGACAAGACAATTTTTAAACAACACTTAATGGATCACTTATCGAGTAGTTATAAAAATCAAATTCGTATTGATGTTTGCGATTGTCTTCATTCAAAGAAACCAGAATATACAACCAAAGAAGAAATATTAGACGATCAAATTATTGATTATTTGAACGAGTTTAACGTAAAACATCAAGAATGGTTAAACGGTAATTGTTTTCTTAATTTTACATTAACTGTGGAATTCAAAATAGAAATATTAATTGCAGAAGCATGTTCCTTAAAAAAGAGGATATTTAAATCTATTTTTTTAATTTTAAACCTTAATTAACGTGTCATTATTAATTCTGTTTAATTCACAATGCGCTTCTGATTTGATCTGTCTGTTTTAAAATTTAAATATTCAGTTTTTCATGTTTGCAGATTGAATTTCGTACAATTTTACAAGTATATTTAATTTCAGGTTCCGAGTTGAAAATTATCTTATAACTGTATTATTCATTTTGAATTTTTGTTTAAAAACAAAATTTGGAAAAAAGTTATGTTATCAATTTTATTCAAATAAGCAACACTCGTTAGTTGTAAACTAGATTAAGTGTTAAAAACTAAAACCCAAAATTTGTTAGTAAACCATGATTTCCAAAAATTTACATATCAACCTCACAGAATGCTAAGCTTATCAGACAGTAAAGAGAGTCATAAAATCGATTGATTTAAAAGTTATTATAAATCCTACAAAATAAAGGTGTTTCGGATAGTTAAATTGTTCTCTTGGTAATTTGTATGATCGCTTACATGTATCGACTCCATTTTTTAAATTTCAATTAATTTTTAGTTTTTCATGATATTTATTATAAAGAAAAAATATCCAAAATAATGCAATAAAACCTTTAAATAATATTTTACCTCCGTTAATCTCGTAATGAGATTTTATCAAACCGCAAAATCTTCGTCACGAAATTTAAAAAAATATATAAAATATTAAGAAATGAAACATCTACATTTTAAGCAAAAAAATAAAATGTTGTATCTATCTTCGGGGCAAACGTTTCTAATATTACGCAAACATTTAAAAAATTTCTTGTGGTTTCGGGCTACTATTTTTTGCATTGTAACACATTTTCCGTATACAGTACCTGTTTATTTATTTGATCTGCTTTAAAATACTAATTGTCTGATTATTATAGGACAAGAAAATTTACACTTATACGAAATGTTTATTATATTTTCTACAAAAGCATGTTTGGATGTATTATGTAATAATCGTATGATTAAATCTTATAAGAATTATCGCGATGTTTAGTGTTATTTAAAACTTTGAATGTTTGAATTAGTAAAATATTTCAAACCAGGCAAGAATAAGTTCCACTTAACCGAGCGAAGAGTATATGAATCGCAAAACACATTCTAGCCGGGGGCCACACTATTAATGGATAGGTAATTAACTTCTAGTCGTTTTACCTGTGGGTAAAAGTGATGAAAATGTATTCAATCGAACCTGTGGTAAAACTGGGGTGTTATCATGTTGCCGAGCTTGTTCACCTTGGTATTAGGTATTATTTTTACGGTCTGTTATTGAACGTTCACAATTCACTTCTCTGTGATTCAATAGTATTTATTGACCATCGCCTTGATTAATGTGCATTGTATGTTACAATTATTACAATCAGTTTAATTTATTCCGATAGTTGGATTTACCACATACTATACAAATAATCCTTTAAAGTTGATCATAGCAAATTTAACATATTAATAATGGTGTCCTAGGTAAAATATTTACATGCCAAAAGAACATTATTAGATAAATAGACCAAGCTTAAAGACCATTTTCAATATAATAATATATCAAATGGGCTTTGAATTTTATAATGTAAAATATATTATAACAGATTTGACAATATGAAGATTATAGTAGAATATCGCATTAGGAAACATTTCCATAATTTTAGTTTTAATGTAGTATGCAATTGTCAATTTAAAAGTAACAGTCCATCAGTTTGATATTTAAGAACATTTTGCAAATTATGTTATTATTAAATTTTAGAGTCATTCCAGGTGAGATAATATTAAATTATTTTAGAATAAAGTCTTTATCTTTCAAGATTTACTGGTTCTATTAAATAACATGGAACAATGACAACATTTTTATCATCAGAGTAAATCAATCCTATTTCTTTTGAAAGAAATTGTGCACCGTTTTTGCAAAATAGCGCAAATTAATGTATCTTTTGTTGCGATAAATTCTATATTATTAGTGATTTGAAGAAAAAACCCATGGACAATTTCATATAAAATGGGTAAATTTGAATACATTTCGGCTAAATCATATTAAATTGGGTAAGTTCTTATATTATTGGATTAACTGAAATTATTATGATTGACTTGATAATAAATTGAAAACATACATTTTGGTAAATGCTTGTATCTTGGGTTAATTGAAATAAATAAATTTAATAGAAACAACATTGCCTACATTTATATAAATTTTAAGAAATTCAAATGTTATTTTTTATTTGAATAATTTTTGGTAAATTCCAATGATATTGCATAATTAATATCATTTTGTTTAGTTTTTTTAATTTTGACTAAGTTCAATTTACTAAGTGTAAGTTCATTTACCATTGGGTGGTGCCTCAGGTATTAACTTAGGTGATTATTATTATTAATGGGAATAATATCGATACATTTATTATCTAATTAAAATAAATATTGGGTAAATTTATGTAATGTTTTTGTAAATAGATAAGTGCTTGCAACGAACAAATAGACCGAATTATTGAAGAATAACTACGGATTTTATCGGAACATGAGGTATTTGGTGGCAGGTGTTTTGAAAACAAATGGCATGATTAAGAACTAGCTCAAAAACAGGTAGCTGATTTAAACAGCCCTATAATATTACAAATCTTTGTAAAACTTTAGTTTTGGGAAATACCGCTAGAAGACGCCAGTCACATTTATTATAATTATAATTAATTTTTTAGCAAAATATCGGTCGATCGAGTACTATAAAAAATATTATTTAGTTAACATTTAAATTAAAACAAAAGATAAAATAAATATTAAATTGTTTGTAATTTAGACTAAAAATATTACGTTGAATAATAAAAAAAGGTAGTATGAGTTTGAAAGACTTTTATTTTTGAACATGTTTTCAATACTTATAATTGTGTCTAAAAGAAAAGTTAACTACCGAAAAACTCCGAAAATGAAACAGTAAAAATGTTTCAAAGTTAAAAAACCAATGTTTCAAACTTTAAAAAAATGTGTGTGGAATATATAAACCTTACGAACCACCATACAAGTTACAAGCAAGTGTTTTGATAGGTCACAAAACGTCAAACATCAAAGAAATTGGTAAATTATATAAACGGCAAAACTGACAATCAAATATACAATTATACAAATAATTTCAATCCTTATGTGCAAAGATTTATTGAAAAGTTACTCCATCGGATGATATTACTGAAAGCACCCGAATCCAATTTCTACAGGATTAACATCCAAGGAAAAATTGAACGAATTTTTTACACAACGCTATCAACATAATGAAAAATTGAAATTATTTAGAAGTTTGTAAACATTTGAAATTACTTTGAATAAATTTTTTTTTAAACCTTATCAAGCTGGCTTATTTCATATTTACTAAACATTTTGGCTGAGGCAAGGAAGTTTGTACTTTTTTACAGACAAAAATACATTTAAAAAATCGAGATTGTTAATTTTGTGCGACATTATCATTCGTCTAACTTGTTTTCCTCGAGAACGGTGTAAATGACTAAAATCTATGCAAAATTGGTAGTTTGAAATGTTTTTCGTGACAGTGTGCTCAATTCGTGTACGACTGTTTTATAAAGCTTGAAACTATTGCGAAAATATAAAATTTGTTAAGTAGTAAATTTATGAAATTTTGTTTTAATAAATATTTATTTAAATGTGATGACAGAGAATACATTATTTATTTACAAGCTGAAAACACTTTTTAAATATTGTACGTCATTTAAACAATGATCCATTAATTCCCTTACGTCAAATGGGCAATAACCTATAAATTGATCCAAAAAATCTTCTTCCACTTGATAATCCTGTGAAATACGAAAGGCAGCGTAGATTTCTACGAAATCACAGAGTGCGTCTCGTTTTTCCAGTGGTTTATAAAACTCTTGAAATTTCGAAAAATTATCAACCAATACAGAAAACATTTGATTTACAGCAAACATGCTATTTCTTAACAGATTTAACTGTTCATCTATACGCAGTTTAAATTCGTCTAAAGCTATCACTTGCACTCTACTAAGTGAAAAACTGGTTGAATAGTTCATTTCGTATTCAAGATACTTTTGCGTAAAAGGTAATAATGACCACATAAATTTTCCACCATCGGAAGACACTTCAAAACTGTGATGGAAAGTACAATCGGAATAAGGATCAACGATCGGAATTGGCAGGTTAACTTTTTTTTTTATGTAGAGCTTAGATTTTCAATAATTGAAGACCATGATTTTGTGAGGGCGTCCCATGTTTGCAAGGAAATGATAGTGCTTTGGTTCCCATTGGAAATGTAAATTCCGGGCTCTTTCCGAAAAATTGATACTGTTACAACTAGTCGACTGTCCGACCTAAATTTTAAAGATACTACAACAACAAAAAACAATTTTAAAACAATATAAGTTATTTTAAAAATACAAGTTTTAACGTACCCTTTTTAAAAACCATTGTGTATTTAATGAATTCTTCAAGAGAAATAGTACCAAAAATCCACTGTTTTTTTATCAAAATACACAATTTTTGCCGAGTTAATTAGAAATTCAACGTAACGGCTATAAAACACAGTAAATTTAGTTCTAGCTAGATCGAATAAAACGTGCAGGAATGTTTTAATAGAGAGCGTTTCTCACCGTTCTTCCTTATCGTAAGGCTTTTTCTCCCGGTATACCCTGGAGTTGGTGCGCGTAACGTTTTCCCTCACGCTAAGATAGCCCGCCGGCTAAGACAGTTGGGGAAACTCCGCCTCGATGAGGGTTGTTTTATCTGATTGTTTAGTATGTAATATTATTATGTAAATTTATAACATAAAACTCAAAAATGAATAATACAATGTTATAAAATAATTTTCAACTCTGAACCTGAAATTAAATATGTTTGTAAAAAATTGTTATAATTTGTTTTTAAATTATCTTACATCCTTCTAGCTGTCACACTCTAAAATAAAAACTCTGATTTAAAATTTAAAACTTTTATTAATATTTTACAACATTTTTTGTTGACACAAAGGAACTATCGTTAATAACATTTAACACGCTATCTATAAAAACCACTAAATTGTCTATCGCCTTTAAGAACCCAGTTTTTGGGGCTCCTTCCAAAAGCATTTCGTGAGAATTATGCTCTTTTTGAAAATAACTCATTCTTTGTGCAATTAAATCCATTTCAAGATTTCGATTAAGTTTTTTCAATTCTTTATTTAAATGTTTAATCAGTTCATAGTCCTTAAACGGTTCCTTATTTTCTTTATAAGTCATTATTCGCCAACAAAAATCAAAGCGAAACTAGTTTGTATAGAAAGCGATGTGTTTTGTTTTTTCTAACAGACCACGTAATATAAACTACATTAACAACCCGATTTTAAACAGGTTACACAAAAATATTTTATCGTTACACCTTGAAATAAAAATTATAAATAAAAATTTTTTTAACTTTTTTTTGTGATATTATTTTACATTTCCAATTTGGCAAGAATAAATGGACACAAATGAATCTGATTACCGCGAACTATTAATGGTACATCACAATCTTTCCGTCTTTCAACAATTAAACCGTAGAAAGGGCGAAAAAAGCCCCAGGTGGATAATTCATCTTAACTCAATAATCTTTTTTCTTCCGAAATCCTTTGCAAATATTCGTTAGATAGGTTCCTTTCGTATGAAAGGTAACAAACTTTCAAGGAGTATTCTCTCTGCTATATATTCCGCTTGAAGTTTTCGTTTCTGTTTTTTCAATTCTATAATTGTATGCTGTAGTGACAACAATTCATTCTCCTTACACAATTCTTTATTTTGTTCAGCACTCATTTTTTTCGACTGTCGTCAACAGATTTTATTCTGTTATGTGTCAAAAGTAATGAAATAGGCAAAAATCCATAAAAATCAAAATTTTTGGTATTTGTTCATAGAGTGCCGGTTTTAAATAAAATTCTTTTTTTAATCATCACACTAACATCATTATGGAAAGCACGCGCCAGTTCTATTATTCCCGCCCATTATTTCGTTTTCCATGAAACCTAACGATCGTTTTGTCGTTATAAAATACCAACGTGCTTGTGAAAATGATAAATTGACTAATCTAAGTTATATATATTATATTTGCTGTTGCCAATAACTAAGTCTTTAATCCAATCTTGTGACGTATACGCTAAAATATAAAATAATAATAGATGTCTGTATGTATTAAAAATGCAATATACATACATTTTTGTAACGAAATTTTCCATTATTTAATATTTGTACCCAATTAAATTAATTATAAATATAATTAAAATGAAGCATAAGCAAGCAACAATAAAACCATTGACTGTACGCTTAATAAAGAAACCATTCAAATTAAAAATACAGCCCTCTAGAAATAATAATAGTGTTAATAATAAATGTAATTATAAATGTATTTCATAGTTTACACATAATATAGGTTGTTTACATTAAAAGACGGGAGATAAATAACTCCATATGTCATCTTCAAAACTTATTGTAGCCTATTGAACCAGAAAACGTACAAATACAATAAACAGACTAAGATACGATAAGAACGATTTATTCTTAATTTGTTACGTTTATTCAATACACGAAGATAAACGTTCACGAATGCAAATTTTTTCACGCGGACAAATACATGAAATTAAGTTTTAATACGCTTATAGTAGTTAAGATGCCTAAAAATTCCAGATAATAAGACGTACGTAAATTCTGGTACCTTACGATATTCATTTACCTAATTTTAAGTTTAATTTACGCTTAGATTTATCTTTGTTGTCAACTTATTTCAGAAAATTCAATTTACAAACTCAGTGAAATATTTCATGCTTCACATTTATAATTTTTAAAGCTTTTAAATAATTTTGTGTGGGGTCGATGCTATCAATTGTTAATAAAAAAATTATGCGTTATTGAGTTTTTTTATTACTAAACTTGGAGAGACTTATTTTATCAATAATTATATTCATCAAACAATCATAGAAGGGATGATCTGATTTAGAAAGAATTGTTCATATATACCCAGTTAATTTTTTAATCGGAATTGTATTTATACATTGTTGTTTTCTTGTAATAAAATTATATTAACTCTATTTTAACAAATTCTATATATAATCATATATACCAACATTTTTTAACTGTTTGTTAAATATTTATTTAATTATTTTACATAAATTAAATTATAAACATTAAGTTGTGTTAGTTGGTTGAACCGAACCCATGACATCCTCTTTCCGTTTCTTTAAATTTCTGTTTAATAACAAGAAATAGTATATTATGTCAAAACTTTAGGTAAAGTCTTGGTTAAACATACTTCACACTCTACTACTGATGGATAAAATATTCTCTCACAAATCAATTGCGCTATTTTATCATCTCTTATGGAAAATAATAACAGTGTATTTTATAGAAAAAAGATTTATTTACATGTTTTAAATCATTTTACAAGTTTTTTCAAGATTTTGCAATACTTCAATAGAAGTTTCCGCATTGTTGGGGATTAAAATTTGATTATTTTTACAATATTCTTCAAAATAAATAAGTGCTTCCAGCTGATTATCGCTCGGCATTTTCAAATCGTTTGTAAGCACAGGGTTAGACTCCATTAAATAATTCAACGTTTCTTCAGCCATGTTAAGAATATTCGAATCTATACTTTCTTCTTTACTAGTTGGTTCAACATTTGAGTTCGAAGGTTGAATCTTACCGTCGATTACTAAATCATCGTACCATTCTTGATTTTTTACGTTAAACTCGTTCAAATAATCAATAATTTGGTCGTCTAATATTTCTTCTTCGCTTGTGTATTTCGGTTGATTTGAATGAAGACAATCGCAAACATCAATATTAAGAAGTGTTTTATTAGAATAACTAGATGTCAAATGATTCAGCAGATGCATCTTAAAAACTCTTCGTTCCAGAAATAAAGCTTGACAAACCCAGCATTTAACACTAAATTTAAAACTATCTATAAAATCAAACGCGTGTTTTCGACATGGCTGGTCAAAATAACATTCATTATCAACTAGTGAATCGCATTTAAATTCTGGTTTCCCCATAAATAACTTCATTTTTTTAACTTTTAAAGAGGGCGATTTTTGAGACATTTTGCGTTTTCCCATTTCAACTGTGATATAATAAAAAAAATTTACTCGCAATTAGGTTTTACAGTGATATTATACAACTCAACAAATAACTTATATTTTGAAAAATATTAAATTCCTCAAGGTTAGCAGGTTTGTGTATTGATGGGGGAAAGCGCATTCCAACGATACGAACACCCTTTTTAATATATAAAAAGTACATGTATTTACGATAAATTTGTATTATAATTATCGTTTAATAAGGTTGAAAATAATTACAAAATATAAATTATTTTTGAAACATAATTATTTGATTAATTATTTCTAAAGGTGATTTTAAATATACTATATTATGAAAAAAGATTTTACCTTGACTTATTTTTATATAACCTGAAATCTTCGGGGTTTTTAATTTATGATAATATTAATATCTACACATACATAATTTGTATAAAAACTTGAATTATACCTTTAATCATTAGAAATATATTCGCCGTGTAAACGAGAGAGTTGAATATTAAGAAATACAGTTTTTCTTCAATTTTGGAGATAAAAGTATGTTATTTAGTAATTTTAATATTCTTTAATTATATTTTTTTAATTATTTCTTCATTTTATACAGTGGACGAGAGTTCTTGCAAAAATTTGTTAGAAAGAGGTTCTGTTAAAGTACAAAAAGATGGTTTTATTTGTTGTCCTTATTGTTTTGGATATACTGAGTCGTTAGAAACATATGGTGGACTCCTGTATTATTGTTGGAATAAACAATGTCGATTTTACTACCAACCTGTTGTTTTTAGACAAGGCAATTGTTTATCAATGAGAATTCCATCGGATGCATTATTAATCTTTCCTCAACATTTAATTTGTATAATATGTGGTGTAAGAGGAAATAGAAGACGTTCGAGAGATACAGATTGTATAGAATCCGAATATAGTTCGGTATGTATTTATCCTCAATCTAAGAAAAACACTGTGTATAAAATGAAATAAATCTTTTTTTATAAATATTTCTTGTATTATATAGAGAAAAGTTACATAAACAACAGAGCAATACAAAATAAAATTGAATTTTTTGAAAAAAAACCGTTTTTTAATTCACATTAAATATATACAACGTTTGTTAGAGCAACCAGTTTTTTCTTCTCACTGGCTCTGTGGAATGTCTCCTGGCAAAACGTGATCTGCGTTTATAATTTTATTGATTAATTCAATCTGGCGCGGAGATGCGAAAGTTGGGAAAAAATAGAGTAGGATCAATAATACCAGATGTTAATAAACATTTTGGTGTTTAATTGATATAATTAGAAAATTGTTGAAAAATCCAAACTAGTTTTAGAAGGCTGTAATTGTAGTTGATAACATTTACACGTAAGAATAATTAAGGGGTGGGTATCAAATTACTTCTACAAGGTTACAATGTTGAACCTGTTATATCCTAGAGGTAGTTTTTTATTTATGAATTTAAAGATATAGCTCGCAATCCGGCAGAATTTCATAGACCGTGTTTCTGGTAACGTGTTTCAGCAGAAAGTTAAAATTATCAATCAATGTAAGTAATGTTTAATTTTGAAAATAATTCAAATTAATAAACTTAATTTTGTTTTAATTTAGCCACCAATAAATACCCGTTCGTTTACTGTGTATAGTCAGAGAAAATTCTATTTACAATGTTGCTATTTTTAATTTAAAAAAGTTAATTATTTTTTATTTATTTTCAATAAATGGTTCTTGGAATTTTTATTGATTATGTAACTTAAAAATGATTTTCCAACTTTAGAATATATTATTTTACTATTAAAAATTAACCAGCCATCCATTTGGGTAAAATTATAGCCTTTCGAGTTGCAAAAGTTAGTGCTCGGCAGTAGATTAATCCATGAATAAAATAAGCTCGGCTATATTTCAATATTTATTTAAATAACCAATAGTTTAATAAAGATTGCAAAATGTTTAAATAATTGAAAGTGAATAAGCCTATTATTTAAATAAAAACAAACAATTACTTAAATAAATACCGCTTTTATTCATTGTAATTTGCTGTGTTTTTAAAATATGTATTGATTGTTTATTATGTCGTTATTGTATTATTTATTTATCTCCAAAAGTAAATAAAGTTTCATTTCAACAGGGGTAAAACATAAGTTATTGGGCGGATATTGAACAATCAGGCCTATTTGTTGTGTTTTAAAATATGTATTTTATTTCGACAGGGGTAAGCTAAATTGTATTTTATTTCGACCGGGGTTATACATAAGGGGCTATATCTCGGGCGGATATTGACCAGCCCCATTGTAATTTGTTTTAAAATGTGTATACATAGTTTGCACCGAAGGGAGGGGCCTATGGTCTCCAAGGAAACTGGGAGGGCGATCAAAAATTCAAACCATTTCGCGCGTAGCTACTAAATAGGTAGCCATTTTGTTGGTAATCTCGTCAAAGCGACAAAACTAATTAGATTTATGCTTTCAAATTTTAAATGGGCCCTAAACAAAGTCAGATAAGATTCTAAGGCCGGGTTATTTAAATAAAATATCAAATTACGACAGAAATATCTACGAAAAGAAGTTGACAAAGCTTATCAAAGTTAGGCCTTTGCGGTCATCCTTTTTACAATTACCTTCGCTATCGAATAAACAATTTTCGCTCTCCCTTGGTAATTGAACTACTCGAACAATTTTTAACCAGGCAGATAACCATTTTTAACGTGAAACTAATTTCTTAATCATTTGAAAATAATTAAAATCCGCAAACAGACGATTGAAACTGTTAACCCTCCCGTTTTACTAAGAAATCTACACCGGCAAAATGGCGGCATAGAATCGTTCATTCTAGCTCAAATTAAATATTTATTCTTGGTTCTTATATCTATACTTGGAACTGCGTCATTGATGACGTAGGGATGCAAACTATGTATTGATTGTTTATTTATTTATTTCCAGAAAGTAAATAAAGTTTAATTTTCAACAGGGGTAAGTTGGATATTACGTGATTGCCGTGGCCAAAAGTTGCCAAGGCTATAAAGCGAAGGTTTCCCCATCTCGCAAATAACTAATTAGCATTTTAAACGGCTAAAAAACGAAAAAACGAAAAAAACGATATCAAAAGTTAATTAACATAAGTATTTGGTGGGGTCACATATTACCGCCGATATCTCGGTTCGACCTTGTCCGATCGTGACCAAACTTGTTGGGGTGATAGACCGAGGCTTAGTGGTTGTGGACAGTGCTCGAGCGTCGAGGTCAAAGATCATCTTCAAGGTGAAATTTGAGATTGAAAATATTTTCGATTTTTCCAAGGACAAAAATTTTTGAAAATATTTTGGGGGGATGGGGGCGATGTTTTGGTGGCCATCTTGGCGGCCATCTTGGATTTACATGTTCATATTTAGTCCTACTCTACTTCCATCATCTGAAAAAAACCACAACAACAACAATAACAACACCAAAAACCACACCAAAAAAATAAAAAGGAAAAATCAAGACCTTCACTTACCCGCTAGGCCTTCACAACACTTACCACATTCCTTGGCTTCTTCTATTTGTCAAGACCTTAAAACAAAAAAAAACCTCGTCTCCTCATCCACAAACGAAAACGACCATACTCTTCGAAACGCCACATACAACACATAATCTTCGAGATCTTTGAGACCTTCACAAATACTCATTCATATATTCACACAAAAAAAACCCTATTAGTCTACACGACCTTCCAGAACAAACCGATATTTTTCAAAACCTTCACATTTACACTATAATATAATCTTTGAAACCTTCACGAGTAACAAACATAATCTTCGAGACATTCCCAAATTGTAAACATATTATTTTCGAGACCTTCACCAATTACTACATATAATCACATCAGACAACTATACACTCTTCAAGACCTTCGCACATACACGATATATATTCTTCGAGACCTTCACAAATAACAAACATAATCTTCATGATCTTCAGGAATAAACAAACCTATATTCACATCAAGTAAACAATTACTCTTCGCGTATAAACCTATACTCTTCAAGACCTTCACAAATTTAAAATATATCATCTTCGAGACTTTCACATCAAACATATAAACTATTACTCTTCAAGACCTTCAATAACAAACAAACACCTCATCTTCAAGACCTTACATAACAAACAAACATCTAATCTTCAAGACCCTCATACACCAATAATCTTCGAGACCTTCACCAACTCACCTCACTTATCCTCTTAAAAAAAAGTTGGCAAGCCAAAATATACCTCTCCTCGGAAGCATTGTCCCTAGTGGTATTAATTTCTCGAGATAACCCTCTAAGTTATATCTCCCCAATTCAGAGTTATTTATTAATAACGTAATCCCGGTTCAATCCCGCCCGGTATAAAATTTTAATTTGAATTAAAATAATTGAAACGAAACAACCGAGATTAATTTGTTCAGAATATTATAAATTAAGTAGTTACAACAGTGAGTTAGACAAACTAGAACAACGCACAATTGAATTTAACCCTATTTACAGAATAATTTTATCAGTTAAATGTAATACGAAGCAAACTTTAATAAAAGAAATATCTACAGAGGGTATTTGTATTTTTATCGCTTACGATATAACAACACAGAAAACCTTCTTTAAACCACTTCACACGAAAAAATGATAATTAAAGCCAACAATACCGCCCAAAAGCTCAACACAGTCAAAATTAAAATACAACTAGCGGTATTAATTTCTCGAGATGACCCTCAAAGTTATATCTCCCCAATTCAGAGTTATTTACTAATAACGTAATCCCGGTTCAATCCCGCCCGGTATAAAATTTTAATTTGAATTAAAATAATTGAGACGAAACAACCGAGATTAATTTATTCAGAATATTATAAATTAAGTAGTTACAACAGTGAGTTAGACGTACTAAAACAATGCACAATTGACTTTAACCCTATTTACGGTACAAGTTTAGCAGTTAAATATAATACGAAGCCAATTTTAATGAAAGAAATATCTACAGAGGGTATTTGTATTTTTGTCGCTTACGAAATACTTGCCGCATAGTTAACGCTCATTTTATTTCAACGTTCGCCCGATCAAGAAACCGTAGATATCTGGTAGTGGACGACTCGTAGACTGTCGGAACCTGTTGACGTTGTGACACATACCGCATGAAAAAGACCAAAACCGTCCAATTTCCAATATCATATAATGACTCGCACACCCAGGATATCAATGAATTAGGAATCGTAGATATCCAAATATCCACACCAACAAAAAACTTATTAACAAGAAGCGAAAAACTTACCATTCACAAAGCACAGAAAGCCACTTGACTAAACGTATATCAATAAATGACCGTAGAGGGAATAGTTAGGGTTCTTTATAAATAAACACAAACGAACCCAATTGATGAACTGCATTAAACATCTTAATCAGCCGAGAAAACGTTTAAAATAAATTACGACCGAGTTGAAAACCAGACCAACTCGATATGTTGTTAATAAATGAATTATTAAGCTTGAAAACCAATACGCTAAACCTAATAGATAAGAATATACGACTGAAAAAACTAAATAAATTACAAAAAACTAACGGGTTCTACCCTTTATCTTATCTGCTGACTGCGCTAAAACAAGATTTGACCATTAAATTTTTTGAAAATGCGACGTATACACTTTGAAGGTTCCGTCAAAAATTATCCTTTCCCAAACGTAAAGGTTCTCAAAACCTTAATTCACAAAAAATAAGTAAAAAGGTTCCTCCAAAAAATGAACCATTTTGCGGAAGAAGTAAATAATTTTAAAAGAATAAAAGATAAAACAAATATACAACCGCAAAAATAAAACGTCAAATAATAGAAGAAACAATCTTAAACTCCATTCATTAAAATAAAACGTCAAATAATAGAAGAAAAAAATCTTTAACTCCATTCATTAAAAAAACACTAAACAAAAGTACCAAATTGAAATAAAGCAACTTATTATATTAAACAAGATTAAGTCTTTATAATTTTTTCGTAAAAAAACCACATTAGGCCTTCACAATTTCATTCGTAAAAAAATTCAAGACTTTGTTAACTATTATGCTTACAATGAGTGTCTTATTTGCAGTATAGCTTGAAGTTATCGTTGGTTCTGTGGTAGAGCGCTCGACTGCCTAACTGAATGGCCCGGGTTCGAAACCTGGGTGACGCATTTGTTTTTAATCAAATGAGAAATCGCTAAATTAGAATTTCTTCGATGCAATAATTTAAATCTTTCACGAAATCTTGCTCTATTTCAATTAAACCAAAATTTCATGCTCTATTGAATACGCTTTCGATAAAGCTGAAGGTCTAATTTTCAATGAAACGTAATAAGTGTTGGTGGTTCTGTGGTAGAACGTCCGCCTGTCAAACAGGCGGTCTCGGGTTCGAAACCCGCCCGATGCGATCGCAAATTGATACTAAGACGAATACCGTGAACAATTGGTGGAAACCCTGCCATTGGATGTTGAGAGGTAGCATTGCACTCGGTCCGTCCCAAAAGTAAATAAGAAAGAGTTGGAGAATTACCATCCGTACATACACACCACAAACTCAACACCCACAAACGTCATAACAATAACACAACATTACCACCCTACACATAAACATTACAATAGCGAAATTAAACCTGTCGTGACGGCGAGCGTTGACGAAAAAAAAACCACCAAACCAACCCCGACTGCAAATTAATCCGTTAACGCTCACCGTCCCACGGTGGTTTTGTAAACACGGTTTTTCGACTTTGTTCCCTAATTACTAGCAACTGCGAACGCAGAGATCTCGTGAAACTGCGTACGCAGTGATTACACTTTGCACCGAAAATGCGAACGCGTTCGCAGGCCTGACAGACCCACAGACCCACAGACAGACACGGTCGTTGTATAACCCCTCCTAGGGGACTTTGTCCCCTCGGAGAGGTAAAAATGTGTAAAACTTTTCATTTTTATCTATTCTATATTCTGTCAAAAAAAAAGGTTGCGCTTTGCCTCTCCTGTCCTTTCGTGGGGTTGGGTTGGGGTTTGGTTTGACGGGGTGCTCCTTTCTCGTTGTCGTTGCTGGTATGTTCCATTTGCTGTGTTTTCGCTTTATTTTTATATTCAAAATTTCATCGGCAAATCATTCCGTCTATCCTACAGCCCCGGTATGTATTAAACTACGGTACGGGGGTATACAAATAAAGATAACGAATGCCTTACTTAGAGATACCGGTATCTCCGGTGCCCACTGTGCCGGGTCACGTCGGTCACAGTGTGCCCGTCGTTCTCCTTTTGGAGCCTTTTCTGAAGGGCTTGGCTCTCTAACTACGTAGCTAGGGTGTCGGCTAAAGGTGCTAGAGCATCCACTCTCTATCCCCCAGCTGTGTTCGAAATGGATGCTGGTCGTCCCATTGCTGCGTCCTTTGGCGGGATGAGTGGCTTGCGTCGAGGGTATGACTGTCAGTAGTAGGGTTCTATTGCCTATGGCTGTTTTGTCACTTGTCCTGGCTTGTGGACGCTGGCGTAGAGCATAATGATGAGACCACTGGTGTAATAGGACGATTATTCGCTTGGAGCACCGGTATACCAATATCTGACAACATGCCTTCCTTAGACGTATTATATCAATTGTGGCGTAAATTGCAGCCCTGCAGGCTTGGACGAGCCGCCGAAAGTCCCAAAATTATTATTATATTTATAATTATTATGAATGGTCCTTTTGATCAGGAAGAGCCTGAAGTCCAGAAGATCTCGGAAAGGGGGATGAAAAATAAAGGGGGACTACGAATTTGTGGCCGAAATTCGCGGATTTTCTCCGCCTGGTGGTGTTTTGGCGGGGACAATTCGGAAAAGTGGAATAGCGTTACCTCTCCAGTCCAGGTGTAAATGTTCTTAGGTTTCATTCATGAAAGACTATCGAAGAAACTCGGACGGCCACTTATGGAAACTGTCGAATTGAAATTACGTACCTATTATTTGTCGACCCCCAAGTAAAATTAAAGGTATAAGCTTTAGACTACCCCTGGCGCAGGTCTATAATTTCTATATTATCTTTGGTATAATAAGGTCCGTGGTGCGATCCCTCCCACCTTGGAGGAATAAAGTCCCCAGTTAGAGGACCGTGAAGCAGGGCCGTTTTAACCCTTCCGTACTCCCGTAGGCCTTAGGCAAATATCTCATTTACCGACTTTTCGGACCTTCGTAGGCCCTATTATATGGAATCGTAGGCAGTGGCGTAGCTGAGAGCTTAGAGGCCTCCCCGCAAAAATCTCAATGCCCCCCCCCCCCCTTTTCAATATTTTTATGGTGAGCAGGGCCCCCTGAAGCTCTCCCCCCCCCCCCCCGCGCCGCGGACCATCAGCTACGCCACTGATCGTAGGCCCTAATGTCTCCTAAAATTTTCGTAGGCCCTAAGCACTTTGCCTAGTCTGCTTTATGGATAAGGCGGCACTGCCGTGAAGAGCTGCTGAAGCCTCGCGCCATTTCTATGAGTTGGCTTAAGCTATAATCTAATTTGACCTTGAAGTTGGTCATATGAGCTAAAAATGATCCCGTATATTTATAGTACAAACTTATGCTTATGAAAAAGTTAATTATTCCGATAAAAATTTCGACTTATCCTACCTCTATCATCAGTAAAGTAGTGACGAGAGGCTACCCCCGGCCACACTTGTTGGCGCCCACAGTGTGGCTCACTCCGGATTCCAAGATGTCGCTACCTCCGCTAGTTCCACTTTGCGCAAAGCCATACATTTTAGTTCCCTCTCCCTTGTTTGACTCCTTAACTTTGTAGTATTATTTACCGTCCGTGCATAGCCTGATTAAGGCTCCTTTTACCCCCCCCCCCCCTCCCCGTCTACCCGCAAAAAATGTAGTAGACGATAGCGTCGCTTTTCCATTTGATGGCTATCGAGCGCTTGAGATCGCCCAGATCAACTTACCAAATTCGAATTTGCTCCTATAATTTCAACAAATCAACGGACCTAGATTGCCGTCAGAGCAAGGTTTTCACTTTTTATCTCGAGAATAACTCGCTTGAATCTTCGAGACGTGTTTCATTTCTCAATCGGATTGAGATCAATTACGTCAGAGACGGATTAGGAGCGAATCTCGAGCAGTCACAGGGAAAACGTACTTATGCATAGCTGGCTTTCCTTATATTTCCTCCATGAAATTCCCAAAACTTGCCACTTGCAGCAGCTGTCAATAAGAATATTGCGCAAATTTACCATAGAGATTGAAGTTTTTTTAATTGTTCAATCTTAAATGGGGGAAGGAGCCGGGAGTAGTGGCTCACTCCTGTAATCCCAGGCGTCCGGGAGGCAGAGGTTGTGGATTGCCGTTTGAGGACGACCACTAATTCCCCAACGGGTGGTTGTCATACTTCCGCCACGGGTGTCCCAACCCTATCCCCAAGTATCCCTCCGTTGGCGTGGCCGTAACACATATCTCGCACCTGATTAATCAAATGGACGAGCGGACTGAATTGTCCCACCAGTTACAATCGCTCATAACGAGCTTCTAAAAAAAAAAATGGGGGAAGGAGTCACAGTTTGACATATCGGCAAATTCGTGTAAAAATAAGAAATCTACTCTGCTTTCATATGTAACATAATTACACATAAGTATGCCACTAGCTCTATTTCTTCACTAACGGTTTGTTTCACAGATATTGCGTCATCCGTACCCTACGTAATATTGGACGTCATCGAATCTCAAATACCGATAATGCCGTTAGAGGATAGCGCCGCCGATCGAACGCTGCCGATTATTTAGATAACGCCGAAATGCCGCCGCCGATAAATCTAATTTCGGCGGCGCCACCGCCACCGCCGCCGAAACATTTTTATTTCGCCGCCGAATTAATTTCCATTATTAAAGTATAATAATTGCGTTTTGAGATCTAAATTCGAACTACATAGATTTTTCTTTTGGTAGTGCTACGATTCCTAGGCTGTTGGGTGCAGACTTGGAATTAGCGGGAGTCTTGGGGCCAATGGCTCTTAATAAAAATCAGTGGGCTCTTAAAATAAATCATTCGAACGGGGGTTGCGGGCCACCGGGGCTCTCAAAATAATTAAAAAATATTTATTAAACATTTTACGGAAATTTCTGGAACATGATTTGTACGCCGTTTTTGTGTGATATTATAATATATTTGCTTGTTTTAAAGTTAATAAATGTTATGTAAGTAACGTAACCAATTTTTATTTTCCTATTTTCCCTACCTAATTTTAAATTTTTCCCGTTGGTTGTCTGTACGATAATGGCGGATTGGCGGCGCCCAGTAAAAGTTTCTAAAAAGAGTGTATAGATAATAATACTAGTGAAATGGTAGTAAATAAGTACAGTATTGTTATTACTAGCGTAAATGTTTTAGTTTAATAGTATCATATGTAACATAGTTACTCATAAGTGTGCCTCTGTTTAACATCTCTGTATTAAAAAATTAAATGAGACCTTGTTTCACAGAAAACCGTCATCGACTGGGAAGTGACGTCAATTACGTCATATCCTTGCAACAAGGTCTCATTATGAAAAAGTTCTTTCTGGCACACTTATAATTAAATAAGTTACATATGATAGTATGTAACCAAAGTTACCTCTTCTTCATTTTGGAAACAAATGATTCCTATATTAATAAAATACATTCTATTAAACATGTATTTTTTTAAAATGTGTTTAACAGTTTAAGTTGAGGGGAGGGGCAGTTTTCCCCCTTAGGCGCCGCCGCCACCGATTTTTTTCAACGCCGCTGATTATTTTCTCTAAATCGGCGCGCCACGCCGCCGCCGTTGAAAATTGGTTCGGCGCTATGCTCTAAATGCCGTCGCCCAATTAGCTCTACGTGATAAACCGACGGCCATTATTTTAGTAAACAAACTGGTTTGAACAACCAAGGCTCAGGAGCTAAAATGAACTACAATATAGTGTCAAGTTCTGTTAATGTAATTAATTTGCAAATTAATGAAGTTCTCGGAGACTCACGTTCTAAAATAAATTTGCATTATCAAATAAAAGAAGCAGGTTTATTGGAAATTCAGGTTGAGCTTTTCTGGCGCATCTACAAGGTTGGAGTCTTTGCAGATTCTTTTGAGCCTAGGCCTAACTCTACTAGGCTTGATATGGGTTTTAATAACGCTGGTGGAATATTCCACTTCGACGAATTTTTCCATTTTCGGAAAGCGATCACTTATTGATCATTTTCCCCAACCTTTTATTTTTCTAAATTACTCATTATTTAACTTCATCCGCACAAACCGAGCGAGTTTATAAATTTCAATAAAGCTACATTGGGCTGACTAAAATTTCGACGCAAAAAATTCCTTCTTAATTTAGAGGTTTTCCATTGGCTTAAATAAATATTTTAGTAGCCAATAGAGTGTTGTCGTCTGAAACCCTGCGATGCGACATCACCATTGCAATTTGCCTATTGATAACAAGTCGGCCCAGGCCGTAATATTAGTTCCACGTCAGTGTATTCGAGTGGGCAAACCCATACACCCTTAGTAGACACAGGTAGGCAAACTAATACAAAAACTGTTGAGGCAACGTGATTTCTTATCGTTGGATATATAAATTGCCATCCTAAGTTAAAGAGTGGGTGCCCCCACCCTCAGGATACCCGGGTGGGCAAACCAATTTAAAAGCTGTTGAGGCCATGTGATTTCCTATCGTTTGATATATAATTTACCATCCTATGTTAAATAGTGGCCACCGCCCACCCTCAGGATACGTGGGTAGGCAACCCAATACAAAAGCTGTTGAGGCCATGTGATTTCGTATCTTTTGATATATAATTTACCATCCTATGTTAAAGAGTGGCCACCGCCCACCCTCAGGATACCCGGATGGGCAAACCAATACAAAAGCTGTTGAGGCCATATGATTTCCTAGCGTTTGATATATAATTTATCATCCTATGTTAAAGAGTGGGCACCGCCCACCCTCAGGATACCCGGGTGGGCAAACCAATACAAAAGCTGTTCAGGCTATGTGATTTTATATTATCTCGGTGATTAAATTATTATTTTCTTAGAGCAGATATTTAATATGGATTATTAACAACTGCATAAATCATATTATTGCAAGAATGTATTTATGTACTAAGAATATGGCAAGACGGAGATTCTGTCCCCATGGTCGCATACTTTTCAGCTTAAGGGCCTGTGGCCAAAGCCCTAGCCAAAGTGCTAGCCCATTGAATTTAACATGTTTGATTCTAGCAAAGCAGACTTTTGCAACACGCCCTAAGTTCGACTGCTTTGGATTTTTTGGTCTCACTCTTTCAAGTAGACGCTAGCGTAGACGATTCCAATCTTTTACTTTTATTGTTCTATGAGACCAAATTGTTTTTTATCGGTCACTTTCCCTTTAAGGGGGTTGTTCGGAGGGGGCAGAAATTAACGGCACTGCGTGCGCGTCAAAGAGATCTATCGAATGAGACCAACTTGTTTTTTTCGGTCACTTTCCCTTTAAGGGGGTTGGTCGGAGGGGGCGGAAATTAACGGCACTGCGTGCGCGTCAAAGAGATCTATCGAATGAGACCAACTGTGTTTTTTTCGGTCACTTTCCCTTTTAGGGGGGTTGTTGTTAGGGGGCGGAAATTAACGGCACTGCGTGCGCGTCAAAGAGCTCTATCGAATGAGACCAACTGTGTTTTTTTCGGTCACTTTCCCTTTAAGGGGGTTGTTGGGAGGGGCGGAAATTAACGGCACTGCGTGCGCGTCAAAGAGCTCTATCGAATGAGACCCACTTGTTTTTTTGGGTCACTTTCCCTTTAAGGGGGTTGTTCGTAGGGGGCGGAAATTAACGGCACTGCGATAATATTATTTTGTGCCACATATAAACGACTTCGATAAGAAAGTGTCACACTTATTTATTACTTCTGACCACACACGGTTTCGATATGAAAGTGCCACACTTTTTTCTTACTTCTGACCATACACGGTTTCGATAAGGGGGTCGAAATTAGGGTGGGGGGAGGCGAAGTTTGAGGTTAACTTGACCCTAAAACGCCGTAAATATACGTAAAAAAACTCGGAAAAAGGAACGAGAATGGCGACAACTTAACTTGACAAATCCCCCTCCGCGTTGCAAGGAAAGACTAGAAGTTCCGAATAACATATGTACAGAGTGGTGTGGCGTGGTGGGTAGAGGCGTCAGGTTTTGGAGATCACGCGGACCGCGGCTATCTGTGTTCGAGTCTCGGTGAGGCCTCTAATAAAAGTTAAATTAATAAATTATTTTTCGCAGCTCCATAGATAAAATAATTTCGTATATAGATAGGAAACTTCATGTTGTAGAAGTGACGCCAGAATTTTGGCCGACATCTGGTGGCGGCACCCGAATAATATTATTTGATGAAGTTCGCACTACACGAAGTCCGTACTAGAACCTTGGTGTAACGCAATCCCAATTGCAAAGGCTTAAGCGAGCTATATGTATTAAAAGTACTTTTTCTTGAACTGAGACCAAATTTATAAAATAGCACTAAAGAAATAGCATTCAGTAAAGATTTCAAGTTTGTTTTAAACGCTATTTCTGGTATATTTGAAGACATTTACCTTGCAAAATACGTTTATTCCCAAAACTCTGACCTCAAATTCCCAAATACTTTCTACGCTCTTGAGAACACAGCCAACTGGCGCAGTCACTAGATGTCAGGGCAATCTCGTGAGAGTCAGTTTGCCCCATTGAAGTTTCCTATCGATGGTGCCGTCGCTTTTCCACAACAAACTACAACAACACTTAACGACAATCCGTCCATAGCAATAGTCCCACTTCGATATATATATATCTCGATGTGGAACTAAAAAGGTTAAAATCTAACGTAGTCCACCTTTTTACTGGTTCGTGGTGAAACAAACCGTTAGTGAAGATTTCGAATGGAATAAAGGTACAGTGGCATACTTATAAGTAATTATGTTACATATGCTGTTTTCATATTTCCCGCTTTACCGTAGCACAACCAACTTCGATCACGTGTACTGCGCTGTACACGCGATCGAAGTTGGCCTTGACCGTAGTCATGCGCATTTTTCGCTTTTAAATATCAGTCAGTGACCTATGATCATTGCTCATTATTTTATTAACTCCCTCCTTTCTATCTGTCAGAATACTGAAAATCTCTCCTAAGGTGCGATAGTAAGTTATTTCTTTACCTAGGCCATGGACTAATTAATTAGTCCAATAAATATTTCCATTCTAAAAAAATACTAGCTGTTAAGGCTACCCAGCCCTAGCTCTTACTGGAACAGGAGCAAAATAAAAGGCGTCAAGTTTTAATTTTGATCATTCTTTCTCCGTTTTTGGGGCATGATCCTTTCCCCTTCGTAGAGCTTACGTGAAAGTAAGAAATATTATCTCATACTTTTGAAGATATATGCATCTATAAAACGTTTTCATTCAATTTCAGTATCAAAAAGAGGGTGTTATTTAGTTTGCATTAGAATTTCCACGACCAAGGGTTGACAGTAGACATTAAAATTTGAAATTGACAATGGCTTGGTCTAAATATCAAATATTTTTGGCGTTGATGATGGTTGTTACTGGATCAATTAATACTATAGCCACAAAGTAATTACAATTTTACAAATCTATATGTTGCTGAATTAATGTTAAATTAAATTAACCATTAGATATGCGGATAAGGCTAAAGCTGTGGGAAAAGAAGAAGAGTTGGGGAAAAGAAATTTTGATCATCCATTTGTACAGGCTGTTGGAATGTTTTTAGGCGAGCTTTCATGTCTCTTTGCCTTTAAATTGATGTTTTCATTTTATCAAAGAAAACGTCAAACTAATCCTGATGTAACCCTTCCAACTGGTATAACGGGAAACCAAAATTTTAGCCCCTTGATTTTTCTACCTCCTGCGATGTGTGACTTATTAGGAACATCAATTATGTATGTTGGCCTAAATTTAACCTACGCTTCAAGTTTTCAAATGCTTCGAGGTTAGGATTATATATTAATATAACTGTTATATCATTTCTAATTTTTTTAACACTTATCTAGGTTCGGTTATTGTTTTTACTGGATTGTTATCCGTAGCATTTTTAGGCCGCGTTTTAAAGAAATACGAGTGGCTAGGAATTGGATTTGTTATAGTTGGCTTGTTAGTTGTTGGTGTTTCTGATATTTTCTTTAGCAAGAAAGACGATGATATTAAAGGAATTAATAGTTTAATTACTGGTAAATTTAAAATCAACTAACTATTGTTCAATTGATTAATGTTCTTACATGAATTTCAGGTGATTTATTGATAATTCTTGGCCAAATTATCACAGCTACGCAAATGGTAATTGAAGAGAAATTTGTCTCGAAACACGATGTTCCTCCTTTACAAGCTGTTGGTTGGGAAGGTGTGGTCATTTCGTAGTTTCAATGTGAATTGTTTTTTATTTAAAATATTTTATAGGTCTATTCGGGTTTGTTGTTCTCATCACACTTTTAATACCCATGAATTTTATTCCTACTGGAAATAAGTTTTTCAACAATCCTAATCATTGTATGGAAGATCCTATAGATGCGCTGTATCAAATTAAAAACAGTGGGCAAGTCCAACTTGGTGTACTTGGTAATAATTATTTTGAGAAAAATTCATTCATTCTTCGGCTTGTATCTTTTATTTGTAAAACCTTAAATTTTTCAGGAACTGTGGTCAGTATTGCTTTCTTTAATTTTGCTGGCATTAGTGTAACTAAGGAACTCAGCGCAACCACTCGTATGGTGTTAGACAGCGTAAGAACGCTTGTCATTTGGCTATTTTCCTTGGCTGTATCATGGCAAGATTTTAGCTACCTGCAATTGATAGGCTTTTTTGTTTTGATTATTGGAATGTGTTTGTACAATGATGTTTTCATCCGCCCATTCCTTATCCAGAAAGGAATTTTAAGTGGTGGTTACGATAGCCAATCGGTTCCTATTATTAATGATGAGGAACCAATTGCTCAAGAAAAAATACCTAGCCCAGAAAATAGTATCAATGCTGATATTGAAGGTGCTAGGTATTCTTAGAGCTTAAAATATTTTCTTGTACTGTTAATTTCCATTTCTTAATTTCTATTTATCACAATCTCATATCTTGATTTCTGATACTTGTGCAATATAAAACTTTACACTACAATGTTTTTAACTTTTATCTATTGTCTATAATTAATATGAAACTAAAGCCAAAAGAAAATGAACTGTGATAAATTTTATTAAAACAATATAATTGAAAAATCAGTATTGTCAAAGCTACCTTGACAACAATAATATTTAGCAAAATTAAACTTGTATATATAGGGGCCAATTACCATATATTTGAAAAAAAAAATAAAAGTTATTTTCATAACTTAGATTCATTTGTAAATCTTGACATAAAAGTATTTATAACATCAGACACTCTTTCAGGATTATTTAGATGGACATGGTGAGTACCCGGAACTTCCACATATTGAAAATAAGTACAATTTTCATTGTAGATTTCCTTCAGCTCTCTTTCTATTTCAGGTGGGTTTTGTATGTGGCTATTAGTAGCCTTAACTATTATCAGTTCAGTTTTTATGTGAACTGCATAAGCTTTATAAGTTTCATAATCAATACTAGGTAGGAAAGAACATTTTAATCTCAAGTCCCGGGTAAATTCTACTTTGCCATGATCAACCAATTTAGCCCCTCTCTCGAGTAATACAGCTGCTGATTGCTCAGTAAGAGACCCTATTGAACTGAGGGCTAGTTTACCAATCGCTTCTTCTTTCGAATATGAGGGTGGTTTCTGTTTCAGTTTCTCTTCAAGTTCAGAATGTAAATCAAATAGTTGCCTTGAAAGCTTCCTCATATGAGATATAGATGAAACTGGTGGTTTTACGAGATCTAGGGAAATCAGCTGTAAAACTTCTTCAGGAAATATTGAGGCATAGATAAGGGCAATGCAAGCTCCCATGCTGTGTGCCATTATGGTGTATTTCTTCCACTTCAGACATTCGGTTACATATTTAACTTCCCAGCAGTGATCTATCATTCGATAAACATGACCAGGACCCCTATGAGATGAAAGTCCATGTCCAATGAAATCAAAAGCAACAACTTGCAAGTTTTCTGACAGGAGAGGTAGCAGAGTGTCAAATGTGCCAGCGTTATCTTGCCAGCCATGTAATGCCAAAACTGGACGACCGTTGTCTGGGCCCCACACTTTTGCTGCAATGGTACCCAAAGGGGTTTGAAATGACACTTCCTTGGAATTGGCCATATCCTAAATATGTTACAAAAAGGTTTAGTTACATTTGATTGATTAAATAGTTTGATTACTAAAGAACCTTGTGTAAAATATGCCAGATTGAATTTGAAAAGATGTGTTTTTAAAGCTTTTGGCTGCTAGTGATCCTGCTGACATGAACCATTTGTGTGTATGTAAAGCATTTTTCTATGTTTTTCTTAAACACTTAATCGGTCAGACTTTATATTGACGTCAGAATGATAGGTCCGCCTTAAGTAGTTTCTAAGAAGTTCCTAAGTCATTTCATCGACCTTAAATAAAACAGGATGGTAGTAGAGTTGACAACATTGCAAACTTAAACTGTCCGTGACGTCATATTTCCGGTGACGTAATTATCAATGGAAGTAATTCCGTAAATAGTAAACCTCTTGTTTCGAAAAGCAAGCCTTCAGAGAAGAAACGCCGCAAAAGGGCAGGGCAGGGTTTCCCTTTTCTTATTTGAGTTTAATGTTATAAAACTTAGCGTTTATTTATTTTCAAATGTATTAATTGTATCGGTAGTAGAATTACTTATTTTATTTAACTCGTTACAAGTTATCTTAGGTAAGTTCTAATTTATAAAATTCTCATCATATATACAATTGAATTAATATAAGACTTGCCAAGTATTTCTTTGGCTATGGGGGTTGAATTTTTATGTTTAAAGGAGGGGGAGATGCTGCATTAAACCTAGATTGATTTATACCATCTGTGATTCATTTGCAAATTGCCCTTTGTAATCACTAACACTTAATGCTAATTTGAGCTGTTAAATTAACATTTTATGGGAAGCTATTTTTAAACTTGAAAAAAATTTGGTTTTAGAGAATAATTAAAATTTAGGCCAAGTGCTTTTAGGAGGTTACCTACTCAAGGATCCAGTGTACTAATTTAGGGCAACTTTTTTCAGATTGCAAAAATATTATTTATTAAAATGTCAACGTTTATTATTAAAGTTTTTGCTCTTCATTTACTTTACGCATTATATGTTACATCTCAGTGTAAGTTTTCAATACAAAATGTTTCTGTCAAAATTGAACTTTTGTGTAATGTTGAAACTATAGTTGCAGAGAAACAAACAAGCAATCCATGTATATCAAAAGAAACTTGCGGGCAATGCATCACTGCAGCTAGTGAGTGCGGGTGGTGTGATGAGGATGTAAGTTTTTTTTTATATAAGCTAATACTGTAATATAATTTGAACTTTATCCCATAGAATTTCACATTAGATGGAAGTAGGCGATGTGACTACATTAACAATATTGCATTTAAATGTGGAAAGGAACACATAGTTTTTCCTCAAAATCATTTTGATAAGACCCTTGTAAGCTTAAATTAAATCTTGTTTTTTTTTAACCTAATGTAAAATGATAATTAAAATATCAGGATAAAGAACTTAGTAATAAAGGAGCAAAAGAAGGTGCAGTACAGATAAAGCCTCAAAGAGTTCAACTTAAACTTAAGCCCAGTAAGATTTACAGGCTGTAAATGCTGTCAAAAGCAAAGTACTTACGGTTATTTTTTTTAAGATGTACCGTTCCAATTGATGGTGGACTTTAGGCAAGCTGAGGATTATCCAGTTGATTTGTACTATTTGATGGACTTGTCAAAATCGATGGAAGATGATAAAGAAAAACTAGCTGTTCTCGGTGATTTGTTAGCCGAAAAAATGGGAAACATTACGTCAGATTTTAAATTGGGCTTTGGTTCTTTTGTGGATAAAGTTGTGATGCCTTATGTCAGCACTGTCCCTGCAAAGTAATGTTGCAATTTTTTTAAAGAATTATCCCATTTTTAAAATAAAAAATCTCATGAAACTATCTAAATTTTGTAACTAGACTTAAAGAACCATGTGATAAATGCGCAGCTCCTTATGGTTTTTTTAACCAAATGCCGTTAGATTTGAACACTAAGAAGTTTGCGAGTAAAGTTAGCGCTTCACTGGTTTCTGGTAATTTGGATGCCCCTGAAGGTGGTTTTGATGCTATTATGCAAGCTATTGTCTGCCAGGTAAAGAATACTTCTATGGCCAAATAACGTATCTTTAATCACAAGCAATTATAAATTGGGCTTCATTTCCATTTTAGGATGAGATTGGTTGGAGAGAAAAATCAAGGAAAATGCTTGTCTTTTCCTCTGACAGTGGTTTCCATTATGCTGGTGATGGAAAAGTAGGATAAAAATTAATTTCATCATTTCCTGTCTAGATAACACTAATGTATTTGTTCCTAGTTGGGTGGAATTGTGAAACCAAACGATGGACGATGTCATTTGAATAAGGAAGGTTACTATGATCAAAGTACCAATCAAGACTATCCTTCCCTTAGCCAATTAAACCAGAAAATCATAGATCATAAAGTCACTGTCATTTTCGCAATTACTGCCAATCAACTTAATATCTATGAACGTTTAAGTGGTCAATTAGAAGGGTCCAGTACGGGAAAATTGGAGAATGATTCGTCCAATGTTGTAGATTTAGTTAAGGAGCAGTATGATGTAAGTTATTTTTATCTCTTTTGTTTTTAGTAATTTAATCTTTTAAAATTTTACGACAGAAAATAACATCCGAAGTTGAACTAAGAGATAATGCCACTAGTGATGTAAAAATTAGCTACTACTCCACTTGCTTAGAGTAAGGATTTAACTATAATTTGCATCACAGCTAGGTTGATCTTATAATTTTAATTATTTCAGTGGAAAAAGAGAGAAGACCAATGTTTGCAAGGGTCTTAAAGTTGGAACCAATGTAACATTTGAAGCTCAAATTGAAGTTACATCCTGTCCAAAAGATCCCAAACTATGGAATCAAACGATTCAAATTTATCCCATTGGATTAAATGAAGCTATGATTATTGACCTTCAAATGATCTGTGAATGTGAATGTGAAAAGCCTTGGAATGAAGTAAAGTCTAGCTATAACCAATGGTAGCTCACCAGAAAATACAATTTGTACTGTATTTATAATCTAGGTGGAAAACAGTGAGAAGTGTTCTGCGGGTAATGGTACCTATGAATGCGGTATTTGCTCTTGTTATAATAACCGCTATGGTAGAGAATGCGAGTGCGACTCCAAGGACACTAATCAAGCTATCGACGAGGCTGCCTGTTACTTGTAATACCGATTTTTGCACATTGTCTATAGTTTTGGTTGCATAATAATTTTTGTTCCTATTATTGAAGAGGGAATAGTACCAAGCCATGTTCTGACCGAGGGGTTTGTCGATGTGGAGTTTGTGAATGCTTTACTAGACTGGTAAATTTAAAAGCCGCCTAACACCTTTCATCCTCTCAAAATAAAAATAAATTTCTTGCAGAACCCAGCTGAAAAGATTTCTGGTCAATTCTGTGAATGTGACAATTTTTCATGCGATCGTGCTGATGGAAAAATTTGCAGTGGAGAAGAACACGGAACATGTGAATGTGGAAATTGCAAGTGTAAACCTGGATGGACTGGAGTAGCTTGCGAATGTCAAGACTCCCACGAAGCTTGTATTGCACCTAATGGGGTAATTTTTCCTCACAGTTCTTTTTCTTCAAAACCTTTACAAAACGTGTATTTTTTGGAAATTTAGAAAATATGTAGTGGCCATGGCTATTGTGATTGTGGACGTTGTAAGTGCAATGATTCAGAGGTGGAGCGCTACAGCGGAACCTACTGCGAAGATTGCCCTGTAAATATACATTGTGTGGTTTACAAACCACTTTGGAATTGAATAGATAATTTAATTATTTTCCAAAAAATTTTAGACTTGCCCTGGCAAATGTGATCTGTACAAAGACTGTGTCCAATGCCAAATGTTCCAGACTGGCGTACTTACTGAAGAACAATGTAGAAACTGTACATTTGTCCCAATCAAAGTTGAAATGATAGAACGTGAGTATTGGAAATCTTCCTTTAGGTTAACTTTAAAAATATTATTATTGAATGTAAAATATTTGTCAATACAGAAGAAGAAGAGGATGAAAAAATCTGTATATTTAGAGATGAAAGCGATGATTGCAAATTTATCTTCAAGTACAAGCTTGAAGATGAAAATGATCAACTTATCTATGCCCAAATCACTAAAGGTGAGGACTTTTAGTTGGCAAAATTTTTGGTTGTTAACTGGTTGGGAATTTATATATTTAACTTTGCCTTGTATTTATAGATTGCCCTGAAGGTGTAAACATTTTGGCAATAGTTTTGGGTGTAATTGGTGGCATTGTAGCTATTGGATTAGCATTGCTGCTTATATGGAAACTGTTGACAACAATTCATGATCGCCGAGAATTTGCCAAGTTTGAGAAAGAAAGGCAAATGGCCAAGTGGGATACGGTATGTTACTTTTTTTTTCCATTTTGCAATCATGCTGTTGAAATTCCACATATTGAAATATTTTTTTTCTTTACTTACCTAAACTCTAATAGGGTGAGAATCCAATTTATAAACAAGCAACATCAGTATTTCAAAACCCGACTTATGGGGGTAAAAATTAAAAGCCTCCTCTGGTCTTTCATCGATATGCATCTTAATATTGCCTTAAACTCTATTTTTAATGTACATAATCAGAGAATCGGTGCTACAACAAACAACACAAATACCCTGACTTAACATTTTAAACTTAGGATTAAATAACTAGCTTAGTTTTTTCGCGTGTTTTTTAGTGTTGTGAAATGTTTTATTGAACCACTAATATTTGCGTTTCTTCCGCGAAAGAAAACCTTTTAGACTTAGTAGGTAGCTAATCTTCCAAAGCTATTTTTCATAGCTTTTTTAAACAAATATATCTAAGTGATATTTATAGTAAAATATATATTAAGTAGGTTACATTTTTCAAAGAATTAAAACTTAAAAGTGCATTAACAGTTCCACATATACAATTTTTATATGTACATAATTTTATATGCATTTCAACGCTCTTTGTAGGATTTATATTTAAATTTTGTAATGAGCATTTATATTATGTGAAAAAGAGTAGATCTTGTAAAACTTCAAGCTACCTTCTTTTGAATTATAAATGTAATCTAAATATTCTGCTAAAAAGTGAAAATAACTAAAAAGTGCTTCCCTCTAAAACTTTATATAAAGTATAAAAATATAGTGGTTGTGTTTTGTATTTTTTGACATTTTATTTTTGCCTTCAATTATTTAGGCAATGTCCGTGCCAAGTTTAAAACAACCCCAAGTTTTGCCCTACTTGTATTTAGAAATCAGTCATGTAGTAATATTGTGTTCCAAGTAACTTTTAATTTCATGAAACTTTTCATTTTCCATTTACAATTTAAATTGAATTATTGTGTTACTAATGCATGTCAGAACCAAACACCATTTCCAAGAAGGTTTTTCGTAACAGGAAATCGCTGTGAGCTGACTTTTTTAGGAAAGGGAACTACATGTTGTTTTATCACTAAGTTTTGCTCATTTCCTTTTGCTGTTTTTTTTTTCTATCAACGGAAATACCAGATTTGGTCCCAACTGCTTTTCAAACATGAACTGTTTTCGAATATTGTTATTGTAAATATTGTAACATCTTTAGCTCTTTAAAA
Organism: Leiobunum rupestre; assembly: GCF_980474605.1. Taxonomy (NCBI): domain Eukaryota; kingdom Metazoa; phylum Arthropoda; class Arachnida; order Opiliones; family Sclerosomatidae; genus Leiobunum; species Leiobunum rupestre. The sequence goes on from NC_143391.1 coordinate 24,489,864, forward strand.
AATATTAAAATGATCGCGTTAACCAATTTTTGTAGTATTTGTTTATTTATATTAACGTTTATTGGCTCCTTAAATTGTCAAAGTAAGTGCGCAAGATTTGAGAATTGCTATGATAAAGTAGGCTAATTTTTCTATCCACATAGGCAGCCCCAAATCATCGAAAATTGTCAGCAATAACTGCATTTCTAAAGAAACCTGTGGGCAATGCATTGAGTTAGCTGAAAATTGTGCATGGTGCTCTGAGGATGTAAGATTAACTTATATTGTTAATTTAATTTATAATCATACTATTAATTCGTCTCTACCAAATGAAAAATGCTGTTAATTTGAGCTTTATACTAGAAATACACAGGAATCCTGATAGATACTTAGAATCAGTGACAAACTCGGAATTTAATTGCTTGTAATAAATATATAATACCAGAAGTTAATAATTACTCTCAAAGTGTGTCATTTAGCCGAAGTGAATAAAATATAAATTCTGGGCCCCAAAGAGAACCGTAATACTGGAGATAATGATACTTTTTCGGAGAGAAACCCCAGGAGAAGTATACCTCATTTGTTCAATCCCGGGCCCCTAGGCTGCACGGACACCGGTAATTTGTACCGGCTTCCTCTCTCTCTTGTCAGGCCTGATTACTTATAATAGAGAGTTTCAGCAAACCTATTTCTAGGAGCTTACGCGAACCATGGACTAATTAATGTATACACAGGGACGGTCCGCACAACGCCACTCTCTCATAAAATCGGCGACTAAGTCTTGTTAATGCTGTTCTCTCTTTTCCTCCCCCCTTAAGCAAAGTAGCCGAGTCAAAAAGTCATCAAACGGAAAAACGATGCTGCCCTCTATCTGCAAGTCTTGGAGTCTATCGATGTTGGCGTCTGCTTATGATTTGAAAAACAAACGGTTTTTTTCGTTCATTTGAATAAGGTGTATGATTTAAGAGCTTTAATTTATTTAAGTAGTTTTACAAATTAATTATGAGGAAAAAGCTGTGTTTACCCTTCGTGTAAAAGTGATTCGAAGTATTGTCATAAAGAACACACGAAAGATTTCTTTATACCTTTCCTGTTCATCTTTTTCTAAGCCTTGTCCAAAAAAATCTTTGATTTACCATTATCGGAATCACTTAAATCCACTTTTTAAATTTTCTTTTGGTCTGGAGAAATTGAGAATAACGTCTCGAATGTATGGGCCGAAAAATTAATATCAATCAATTTAATTGTTAATATAAATGAATTCATTTACCAAACGCACGTGGAGCTTACAACATCGCCGGCAAGGCGACTGCTTTTTTTTGTACCCTTAAACCTTTCCTCCCGTTTCCATCCCCCTTGACTCAGTTTGTCGTTAGTTCGCACAATCGCCGCTCGAGGGCACATTTAGCAATCGCTAGCCGCTAAATTTCCTATGCGGACCGTCCCTGTGTATACATTAATTAGTCCATGCGCGAACCGTCTGCAACGTTCAAGAGATTGGTAGACGTTCGCGTAAACGCCTAAAAATGGGTTTTGCAGAAACTCTCTAGTATGCGTGGATCGAGTGATATCGTGAATGTATTCATTTCTACTATATCATTACACTTTCTACCATCTCCGTTTAACTTAAGCAAATCAGGTGACAAGCGTTTACGGATGCACAAAACGTTTCCGAAGTTACGAATTTTAAACGCCAAACAAATAATTTGCTAATTTTAGAAAAATAAATATGCTAAAAAATCAGTTGATAATAAAGATATTTTCTGTTAATATTTTTCACGTATTTTTGTTCAATATAAAAGATACGAAATAAATTTCGAGCTAAGCTTTTTTTTAATTATAGCCATTAGTATGTATTATCAAAAGTAAATAGGGGGAGAAAGTCTGGCCCTTGGGTCCAACCGCACGACGTCTTATTTGAGGGGTAAAATTTTTGGGTTTCGGAAATGACTTCCCCCTCGCCTCTTTACAGGGACACAAAGGTATCGGTTGTACTCCGCCACGATGAAACATAGTTCTCTATAAAATACGTGAATAATAAACTTTTGCTTTCGATAATTTGGTTAATTTAGTTCCTAAATAAAGTAGATATATGATAGAAATTAAAATGCGACATTTTAAAAATAATAACACGACTTTTGAAAAGAAATGAACCGTAACTAGAATAACGGTCATTTAAATCGTGGAGAGCGTGGCGCCATCTAAGAGCAGAGATCGGGACTAATTGGTAAATCTACGATGTTAAGGCCTAACAATTTGCAAGTTTAACTGAAATAATAGCTATAGCTACGAGCTTTTTTTGTTTATTTTACAATTGATATAGTAATTATTAATTCAAATCAACCGTTATTGAAGGAAATAATGGTCAGCATTTGACAGAGAGACTATTTGAAATCGCGAGGCGGTGACATGGTTGCCAGGGAATAAAATTCAAAATTTTCATCTTGACCGCGGACCAGAATACCACAAATATATATATGCAAATGTAACGACGTTTTTATTTTTCATAATACATACTAACAACGCATATGGTAACTGTACCATATCACTTACGCCTTAATAATATCCATGTTGCAAGTTACAAAACGTTGATACCAAAAAACGTAAATTAATTAAATGATCCATGGTCAAAATATTTTTTTGAGTGGCGGCTAGTAACCAACGTCATAATAACGAAGCCCACCCACAATAGAGTAATTTAACTTCGTGGCTTTAGCTATGGCCGCCATTTTGCGTGGGTTTTTTCTCTATGCGAAAAAGCATGGATGACGTCGTGTGACGTGAGACTGAAATCACTGAATAGGCGCTTAAATAAAACATCTTCAATGATATGGCCAAGAAGTAATATTTCCGAGAGTCAGGACCTGCAAGTTACTGTTTATATAGTGCTTGTTGAAATAATGGAAACTTTTCACCTGTAAACAGAACGCCGTGTTTTTGCCAAGCCTTAATATGTCAAAAAATCTACCTGGTTAAAAGGGAAAACTTGTTGCATATCGTACAGGTTTCGGAGATATCTAATGAACAGTTTGCAGGGCCGCTTATAACGCCGGTAACCTATACCATACGACATGGCTCGCCACTGTATGCGAAGGGGTAATGGTTACAGCTTGTTAAGTTTCACAAAAAAACTGGCACCGAATAATTTGGCGACGCTATATACTGTTATGGGCAATATAGTCGAACGGGACCTATATGTACCCAATACAGCTACTCCATTTGCTTGGCCCTTAGAAAGACATTGGAAAGACCGACCATCAAATATTAATTATAAGGTTTTACATATATAGGATGACACTTTGAAGAGTAAGGGAATTACCAAACGCTGTGACAACTTTGCAAATTTAGCCAAATGTCACAAAGATCATCTTATTCATCCTTCGAATGACATGGAAATGATAAAGGTATATGTTTTAATTTTTTGCAAAGATAAGAGTATAATATATTTTCGTATTTAGGACGAAAACCTCAGCAATAAAGCGGTCGGAGGCGAACCCATTCAGCTTAAACCTCAACACGTTCGTTTGACACTTAGACCAAGTATGATATAATATTTTATGAAAAAAAAGAAATCAGTGGACGATCTGATCTCACGAAAACACTCCCGGTAGATTCTCCTTATATTTTGGATGTGCAGTTTCGCCAAGCCGAAGATTACCCATTAGATTTGTACTATCTTATGGATTTATCATTTTCGATGAGGGACGACAAGGAAATCCTGAGTAGCTTGGGGAAGGTTTTGGCCCAAACCATGATGAACTTAACGTCCGAATTCAAATTGGGTTTCGGGTCCTTCGTGGATAAAAAAGTTATGCCTTTCGTTAGCATGGTTCCGGAAAAGTAAGTTAAAAATGACTTGCCGTTTATATCTTTATCCAAATGAGAAAATTGAGAATACTTTCTTCAAGGCTGAATCATCCTTGCGATAATGACAAACAGTGCGCCCCTCCGTACGGATTCCGTAATGAAATGCCTTTGAATTCAAATACGGACTTATTTTCGGTGAAAGTCAACGATGCTCCCATTTCGGGCAATTTGGATACACCAGAAGGTGGATTCGACGCTATAATGCAAGCTTTGGTGTGCCACGTAAGTTTGGAGAGAGGTTTATAGTACCGGTACGAGCGCTACAAGCGAAAATTTCAATACCCGAATATATTTTCAGAAAGAAATCGGTTGGCGAGAAAAAGCCAGGAAAATTATAGTGTTTTCGACAGACGCTGGTTTTCATCAAGCTGGAGACGGTTTAGTAAGTTACTAGCGTTATCTTTCCTTCCTATAAAACGATCCGACGTTATTATTTTCACACGTTTCCCTCTTTAGCTAGGTGGAATCGTTAAACCTAACGACGAGCAATGCCATATCGACGCGAGTGGAACCTATACAGAGAGTATTAATCAAGATTACCCATCTATCAGTCAACTTAATCGAAAGATCCGCGAGAACCAAATCAATGTCATTTTTGCCGTGACTAAAGTAAATATTCCTCTTTACGAGCAGCTGACAAAATTGCTGGAGGGTTCTAGCTTTGGAGAACTCGATGATAAATCTAGTAACGTAGTTAATTTTGTCCGAGATCAATACAATGTAAGTATCATTCGTGGTTTTTAAAAGAAATGGCGGATATCGCTTTTGCAATTGATCTACAATTTTGATTTTATAGAAAATAACATCCGCCATAAAATTGAAGCACAACGCACCCGACGACGTCATCATCAGATATTTTACAACCTGTTTGGAGTAATTATTTATTTCTAATTGTCACCTACCCTTGTTAAGCGTATCACCGTAGTTAAACCGTGCACATTTAGCGGAAAACTCGTGGAGAACAACACCTGTGACGGCCTTCAAGTTGGGAAAACAGTGTCGTTCCAAGTAGAAATATCAGTTATGTCTTGTCCGAAAGACAGGAAAGATTGGCAAAAAACTATTAAAATCTACCCCGTCGGTCTCAATGAAAATATCATTGTGGATATAGAACTTATTTGCGAATGTGACTGCGAAATGTACAAAGAAGAAGTATGTATCGAGCGTCTCCGATAGTCTTGGCGGGAAAATGTCCTTTTCACACCAAATTTGTGGTTTTTGAAGGAGCGCAATAGCCCAAGATGTTCCGCTGGTAACGGCACGTATGAATGTGGTATTTGTTCCTGTAACGACAAGAGATACGGCCGTCTTTGCGAATGCGACTTAACGGAAAGTCAATCGCCTCAAAACGAAAGCTCTTGCATAAAGTATGAATAAATTAACATAAAATTAAAGAATACAGGATTATTGTACTTCTATATCCCTCTTTCAGACCGGGTAGCTCGAATGTTATGTGTTCCGGACGCGGTAATTGTAGATGCGGAGTTTGCGAGTGCGAACCCAGAATCGTAATTATTCTTGAAATATTTTAAAATTATTATAGTTGGTTATCAATAGGGCAAAAACTCCTCAACGGAGGCCGTCGACGCAAAACATTTCGTCGTGCCCTCTTGAAACCAGCTCTTACAGAAGACGAAATCATTAATTTAGAAAAACAATTTTCTAGAAAGCAGACGAACAAATAAGCGGAGAGTTTTGCGAATGTGACAATTTCTCGTGTGAAAAATCCGACGAAAAATTATGCGGAGGTTAGAATTAATATTGAAACACTATAACCATGAATCTATTTAAATTTAATTTAATTAAATATATTCATGCTATAACCTATCGGCCTTTGTAGTAGTAATTCGCTTCTTACCCAGGGTCCGAACGTGGAAAATGTGAGTGTGGTACGTGTTCTTGCAATCCTGGCTGGTCGGGGCCTTCTTGCTCCTGTCGTAGTGGCAATAGCACTTGCATTGGACCAGATAAGGTATATTTTAAATCCCTGATACGGGAAATTTACTGGGGTACTTGGTTACTTGCCAATTTTAATTCCCGTAATTATGGCGCAGAAAGTATGTAGCGACCATGGTATCTGCAAGTGTGGCCGATGTAAGTGCCAAGATTCGGATGGTCAAAGACGTAGCGGACTATATTGCGAAGAGTGTAACGTAAGTGGTATTAGGATTAACGGATTTTTCCGTACAATTTTAATATCAGTACGCATCCTCAGACGTGCCCGAAACAGTGCGACTTTTACAAAGATTGCGTTCAATGCCTCATGTTTCAAACTGGTAAATATAAGGACCAAGAGGAATGTGAAAAGCGTTGCCAAAACGTCGATAGCTTTTTAGTCAGAAAAGATACGGTGGAAGGTAATAGTAAGTTTAATTGAAAAAAAGAGTTGAAACATGACGAAATATATTACTATTGCGTGCAGTGATAAACGCCCAAAATCAAAAGCTGTGTCTGCACAAAGACGAAAGCGACGGATGTTTGTTCTTTTTCAAATACTCCGAAGAAGAAGGACAAAACCCTTATATCGTTGCTCAAATTACTAAAGGTAATAATAATATTAATACCATAAATCTATAATTGTGTTCTATAGGTTTGTCAGTCAGTTACGAAAAATTGACGTCATACCCAGAAAGATAAGCACATCTATCGAAAAAAAGCCAATCTAAGAATACATTACCTACGGTACGGCACGGCTCTCCGCCGTTGACGACGAGGTGATAGTCCGCCATAAATGCGTGCTCATTTTACAAATAACTTTCACTTACGTAAACATATTATATACTTATGGTAATACTAATAGCCTATTAACGTACACGAAATAGATTTTTTTTTAAATTAGCTACTAATGGAGACTGTAGCGTAATTATATCAATTAGGATAATTATAATTCTCCGAAGAAGAGAGGGTTTTTATAGTGACAAATTGGGACGGGTTTCTGGAAACCTATAATTAAGAGGAAGATTATATCTATATTGATTAATTGCTCTATTAGCTGCTAGAAACGGAAACAAAAATTTCTACAGTAGCCTATAGTGTTTTATAATAATTTACGGTAGATGGAAAAAAAATTCAAAGAGGGGAATTCTTAATTAAGACGTCGAAGTTGATCGTTTACGGGGAAAGATAAATAGACGAGACAGCTTTTTAGGGCGCCGCGTCCTAATGGGGATTACTTTGATATTTTCAGCGTCGAATAAAGAATGCATCGGTCTTTACATTTTGACAAAAAGCTATTAGGGCCGCTACCATAATAACACGAGAGTTTACGATCGATTTGATGGTTCGCATCATGTATAGTAAATGAATTCAACCATTCGCAGATTGTCCGAAGGGTGCCAATGTGTTGGCCATCGTTCTTGGCGTGACCGGCGGAATAGTTCTCATTGGTGCCATTTTGCTTCTCATCTGGAAAATTTTCACCACGATTCACGATAAGAAGGAATGGGCCGAGTTCGAACGAGAGAGGAAGAAGGCTTTGTGGAATGAGGTATTTAATCTTCCTCTTAAAACAATAATCGTCACAACCCTTGGTTCTTTGCTAGATACATTGTTATCCAATGTGTCCATTAATCAAATTTTAATGCGTACGTATTTTTAGGATGAAAATCCTCTTTACAAACCATCGACTTCGGAATTCAAAAACCCAACTTTTGATCACACTTAAAATCTCAAGTTTTTATTTCGTTCGCGAGTTATATCATGAATCTATTTAACCCAGGAATATTCAGCTCTATCATTAGCCACGGTATACTCCAAGAGAAAGTGGGGCGGTGCCTATTTTCGCGCCACACGAGTGATTTACTTTTTTACCCAATAAGAACGAATTCGGAAATGATGTCATTTTAGCACAAGATAGTTTACGAAATCCATAATTACGAGAGCCATATTATTATTAAATAATAAATTATCTGTTATAATTTTATTATAATAATAACTATTCTAATAATAATATTAAATAAATACATGAATATATTTAATTAAATAGATTAATAATAAATACCGCAAAAAGGAAACAAGCATTACGCGCCATTTTAGGAACTAACGCTTCGATTGCTTACAAATAACCGCTGAGTTCTATTTCGACTACGTCACTATAAATTGGCTCCGCCCCACGCGTCACCGGAGGTGACCTAGGATATTCCAGTTGAATATTCATGGGTGAAATCATTAACGAATTATATAATTATAATTCGTCCATGGTTTAATAGGCTCATGGTTATATGTAAGAACCAGAATGTAGTCGGGTTACGTGGGAAGCACCCAGTTCGCTTCGTGATTCTAGGAAGAAAAACCACGCCCCTCCGCCTTTCCTTGTATATCCCCCCCCCCCCTTTCTGCTGTTAAGGGAGGGAGAGACTCCGGTACGAACGCAATCTCTCTCACATTGTCAGTCCGTGTAGGCGGAGAATATCTTCCGGGGATCATGAAACCGTGTCTATATTCTCCACTTTATATTCTCTCTTAACCCGAATATATTCTTGGTAAGAGTATAATGACTTTGATATTTCTTCGATTTAACGCCACTAGTCATCGTTATTGCGCGAATTTTCTTTTCCCGCTTTTGTGCCAAAACTCGGACATGAAACTTGCATTATCATGAATAATTTATTGAGTTTTTAGTTCGGAAATACAATTGTACGCTAAAATAAATAATGTGCTGATTTGGATGATTGTATAGTAATACAAGGACGTTGTCGGCTGCCGAGTCGTCTTCGTAAACGCTACGGAATGTCCTATTTTTATTTTAAATTAAACACGCAAATTAATAGCCTAACGAAATATCTCGCTAAAATCACTAGGCTGTTTTAAAGTTGGTATTCAGAAATATGACTCGAACCGACTCAACCGACCACCAAGAGACCTAATAATGGAAAAAACAATAAAGCATACCTCTTTAGAAATTTCTAACATATATTTTAATCTTTAGAAAAGGCGATACAAAACAGCTTCTTTAATTTTGGTAAATTTACTTAGAAATGCGTATAATTGTATAAAAAGGGGTGGTAAGAAAAATAAATTCAATTTACGGATCATCATCTCTTCCTCTTGGCAAGTCCTTGCTCGTTCTGGCGACTCCCACTATACTCGCGAGAATGTGGAAAATGGATGAAATAATTCCAAGTGCACCCCCGGTTAAAATACAATTGACGTCTGTGTTGTAATACGCGTCGCCGTAGAGTGCGAGGGTCGCTACGCTGCTTGAGAACAGGAACACCGTAATCACCAATTGATAGATACCGAAGAACAAGCTCTTGGTCACTTCCATGGACTGTTCGTCTCCTCCAGCCGTCAAGACTAACGTCAATCCGAAGAAAATGGACGAGCAAGCCGTGATTAACAGGACAGCGACACTGCTGGCTCCTCTAAAGATCCATGATCCGCGATAGACGTACCCGAGAGGTACCGTTACGGGCTGATTTAAGGGCCCGAATCTCACCGTACGTTCGCCGACTAAACTGGAAGCGTAAGCCGTGGTCCCCATTACTATGATATCCAAAAGCAAGGCTATGGTTGCGAAGCCTAAGGCTGCTCTTGCCGCTGCCGAATTACTAGCCATGCTGTTTGACCGTTTTGCGTTGATAGCGGTTTGGCGGACAACTAGAAACTGATTTTTGTGGTTTTCCGACAACACGGGTCAGAGGAACATCGTGATACGTCATTTTTATATAGGGCGGGGAAATGCTTTTATTAGGCTTTTATAGAAACAGGAAACCTTCGCTCTCTCTACAGCGATTTTTTTTAAGCCAAATACAAGTAGATGCGTGTTACGCTTAATACCATGAAATTATTCATGTATATATTTAATATGTCTAATTCTCCATTTGCCATCGGAGAAACGAATGGGGCTTAATTAAAGGAACACACCGGCGTTTGAATTTGACTCATTTTCCGCGCGAGTTCCGACAGAAGGGCTGTCAAAATGAGGTAAGGAAGTGAAGGAGCTAATCGATTTTTAAACGCCGGTTTGACCCTTTGAAATACGTCAAATTCATCGGTGGGCCGTCGCCACAGAAAAAAAGGCGATTCTCACTAGGAAAATAAACTTACCAGTAAATTAATTTAAAATGTTCTTCGTGAGACTGGTGTAGTTACATATAAATTAACGTTCTGAGATGGTTAAAAATAATGAGGTAAGTTTATTCTAGCCAGGGCCTAATTTCGTGTCGGCGCTCAGTTTTAAGATACCATGGTGCCAGTGCCGATGTGTATTAAAGGGCAACGCAAGTGAACTGGCATTTGTGTGAATATGTATGCAAAGTTACGAAATTTACGGTAAACTCTGCGTGGTCTCGCCAGTACTGAGGGTGGCTGTAGGGGGTTAAAAAGCACATTACTTTTTCATTATTTTGCCACAGAGCTTGCGTTGCCCTTTAAGTGAGTAAGCTTAAACTTATACCAGCTGGTTTGCTAAAGATGGACCGTCAAGTAAAATTTGGCATGATGGTATAGGAGGCAGGGGAGCTTTTACTAAATCTCAGAATTGGTGAAGTGTGATCGTTGGGCAGAGTCAGGACGGCCTATACTAAAGCTTAGACTATATACGTATTGCTATCAGCTTCAGTTCCGAGCTTGAATCCACATGTGTGCACCCACATCCGCGAAGGCACGTTAATTATTTTGGCACACTCGGCTTGAGCCGTAACATCGAGACAGAGATCCTCTAACCAGAAGACTAATAATTATTTCATTGGTAGTCTTGACAACAAGCATTTTTTGCATTGGTATTCTTGACAACAAGTATTTTTGCATTGGTAGTCTTGGCAACAAGTATTAATTCCATTGGTAGTCTTGATAAGAAGTATGTATTTCATTTTAGTCTGGGCAACAAGTATTTATGCCATATTGGTAGTCTTTTGGAAACGAAAAACAGACCTCTGCTTAGAGCACCTCTAGCTCGGTCACGCCAAAGATAATACAAACCTCGTGCCCTAGATTCGAAATCACTGCCTTGTGCGTACTCAAAAGCGTTTATCCACTGTCTGGCCGAACTCCGAACAATTTACCATAGTTACCATGGTAAACGACTATAGATATAGCGTACTGCAGCAACCAATAGAGGCCGATTTATTGGAGGTCGTGTTATTTAAAAGTTCTAAATGGACCACAAAATTTCAAAAATCGTTCTAGTTTGTTATCCGATTTCTATGCCGAAACGTCCAAGTTTGAATAGATGTTTCTATAAATTAACGTGGCCTTCTTGTTTTAACTTAGCTACTACGTCACTGCTTTAACTTCGGTAATATTAAGAGCGCGCGCTTAAATCGCGAGAAACCTCGGATTTTCACGTGCGCGTGCAAACCGCGCGTGTCAAAACTTTTCTAATAGGCTACGTTCAGCGGGATACAGCGGACTCAGCGCTGAGGTCAGCGCTGAGCGTTGAGCTTACTGTACGCTTTTTTTAACTTCCGGTTTCTACGTCATGTTGCTCAACGAAGTCAGCGGTCACAAAAATCTAAAAGTTGTTGTACGATTTATAGTTCGCTGACTTAACGAAGAAAATATCGTCTGCTACCCCTCCTTTAACTTTGTCGAATGACGTCACGATACCAATGAGCAACGGAAAAACCATCTCTCTCAGCCGATGTTTCCGCTGAGTGTCCGATGATCAACGTGACGTCAAAACCGGAAGTCAAAAAACCGCTGACCGTTGAGCTCAGCGCTGAGCTTTTTTAGAGTCGTTGAACGCAGCCAAAGCCAGGACATCGTGACGTGGGAGCAACATAAAAACAAGTTCGGCAAGCGTAGATGAATTTATAGAAAGGCCAATTTCACCGTAAAGTTACTTGTCTTTTAAGATTATAGGGGGCGCTGAGATTGTCTTGATTATTTTGCGTTCTTTTCGAGATTGAGTGTTTCTGGGATTTTTTAATTTTTCTTAAATTAACATAAATGATAAATGATGTTAAACACATCGGCACCCGGAACTAAAGATCGCGAAGTTCTTTATCGATTAATTATAAGGTTATTGCAATCTTGTTTTAAAATAAGCGTATTTATTCTGTTTAAATTTAAGCCTTGGTTTCTTTTTATTAAACTAAATCATTTTGTACAAAGTAAACATTTAACGTAGCAAGAACTAAGCTTTTTTTAACGAAAGACGCGGTACTTTGGCTATATAAGCTGAAGTGCTGCGTTTTACCTTAAATTTAGATAAGTTTTTTATATCCTTTTTAGTGAACTCTTCTATGATGGATACCAAACAATTGCTGTATCACTTTCTAACTTAGTAAGAGCTCATCCACCATGCCCCCCTTCGGATCGTCTTCTACATGTTGTGACAAAAGGGATTCGCCTAGAAAAGGGTGTGTTCATTGAGTCATTGTCACGTTGTAAATATTTGTGATTGTGTTACTTTCCTTGTAATATAGAGGAACAAGCCGAGGAACATATAAGATCAGAAAATCAGGCTTTAGGTGCTGGCATAGATCTTGAATATGAAACTGAAGGTGATGAAGTTGTAACCTTATTGTAAAAAGTTAGAGATTTTGACTTAGAGTTCACTTAAACACTGCAATATTACAGCACCATCATTGGCTGCTGAACCGGCTAGCTATGAAACGTGTTATGTCACGTCACATAAAGCACCCTGTAGAGCAGGAGCATTTAGTTTTGATGGTAATGTTTACTGTTAAGAAATTTAATTTGTAGTAGGTTTAATTTACAAAGACTTGATTATATTCAGGTCAGCTAGTTGCAACTGGCTCTGCAGATGCTTCAATTAAGGTAAAATATTTTGAAACTTGATGAAACGAAAATTTTTTGTACTTTCATTATTCCACTAGATATTAGATGTAGATCGAATGTTGGCAAAGAGTGCCATGCCAGCTGATGTTTTGAATCAAGAATCTACTCAGCAAACGATGGAGACCCACCCTGTTATTAGAACTCTTTACGACCATCTGGAGGAAGTTACCTGTTTGGAATTTCATCCTCACGAACAAGTGCTCATATCTGGCAGTAGAGATCTAACAGTCAAATTCTTTGACTTTTCAAAACCATCTGTGAAAAGAGCCTTTAAAACAATCCAAGTAGGGTTTCTTGCCATTGAAAGAAGTTTAATATTTAATTTATACTGTAATGATGTAACTGTTTTACAGGAAGCTGAAGTAGTTCGTTGTATGTCAATTCATCCGTCGGGAGATTACTTGCTGGTTGGAACGCAGCAGTCTACCTGTAATTTTTCATTTTTAACGCTGCTTTACATTTTCATTGTATGTAATAATTTTTTATTTTGCAGTGAGATTGTACGATGTACATACAACTCAGTGCTTTGTATCTAGCTGTGCTGAAGATCAGCACAAAGCGCCAATATCTAGCGTAAATAAATATTTTATCCAAATTATCAATTTTTGCTTCTTGATGACTTCTTTTTTCTGAGCAGGTAAAGTACAGTCCGAGTGCCAATCTCTATGTAACTGGTTCAAAGGATGGAGATATAAAATTATGGGATGGTGTTAGTAACAAGTGTATTAATACTTTCCCGCAAGCCCACGAAGGAAACGAAATTTGTTCCGTTATGTTTTCCAGAAATTCCAAAGTAACGTAAACTGAGGAAAATATCTTATTCTTATCATGTGTAATACTACCTCTTACTTTCAGTATGTGCTGAGTAGTGGAAAAGATTCATTGGTTAAGCTCTGGGAATTGTCTATGTCAAGATGTCTTATTGCTTACACTGGAGCAGGGGCTACTGGGAAACAATTGCATAGAGCGCAAGCTGTTTTTAATCACACTGAAGATTTTGTATTATTCCCAGATGAAAAAACTACTAGCTTGTGTAGCTGGGATGCTCGTAATGCGGAACGCCAGCGCCTTCTTTCATTAGGTTAACAATTTTCATCGACTACCTCTTTATGACTTGCTTCAATGAATATTATCTTCTAGGGCATAACAATGTTGTTCGATTTATAAGTCATTCTCCAACTGGACCTGCTTTCTTGACTTGCAGTGATGATTTCAGGGCCAGATTTTGGTATAGAAGAGCCGAGTCATATGACTAAACAAAAAGGCCAACATGAGGAAAGTAACCTCTATTCTCATTTGTATGCGCAAAAATTTTTTAAATACATTTTTTTTTACAAAAAAAAACTTTTATTTCAACCCCCTTAAACAATTTGCTCCAGAAGATTGGATTAACATTATCATACATGGAAAAATGATGCATTTACAACTTTAAAAAAATAATTTACACCCCCCTCATAATTTATTTACCCTAAAGTAGGTTAGTTTCCCAATGCATTTCTTGATTGTTAAAGATCTTGAACATTGGGCTACTAGGTTATCTTAAATAGGAAACCAGAATAAAAAATATAGGCACTTTGAAAATACTTTTGGAAGTTTTTAAAGATCAAGGATGAAATTAAGATCGTATGATTTTGGCGTTAAGAACAAGATTGTATTTTGTATATAGAAGCTCGCTCAGTTGAAATATCAGGCCCTAGGTTTAGACGTTGGCGTTATATTTTTAACTTCAAATAGTTTTCGCACAAAGAAGACTTGTAAAGTGGATGATATAATGATAACAATGCATTGTATAAGAGACCAATACTGAACGTATTTGTTGTTAGCTTCAACCAAATACCAATCCCTGGAAACTTGCCGCCGCGATTGATCTTGATATTTAAGCATCTCTCCAATCCTCTCGTCAACTTTCTTTAGTGTTCCCTATAAAGTGATCAAAGTTTTAATAATAGTTAACAAGGCTATAAAATCGCAATTGGTGAAACTTACGGTGAAGTTATCTACTGTAACATCTAAATTTTCCACCTCTTTTACGTAACTTTCCCATTCATTGCGTTTGAAAGAATTGACATATAAGCTAACTAGTTTGGCGGCAAACCTTGATAATGAATTGTCAATACACAATTCATAATACCCTAAGGTCGTAGACATTTTGTTTGTAAGACATTTATATTTATGAATTGAAATATCTTACGAACCTCCAGGATTTGCTGCCTCCTCTTCATATTGGGCTGTAGGTTGCCACTGATATGGCAGAACATGTTGCCCAGATGGGTGCCTCACTGCAAAACCAGCCATTCCATCCCCTCCACGCATTACCTTAATTATAAATTTATATCAATTACTAATACAAGGCCAGCTACACCACAGTTCTAGTAACAGCTGTTGGAAATGGCCAAGGCTTACTTACTTGATAGGCGATGTAAAGCGAGCTTCCTGGGGCTATGTATTGATAAAAACATTCTTCTTTACCGGCATCAATGTGGATTTTAAATTCAAAGGCTATTCCTAAATTATTTTCAAATACATAAGACTCGGAAGACGTGAAATCGCACAATAAAATTAAGAAGAAAGACAGTAAAAAGAGGGAAATGCAACCCCGAGCAGTCGCCGCCATTGCGGGTTCTATAGGGTTCATTCAAATGCCACGAGTAAAAACGTGGCAAGTATTTATATGGACTGATCAAGACTGATAAGCTGGGAATGGGCAGATGATTGTTTAAATGAGAGGCAAACAAACTTGAAAAAAAAATTATCAGATCAACTTTTGGAGAATTTTATTTTGAAAAATAAAAAAACTTATAATTTATTAAGGAAACTTTTTATTTCTTTCAACTTGGAGGATTCTTCATTTTCATCTTTTGCACTGCACTCTGCAAATTCCACAGACATATTCAAATCGGAAAATGCAAAATCTTTTGAACGACGACCCAAGAAAACTGTGTTAGTGCTGGCATCATGTGTAGAATCCAAGGCAGCGCTTCGAGTCAAGCGTAATGTATTTCTAAAAGTACATAGCATTATTAGTTAATATGTCTCAAAAGGAAAAAGTGAGTAAATAGCATTTTACATTTCTTTTTCAAGTTGGGATTGGATAACTTTAGCAGATTTTGCCATTGTTTCATCTAAAACAAGTTATAGTTAGATCAATAAATTTTTGTTAAGCATATTCAATATATACCTTGCTTATTGCAAACAATTAAAACTGGTGGGCTTGTTTTGGTTAGCGTTTTGTCACTTAGGATTACGTAGAGTAATCTGAAAACCAATTGTATGTGAGATTTTATTATTATCTATACTTATGTAAGTACTTACTCCGCAACATCTCTTAATTCTCGAGAAAAAGTGAGACTGTCAATAACAAAAACTACTGCCCTAAAGTAAATATAATTTTAACATTTGGCTCAAACTTCCAAGCTAAACATTTTACCTAGTCATATTTTTATACTCTTCCAAATACTTGGGTCTTAATCTGTCATTTCCAGGTATATCAACCAATCGCATCACCTATTTTTAAATTGAAAATGAAGCAATACTCTCAAAACCTTTGCTTAGTGTTTCTTACTTTGTTCTTTCCAACTACAATAGCTTCGGAGTTTTCTTTCATTGAGCTGTAAGATTGCGGCCTTTTTGATGAGATTAACTATAAAATTATTTGCAATATTATTTAAATATTGCTTTCATATCTTGAAAATAATCTAACACACCCTGACAAACAGTAAAGTTTTTCCGGCTTCTGAAAGACCCACAAGTAAAATACATTTCCTTAGAGTTTTGTTTCGACGTAAGCACCAAAATAATACTATAAAAACACATTGGAAAATCAGTATATTTTAATTTTGGTTAGTAGAAGACATGCAAAAAGCCAAAGGCATTACCTAATGTTATAAATACTACAAAAATTGCGATTATTATGCTGATCGTTACTGCATCAATTTTTCCATTGAGGTAGTCTTGAGTAAACGTTTTACTTAACGTGGGTTTAATTTTTTGCTGTTTATCCATTTAAATGAATAATTGGAGAACAGACGTACCATATGTCAAAACGCCAACACGCCGTGGTCTTTGAGTTGTCGTCTGCTTATAAGTGCCAAGTGGGGGGAAGGGGGAGGCGAGGTTAAAGTTCAGAATATTCGGTTATTAAAAAAAATTACTATGACTTTTCAACCCAGATTAAAGAATGTTTTAAGATTTCATAATTTTGCAGTATTAGCCAGGTAATATTTATTATTTCATTTTAAAACTAGATCACCTGTTTTTCTTAAGCTTAAAAATTTCCCTCGGACTCTGTTCCTAGAATGATGCTTTTATACAGATTACCCATATCTTAAGCCTTTGTTAATGAAACAGACAATTTAAGAAAAAGAGCATTTGTCGATGACCCATGTGTATTTCAGATCAAAGAGAGTCACTGGGCAATATAAATCATATTGCTCAACAGAAAACGGTAAAAATACCAGTGACGCCGAAAAAGTAACTGAAAGTACAGAAGATAAAAATAAGCAAAATGAAGCTTCTAAAAAGCTGACAGCTTTGCTATTGAACATTAAAGTATTTGGAAATACTCTACTACTTCTTTGGAATATTAATTTAGAATATTTCTTTATAATATTTTTAGGTAGAAGAATCATTTTTGAAAGAAAACAAATCATCTATAAAATTGGCTAAACCAGGAGGTGCAAAAACACTTAAAGCACAAACTTACAAAAAACAAATTGAGAAGCTACCACAAAATATTCGAAATGTCCAAGAGTAAGAACTAGCCAGTTATCATTTCTTTTATGAAGATAAATTTTATATTTAATTTTAGATCAAAATTTATGGAAGAGCAACTGAAAGCTGCAGTTAGTGAAGTAGCTGAGAGTTTGGGGGGTGATCATAAGAAGACGGAGTCAGAACTTCTTCAAAGACTGAAAAGCGACTTGATTATTACCAAAGATGGTGATAAGGAATCAGCAAATTTCAGGTATCTATTTTATGATTATTAAATTATCATAATAAACTATTTGATTATATTTATCCAATGGTAGTGACATATTTGTTGGTATGAAAATAGACCGTGAAAAAATGGCTATTCAAACCAAAGAGTACAGCACAACATATGATCCAACGTTTAAAGATATAAGCCATTTTAGCAAATCCTACCAACCCAGGGAGCAACAGAAACAAGACCAAACGTTTCGTACACCTCTCAAGGAAATTTAGTAAGTTATTCATGCGATTAATTATTTTAAAAGGAAAATTTTAATATTTGTTTATTTTAAAGTCAAGAAATTGATTTATATGGAAGCAAACCACTTGGCTTCTTTAAGAGTGGTACTACTGATGAGGAAGAACCAAAAACCTTGTGGAAAAGACTTGAGGAAGAAGAATTGCAATTACTAGTCACGCATCCACCTATCAATGCTTTTGAAGAAATGATCCGTTGGACTGAAGAAGGAAAACTTTGGCAGTTTCCTATTAACAATGAATTTGGTAAATATTAAAGTGTTTACTCTCTTATTTAATAATTTCTTAATTTTTATTTCCATAAATGGATTCTTTTCTTTAATAAAAAGGTTTGGATGAGGAAGCCAAAGTTGGATTTGAAGAGCATGTGTTTTTGGAACCTTTGCTAGAAGGATTCCCAACTAAAGGCCACATAAGGCATTTTATGGAGTTGGTGATAGTTGGACTATCCAAGAACCCTTACATTTCCGTTGAACGAAAAAAAGAAAATATTGAATGGTTTCGAGGATATTTCAAAGAAAAGGAGAGCATTCTTAAAGAAATAGCAACAATTGATGAAGCGGAAAGGTCCCCACCTTTAGAAACTAGTACATCTAGTTAGTTAGTTAATTTTTGAATTGACATAAATAAATTGATTCTTTAAAATTTGTGATTTTTTTAGGCGTAGTTTTTTTTCATATATTACATGAGATCTCCCTTTTCTTTTCTTATCATTTGTGAAAATAAGGTGTTTTTCTAGATTAGAGGGTTTATAGATTTAAGATATTTATGACAAGTCTATCAAACATATTTTTTGATTTAAGGAGCCTAGAAACGCTATAGGTTAGCCTATTTATCAGTGATAAAAATGTCCCAGTTTTTTTATGGCTTATTTAATCTATACAAAACCCTCCTGACTATATATCCCTTTAAATCCTGTATTTATTATTACGTTGATAAAACTAGTTCCTTTACAAAATACTAAAATTTAATATGAATGGGAATACTCTATCTTGGAAGAAAAAAAACCTTGGAATGAAAGTACCCAATGTGGTATTTTTTAAGGCCTTCTTCATTTTTAGAAATATTGTAATTTTATTCCATATATTAAATATATAGCAAATGAAATTAAATTTAGGTATTCTATTCACTTACAAACATTGAAATGTCAATTTTTTAAAGATTTAATTTTATGGCGGCATTCGTTTTTTAATTGCTCGTAGTTGCTGATAGATAATTTTAGGTCTATTTAACTAAATGGAAAAAAACTTATACCCCATTTATTATAAACCGAAGCAGACCAAAGTGATAGTTATTATGGTGGGTTAAAATCGATATAATTAATATTATATCTCGAGTGAAAAAATTATATATAATATAGGGCTTACAACATATTAGATTTTTTCAGCAAACATGTAGTTCGACCATAATAGTCCTAAACTCACTAATTTAGAAATTCCGTAGCCCCTCAATAATTACTAGCCCCCTATCCATATACTTTTGGGTAAAAGGGGAATGCGTTTAAACTTGTTTCATAGCCCAAAGTATGAGCCACATGAATTATTCATGTTTGTTTTATATACATAAAAAATCTAGTACGTTTTATCTCTGAAAGTCTGATCATATATCGTTCAAAAAAGAATTATGGTTTAACAGAATATTTGATTTTAAACACGTTGGAGAGTATTTAAATTCGAAAAGGGGTTTCTTGTAACCCAAAATGGGCTCCCCAGATTGTGTGGTTTTATAGACCCATAGAACTAATGATTTTATTTCTTTACAACAAGAAAGCTTTAAACTCTAAGACTTTCATTTCGAGTTGATTGGTAATCTAGTAGGTTTTAGAAAGAACGTATTTAAGTCAGTAAGAACCGTGAACGGCAACATTAGCTCCTGTTGTTATGCTTTTATAATTTCTAAATACCCACGCCATAAAATAATTATTAAGTGTCATCTGGAGGTTTCAACCCTAAAATATTTTAATTATACGCAGATACGAGTTTTTAAAATGCAAAATATTTCGTGACGTCTGCCAAACAGGACTTGTATATTTGGTTGACTACAATTCTTCCTTACGTCGCAAAGCTTATAAATTAATTTACCCTCGATTTTAGTACCTGTTGGTGGCCAATCTGGCCATACTGATTCAGCTCGCCAAAGCTTAGGGAAGGACATATTAAGATATTATAGTAAGCGGTCAAATAACCCTAAATAGCGCTTAGATAAACCGGAGGATAAACCGATTATGAAATGGTCTACTCTAAACTATTGTCTGCTGCGTTAAAGGACCCCAGAATCGTTTGAGTTTTGAGGGCGAGTCTACATAATCACGTGTTTTGGAAAGTGGGGAGAAATGCCTACGTCACGTGATGGAAAGGGCGGAGCTACCTGAAATTCCGCCCGAATATTTCAAACGATTCTGTGGACCTTTAAACAGATTCAAATCCTATATCCGCCGGGTAAACAGATTTTAAAAACTAAGGTTTACTAAATTACTATAGTTGAAAAATATAATAAAAATTATTTAAAAAAATCAAAAAAATCTTAGATATAGAAAAGTAATTATTTACATTTTATGGTAAATATAATATGTTTAAAAACTATTAAAAATAATTATTCCCCATAGAATGCGTAGTTTGAAACTGGATTATTATCAAAATAACTGCTTTTGCACAGCGTACGAATTATCATTCTCAAAAATACCCAAAATTGCCTTGCTTCTAGACTCTTAGGAACCTAAATACGTTTTAAGTTTTAGTAATAGAATATGTTTGACACCAAAATATTATCTTTCAGTCTGTAAAATTAACAGTTTTGCGGCATTAACAGAATTATCAACACTCCCTACAATCCATACATTGTGATAGTCTGCTGCGCCTTTAAAAACGCTAGTTTTGATATTCTATCTCCCTCTTGTCAGGCTAGTTAGTTGACAGCGCCTTAATGGGTATATTTCTAATTATATCCCGCTTTAATGCCATATTCAAGACGTTTGTCATTATCACTTATTACGTTACCAGCCGCCCAATTTTGTAATAATACCCGTACAATGTAATTTAAAATAATTATCCCCCACCCCTCCAAATGAAACTTCGAAGAGTTTCATGTTTCCCAGTCTCGTTACGAAAACGCGTTTTTGCGGATACCAATTTAATCGTAATATAATTTCCCTAGAGTATTTAGTATGTTGTTACGACGAAGTAATGAGGTACACCCCGAATCGGCTTTCAATTTTGTGAATCTATTTATTTTTAGTATTTACTACTGTACAAAGAGAACCATCTCCAATTTACTAAGGTAATTAACACGCTACTCTTTCGAACTCATCCCGAGAGTCGAGGTATTTCAAAATACATCAGCCTTGTACATTACGTAACTAACTGAACTCCTACGCGTTTTTAGTTTCCGCGTTGATTATTTTTTATTTCTTACAACTATCCAAAGAACTCACAGTGTTCTTAATAAAATGGGGGAGTATTTTGGTTTTTCGCGCTGCGTCCTTTCTCCTTATATAGCCAAAACCTTAGAGGGGGGGGGATTTGTGAACGGCCCCATATCCCCTTGTGAATTTCTACATCACGTTTTTTTTGCGTCTAAGCAGACGACACACCGACATTGACCGACTCAGACTGGCGCGGCCCGCGGGTTTCAAACGAAACTCTTTGCGTTCTTTTTCACTAAATTTAAGACGCCTACGCGTATAAAAAAATAATGAATTGTTAGTCGAATCGGCATAAAGAAATGAAGAAGCCACTTTCTCGGCGATTTTACTGGTGAGCTGTTGCATCCCAACTTTCGGCATTGACGGGAAATCGAGTTAGGCCTAACGCGTGTCGCCGGCGGCAGCGGCTGGCTCGCAACCCCGGCCATCCTCCCTTTCGGAAAATTCGTGAACCACGAATTAGAAAAAATCTTCGGAACGAACGGAGTTAACCGGTGATAAGTTTTTTATTCAGCCCACCGCCGAACGTGAATCATCAACCGCGTTCAATAAGTTCCTTTCGTTGGGGTAAAAAAATAATGTCGGACTCGGTTGAAATTTCGGTTGCCGATATTCAGGAAGAACCCTTCGAAACGGCTAAAAATGTCAACTTTAAAAGTCCAACGCCGGCTTCAGTCAACAACCACAACACTACCCCTACAGTGAGGAAATCACCTTCCGAGATCTTCAAAGAAAGCGTGAGTCACTATTATTTCTTTCGTAATGTACCACTTCGAAACGGATTCATCCCAGCCTGTCATTATCTGTCGGCAGGGTGGACGCGTTATGGAGTTGTACAAAATTGGGCAGCTGGTAACGTTATAATGATAAACAAACACAGACAGGTTAAGTGCCACGCGTCTAAATGTAAACGTGACTTTTGCCGCGTATAAAAGTTCGTTTAAAATCTACGTATGCAAATTAATTCATATTTGTTAAAAAAAAACCCCAAGAATTGAAAGAAATAAAGAAGGCCCCTGTCGCTTTTTAGTAGGAAATAATACCATTTCTGGTCGGCCTTGGGCAAAAGAAAAGATCTATCCATCATTGTTTTATTGCCTCCTTTTTTTATTTTCCGTACAAAGTAAGGAGGGAGGGGGTGGTGGCGCGAACCAGTCTCAAGTTCAGCAGTCGGCGAAATAGTTACACAATGCGGGCTCTGCCTAGGTCTATTTTGACGTAGGATGCTGGCGTTTGCACGGCGAACTTCAGCAAATAACGAGGCGAAGCTGGTGGAAAATATAGACGAATTCTTACGTGTTCTTCGGAAGGGGCAAAAAGGCCGGAGGATTTCCGCCCGACTATTAAACGAATGGAAATTCTATCCAACAATTCGCTATTGTCTAACCTTTTTTGTTAGCAGCTACTGTTTCGGTGAAGAATTTAAGCTTGGTGTACACCCTTTAAATTTTCTCGTTAAGCGGATTCAATATTATTTTCGTCGATAGCATTTACTCGTAACACTTCAATAACTGTTATCGCCTCTTTTAAATGTCGCTCGAACTTATGAGCTCGTACGAAACCGCGTATATTGACTTTGTACTTTATATATTAAAAAAAAAACCCTTTGAACTGAACACGAAACGATTTGAACGCCTAGTTTTTATCTCCTTTATAATTATCATTTATGGTAACCCATAGGTATGGACCAATAAATATTTATAATATGATATCGTGAAGTGGCTAAAATGACCCCCCCCCCCCCCCCCCGACGCGTGGAAATCTTTATAAAATCGGGCAATTTTTTTACATCTTACCCGGAGGTGTGCATCGTGCCCGCCGTGTATCGAAATTGCGGAAACTTCATTAATCACATTAATTCGACATAATAGGTTTTTGCTCTACGTATAGGCTACTGTTAATATTAATACACTCTTAAATTTATTATTTTTTTATCCGACAGATATTTTAACCCCTCCCCCTGAAAATAAAAAAATAAATCATGGCTTGAAATATGAAACTATTTTCCAACTCTTCAAAGGCAAAAAAAGCCGGTTTTTAATCTTTACTCTTCACGTTCACTAATAAAAAAAAACTATAAATTTCCCTCTCTGAAAGAAAAAAAGTGTAATTTTTACAAATATTTCTACCAATGGAAGCTCCGAACCCCCACGTTGAAACAAATTCAATGATGATTTTCCCCTCGTCCCTTAATCTTTACGTCACCGCCGAGCAGCCCGCTCAAAGGCAGCGACGAGGTACAGTTCTCGACTCTGAGCTTCAGTGTACCGTCCATTAAACGCGTGGCGCCTCGGTAACTTGGCGTGTAATTTGTTCCTCGGCCTAATTACAACTCTTTTAATTAATGCGACAACGTCGAAAATTCATTCCAATAATTTAAACTCTCGTACCAAAATGTAAATTTTATCATTGCACGTTGCCATGGCTCGCATGGCTCCTTGTCAAATGGAGTACTTTCTTCCGAAGTCACGATATTTGATAACATTTTGACCTATTTCGAGCACATTTTTCAGTTACAGACAGATAAATTTAATTTTAATCGTTTACTATTTTTCAATTCAAATTTAAATCTTTAATAGAAGTTATAGCAAAATTTTAATTTTTCTAAATAGGGTATATCCGGTGGATAGTTCTTATTTTCCGTAATTTTAATCGCATCGCGGTAGGCCGGTTTTTTATTAAAAAAATAATCAAAAGAAAAAATATTAAAATAATGATAAATTTGGGCCTCCTAAAATTCTTCCTTTTCAATCATGCCAGTAAATCCCGTAAAGATTTCAAAGATTCATTAATAACAATAATTAAAAACCTATTTTGTATAATACAAATATTTATGTCGAACACCTTCGGGGCTGACACGGGAAAAAATCTCGATAGAGGGCGGGAGGGTAGCGTAAGGAAAGAGGGAACGTCAAACGATTTTGTCTACAAGCCATAAAAAGTTGCGTAGAAAAACGCGCTATCATCACTTGTCTCTTCCCCACCTGATCCCATCACATTATACATCAACCATCATTCGAATTGATATAGAAAACGGGGGGAGGCCACCTTCGCTTACAAACTAGATATTTATCAATTCAATCCTGGTATAAATTCGCCCTCCAACTGCGTTATTATTATCTCAAAAGTACAGGGAAATTCGTAATTTACCGCGCTCCAGCTGGCATTTTTACGTCTTTCTGAACCGGTCTCTTTTATTAAGGAGATGTGAAATTCACCCTGTATCTATCTCGAGACTTTTTCGACCAATCATTTTTAAAAATATTATTAATGTAAAGGGCCTAATGGAACGTGTTTGTGGCTATACGGTTCTTATTACTCGGAATTCGATCAAATAGGCGCGAACAGGCCATATTAACCCCCTTTTAAACCCCCCATTCGCCTTTCTTTGAAAAAAGTTTCCTTTTTAAATTATTACAAAGGGGTGCCTTGCCGTTTGTTTTTTGAGTCCGGGCATTAACTACCGATTCAAACGGCGCGGACTATACTCGATTCCTAGCTTTGGTTTTAAATGTCGGATGAGTGCGCGGGTTACTTTTAAATCCCAGTTAATAGCCCCGACGGGAGGTATGGTAAGGGCCATTCTTCGTGACATCATTTCCGATATTTTCCCGCCCATATTCTCGCGCGACTCGGGCGCCGGAAGACTAGTTCGCAACGCGATTTCCGGTTTACATTTAATCCCGGTTTTCTGGATTTGGCGATACGATATTTAATATATCGGCCGGCCCGGGTTGAGATTTTTCTTTTAAGTGTCGCGTGCCAAAAAAAAACGGTGGTAAATTATTGCAGTCGGGTTTCGTTTTTAAATTCGCGTCGTTTTTCTTCCCGTCGCGTTTCCATTGTTTTCACGGTCTCGCCATGAATTCCAATAGTTATTCGTCGATAATGAACGCCTCCCCCGAAAAAACGCGCTTTGTGCCTTCGAAAATGTTCGTGGCTCGCACGACCAGCGCCTGGAGACTGTGGCGGATGATGTACGGCTCCGAGGAAGACGACGATGAGGTGAGCGCCGCGGATTCCACACGATTATTCATATTTATTACCCCCCCCCCCCCCATTCCCTTTCCGCCTACGCGTTTCCGTCTGGGTATACAGCCCCTGTTGAATCACCGCCCAGCTATAGAATGGAAATGGTGGCTAATTTGGTTGAATCGCGCGCCTTTTCCAACTTAATCCAACGACACTGAGACCTTTATTACTCGACCAAGTTTTTAGTGCCTACTCTGTAGTCCAGCATCATATTTTATAAACGACTGAAATGACCTTATACGCTTTAAATTTCATAAGGAATTTTCGTAGGCTTGGTTGGTTGGGAATATTTTTCCTGTCATCGTAAGTATTTAATATCTATCTTTTAAATAAGTATACTTCAAAAGTATACTTATAGCAATGTGACCATTCTCCCTTTTATTTTATAATTTTTCCTATATTTCAATGCTTTCCTTTATTTTTCTATAATTTAAGCATATTTTCTATATTTTCCTATAATTTAACCATATTTTCTATATTTTCCTATAATTTAACCATATTTTCTATATTTTCCTATAATTTAACCATATTTTCTATATTTTCCTATATTTAGGTATTATTATTATTTCGCGTGGTTTTTTCGAATTTCCCGCGTGCCTAGTTCGCTTTTCGTAATACAGATGTACTCAATCCCTTTGATAAAATGTAAACTGCTTCTCTAAAGAACTGCACTGAACGGAATTAAGAATATCGTCGCCTGCTTAAAAGAAGTTCCTTTTATATTAAAACAAATTTTAATTTTATTTATGCAAATTTTCCTATATGTTCCTATATTATCAAAGAAAATACTCCTATATTATCCTATAAATCGACTGTTGAATTTCCTATATTCCTATATATTTTTTTTGGTTTTTCAGTGGTCACCCTGCTATAGTTAGTGCAGAGAAAATATAAGTTCAAAGCTGGTTTCGCTGGAAATTCGCTCTTACTAGAACCCGCGACGGAACATGTTTCTCTTTTATAACGTAGATCAGACTAGTTTCTGAGTCCCTTTCTCACTTAAAATCACTTTTTTTAAATTCTGTCACTAAAAGTAACTTTTTCAAAAATTAGTCACTATTTATCGTTTTTTTTATTTTTGCGTGTTTAATGCTATTTCCCTTTAAAAACTGAAATGAACTCCGTGTGATTTAGCGAAAAGTAAATTATATTTTTAAAAATCCCGCAAATTACTAATTCTGTCGCTGGTTCATTTTGGCGCTGCAGCTGCGCTTGGAAGGAGCCTGAGCATTCGTCTGTTTGTGTGTTTTCGAGTGGCAAAGCATTTTTTTTAACTTTTAAAACCTTGTTTTTTTCTTTTTTAGTCACTTTTCATTCACTATCCAGTAATTATTTTTAAAATTGTTAGTCACTTAAATCATACAATTTTGCCGTGTGATTGAGCAACAGGCCTGTATAGATGAATATAAGAATATTATGTACTTCTGATCACGTGTAGTTTTAGCAATATCAAAAAAGGTTTTATGACCTAAAAAATATTTTACCCAGAATGTAAAAATTCCACTAATACATCTCGTGATATTGTATAAATTCGTAATTACAATACACCACGCAAATCGTGCATTAATTCGAAGAATTAATAGAAATATTAGCATCGCTATTAACCTTAGGTGATGGCGTTGATTATAATTGCTCGATTTCCCACGCCGGCTTTATTTGTCTATTTAAAAAGGGAAAGAGGAAATAAATGACGCGTGAAAAGAATTTTATTTCGCGAGGAGATTTTCACGGTGCTCGAAAGGAGGATGTCACGCCTTTTTAAAAATGAAGGGATGGCCGCGTAATGAAGACCGCGTTTAACGCCTGGGCTTTCATTAGGCGGCCGGACGAATATGAAAATATCGACGAAGATGGGCCAACGGGAGGGGGCTGCCAGACTCGGCAATCGTTTTATTATGCGTAATAAAATGGCCACTTTCCAATGACTTTTAGTACGCCTCTTCACCACACGTTCCCGACTTAAGGGCATACGCTTATTTTGCGGATCGGGATATTTTAGAGTGGGGGGGGGGGGGGCTACCTCGTTAAAAATCAATGCCCTACGTGATACGGATAGTCAGACTTTTTGGCAAATACAGTGATGCAAGAAAGTATTTATAGATACACTTGTTAGTTTATCGCGTGATTGTTTTGCGCATTTCGTGACCAAACGTACCGGTTTAAAAATCGGTAAATAAAATCAAACACTTGACCTCTCTTATAATTCAAATTTTATCCTCTAATAAATTACATTTGGTCAAACCTGAATGTGTTGCTAGCCCTCCTGAAGTAAAGAATTTACAGACTTGCCTATAATAATAACATTAATTTATATGCAGGGAACTACTAAAGTATAGCTATACACTGTAGTTAACAGTAGTTTCCAGGACAATACAAAGCACATGGTGACCACACCTCCCTATATTTTATGTTCCTATATTTTCAATGTGTTTCTGTAACTTCCCATTTTCCTTTGTGGAAATTTTCGGGTTTCATCTGTCGCAAATATGTCTTTTGATATCGAAATTTAAAAATATTTTAGAATTAACCAATTATTAAGCCAAATTCCAATATAAAATATGGAATTTCACTATGTTTTCCTAAATTTTTTATTAAATTTAGCATTTTTTTGTTATTTTTTAATGGAATTTATCCGATATTTTCCTGTAATTTTAATGGAATTTATCCGATATTTTCGTGTAATTTTAATGGAATTTATCCGACATTCGCTTTTACTTTGCAAAATATATATTTTATAAAATCCTATAAATACGTTAAAAGAATGAAATAAAAAATAATTAAGCAAATGAAATGCAAAACCCCATTTAAATAAATGACCGCCATGTTGACCATCTCGAGCTAGGTATAGTCGTTGTAAAAATAGTTTATTTTAAATTGTGACATCACCCTGTATACTGAAGGTTAAAGCTTATAGCTTTGTCGAATAATAATTAATTTCGAGACATGCATATAACTGACGCTTTTTATCACTGCCGGTTTTGGAAGCACGGAAAGCGATTTCTGACAAAATTTTCTTCACTCTTTCTGGCATTTTTATTAATATATTCCGCGCGATGTAAAGGCATAGAAAGAAAAAAACACTTCACACCTAAGGGGGTCTTAAATGTACTAGGTCTTACATTTTTCGAGGTATTTTTTTTTACTTTCAAAGCCTCCCCTCCCTCAGCCGCTCTTAGAGATTTTATCATTCGCTAATGGGGACTTTTTTTAATAAGAAGGTTAGCTTTCGTTGGTTTCTCGGGATCCGCAGACACCTTTTAATTCGTTTTAATTGAAAAGAAAAATTCATTTGAAAGAGTTCAATATCTCTTAACGTCGAGCGTTCGTTTGAAATAATTAAGTTTCGTGTTTTTTCCTGTCTTTGGTCGGGTCTCTTTCGCGTAATTATAGGTGAACGCGAGAATCGAAATGACACCTTTCGATCTGTCCCCGTACGTCGCGTCTAATAAATAGTTAAATACGCTATTTCCGAATCACTTCCGAAGATGCCGCGGGCCCGAATCCGATTTAGCCCCCGAGACGGTGTCGAAGCCTTAAAACCTAATATTCAAACTCGGGATTTTATTTTTTCTAAACGCGATTCGAAACATTTTATTGGACGATGAGGAATCTAATGATAATTATATGATTATACTCTTTGGTGGATTTGTCACCAAGTGATCGATTATACGGGCTACCCTGCTGGAATGCTTCCCTTTGAAGGCCTCCGTCTTTTGTATCTGGCAGTTCTTTGACTCGTACAATTTTTCTACGCTTAACGAAACGTATGGGACTAATTACTCCCTTCTAGCATATGTAACATAATTACTCATAAGTATGCCACTAGCTCTATTTATTCACTAACGGTTTGTTTCACAGATATTGCATCATCCGTACCCTACGTAATATTACCCTACGTAATATTTGACGTCATATTTGATGTCATCGAATCTCAAATGCCGATAATGCCGTCGTCCAATTAGCTCTACGTCTGATAAAACGACGGCCATTATTTTAGTAAACAAACCGGTTTGAACAACCAAGTCTTAGGAGCTAAAATGATCTACAAAGTTGATATGGGTTTTAATAACGCTGGTGGAATATCCCACTTCGACGACTTGTTCCATTTTCGGAAAGCGATCACTTATTTTTCATTTTCCCTAACCTTTTATTTTTCTAAATTACTCATTATTTAACTTCATCCGCACAAACCGAGTGAGTTTATAAATTTCAATAAAGCTACATTGGGCTGACTAAAATTCCGACGCAAAAAATTCCTTCTCAATTTCGAGGTTTTCCATTGGCTTAAATAAATATTTTACTAGCCAATAGTGCGACTCCCAAAATTACTAGGATGAATAAAAAGGTTAAAATCTAACGTAGTCCATCTTTTTACTGATTCGTGGTGAAACAAACCGTTAGTGAAGATTTTTGAATGGAATTAAGGTACAGTGGCATACTTATGAGTAATTATGTTACATATGCTTTTAGTATACCCTCATCGCGTTATTTTAAGGTGATAAATATCGCGGCTCTTTATGTTTTTTCTTTCCAGTGGCAGGGGTAGGAAGAGGGGCGTAATTGTAGCTCCAAGGTGGGCGATAGCCGAGGGGTCGGACACTTGCCATTATTTTGTACGGGATTTCGGGATTTCGTAGAGATTTTGCGATTTTATCACTACTTTTTGAAGTGATTTTGGGATTTCAATGTTAATTTACCATAGAGAGAGTTAAAAGATTTTGAGATTTTAGACAAAGTGTACGGGATTTTGGTAAATGTCCGACCCCTCGGCGATAGCCCTTGTTACATTTCGTTACTGGTTTTCTATACGTTTCATTGTTGCGTTTTTAGCTTGAAGGAAACTTACTTTTTTGCCTGTATGATTTTAAAAGTTCCTTTGGCCTTTTAAAATTTGATATTCGAATTTTGTAGCTCTTAGCTCTACGGTATATGTATCGGCTCTTAAGTTACCAAAGACCTCAACTCAACGACGCAAAAAAAAATTGAAACTTTGTAACCAAGGCTTTAGCTTTGAAGAAAAGAATCGACTGTTTTAGATGCAAAAATCTAGCAGCCTATTTTCTAAAATTCTAAACTGTAAAAAGGATATTTATAAAAATGCTCGTTCAATTTGAGACGTGGTATAGGTCAAGCTCGCTCTGAACGGGTTATAAGTAACGTACGCGAAACGACAAGGATAGATTCTTAACTCTCTTCTTACAAGAAAACAAGCCTTTTGCGTCAGCAAATTACAACACACTCGCGCTTCGAATCGTTTTCCAGGGTAATTTTTAAACTCATCTCTATTCTTAGAATTCGCGGAATACATCCATTATGATCGTAAAATTAAAAAACCAAATGTCCCGTTGGCATAGTGATCACGATATTGGCCCGTAACTGACGCGGCTTTTAGCCCCCTGTTTGTGTTGGGTAATAAATTCAGGCACGACAAAATATAAATAATTAAAAAAAAGGAAAAAGAAAATCTGAGGTGGCATTGAATGCGGGGAGAAGGTGACGGAGAGTTTAATGTTAAATCGAAGCCGATAAAAATCGTCCCGAAAATCGAGTTTTTTGCTGTTGATGGTGCGTCCGATCCCGCGATGTAGTCATCCGGGGCGCGCTTACACCTACGCAAGCTGAGAGCGTGAACGATAATTGATGGCTGTGTAATTACGGGCCGCCGGTTGTTTGGCTTATTAATTACCGCGAAAATGTGTCCCTCGTCGCATCACCTGCTCCGCCGTGAGATTATCAGCCCCCTTCCACGACTCTTTCTCCGCCTGTGTACGCCGCGTGCGCTGATTATATGTTTTGCCCTTTCGATGGTGCTGGCACGAAGCGCCACCCACGCGCGTGCGCTACACCACGATTCGATTTTCAGCCCGTTTTCATCAACCCCACCCTCTATTTCATTAAATTATTATTGCGTAAGCGCCGGCCCATTTGGCTAGTGAGAAGGTCTGTAAAATAATCGGTGTTACAGGTTTCTCGGCGTACAGGCAAACTGTAAGCAATCACCTATTCGGATGTCTTTTCCAGCCCGAGCTAGATTTGCCTTTTTACGGTTACGGATTCAACCCTTCTTTCATACCAGCGTGTATGGCTAGTCAATCGTATTTTCGTATTATGCAATTTTAAGTTGGCAAGCATTATGAAGCGTGATTCATTTTTCATCCGCAGTTGAACCTTTTCGTTTCTCTCCCTAATTAAGAACGATTTAGACAGAGAAAAATGGATGGAATTTCTTGTTTGTGATATTTTTGTTTTTAAGTTATCCATGGTTTTTCTCCTAAATGAACAAACTATATGGTCAGGAATATACCCAAAAATTGGTCAAGGATAAACTGGGAAAATCAGAGATTTTAGATACAAAAATTCAGTTGGTTTGATACAGTAAAATGGTATACGCTTTCTCGTTTTGATCAGCTCTTCTTACAAATATGTGGAAATGGTTTCTGGAAAACACCCCTAACGAGTGATATGTTTTTACAGTGAGCCTACTGCTAGTAGCTCTATAGGTGTTTCTATAAAATACGGGAGGTCACGTGTAAATGTTTTTTCTACGTCACTAGCTATAGTTATTGAAGATAGAGAGCGTGCGCTCGAGTCAATGAAGATTTTGGTATTGGAAGTCGACGTGCGAAACGCGCGTGCCAATAAAGCACTAAAAAGCTTAAGCTCGTGACGCGGGGAAAAACATTTTATACATTTAATTTTTTTATTGATTTATTTTATAGAAACACCTATTTACAAATTCCCATTACTACACACTCTTTTACGAAGTCGGCCATTTCATTACAGGCCTAATTTAAAATAGTACAGGCAAGGGCGCCTGCACGTGCTCATCAGCTCGAGACGTCGCGTACACTTGACCGCGCGAAGCGGCCTTGCACGCGCTATTTGAAATCAGACCTGTAATAAAATGGCAGCTCTCACAAATAAGGATATAAAAGAGTGTATAGCTAAAAACCTTGCCTAAGCGGTCCGGAGCTATACACCACTACCAACATTTTACGTTCATTCGCGGCAAAAATGAAGCTCGGGACGGTCTAAAAATGTTCGTCTATAATTGCTTTGTACCGCGTAAGGTTTCAAATGTATAACCGTATCCCACCCAAAGGAACTAATTATTATTTTTCGTTAAACAAATTTTATTCCATCGTAAAACTTTCTCCCCATGGTGACGCGCCGTCTTCACGTTTTCTATTTATTAGCACCGTCAAAATAGGAAATTGATAAAAGTCTGCTAATGTAGGATGGTTGGTAATTGGAAACCAAGGTTAGTAATCGAACGCTGGTCCCACTGCTTTTACGACAAAAGGTATCACGAACGACGAGCCAGATACCAAGGATATCCATTTTTCCTAAAGCCACTATAAAAAATAAAAGGGGGAATAAGATTTCGCAAAATTGTCGTCAGACTTATTTAAAATTCGCGTAAAAGTACGCGTTCAACGTTTTACGATTTTGTCTCCGGTTACGACAGTTTCAATGACGAAACGGCCAAAAAAAGGCTTCGAACAATGAAGAACCTTGTGAATTTAGCGTGTACCCGATAAAGAATCGACGTATGTTTTGCATATACAGTTTTCAAAATGGGATCTTTTCGAGATCGGGACTCGGTAATAAACACGATATATTCTGACCTAAGCGCAACGTGGGTTGAGTTGGGGAAGACATTCCTAGACTCGAGATTGGGTGCTGACTGCGTCTATATGGGTGGTTCTATATGCCCGGGTCAGACGAGGTCAACTTCGCGATGACCCCTTCTTATTTACCTTAAAGGCTAATCACGACTGCTAACTCCGAGTCACGCGCTGATTTTTTATACATTCAACCAAATAATAGGGTATATTAGTTTCTATCGTTAAATTGTATGCCTTATTTTTTATTTATGAAGTGCGGGCCCTGAGTAACAAGCGTCCTATAATTGACGTACACGTTGTCTGTCTTTACTACCAGATATACAATTTATTTCTGGATTAAGCCAACATTTTTGCGATCTCTGTTGATGATTGCGTTTTCGTTCACAAGCTCCACAAAGAGTTAGCGTGAGCCGATGAAGAAAATTTCTGGTTATTCTCCAAAAAAAAAACCATTGCCTACTCCAAAATATGTCAATATGCATTAATAAAAGTATTTAATATTATTATTATCATTTAGTTTTTGTAATCAAATGATGTGTACGAAAATTATTAAAATCAGCCGTTCTTTCAACTTGGCCAACAAAATCGTTTGTTTGGTATGACCAACACGTTGTAAAAATATTTTCCGAATTCACAGCTAGCAAATTGGTTTGCGGCCCCTGTTTTCCCACAGTGTTTTAGTTTTCCCCGCGACGACTTGTTTGGTGGAAAGGCTTAACTTTAATTAGTGTAACTAGCGAGAGATAGAAAAAGGAGAACGTCGTGTTCGCCCAAGCCTTTGCTATTATTTTTGTAATCGCCGTTTTGCCCGTATAAGGAATTGTAGAGATGTTTCTTTTTTATGCATCTTTACGGTGACGTCATTCGTAAAGACGAAAACGTTCGCGGTGATGCAATATCGTTTTCTTTTTTATATTTCGAAATTGAAAAGTGCGAACGGAGCTAACGTTGGGGCTAAATTGTAGATGGTAGTGTAGACCTAAATGAAACTGAAATCGAAACGGTTTTTCGTTATTTTTTTGCGAGCCTGTTTTCGTTGCAGTTTAGGCTATAGTTTTTCAGTGAGCGGCTGGCCTATGCTAATAATATAAATTACGGAACGTTGGGTTGATGGATCACTACCGCTTCTTCCATAGATGGACCAAGTGTCAAAAACGTCCTTCTATTTAATGAAATTAGGTCCGACCCGGTTTACGCGAATCTAGGTCCTCTAGATGTTATTCAAAGAAAAGCGCCAGTCAGTGAGAGAGTCGCGACTTTTTCTTCTCGTAAACATTCGAGAGATTTATTCTTAAATATGGGCATGGAATTGTTCGCATTTGTGATTTTTTTTAACATCCCTACAGTAGGTCGAGGTTCACCGAATAGTCTTGACAAAAGTAAAACGGGGGTGTAGTTTGTATCCATTTCGTAAGTCGCACATTCCAATTTTCTAGTACCGGTTGCATTCTCATTAATAGCCTACATATTACAATTTCTAAGAGAAATATTCAGACACAAAGAAAGAGAGTTTGCTTGAAAATAATTTCTTATCGTAAATTAATTTTAATTATTATCAGTAACTAATTTTGATACCATTTTCGAGTTAATAAGTCCCTGCAGAAATATAATATACCACAGCGGAATTTCGGACAAATTTTTGAGGCCCCAAAAATATTCTCCTTAAAAACAAGTAAAATTGGCGGAGAAAAATTTAAAATATTTGTAATAAATCTCTCCCAAATATCTATCAAAAGCGGCGCTTTTGTAGGAGGTGGGGTTTCGCAATTTGAACCCTAGATGTCGATAGCGAGCCTACTTCCGCGAGCCGCTTTCTTTCTCCCCTTTGAAAAGCGAGCCACAGCGATAAAGATTTACAGTTTTTTTTTTAGTTATGAAGTCTCTCCTAATTACACATTTTCTCTAATAGCTCGAAGCGTTTATGATAATTTGTTCCAAGTTACCCAACTAACTGAGGTCTAATTAATATTTTTTCGCGTGGCCGTATAACCGAAGAATAATAAAACTATCAAGGGAGGCGGAGACAATTCGGGGATCAAACTAGAATGGCCAGTATATTACCGTTTCCGACGCGCAGTTCCAAAAAAAAAAACCTTCGTTTCGTAAGAAATACATTAATATACGGAGATTCCGAGTCTCGATTAGTCGCGTACTGCATTTTTGCGAAACAGAATGGCTACCGGGCCCATAGGGCTTCTTCCTTCATTCTGAAAAGAACTTTCATATATCAACTTTATTTTTTATATTTTAAAAAGTTCTTAACTTGTTTAATATATTTGACACTAATATTGGACTATTTTACTACTTCGCTAGTACGCGAGGCTAATCTGTTTTAAACGTTTTCGCGTAATTTAATCTGTTTTAAAATTGGTTTAAATTTTAATTTAAATCGAAAAATAATAATGCACGACTTTTTTAAATTATTGGTTTAACGATTTAAAAGTAATTTATTTAATTCTTCTATTTATTTACAAAAAAAATTTCCGTAGCAACGCCAATTCAGAGTAAACCAAATTATAAATACTAATTAAATTTAATTAAGATAAGTTTACATTACCGCTCAAATTATTATTCAATTTACCGGAAAAATACATAATGTGTTTTTATTTAAATCAACCACCCAAGAGAAGACAATGCGCCCTTTCGTAGCTTGTGTATATTTGGCAACGCCAAGTTACCGAATCAGCTGAAGATAAATGTCAAGTTTTAAAAGAGGGGTAATTTTTCACGAAATCCGTCCACCCCGTTTACAAAGTAGGGATAAAAAGAGCGGAGAAGAGGCCGCTAAAAACGCTAATAATATTTTAGCCGCGAACGAGACAAAAAGGGTTCCCATTTTGTACCCATCCCAAAATGTAATCCACACTTTAATCTTCGTCGCTGTTTAAATATTTACGCCCATCCGATATAGTTTTTATTTCGCCGGCCCAAACTGTTTCTGATACATACGTACGATGTCGCGTGTCGATGACGCCCTGAGACATTTTTTTCCTCCTTTTCAAAAAGAAAAAAATCCCATCTCGTTCATTGGGGCGAAGCGGGAGTTTGGCCTCTTCGGGGGATCAGCGTCTTTCATCCCGCTCTTCCTTCTCTCCGCTCCCCAGCATCTTCTCAATCCTTTTCGCCATCCCTTTTGCACGTGTTGCGATACGTCGCTTCTTACTCCTATTAAAAACGGGGAGAATCGGCCGAAAATGCTCCCTAGGATTTCCACGTTATTTTAAAACGGTTTGTTCGACTCGCTCTCGCTATATGTGTTTGTTTTTTTTTGTATTATTTTTCCCCACCGTTTACCGAAATATTTCGTCGTAAATTAACGCGATCTTTTCTGGTGGTGCACACTATGTTTACCTATACTTCCCCGACGCAGTGTCTACAATAAGCGCCCCGAAAGTGTTTAAAAGTTTTCGCCAAGATCTTTCCACTCGTTTTCGCTTTGGTTTTGGAGCGTTCATTCTCGGGAAAACTTTGGAAGCCCGTTTCGAAGCTAGTTTTCGGGGAAAAAAGATGCTATCTCCGATAAATCTAAAATCTTCTACCGTTTGCTAATAACGGTTTGGTCGTTAGTATTTTGTCGTTAGTGGCCAGCCCTAATGTGTTGTCTGCGACCGGCGGCGCAAGCCATTTTCAAAAGACTGGTAAGCCGCTTTATAATAAAAAAAGAACCACTATTGCATGAATGTAAGTTTTCACGCGTCTCCCGCGATTGGTCGCTCGGTTTGTGACGTAGTTAATTGAAGAACCATCGCGTATTACGATTCTTCATTTTTATCCGCTACGCGCGTCTTCGCTCTGAGTTAACTCTCGTAAATAGCCGACTGGATTTTAAGTTTGTTTCAAAGGCGATTTGTATTCGTGTCTACGTTTAGTTAACCCCGTTACGAAACACCAATAACATTAATGGTTATTTTATTTTCGAAGTGGCGTTCGCGAATCGGAGGTTAAAGTCCTCCGAAAGCGCGAACTATTTTTAAGCCTTCTTACCGTCCCGAAAACGTCGTTTTCTGTCGAAAAAGGGCGCGCGTATACCCACTCGGCGTAAATGGTGTAAAAATCCCCTCATAGCCGGCTAATTCCTAATTTTAGAGTGTTTCGAGGGCTACGATAAGGGAGAATCGCATCCTCGCGGCGTCCCCTGCAGAAGAGGGGATCATCCGGAAGTGGAGACTCGGGAGAAACAGACATCGCTCTCAACTTCTTACGCCTCATTTATCGTAGAAATACGCGTACTGCGGGGTTTATTGCGATTGTAGTCTCTTTGGTTCATTTGGAAAATGCCAAGTGTTCCCTCGCGTACTTTCAAATTTTTTGTTACGTAATCTATACTCTAAGACAGTGGTTTTCAACCTGTGTACCGTGGAACCCTGGGGGGTTCGGCGAGATGACTCCTGGGGTTTCGCGGAAACATTAAAAAAATATATAAAAGGGTTAAAAACCCAAATAACAAATTTATCTAGCCTATTCTACTTCATATTTGTTTTGATTAATAAATTTATAATTCTGCAGTTTTGTTTATAATTTTAAATATTATTATTATAAATATTTTTAATGAATAAACTATTATTATAATTTATTTTTAATGAATAAACTATTATTATAATTTATTTTTAATGAATAAACTATTATTATAATTTATTTTTAATGAATAAACTATTATTTATTTTTAATGAATAAACTATTATTTATTTTCAATGAATAAACTATTATTATAATTTATTTTTAATGAATAAACTATTATTATAATTTATTTTTAATGAATAAACTATTAGTTTATTCATTAAAAATAAATTATAATAATAGTTTATTCATTAAAAATAAATTATAATATTATTATAATTTATTTTTAATGGATAAACTATTATTATAATTTATTTTTAATGAATAAACTATTATTATAATTTATTTTTAGTGGATAAACTATTTATTTTTAATGAATAAATTATTATTATAATTTATTTTTAATGAATAAATTATTATTATAATTTATTTTTAATGAATAAATTATTATTATAATTTATTTTTAATGAATAAATTATTATTATAATTTATTTTTAATGAATAAATTATTATTATAATTTATTTTTAATGAATAAATTATTATTATAATTTATTTTTAATGAATAAATTATTATTATAATTTATTTTTAATGAATAAATTATTATTATAATTTATTTTTAATGAATAAATTATTATTATAATTTATTTTTAATGAATAAATTATTATTATAATTTATTTTTAATGAATAAACTATTATTATAATTTATTTTTAATGAATAAACTATTATTATAATTTATTTTTAATGAATAAACTATTATTATAATTTATTTTTAATGAATAAACTATTATTATAATTTATTTTTAATGAATAAACTATTATTATAATTTATTTTTAATGAATAAATTATTATTATAATTTATTTTTAATGAATAAACTATTATAATTTATTTTTAATGAATAAACTATTATAATTTATTTTTCATGAATAAACTGTTATTATAATTTATTTTTAATGAATAAACTGTAATTATAATTTATTTTTAATGAATAAACTGTAATTAAAATTTATTTTTAATGAATAAACTGTAATTAAAATTTATTTTTAATGAATAAACTGTAATTAAGATTTATTTTTAATGAATAAACTATTATAATTTATTTTTAATGAATAAACTGTAATTAAGATTTATTTTTAATGAATAAACTGTAATTAAAATTTATTTTTAATGACTAAACTATTAAAATTTATTTTTACGAATAAACTATTGAAATTTATTTTTACGAATAAACTATTGAAATTTATTTTTACGAATAAACTATTGAAATTTATTTTTACGAATAAACTATTGAAATTTATTTTTACGAATAAACTATTGAAATTTATTTTTACGAATAAACTATTGAAATTTATTTTTACGAATAAACTATTGAAATTTATTTTTACGAATAAACTATTGAAATTTATTTTTACGAATAAACTATTGAAATTTATTTTTACGAATAAACTATTGAAATTTATTTTTACGAATAAACTATTGAAATTTATTTTTACGAATAAACTATTGAAATTTATTTTTACGAATAAACTATTGAAATCTGAGTTGGTATAAACTGTTTCTACAATGAGTTTTCCTCCAGTTTAATTTTTGATACTTATTAACTACCATAGTATAATATAAGTTTAATCCCAAATGCAATTATTAATGCAATTAGTTAGTGGTATTATTTATTACAAGGTCCAACAAAGTTGACCATTTCGACTACCGTCAACGCTTCAAAAGCGTTAATTCGCTTTTTTGTTTAAAAATGTTATTACTAAAGGGTTCGCCAAAAAAAGCAGAAGCTCCCTTCAAAAATAAAGATATTTTATACGATGTTTTACGCTCACCATCTAGTTCCAACAAATGGAAAATGCAGTAAATTAAAGATTTAAAAACGGTGAGTTTTACAAGTAACAAACCTAAGCCTAAAGCTTGTTTTCCACTAGCGCGCGTCATAATGTTATTTTCTTTACGCGCGTAAAAACGTTTGAACGTTTCAAAGCTGAGAAACGCGTCGTTGCGCGCGCTAGTGGAAAACAAGCTTTATAGGTATTTACCCGTTTTTTACGCGCAATCCGTCAGGGATTTGTGTGTACTGGGCCCACGTACAGTGTAGCCGATACCGCCGCTGCCGTATTCCTTAAACTCTACAACAATTAGGTCTAGAAGGGTCAGTGATATGTCAACCGAAAGCCAATAAACCTTCCCCACGGTAGCCCGTTATAATTTTTTGGGAATCGGAGAACAAGAAGTTAATCATTTTCCCATTTTAGTGGTTTTTGGCGATTTTTGCCTTAAAAGTTACATTTTTTTTTTAAATTAAGAGCGACTTGGTTGAATATTATATTTTTAGTTAGTACTAATCATTTCTGAACTACGTTTTCGGTTGGATTTAGAAATTTTAATTTTAAGTGAGATTTCTGCCCAATTCACGTACCAATTGTTACAGGCGCCATCTAACTCGTTCGCGTTTCGTTACCTTATTTACAAAACCAAGTAACTCGAAAAATTCGGTTTGTCTAGAAATTAATTTAAATTATCGTTTCCGCGTTTCGCTACCTTAGTTAACTCGAAAAATTAATTTTCGATAAAATTCCTCTTGGTTTTATTAAGTTAATGTACAAGATGATTGAAAATTTGTTCAAATGTAAATTTAATATTTGAAATATAGTTATAACATCGGGGGGATTGTGTGTACTGAAATGTCAGTGACATCTTGTTTTTTTTTTGTTTTTTTTTCAAAATAATTAATAATAATAATAAGAATAAGAATAATAAGAATAAGAATAATAATAATAATAATAATAATCAGCTAGGCTAATAGCAAATGGTTTCGCGGCACACAGTTTGGGAACCACGGCTCTAACATTGAACCGTTTTCAATAAATATGTCCCGAACGTTTCCCTTCTTTCTACGAGGGTGTAAAGAACTGTTTGCTTATTTAGTAAGAAAATGGGATGGTATTTGGTTGTTATACAACTGCGCAATAGAAATATCGCGTAGACACGGCGATACTGAAGGACAAATTGCAGGCTCGAAAGCCCCGAATTGACTTGGTATCGATTGATAAATATTTGAGTGGAAGGTTAAGCGACGATACGATAATTCCTACGAGTCTAGGCGTTGACGTTCGGGCTGAATCTCTTCTCGCGCCTCTTTGACTGATTTGTTGGCTCGTCTACTTGCACCTTCCATTTGTACCGTTTAAATAAACTTGTTTGCGCAATTTGGCGGCGAGGGCCATCTCGTCGGAGCCAGCCTCT
Source organism: Leiobunum rupestre (assembly GCF_980474605.1). NCBI lineage: Eukaryota > Metazoa > Arthropoda > Arachnida > Opiliones > Sclerosomatidae > Leiobunum > Leiobunum rupestre. The sequence continues at coordinate 24,530,568 of NC_143391.1, forward strand.
CGCGATCCATCCATCTTTTCGCCAGGCCCCCGCCACGTTCTACTTTTGGAAACGGCGTATTTTCGCGAAACCCGCCCATTGTCGTAAAAGAATCGTTAACGCGCTGGTCTGTTTTTCCGGTCGACGATAAAGCCAGGGGTAAACCCCAATTTCTCGCCGTTAAACCTATTATTTTAGGAGTTCCTCTTCTCGTTAATCCGTTTTATACAGCGCCTCTCTCTCTCTCTCTCTCAGACGCGCGCGGCCACATAATCTCCCCGATACAAATGAGAACAAAGCAGCGCTCACAATATGATCCGCGGGGTCGTTAAAAATTAACGATGTACGCGACCTTCGCTTAGACGTACGGATAGTATTATTTCTTCGATATTGGTTTATTTCCTACAACCCCCGAAGTTTGGTGGTCAAAATTTTTGGATTTCTTTTTTTTACTTTTAACCTCGATTTTAACGGTCGGTCAAATGCCATGACCTTCGTAATAAACCACGTGTTTCTTGTTTTGTTAATTCCTGGGCAGATTACCCCACCTTATTCACCCTACCGCCTTTAATTTTGATCATCTTTGGTCATTTTCTATTCGGAGGCTGAAGAACAACTGTTTTTCGAGAACTAAAATTTTACCCTTTCAATTTAGTAAATCATGGACGTATGATTCTATTAAAATATATGAAAAAATACTGAAAACGATGGACTAGAGAAATGGGTATTATACGTTCTACTATTTATCTACAAAATGATGTTAAAATGGTATATCCACCTCAATTCCTTAAAAATAAAGCTTTGGTATGAAAATAGGTGTCAAGGCAAAATTTAGTATAACCACGATTTTAAACCACCTATGGACTGCATTGTAAAGGATTATATAATTAGCGAATAAGTAGATTAGTCCATTATGAAAAGGGATAATAAAGCTAAACCCTAAACAAATTTGTTTAGGGTTTAGCTTTATTATCCCTTTTCATAATGGACTAATCTACTTATTCGCTAATTATATAATCCTTCACGATTTTAAAGAACGATTCTACGTATCATTCTAAAAATACCGAAATCGGTTTCTACAGCCAACTTTTGACCAAAAGTGGGTTCTATTTCACGATCAGTTTATCCGCAGTTCGTTGGTGTACTCTGGGGTAACCGTCACTAGCTTTACGGCTCGTTCAGTATCATATGAAGTGGAGAAAACATATGGCGAGCATCTAAATTGAGAACTGAAGTGCGCGACTCGTTGTTAAAAGTTTCGAAACAGTCGTTACACGAGATTTATCTTTAGTTTATCGATGACGCGTGAAAAATAGCTCCTTGGTTTTTGGGGTTCACTTTGTCGGGTTAATTAAGAACTAGGCGCCTAAGCGTTTTTCCTCGCTTAAATGCTCCGCTTTTTTCATCCCGTTATCGATTTTATGACGGCTATGCTTCCCTCTATTGGCGAAATAAGTCGCACGATGTTCTTTTTTTTCGTCTGAAGATGGCAGCACGTTCTCTACGTTGTTGTTGATTATTTTTACGTAATCGGTTCCCCCGAATTTTACAATTTTAAACCGGAATTAGAAGATATAGAAGAATAAAAAATAGGGGAAAAGCGACTTCCCGCGTCCTCTGGTTTTTATATTATGGCGGTTTGATTAGATTGGAGTTCCATCATTTTAAGTAGACCTTTTCCATATTTGAAGTTGTAAATTTGTTTAGAACGTAATGAATTAGTCGTTCCTAAGTAGGCCATTTCTCCCGTGTTAAGTTAAACGCATTCCATTGGGTACTTTAATCTACCGGAGGGCTTTTTAAAAGTTGTCAGTCGGCTTTATTTGATATGGTAAAGTACTTTTTTTCCGTAGGCTTTTAGGGTGGTATTCTTTAGGATCACAAGGCCTAAATATTTTCCAACTGAGTATGTCTATTTGAAAACGTTATTTGTTAAGCTATACGCGTATTCTCAAAAATTATATAAATACTTTTGTTTTAATATTTTATGAGGTGCATTACGTAATATTTCTCACGAATTTTGTTGGATAAATTTTAGAAAATGATTTCCAAACAACACACCAGGCTCGCAAAATTATTACAATATAATACGACGAATAAGAAATAACCCTCGTTTTTTCTCGAACTAATGGTAATTCGTGCTGTTAATAAATTGACCTTTTTATCCGTTCAGTCAGTAATGGGGGAAATTCTAAAATAAAGTCACGAAATCGACCATCACGATCTGTATTGAAATTCTCGCTCGGAAATGAACTAAAGAAGGTGAACACTTTAATATACAACGTACTTATGATCGAGTAAATATTTAAAATCGGGGCTTTAGCGACATTTTCCTGGGAGTAAAGCGGAAAAGGCATCTCGTTGCGTCGGTGTCCCGGAGGCGGTTCGCTATTGATCTTCCGTTATTAAGCGAAACACCTGTTGCTTCTTGTATATCTAACACTCTAGGGCGTTTTCAGGGTCTTATATCCGCGCCCGTCTCCCGATAACGGCCTATTCTTCCGGATTTCTGCCTTATCTCGGCCACCCCTTTCACCGTGATTTTAATCATTTCGATTCGCCGATACCTCTCCACTTTGTTTCGGCCCGGTTTGTAATACAAGCGACAACCTAACTCGGGTGCTTGATTTCGCGGCTTAAACGTCTCTAGCGTTTTTTTTAAAATATATGTAGTAGGTTATGTCGCTAAATTCGACGCCGAGTTAGTTATATTTTACACACACCGACATGGTACGTATATTTTCCCATTGTCAGCAGGGTTGCCACGGTGCCTGGAAAACCTCGAATATGGGTCTAAAAGTCAGGGAAATCTTTTTTAAAATATAGGTTAAAAATTACAAAATTATGGTACAAAATAAGTCAGGGAAAATCTCCGGAGATTTTCAGGAAAAACCTGTGAAAGTCAGTAATTTGAATCTTAAAAAATATATGGCCACTCTGGTCAGTTTCGGGGGAGGGTGGAAACTGAGTTTTAGGCTCGCGGAAAAATTAATTCTCAATTGAAAGTGGAACCTCGTAATACGAGTACATCACAAGCTACCTCCGACTTTGTCCTCTGATAATATTAGTTGAGTATCTGAGAAATATTTGATTTGATTAAATTCTTATAAACCGCGTGATAGTCGATGAAGTTGAAAGTGGCGACTGAGGAGGAAGTGAACGCGGCGCAATTTCGGCCTTCTCTCGTATTCGCGCGTAAACACCGTCCCGTTCGTACTCTTATATCCTTCGGAGATATGGTTATATAGATGAAAATATCGCGTGGCCGTATCGATCCAATCCTTTTAACCTGGCGAGGTAATCTTATACAATATTTTCTCTCTCGCTATCAGCCTCCCCCTGATATTCTTACTCCGTCTCTCGCCAGGTAGCGCCGGGGTCCCGGTCCCTGGACCCTCATTTTTTACGTTACCCGCGAGACAAAGTCGCGACCATTTGTCATAGTATCCGTGACGTTGCCAAATAGCCATTTCCATCGTTCCACCCCTCCTTTCTCGTCGCTCGCTCCTTCTCGCGGTAGTTTTTTCTTCCCGGAGCGCGGCATGATCATTCCCGGTGCCTGGAAATAGCGATGCTGGCCGAGCCGTTCCGTCCCCCGCCTCGTCCAGATACAATCTCGTTGTTTCCCGGCTACGTCGATCGAGCGTCGTCATCTCCCCTTCCATTAATTACTCCCCTTATTTCATTTATACACTCTTCGAACGTCGATCGGTGGTAGTAGTTAAATTTCGCGCTATCATGCCTCTGGGCTCGCGTCCCACCGTACGAGACTGCGACAATGACAACCACTCGTTCTCGGTTCCCAACAACGGCCAGTGGAGAAGACCCAGTTTGGGACCCAAACCCTACTCCAGCGTGTTCCAAACTCCCACCAAATGGCCCCAGAGTAAATGGTCGTGGTCCTCGCCGCCGGTTAATTACTGGAGTTCGTCTTCGCGCTACCCTCACTATCTTCACTCCGCTTATAGTTTATCGCAACGAAGAAACGTCGACGTGAGTGTTCATCCGTAATTCCGACTCATTTAAATTGGCCTATTTCTAAGCCGTTCTATTTTTGTGGGGGAATGTTTGGTAGGGGGGTTAAGGTTCGTCTAACCCAGATTCTTCGACACTTGGCGGGACGAGAAACGCGTTGGGTGGTTTCCGAGCTTAATCACAGTCTCGTTAAGTACAGCGCGCGTATGCAAGGTGCTGGATTTACGGAAATTGTTTTGTCCCACTTTGGTACCGCGCCGGGATTATTTAGCGTGCCGAGAGTGATCGGTGGCACTCGCCCAGTTTTTTGCCGGTAAACACTGGGTCACGGACATTGTTTCTAGCCTTAGCCGCGCCTCTAAACCGAAACGTAGCGTGCGAATGTCTAGAATAGTTCAGTGGAATTACCCGCTATTCGGGCTTATTCCCGTTTTGGGTGTCGAGAAAGGTCAGCCCCGCGTGTTCCCTTTCCGACAACGCGATCGCGTTTCACGCTCGATAATTTATTTTAGATGTTTTTTAATATTGTTTACCAACTAGTATTGAATAGCGTCTTCTTTATTACAGGGTGTACTTGTGCAAGAAATAGACGAGGGTCAACCGTGCTTAAACTGTCGAGACAAATGTCCAGGATTCAGTCCGCACATATGGAGGTAAGACTTCTCGCTAGATGACTCGACTCGAGCTACCACCAGCTAGCGCTTGTACGATAAGTTAAATGTTTGGGAAGATGATCGTACTTGATTTGATGGAGCGTGTTAACCGGCCAACTGGGATTTATATCAGAAACGCACGTTGCCATTAGTCGGGATTAAATTCCCGGATTCTTTATCCGTTGCGAAATGGGAAAGAAACGGGCGAGAAAAAGCGCTCGAAGGTGCATGTGATGTTATATAAGCGCTATTCCGCAAAAGCCTATTTTTACGAGAATGACTCCTCGGAGTCATTCACGAATTTCTCCATTGGGAGAAAGAGAGTCTATTCTCTCAGTTGCATTCCGCGATGCGTACTATATGACGTCCTCTCCCCCGCGAGCGCGAAAGGCGTCGAGTCGTAAAGCGTCCTTTCCCGGCCGACACCGCTTGTTCCCGCTGACAGCTCTCTGACATTATTTCGCGTCACTATTTCATTCTTCGTAAGGACCACCGCGGGAATCCCCGTCCAACTGGACGCTGCCAACATCCTTGTTCCGCGTTGCCTACTCTACCCTTATTAGTGGTCGTACTACCCAATCACGATAGTATTGTAGCGTAAGCCTATCCTCTTATTCCAGGTTACGATTTCAATCTCCCCTATCTGATGAAAATTCTTCTCGTTTTACGTATTTCTCATCCTTCGTAACCCATAAATCGTTTTGGTGTGTCCTGTATTCGCGATCGAAACGACCTCCTCCGAAGTAGCGCCTATGATCTAGCGTTTGCTACAGAGAAATTAAAAAGATCAAAGAACGTTTTTTTCTTAAATAAACTTATCAAAACCTAAGCGAAAGATGCAAAAATTATATTAAAATTGCGAGTATCATTATTTATAAAGTCAAATTTACGAATAACGAGGAAGAAAAGCTAATAGCGCTTGCTATTTAGCCTCTACCTATCTAGGTTTCAATGGCGAACCAAAGGGGGTGTAGCGATAGTTTACGGTCGCGAATAGCATTCAAATGATCGTCTTTTGGATATTTCATTTTCAAATCATCGTTACGCGGTGTTCGTAGCTACTTTATGCCGGCCGCTATTTGTTTGGTCTCTAAATTTATTCCAGGAATCCAAGGTTTCACGCGGCGTCGCCAGGCGATAATTTAGTTCGCGGGCGTACCCCTCGTATCGCGTAAAATGGGGAAAATTAGACGGGAAACAATGGTTAACGTAACCACCCGCCCATTCTAAACTCTCTCTCTCTCTGGTAATGGGTTGCCTCTTTGCATTTCTCGAAATTCTAGCGAAACAAATCGGCCCGTAGATAAAAGAAACCATTCGGAACGCGAACTCGGAGTTAACTCTTAATGGGTGGCGTAGAAAGAGTGTCTACCTCTCTGGGAGAAGATGGTGCATCGTCGCGCGCGGAACTCCGCGAGATGAGGAAGAGACGAGCTAGACGCGCCTCACCTGAGCCCTTTCTTCCGGTCGCGGGCCCGTCAGCGCGCTTTCTCAGAGCGCGGCGGAAGGAGAGTGCCGTAGAGGAGGGCCAAGAAGACTCGAGGGGAAACTTGGCAAGGTCCGCGTCTTAAAAAACAAGAGTGCTATTTTTAAAAACGCGTATTTTTTTGGAGCCGATCTCCGGGAGATTTGGTCCCGCCGCGTCAAGCCCCGCTCCGATGCCGGTGGGTTCCAGCGGATACCGACGTGCAAAACCCTTCGCCCGAGCGTCCCGCTTAATTTAGTGCCGCTTTTCGATTATTAATTTCGTCGAGTGTCTAGTCCCGAGTCGCCACCTTCCCTCCTTTCGCCTTCTTCGGGGGGCGGAGAAGACGACGCCCCCTTACGGTGTTTATTTTCTACTCCCAGCGACACCTAGCGAGGTCTATCCTTCTCATTTTAACTTAATTTCGGCTGATCGTCGAGATAAAGGTTCGCCGGTAGATGGCGTCTTTGTTAAAGGGGCGCAAGAAAAAGAAAGCTGGTAAAGCCGGCTCAGCCTCTTCCAATCCGTAAGTTTTAAGTAATCTAATAAGTTTCCTACTATTTCTTTCGCGTTTGTTACGCGCTTTTCACTGGTAAGGTTTTTTAGTCGCTTTACTAGACGCGGACTGCACCCTCCCGTTCGCTTTTGTTTGAACTGTCAAACGACGTTTTCCGGAATTAGCGGAGAACGTACGGGGTATCATCGGCTCTGATGGATTAGGTTAAAACATAGCTAGGCGAATTTTTCAATCTAGTTTTTGTCACGACTCGAATTCTTTCTACAAAGTGGCGCAATTTATAATTTCAAGTCTCGTGGCTTATTCGCATTTGTTAGTTTTAAGGCCTCATTCCGTTTTGTTCCCGATTAGTACGAATAGCGCGTAATAACTAGTGCTCGGAATTGTTTATTCATTATCCACAAATTTTCCGATTTAAAAAAAAAGAATATCATTTTAACTTATTTAATTATGCAGGGTTCGTACGCGACCTGGAATACCTGGAAAAGTCAGGGAATTTGAAAATGTTTCCAAAATATCAGGGAAAAGTCAGGGAATTTGAAAATGTTTCCAAAAGGTCAGGGAAAAGTCAGGGAATTTTAAAATGCCCCCAAAAAAAACCCGCAAATAATTTTTTTAAAGATGTATTAAAAATATATAATCAATATTTTTCAAGATTTTACCTCAAAACATTAATTTATTTTACAAAAATGGTCAGGGGATTTGGCAATTTGGTCAGGGAAAACCTGGAAATGTCAGGGAATTAAATTCCGGAAATTTTGTACGAACCCTGTTATGTTTTTTACGCAACCAAGCATTTATTTGAATAAAAGTGGTATTTATTTAAATAATTGTTTGTTTTATTTAAATAATAGGCTTATTCACTTTCGATTATTTAAACATTTTACAATTTTTATTCAACTATTGGTTATTTAAATAAATATTATTTAAATATCGCCGACCTTATATTGTTCATGGATAAAAATTAATCGAATGCCGAGCACTAGTAATAACTAGGTGACATTGTCGGGTTACTCGGACTCGTTATCGTCCACATCGAAGAGGTGACCCTCAACCCGCTATTTTATAGTAATTAGAAAGTTCCTCGGAGGGAGTCGCTGCGGTATCCGTCATCGTAAGAAATGGTGATTCTGTTTACATTACAGGCGCGGGTTCCCAGTGAGTTCCGTACTCGCACGGAGCTCCTTATATTCTCACTTATCTTAATAGATAGATAGTGGGGGGTGAGCGTCAGGGCTTACGCTCCTCTTGGGCGTGGACTGGGCCACGCTATATCCGCCGGTTCTTTATTTTGACTGTCCCTAGATTTTATTAATTGCTTGGGAGGAGAAGGTCACCTTCGCTTTACCCGGCCTCGGCGCAGTCCCGCGCTCAAATCTGTCATCGCCCTTAATACCCATATGATAAAGTTTTAGCGTACCCCCTTTTTGGGCGAGACCCGCGGAGCTGGTTGTGGCTTACAAATTGACGCTTAAACGTGTTGAACGGAAAGAATCCTGACGCAATCAATTTCTTGACCGCTGATATTACGATGGTCGTTAAAAATTTAATTTCTTATACTCATTCTGTCGAATTGGGGTCTACATAATTCGTGAACCACCGCTACAAACACTTCGCCTTCGGTCGAGGTTGCTAAACACTGCCTATTTACGCGACCCTTTAAAGTGTACGTATATTAAACGACACAACGCACTCTTACTCGAGTCGCGAAAGTATTTAACAACGCGTCTTACATTTCACACCAGTCGAACGACTCGAGACCGTCTAATAGCCTTTACCCATTTCTCTACCTTTCACCAAACTATCTCTCCGCGCTAAAGAGCGCGCGAGGTCGATCACCGAGCTATAGGTTTGTAGAAATAAACGCCGTTCGAGTTGGAGGCGTTGGAATTCGTCCCATTATTGTCTGTATAGTTTCTATTTGTCGCTTTAATTTCTGCCGCAACGAGCGTCAGTCAGACGACAATGCTGATGAGAATCGCCCGCTCTACAAATAGTTTTCGCTCGCTATAATAGCCTCCTAAATTGACATTTTGGCTGGCGACTGACACTTTACAAAATCTTCCTCCGCTACAAGACGAGGAAAAAAAATTGGAACAAAAAGGGGGCTTTGAGACCGAAAGAACCCTTACCTCTCTCCTTAATTGCCGTTTTGCACCTTTGTTTCTTTATTTTTTCCATTTGCAGTTTTAATAGCCTTAGATAAGTTTGTATTCTAAATATAATATCATTCTTTTCAACTAGAAATTTCGATCGCCGTGATTCTTTAATCGTTAAATTTAAGTTCTTGTACTCGTAGACGTTAATTTTCTCGGTATATAGATTGTAAATATCCCCGATCGGACGTGGTGCGTTCTCCCCCTCGGATATTAATGATTCTAATTGCCACGATAATTATCTCCAAATATTTGTTCATCTTTTAATTTCTGCCATCGGGATATCGCTTTGATATAATTATAAAAACCGGTACGTCGCCCGCCGTAATCACTGCCGACTCTTAACTGTAAGGCACGATCATTAACAAAGTGTTAAAACCATTAAAAAAACGACAAATTTGAAGATAAAAAAGGTAGGGGGCCCTCTGGAAAATTGAGAAAGAAGACGGGCTATAAAGTCATCACTTTTTAGTCACCCGTACCCCCGCACGTGCGCTATTTATTATCTCGTATCATTAATCTCGAATTCTTCCACTATCAGCCCACGGCGCAACGAAATTTACTCAAATTTCCAATTGGGAGATAGGTAATTGGTCTTATTTTTAGACATTTCCACAAATTTTGGGGGAGGGGGGGTTGGTGTAGTTGAAAAGCATTTTTTATCCTCCCTAAAATTCATATTTGAACGCGTTGATTATTTTCATCGCCTTGGGTTTGTTTGCGTTCGAAATGAAGTCTTATTTTCACCCAAAGTGTTATTCAGTTTTGAAAGTGTACGCAAATTTTAGCGAGAGACAGCTAGAAAAGGGTGAATTTGTTATTCGTTCGTATATATTCTCCTTCGATGCGCGTTGGCCCAGTAGAGAGCGTTTAACGTTTAGTTTCCCCCGCAGATGTATCGGTGTCAGGTGGCGTTGCTTCGAATCCTGTATGTTTTCTAGCATATTCGCGGATCCCTTCGTTTTTAAGGGATCATTTTTGACAGGGATATCTCCGAGACATCCGTTGTCAAACAAAACGCCTCGAATCGAAGGAGCTTTTGCCCATCCCCATCACTGATAGTGGATTTAGGAAACAGTCGACACTTGGGTCAAGTCTACCGAAAGGGTAAAGTCTCCGTTCTCCCGTGGCAGGAACTCTTCGGTTGCGTTTCGCAATTTTTCCATACTGGGGATCATTCCAGTTCGGTACCGGTGGATTTTATCCATTTTTCTTACTACCCTATTTTTTTCTTGAAGGCGAAAAAATTTACTGGCTAAAGATATCCATTTACACGCTTTCATATTTTTTACTCCCCGTCCATCCCTCGCGATGATATGACTATAAATAACCGTTTGGCATTAATTTTTTCTTCAGCCGGGCGTATAGGGATATCTTTGTTGGTTTTATACATAAGTTCAAGGCTTAATGCAATCTTGCCGGGTGCTCTATATACCTTAAAATATTCCGATGTTTACAAAATAATATTACGCAATATTGTTATCTATTTTTGGTCTACTAGCGCCTGTAGAAGTGTTCGAGTAGCAACGCTCGGGTGCCAGGGAAGGGGCCGACATTTAGAAGTACCGTTAAATATTAGAATGGAGGAGTTTTTAAGCTTTAACTCGATCTATATACAGTTGAATGCCCTATAATGCCAAGAGCCAATGGCGAAAAATGACTTAGTCGTAAATGAATCTCTGTTTTAAACGAGTCGTGACGTAACCGCTACGGTATTTAGATGATTACTCGCTCTCAACGAATGACTTAATGATTTTTATATCGGCTGGGAATTCTTGGCTAGCGATGCCGAGTAGGTTTCGCCGGGCCAATTCGTCATATTTTTCGGGTCATCGATACGAGCGAGTAGCGCCATCCACTCGCAGCCCGATTTTTTTGGCGGTTCTCCAAACTAGATCCCCGCTTTCTCCTATACGCGATGTGACTCAATTTGTTGACGCTTTTTCTGACCTTGTTTGCCCACCCACTTTTTATTTGGCGTCAATAGAGAAAGAAATGTTATAGTTTTTTTTAACCCCCGCTCTGTTTTTGTAACAAGCTGACAGTTGCGGAGTAACTTATGGGGAAGTTTGTTAAGCGCTAGTTCACAAGGTAAAATACAATTTCATTTCCACTCCGTATAGGTAAGCCAAATAATAGTATACTGGAGGAACGTTTATAGATGGTCTTGGTTTAAGTAGTACGTCAAAAATAGCACCCGGAAATCCAATTTTTCGAGTTTTTTTTTTCAGTTAGCCCTTATTCGCATGGTCTTCTTTACTCCAAAATTTAGATCAAAAATAGCCTCCGGAAATACAATTTTTCAAGAACAAACGGTGTATTTAAAGTTTGTTTCAGCGAGACCTTATTCCCCGTTTCTGTTTATTTGCTCGAAATCGTTAAAAAGCGGGGAAAGCTTGAAGTTCAAATTCCTGTTGGGGCGGCGGTGAAGGCTGGAGGCGATTTCTCCCGTTGATTTAAATATTTGCTCTGGGCCCACCGCGCCGCGTTACTATCCCGCTCTTCCAACACTCGCTACGACAAGAATGGCAGAAAAGAAAAATAGCACGCGGAAGTAGTTCTCGGGGCTACACGGAGAAGCTACTTTGTATTTCAAAGGTCGACCGGAACCCATTCCCGCGACAGTGACACTCACTCACTATATCATTCCTTTTCAAAAAAAAGTTCTATCTCGCCACTTCCAAATAAATTCGAAATCTTGGTTTATTCCGAGAGTGTGCCTGTAATAGTGGGGAGAGGGTGAAGGCTAGCTCTGGTTTTTTCATTGGAAGGGCTGGATCAATGAAGGAAGACGAGGAGCGCCGGAAGAGTGTGTATATCTTTTTAAGTGACCCATATAAATGAGTTACGAGCTTATCAATGTCGCTTTTCTTTTCGTACCATTCCGTCATGTTCTTTATAACTGCTTGCGTAGATTCTTCAATGGGAACCGACATTTTTTTTCCACGGCGTATAGCTACAGCCACGCTCGGGTCTTTGACCCAATTTAAGATCCTATTATACCCGTTGAGAGTAGTCTAGTTTGAAGTTCACATTAATGTATCGGCATTTGCAACCAGGTTTAAACTACACTGGTTTAAACCAAGTCATTTAAAAAAAAACCAATGGGTTTTTTAATAATTGTTTTTTTAATTAACTAAAAATTATTCCAAAATGTTTGTACATTTTCTGACCGAAATGATTACATTCCTAAGGAATTGACAAGGTGACCACAATTCCTATATTTTCAATGCCTTAATATAAGTTCCTCATATAACCCGAAAACATTCGGTCGTCGTGTAACCTTCTTCATCCTATATTTCACTTTATTTTAGCTACTGATTTTCAATAGGAATTCTTATTTCTGCATATGGTTTTTTCCTGTATTTTCCTTTAATTCGCTTGAAAATTTCCTATTTTTTCTATAAAATTTTAGTCAGTTTCCTGGTCACCCTGCATTTATACAAAATCAAAAATGAAACTAAATTGAAACTCCGTTCTGGTAAGACTCGTAAAAAACGAAACCGAAACTAAAACTTTGTTCTGGTCACGTGAGGCTTGTTATAATACTCATATTAATTTTTAGTTGATTGGTCAAACAAAAGCGAAAGTAAAATAAAGCAGTGTTTAAAAAACCTGGTTTAAACCTAGTGTTGTTAATTTTCCGGAAAAATAAAATGCGGAAAAATTTTCAGGAACTTTTCCGCAAATCGGAAAAATAAAAAATTGAAACATAAATTACTTTCTAAGGGTTTTTAATGTTTTTAACTTTTTATCGATATAAAATGTCTAATATAAGTAAACATACTACAAAACATTAATAGTGTTACATTATTAATAAGTTCAAACTAGTCTAGAGGTTTAGTTCTACTTTCAGATTCGAAAAAATTAGGCGAAAATGCCGCTTTATTTAAATTTTCAAACAATATATTAGACTAATCATGGAATACATTTTTTTTTAAATTTTTTCGGAAATATACGGAAAATTTTCCGTCTTACAACACTATTTAAACCCAAAAACCCGTTTTTTCTTTTGGGTTTTTACAAAAAAAAACGGGTTTTTCCAACACTGTTTGCAACTGAAGAATCAGATTATATGAAACTAAAGAGTAATTTGAACGCTCGATCGCTCATAATATTGGAATCAATTCAAGAATCAGATCGAATGAAACTCGTGGGGCTGACCACTATCCGCAATCGGTGTACAAGCCCGTAGCTTTGACTCTACTAAAGTGATTACTGATCGATTACAGATTTAGCACTACCAAAGGCTGTACTCGCTGTAATCGGTGTACAGAATTTGAGGAAGTGGCGTGAAGACTAAAGGCCTATTCACGCGATAAATTATTTTTTGAAAACGTAGTTGGCCAAAATGATTCGCAAACCGAGATTGCCCCGTGTGAATGGAAAGGTTTTTGCGCTTAGCTAACAATATTGAAACTTATAATATTAATTAATTTTAAATAATACGTTTTGTTGATTGAATTAAGCGTTATTTTCTTCGCCGGTTAACGCTCGAAATCACGAAAATCTTTCGTGGAGCGTGTAAACTGTATTCACCAAAACAGTTGGGCAAAAATGTGTGGATAATTGGACTTAATTCGGACTTAATTCGGACTCGTTCTCCGATGGCTTATGCTCCAATGAAACAGAGGTCTAAGTCCAATTAATAATGGTCGTTTTCGGTTTTCATAGGGTATTTACCAATTCCTTTTGTCGAAACATCGGATAACGCGAATGACGGATCCTACGCTTTCGTGTTTTGCGGATTACTCGCGGCAACTGCAACGTAGGATGTTGTGGCTTTTGCGATACACCGTTGAAATTGACGACAGGGAGGGGGAATTCGTTTTAGCTTTCGGCGTCTTCAACGGGTGCTGCTGGCTAAGGCTTTTAAAATAAACCCCCGAACTGAATGTATTTTTGTTGGCCGACGCTTTAAACGCGGGAGAGTGCCAGTTGTTGGTTTAGGTATACACGCGTCTCTCTTTTTCACCCAACCATTAAAAAAGGGACATTTTTTAGCGAACCTAGGCGTTTACGTGATCCGTAATTAGCGCCTTGATTGACGGATAAGCAATCGCCGCAAACTTTACTCCCACCTTTACCTTTATAAGAGAGTGTTAGCTCGCGACGATCCGACTACGCGAACGTTCTTGAGAAAAGATAAGGCGAAAATATGGCTGAGACTCGCGCGTCGTTTCCTGGGAAGTCTCCTTGTTGAGCTAGAATAATTCTTGCTGGCGCCAATCACTTTTCAAAACCAGGAACGCCACTAATTAATTATATAGTCGAACGCGATGCCAAAAATTTTACCGATACTAAGAATGGATTAAATTTGACAGAGAATATGTGGCTTGCACCATATTAACATCGGGCCTTCCGGAAGAAAATCCGCAACTATCCGCTTTTCCTCGTTTAATCTTTCTATGTTCCGGGGGGGGGGGGGGGCACTCCTGTACGGTCGAAGGCTCTAGCTTCGGGTACGCGTATCTACCGGAAATCATAGGCTATAATTGCGGCTGTATATTCTCTGTTAACCCGTATATATTCTTGCCGATACTTACAACACATCCACTTTGAAACCTCATATTGTCGTAATACCAAAGGCCGTAAGAGGGTACGGTTTGCCCGGCTTTCAACAGAACGGAAAAGAAACCTATAAGCAGTCCTTATATTGGTTGTAATTTAAATTCCGCTCATTCCCCAATTCACTCGAAATGGCTTTATTTTTTTAGCAAATAAAGAAAAATGTCGGTTTCAATTTTGCGGCTATCAACTTCTCTTTTTCCAGCGCTATTATCTTTTCGTTTAGCCTCGGAAGGGATTTTCTTCCTCCTTCGAGATATTTAATAGCCTATTGGACGCTACGGAGCGCGAAGACTGCGACGCCAGTTCCCTCGGCCGATATTGGGAATCGAATATTTTTTATAAGAGCTTTTGCTTATCGCTCGAATGACAGAGAAAATTTTCTTCTCTTTTCGCGATCAATTTTCAGTCGCCTTCAACGCCATCCCTTAACGCTGCTCCATCTCGACTCGTAAAAGTAAAACTTCTATTCTCAAGAACGATTTTGGCGCGTGAAAATATCTAAGTAAATGAAGAAAACAATGGAAAAATCAGTGGCGTAACTAATAACTCCGGGGGCCCCCCGCTAAAAACAACTCGGGGCCCTTTTAAATAGCACCGATTTTAATCATAAACGTTTGGGGGCCCCTAGCTCCCCCCCCCCCCCCGAGAACTAGGGGTCTGCGGGGGCGCTATTTACGACACTGGAAAAAATAATAACCTAAATAAAATGTTGAAAGATTAATAAATGTTAATGAATAACAAACAGTACGCTTCGTTTGTTTAAAAACATAACCGCAACAACCTAATAGTAAAGAACAACCCTTAATAGTAATTTCTATAACACTTTTTAATCAAATTAACAGAATAGGTTTTACTATATTTAAGGCTCTCAAATTAACAGAATAGGTTTTACTATATTTAAGGCTCTCAAATTAACAGAATAGGTTTTACTATATTTAGGGCTCTTTTTTGTTTTGGGGCGGAAAAATGAAGACGAGATCGGAATTTTTAATTTTTTTTGGGGGATGCCGGACATGCGCGCTGCTCGGTGTATTGAGAGAGTGTCGGTTGTCTCGCGGGGAAGTCGTAGATGCGGGGCGGTTCGGAAGAGGAGCGCGATCAGGAGGAGAGAGAAGAGTTGAGAGAAAGAGATCTTCTCCGTCCACATTCGTCGGCGGCGCATCAAGTAGTCGCGCCGAAAGACGACAGAGAGCGGACGCGAAGGTGTGTGAAAAATAACATTTCCTCTCTCATTTTTTCCGCGCGCTCTCCTTCCAAAAAGTCCTCGAAAGAGGGGAGTTTATTAGCCGCCAGTTATAATAACAATTTAACACCCCCCCCATATCATTCCATCGTAGTTTATTCGTCAAATTTGTCGCCCCCCCACTTGTCTGTCTTCTTCTACTAGCGCGTGTACTTCTTAATTTTCTTCCTCCGTTTTTCCGCCCACATGCAGAAATTCAACAGGTAGGTTTCCTCTTTCTCTTCGCCTTTGGAATGTCGATAATTTCGCACGACGTAGTCTCCGCGTGACCAATTTCAATCCATTAATCAACCTTACGGTTTATTGTTTGACTTAAATCGTTTCGGCTAAAGCGATGACATTTTCCGATCAGGATATGACCAATCGATACGCGCCCAGAAGGCTTTCGGCTTATGATAGTCGTTGGAAACCGATGATTAGACCAGTTTAAGGTTGTTGACGAGCTTACCGTTCAACTACCCGAATTACAATTCCCTAGAAATTTAACAACGCTGGGTTAAGTCGGTAATTGTTGGCTCAATTATTTCATCAATCATCATTAATTAAATCGCTCTCGTCGCGAGCCGGCCAATTCGTTCAAAAAAATCATTCCATTATATTTTAATAACGTAATTGGCGCGAAGTAATTACAAGGTGCGGATCGAGGCGCGTCACATTCATCAAACAAGCTCTTTATCTGTCGTCCCCGTACCACGTAACGCCATCCATTTCTTTATCTTTCGGGCCAGTGGTAAAAACCAATTGGCATTCGTACCCCGTAGTACCTGCCCACTATCAAGATGGCCACATCCATCATTTGACGGGGTCATAGGAAGGTTGCGTTTTCATATTGACTCCTCATTCTAGTTACGGAAGTATAACGTTGGCGAGTGAGAGGTTTCTTTCAGCGCGAACGCCACCCTTGCTAAATACACGTACGATGCCGTACGTAAAGATTTTGATAAACTGTTGAATTTAGTCTTTATTGACAGTCTTAAGTCCGCGCTAAAAACGCGTCGGGGAACTTGTAGGAATATACACGGACTGTTTACCGTACATGTTTTCTCTACGCGTTTTCTAGAACCGGCTTAAATTGTCTATTCAATTGCAGGTTCTCTATTTAATCTGTTTAATGTATGTAAAAGTAAAGTATGCATTTTGAAAGTGATCGGGCTCTGTCCTATATTTCGGTAGAGGTCCCGTCTGTTTCCTTATGCCAGGACGGTCAGTAGGGAGGTTCGCGTGACCATCCATTTTATAACGCGGTTGGCGTTTTCCTGATTCTCGGGTGTCCCTGAAGAGAAAACGTCCGGTGGCTATTGGATGATCCCTTTTCCATATTCCGGCGACATGGCGTGACCTAGCTCTTCCTCCGTCTCCATCTGGCGATCGTCTTTGGACGTTCCTCGGACGGCCCAGACGCTCTAGTATCACTATGCCACTACGACTCTTGGGTGTGTTATCCTTATTTAGTTTTCTATGGCGCGCTATCTACTCTGACCAACTATCCCGGAGAGTGGTCAGTCAATATTGTACGTAGATGGTGTCGTGATTGCCTCCCTTTTGTCGCTCCGCGTTGTGTCACCAACGCTGAAGATTGCGTGCTTTCACACTTGACTCGATCGGCGCGACCCAAATCTATGCCAAATATAAAAACCAGCGCCTTTATTTTCATAATTTATTATACGCAAACTAGGAACGATAGATACAGGAAATTAAATTTATTTCAGTTATGCATTCAATTAGAATATTTATTTAGAATATAGGTAAGGAAACGAAATTTATTTAAATAATAAGTTGCTCTAGAATATTTATTTAGGATTTTGATAAGGAAACGAAATTTATTTAAATAATAAGTTGCTCTAGAATATTTATTTAGGATTTTGATAAGGAAATTAAACTTAAATATGTTGCTCCAGAATATTTATATAGGATTTTGGTAAATAAATGAAATTTATTTAAATAATAAGTTGCTCTAGAATATTTATTTAGGATTTTGATAAGGAAACGAAATTTATTTAAATAATAAGTTGCTCTAGAATATTTATTTAGGCTTTTGATAAGGAAACGAAATTTATTTAAATAATAAGTTGCTCTAGAATATTTATTTAGGATTTTGACAAGGAAATTAAATTTATTAAAATAATAAGTTCCTCTAGAATATTTATTTAGGATTTTGATAAGGAAATTAAACTTAAATATGTTGCTCCAGAATATTTATATAGGATTTTGGTAAATAAATGAAATTTATTTAAATAATAAGTTGCTCTAGAGTATTTATTTAGGATTTTGATAAGGAAACGAAATTTATTTAAATAATAAGTTGCTCTACAGTATTTATTTAGGATTTTGATAAGGAAACGAAATTTATTTAAATAATAAGTTGCTCTAGAATATTTATTTAGGATTTTGATAAGGAAACGAAATTTATTTAAATAATAAGTTGCTCTGGAGTATTTATTTAGGAATTTGATAAGGAAACGAAATTTATTTAAATAATAAGTTGCTCTAGAATATTTATTTAGGATTTTGATAAGGAAACGAAATTTATTTAAATAATAAGTTGCTCTGGAGTATTTATTTAGGAATTTGATAAGGAAACGAAATTTATTTAAATAATAAGTTGCTCTAGAGTATTTATTTAGGATTTTGATAAGGAAACGAAATTTATTTAAATAATAAGTTGCTCTAGAATATTTATTTAGGATTTTGACAAGGAAATTAAATTTATTTAAATAATAAGTTGCTCTAGAATATTTATTTAGGATTTTGACAAGGAAATTAAATTTATTTGAATAATAAGTTGCTCTAGAATTTTTATTTAGGATTTTGATAAGGAAATTAAACTTAAATATGTTGCTATATAGGATTTTGGTAAATAAATGAAATTTATTTAAATAATACGTTGCTCTAGAATATTTATTTAGGATTTTGATAATAAAATTAAATTTATTTAAACCTGTTGCTCGATAATATTTATATGGATGGAATTTTGGTAAGGAAGGAAATTTATGTAAAATAATACGTTGCTCGAGAATATTTATTTCCAATTTTGGTTAAAAAATTAAAGCTATTTAAATAATACATTGCTGTAGAAATTTAAGGAAATTAAATTTATTTAAATAGTTCATTGATGTAGAAATTTGGTAAGGGAATGAAAATTATTTAGATAGTACACTGCGATAGAATATTTATTTAGAAAGTTTGTAAGAATATGAAATTTCAATTATACATTGATCTAGAATATTTAATTGGAAATTTCGTAAGGAAATGAAATTACTTTAAATTATACATTGCTCAATAAATCTTCATTTCCTTAGGAAATTGTTCAATAAATATTCCACAGGAATGCGTATAAATAAATTTAATTTACTTACCAAATTTAATAAATATGCATTCTAGATAAATGTATAATTTAAATAAATTTAATTTACTTTCCAACTTTAAAAAATATGCATTCTAGATAAATGTATAATTTAAATAAATTTAATTTCTGTACAAATTTCTCAATAAATGTTCTAGGGTAATTTGGTAAGGAAAGGGAAATTATTTAAATTAGATATTCCTTAATTTATAATGTTCCTTAACTAAAGGTATAAATGTTTAATTTTTACAGAAAAGTGTGCAACAATTGCAAATGTCCACGAGAAGCGCACGACATTTACCACGAAGAATTTGTAAACGTGAGAGACCGAATCGGCTTTAAGCCGGCGCCCGACCCGCAACAAAACATCTCCAAAGAGAGAAGCTTAGAAGAAGGATACTCTTGGGTTCCTCCCGGACTTTCCAGCGAAAAGGTGAGTATCCCGTCAGACCTGTTTTTGACTCCCCCTTACGCTCGCAAAATCAACGCGATGAAACTAAAAGAAAGGCTTATAGTTGGGAAAAGTTTCTAACTCGAGCTTCGATTGTTCGCGTGGGATGGAAATATACAATTCTCATTAGGTCAACCCTTGATGATTGTTGCTCAGAGCCGTGGACCGGAACCAATTTTAGTTATTTTCTCTTGGCAAACGGTAACTTGATATTGACGCGAAATCCTGTAGGATAGAAATCTAAGGGCGAAGGAAATGAAAGCGGTAGATTCGTCATCCACATTCTATTTCCGGCGACAATCCTCCTTCGGGGTTTTAGCTCGTATTTCGAATAAGCCGACTTGTTATTAGTATTCCAAAAAGTTACTAAGCTATCGCGTATCGACATAGTTTTTCATTTTAAGAAGGTTTTATTGAACGAACGTATAAAATCCTTTTTGTTTTTAAGGGCTGATTTGATTGGCGGTAAAACGTTGTCCCTATTCGAGAGTCGTCAGTTATAAAAGCCCAGTATCAAAAACGCTCTCCCAAAAAGAAGCCTTTTATTTTTATTCGACGTCATTTTTTATCCACGCGTCGAATCGCGACAGCTGGGAAAGCACTTTTTAGGGATCCTTCTCTCTTTCTCTATGTACCGTGTACTTACTGAGCCCGCTATTTTTTTCGATCGTCGAGCGCCTTTTAGCTCGAATACTTCTTTCTAGTCAGCCTCCTAATAATAATCCTATTTTCTTCCCTTCGTATTTATCGTCCCGTCGTCAGTTAGCGAGAAAAGAGAGGAAATCTGTAGTCAAATCACATTTTACGATCTACCGCCAAAGTCGCTTTAAATATAAACTCTAACGCGTCTTCTCCGTCAATGAAATACATTTCTTTTTTGCGTCTATAAACCGATGCTGAAGCGTAGTTGGCAGAGTGTTCGAAGGAAGGGTATTGGTATAATCAGTTCTATTTGACTATAAAGTTAGCAGACTGTCGTTAGAGCAACGTGTCTAAGTTAGCCCTTTTTTCCGAAATAAATTAGACGGACATTCCTTGAAGTCTGTGACTAGTATTGATTTTTTGCCGATATAGTTTACATCATTTGGCAATCCATTTCGGATTATTTACGGAGAGAGCGGTTCCCTATGGTTACGGAGCGGTATTTTCGGATTCATCACTTTTAGGGTGACGGTGGGAAATGCGCGAAAGGTTTCATTATTTGGCGTATTGATTTCCTTAGCGTGGTTTTTTAACGATGCTCTCTTCTGGCGTATTTTTCGTATTGATCGTCGGTTTTTCAATTTACAGATAGAAGAATATTTTCGCCAGCTTCCAAACCACAAAGTGCCGCGCTTAGGGACGCCGGGCGAGAAGTACCGCGACAAGCAGTTAATCCTTCAGCTGCCCAAGCAGGACTTGGCGTTGGCCTATTGCAAGTTCCTCGAGAAGGAATACTATTCCAATTACGAAGAGTTCGTTAACGCGCGAAACGAAATAGCGCTCGACATTGGTTACGTCAGAGATGCCCTCGACCATTCATTGGTGAGTCTTCCGTTTCGAATTATCCGTACAAATACGTACTAAATGTAATTGATTTCCCAGGATTGCCATAAGTGCCGCGGAACCATGGTGTCCGGTGAACTGGCCATCATCGCTCCCAAGTTCGGCGAGACCGTGGCGTGGCACCCAGCCTGTTTCGTCTGCACCGCCTGCGACGAACTTCTGGTCGACTTGACGTACTGCGCCCGGGAGACGCGCCTCTTCTGCGAAAGACATTACGCGGAGCAACTTAAGCCTCGATGTTCGGCCTGTGACGAGGTGAGATTACCATTCCTAAAGCCCCATTTACACGCTCGCTGGTAGCGGGTAAAAATCGTCAAAATTCGCTTCCGCCACTCGCAAGCGTGAAAATAAAGCTAGAATATCTGTTTGAAACAGATCGACGCGGAAAGTGAAAAAGTGTATAGCTGAAGCGGATTTTGACGATTTTTACCCGATATACCAGCGAGCGTGAAAATGGGGCTTTAATCCTTCGAAAATAGCGCCCTATTACGCTTCTTATAGTTCGCGGAAAGGCCAAAGTAGCCATGGTATACGATATTTGCCATAGCTCCCACTTTTAAGCGAACTGTCGACTTTTACTTTCGAGCGGAATATATTTAAATATTTTTTCTCGCTATTTTTAAAGAGCGCCGATTTCTATGTCTCGAGGCTTTTTAGGAGAGCATCCTATTGGGCTTAAAGGGTCGACCACCTTGAGAATTATAAACGAGCTTCTTTTAAAGGATCCGCTATGGCTAGAAAAAAACTTAAAATAGCGTAAAATATTCGCTCGCTTAACGTGTTTTTGGTTGAAAGAATTAATGTCTCGTCTATATTCGCCTCGATTCCCTCGGAAGGAGACAAGCGCCTGTTGCTAAATATTATTGACAAATGCGCGTCTCGAGGCGTTTATCACGACGTTTTCGACACAAATGACGCCCGGGTAAGCTGGAACGGCGACGACCGCGACACCAAATAAACTAAACCCAATCACGGGCCCTCGCTAATACGCGCGCTGATTAAAGCCGAAAGTTTGGTTTTGAATATTGGTGTTGTTTGACACTTTTTGGCCGCGAAAGAGATAAATTTTCGGCTTGGCTCATTCTCTAACATTGGGAAGAACTCCAACTCGCGTTACTTATACTTCCCTTCCAAATCAAAGGGCTTGAAAGGGAGGGAGCACCGCTCTTCTACGTCTGTTTCGCTGTTTATTTTTGACTCCAATCAAGCGAGGCTTAGTTAACGTTACCGGTTAATTACGGAGAAAGGCTTAAGCCCTTAATAGCGCTGCCAAGCGACGTGGTACCGTGGCGACGGATTCCCGCGGGAGGATTCTCCGTACCGAAAGAAAATAGTAAACGCGTATAACTGAATCCGCTTATATTAAGCGGGGGGTTAAAAATAGGCGTGTGTCTGTCGCCCACGGGTTAAGCCTCTCCGAGGTCCCAGGAAGGATCTAGTACAGTCCCTCTTTGATCCTTTAAGCGCTTCACTGTGTTTCGCATCCTCGCGGGGAATGGTAGAAGGGAGTGCGCGGCGACTCGCGTACACGTGTGTTTTCGCCTTTGTTTCACCTGGAATCCGGGACGTCCCGGATGAGAGAAGGAGGCATGGGGGGGGGGGGGCTTGCTAAAAATTAAGCTTCCGCGTCAGCGAATTGTCCCGCGGCCTCCTGCCACTGAAGGACACCTAATTATAGGGTTTCGTGACGTCATAGGGTCACGACGGAAGTCTTTTTTTTTCGGAAGGGAAAGGGTCGACGGAGTGACACACTCCCCCCTCTCTCTCCCTGGGGGGATCGAGCCCCGATTTCGTTCGCAGATATCGTGGCGCGACTTCTCATTTCCTGGGGATCCTATCGCGCGACGCTCATTTCTCGCTCTCGAATCGTCGCGTATCAACCATTTTTGATTTTTGCCATCACTCTCTCAGAGCCCTTATTCTGTCCTTTCACTTTCTATCCAACGAACGAAGTACGAACCATCTTTTAATTAAGTTTTAAAAGCGAGGATTTTGACTGGAGTAAATTTAGACGGAATTTTAAGGGTTTTTGGTGAGTGTTCTTTACTTTCTTTTGCGGGTATTTTGTAATTCTTAAATTTAAACAAAAATGCGATTAAAAAATCCTGATTTTTAAAATCTTTTTTTCTTATTGGTTTCGGTTACGAATGAATTATTATAAACATTTATTAAAGCTAAAGAAAGTAACGCGCTAAACGTTTCCGCGTCCTAAGCGGAGAGTATTAAGGGAGGAATTTCCATTCCCTTCATTCGTCCCGGGTTGTTGCGGAAACCTTTAAGATTAGCTGAAACCGGGATTCGGAGAAAATGTAACGGTGTATAAATTATCCCCGTCTTCCCCGTAACAGTCAGCTTATCTCCCCTCTATATATTCCATTATAAAATTCTACTTTTATTTTTGTGGTATGAAAAAATTGTCTCCATTGCCAAATTTTTGTCGGTAACATAAAAAGGCAGCCTAGCGTCCCCTAGCCTCTTCCCTTTTATTTTCTCCAGTAAATAATTCCGTCCATCTAGAAATTCCCCCCCTGCGTAAGAAGAACGCGCGGAGGTTGAACAATTAAATCCAGCTTTAATTACAACTGCGGTATAAAAAGCGTTTTTCTTCCCAACATATCATTAATTGCACTGAAAGTTTATTTTGGTGGCTGCGAGGATTTGGAACTAGGCGCGCGTTGCAACTTCATATCATATCTTTTTGACTAATTTACACGCTATGGAACGGTAGGGCGTACGGTAGGGATTAGTTATGAATTTTACACGATTGATAAATTATTGAATTGGAAAGATAGGATTATGAATAAAAGGAAGGTTTATTATGAAAAATATTTTCTCCGTTAGAAAGACCTTGAAAAATAACACTTGGAATTTTGTTTCCATTTATTAAAGCGAAAGAGTTTATATTTTCTATAAGCCGCTACAACCTAGGCTCGCCCGTCGAGCAAATTAAAGCACTTTATGGTTCCTCTCAAAGTTCCCCGTGGCGAACCTTGGAGAAACAAAAGGCAGCAGTTGGCTTTGCGGGTGAGCTTACCGCGTAGGGGCTTCATAGAAAATATTAATTATAACTATTTTTGTAGTTATAGATGAAATTAAATGTCAGTTACATATATTATTAATTTTCACGGTTTTTCTAAGGCCAACCATGGTTTTTTTCAACCAGTTTTCGGTTTTGCCGAATTTTAAATATAAACTTTATTTAATGATTGTGAAGTGATTATAATTCCTACCTATTTTTTACGAGGTTTGTTTTCTAAATTAAGAACGCCTTTGAAAATGAAAGACATTTTTTGTTTTTTTTCCTTCAGAAGTGCTTGAAATATTCGGAGAATGTTTTTATCGTAATCCATATTTGTCTTTCATCTGGGGCTTTCTTTTTGTGGGGGGGGCCTTAATATTTGGCTCTATTTTGATCGTGTTTATTTAGCCTATCAGTTGCCTTTTCGTCGCCGCCGCCGGAGCCGCCCCCCTCCCGGCGTTGGCGATGGCTGACTCTCCTCGGTGGTGCCGCCGATGGCGCGTGCCGATCTAATGACTGAATAAGTTCGTCAGCGCTTCTGTTTCCTCCTCATCCTTCTCTTTTTCGAGAGCAGGCTACCCCGCCGTACAAAGATACATTCGGATGCCAATTTCCATCACTCAGCCCTCCTGGCGGATAAAACGAGTATTTTTTGTACTAATTATTAATTTAATCGCGCTAATTGGGGTCTTCGTAAAGTTATTTGGGGTTAGTCTACCTGGTCATTAAAATATCCGGTTTAAAAATTCCGCCTTTACTTATGGAAAACTTCGTAGTTTCGAACGTTAAGAGTAGATGGCGCCAGCATCCGCGTATATTGCTTTTTGGAAAGAAAGTCGCGGTATATTGGAATCGTTCCCGCTCGAGCTGAGGTGTTTCCGAATAGTACTTTACTATTCTTTAGGCGTTGGTTTTCCGATCCCGCCAGATTATTATTCTTCCGTTTTTCGTGACCGCGTCCTGCGATGTAGGTTGATTCGTTGTCAGCAAACCACGTTTGACCCGAGTCTGTCAGCCCCGTCATATTTTGTTTCGTCCGCGGCGACCACTCCCTTCCACAGCGTCCGACGATATTTCGCGGGTTCATAGATTATTGGATCAGGTCCTTCCTTTTTGTTTGGCGTTGCGAAAAGTACAACTTACACCACCACCGGAAGTCGGTTTACGCCCCGTTTCTTCCGTTTTTCGGTCGTTTCCGCTAATCTTTAGTCGTCCCCTTCTCCTCGCTGTTTACCCCGGTGACATCGTTCTGGCTTCCGTCTCGTTAATTGTGGCCAAAATACACTTAGAGATGTCTTCTGATTAGACGAGGGCTTATCCATTCTGTATCCGTATAACTTCGTTCGTAATTAGTCTGGGGAGCGTAGCGTGTTCGACGTCTATTTAACGCCAGTGACTTTTATTAGGAGTAATTTGGACCAAGTCACGAACCATCGGTTATTTCATTAAACTGGATGTCAACTAATCATCTCTCTTCCCGCGCGTGGCCCGTCTACGTATCATCCATCCATCCATTAGACTCATTTTTTCTTACTTTTTTACCGTTAGTTATAAGGAGTAAATTAATTTGACCTATTTTTTATACGTCGCGTCGTACTCTTATCCTAGTCAAAGCGGACACTTTGGCTGGCTATTTATCGCTAAAAGCTTTGACATTTTGAACAAATACGCGATGAATTATTTTTAGGTTATTATTATACGTAAGGCTGCGGTCCACTAAGAGCTGATTACGTTCGGAAAAGCCTTAATATACTTCCCAAGGTTTTATTAGTTCCGCGTAGTCAGCCTCAACCTTCGACGCGTATCCTAATTGCGCTGTACCGAAAAACTCCCAAAATGCTGTTTCTTTTTTAAAAATCGCGATGACATTTTAATATTAAATATTTAGTACCGAGCGTGTTATTTTTTCTACAAATAAACTTTATTACTCAATATAAAGGGTACGCGGATCACTAGACATTTTAGCACTTATCGTCCGTCGATAAGATAAAGAACGCGTTATCTTTTCGGCGAGTTCGGTATTAAAAGGTTTTAGCCCGGTGGAGGGGAGAGAGAGTCGGTTCCATCCATCCATCATATGTATGCCTAACTGCTCCAAAATGTCACGACACTTCACCTTTTCGTCCAAAATACCAAACCATATTATACATAAACTCCGTATAATTTTCATACTGGGGCGTCGTAAAAGGCTTAAAACGAGGTGAAATGTAAAGCATCCGAGCCACCCCCCCCCCCGAGTAGTGAAACTGAAAGTGTAGGTTTGCTAAACGGGGGGGGGGGTAATATGTGCAGGGGCGGACGAGTTATGTAGGTCTTTCTCGGGTTTTGCGGAGGAACGCCACTTGCCCCTTCCCGCAACCTACACGGAGCCCCGCTCACCTACTAACGGGAAGTAGACTTCCACTTCAAACGGGCAACGCCGGTCGTCCTTCGTGGAGCCCGCTTAAGCGCCAACTCGCCCGACGCTTGACTGGGAGGTGAGGGGAGAGGTACGGTTTGCGGGCTTCTCGCCCTTCCTTCTAGTGACGTTTGACTCGGTCGTCGGTCGGGGTGCGCCGTTGCCAGAGGCTCTCCGTTCTTTATACGCGAGGCGGCGTTTGCTGGTGCTGGATGGTCAGAACGAATTTTGGCACGAGTCGCGGTCGTTTAGTTCAATCATTCATAACGCAACAGGCGCTTCATTGTTACTTTGTTTTGAGTGTTTAAAGGTGGTCAACCCCCCCTCACTCCTAATTATCCTCATTATATTTGTACTTCTCCACTCAGTCGCGAATACGCCAGACAAAATGTGATTTCTCGTTGTTTGGACGCTGTTTTAGGATTGTCCATTAGGTAAGGAATTTCTCCTTTATTTCGCCTAGTCGTCATTACTGTTATTTAGCGTTTACGCAATCCCGGTAATCAGTTTAATCGTATTACTAACAAGGAGAGTACCCGAGGTGTTTATTGCCGATTTTGTTCAAAGTCGGGCGTAATGTAGAGATATCAAATTTCCCAAAAGGAGACTTTGCACTACCCATTCCATTTGCCATGGCAACCGAAAATGTTTTTGATCACTTAAAACAAAAAATTATCCATTTAAAAAAGCATAGGATTTTCTCGGTTTCACAGGGTCTAGCTACGAAAATTCTTAAAAAAATTACGAAAGGGGTAATTTGGACCACATTTAGGTAAATTTCATCAAGTTTGGGTAAATTGGAACATTTTTGGGGTAAAATAAGGAAAAAAAAATTTTATTTTGGTTTTAAGTGGTCAAAAACATTTTCGGTTGCCATAGCAAATCGAATGGGTAGTGCAACGTCTCCTTTTGGGAAATTTGATATCTCATATAGGTCTACATTACGGCCGACTTTGAACAAAATCGGCAATAAATACCTCCAGTACTCTCCTTGTTAGTGTAGTCACGTGTCGTGGTACTTTTAATTGAGAGAATGGAAAGCGTCGTTTCGTCACATCCTTGACGAATTTCCACTTTAGGTTGAAACTCGCGTAAATTCCAGACGAGGCAAGTTCTGTATTATTCGGCGCGTACGATCATTTCGCAAAAAGTCGTTTTCTTTCGGTTATGAAAGAGCGAAGACGTTAGAGACAAAAAAATACACTTCGTCGAGAGCGGGCTCACAGAAGCGTTTTGGCCGTCTTTTGACCGCGCCCGCCGAGATACGCCCACCATTTAGAAGCGAGACCCTGGAACGGAATATTACCAAGCAGGCCCCGCCGCTTAAATATTCTCTCCCATTATTCGACCGTATTGAATATTTTCTCCAATGGCGGAATAGTCTGACAATTCAGGTTGACAGTTTCCGAATTTGCATTTTCTCGCGGGCTATATTCCCTTTCATTGCACCGCGTTATAGGGTTCTTTAGTCGGCGTATTTGTACTAATTGACCTCTCTATTTTAACTGTCCTCGCTTTTTCCAGTTTCGTTTTAAAAAGTCGGGATCGTGGGATTTACAATTTTTAGCTACGTCCACCCACGGTCCGTCTTTATACCTGTTATACGAGGATACTCGTGTGGGCAGTTACGGCGAAGAACCGAATTACCGTTGTTTCTCAATAGGTTACGAAACGATTTCCCCTAGAAACGAAAAAAAAACAATTGTTCCACCAACTGTCTAACAAATCTGCACCCCTTATTGACGTAATAATTGCGATGGTGTAGTCTGGTAATGTCCCAACTGGCCCGTTAATTGTTTTCTCGGATAAGGAGTGGGATGGCTAATTGAATCCTACTCGGAGGCCCGCCGCGATTCAAAGGTGTTAATTGAAAATCCTGTCGCGATCCGGTTTACTTTAGATGACCAAAATATGCAAAGATAATTCGATATTTACGCGGTTATTATTGCGATTTTGAAATACAAATTTTTCTTTATATTCGAGAGTTTTTCCTGAAAACACGATTCAGTTTGGATTGGTGGTGTTTCGGAAAGGTATTTCAAACGGATAGGGTAAGTCGAAACCACTCCGAGCAATTAGAGCGAGTTTCTAACTTTAAAGAGCTTAATTTTCTGATAATAACGTATTTGCTGTACGAGCCGCTTATTTGTTTCCGCAGCATCTTCCATCCCTCCGCTTTTCCTCTCCCGTCACACTCATCCCTCTCTATTCATTCTAAAAATAACCGCGATGACGATGCCATCTGCAATTAGTTTTCGAAATAAGTGTAATTTAGTAAATTCAATTTTAAAGTAGGTCGCTCGATTATTTAAATATTAGGGCGTATAAGGTATTTTTAAATAGGTATGGGAAATATTTACAGATGGTGTGGTAGATATCAATTGTTAGATTGTAAATAGGTGGCGGCTCCGCGGATATGAAATATTTGGTATCCACGCCTAACGTGGGTATCAGCCACGATAGGAAAAAACTATTACGTTTAATAGAAGACGAAATATCTAGCGTTTTACGTAGGCGATCTGGCATTCTTAATTAAAAACATTTCGGGAGGAGTTGACATTGAAGCAATTACAGGTTGGATGAAACCCGTGTTTAAAAAGCATTAAAATTGCGCCCGCGGTCCGCTGTAATGACGTTATTTCTATATTAAGTTATTTCAATTGACGGCTTGCAAAATTCCAAAAAAATATTCATGAAAATTCGTATCTAAATAGTGTACTGTCCCTAGCTTTCGCGTGACGTCAATGAGAGTCTATTGTCTACCCCTATTTCTCCATTATACGCCGCCTTGAGCGATGGCCGCCATCTTGAACACATATGTGGTGAAACGCTGTTAATTCAAAATTTGTCTTCAATTACCGTCATCTTTTATGAGAAATTAAAATAATAAAAAACATTTATTTGAAAATAATCGTCGTAAATATCTGAAAGCAATTTTTTCTTCGAATTGTAATCTGAACTAAATCTAGCGTATATCAAATCGGGAATGTCGGCTCCAGGAATGAATTTGTATTTAATTAAAAATCGCGCGGTTGTACGGTTCAACTTAAAGCCGAATTCCAACATCATTTTTTCTTCGCATTCTCTCAAATGTTGATTTTTTTAAAAGCGAACGTAAAAAATGAAATGTCCTCATTTCGTTCGAGCTTAATTCATTCGAGTTTCGGAAGAAAAAAGGATCTTTTTGGCACTACACGCTCTTCTAATTTTTTCTTCTTCGCGAAACAAAAAAAAATACAAAACGGGTTCTTGTTCGCATTCGCTAATTTATTGTAAAAAGAGGTGTGTGGAGCCTTCGCTCTCTATACGCGCCGCTCCCAAAATAGACTTCGAAGCACCTCGAAAAACCCCCGCGTTCAAATTTACCGCCAGTTTTTAAAAGAAACAAATCGCTAAAAAAGAAATATTGCGAAGTGTAACTGAAAGATAACCTTTTTTGCTGTTTCAAATATTTATTCTACGTCAAATTTGTATCTTTCTTGTTTATTTTTGGTTGACGGGGGATTGGAAACCCTTATCTCTGTGTTACATTTAAGAAGGTGAACTATTTCTCTGGATATTTTAAATATATTTTTTTAATATCTTAAATGTTTGGCTTAAAAGTTATTTTATAGTTTCGAAGATCAGCGTGGACTGACTGAGCCAGCTGGGTCTTCTCTCCTTATTTTAGATTTGAACGTCATGTCTCCTGATTTGAATTATATAAGATTTCGACCTTGAGTCGTCGGGCTTTTTTAGTTTCTTGAAAATTAACACGTCTTCGAAGGCCGTTTGGCGTCTTCATTGTAATGTTACCCCGACTGTCAAAGGCGCAGTTGCGGCTTTGTACCTTTTCCTTTCTCGAGATGAATAAATAGGTTAACGTTACGTTTCTACCTGATATTTAAACGCCACTTTGAATTTGATGTACCCGAATGCTTCTCCTGGTTGTCATCTCGCGGATGGTTTGTATTTTGACAAACAATTCTTAGAAAAAGTACAATATTTATTTCCAAATAAGGTCATAGAGGCAGTGGTGGACTGTACATAGGGGGTGGCCTTGCCCGATGGCAAGTGGGCCTTGTGGGCCTTGTGGGCTTCTACCGAAGTGGGCCATCGTAATTATTAGACATTATTTAAACTAAATTATAGTCTTATACTTCTGGAGGGCCCACTGGCGTAGCGAGGATATTTGGCGCACCAATCAAAAAACCAAAATTTGCGCTCCCCCGGCTGCCCCCCTAGCGCATTTATATACCTTGTTTTCAAACGATACATAATCATTATCAGTCATAATATAATTATTTAACTTTTCAAGTTTCAACAATATTGAGTTAAATATATAAACCAAAAAAAATCTATTTTAATACTTTGGGTGCCCCTTCGGTGCCCCCCCCCCCTGCTACGCCACTGGGTGAGCCCTTTGCTCTAATGGCCACCAATATTTTGGGTCACAGTCCGCAACTGCATAGAGGGGTTTCTCAATGATGTCATTGCGCGCTTTGGCTGAATGTAATGAAATATAATTTGGTCTTCTGGAAGCGTTACAATCTAAAATCACGTTGTTGTAGCATTATAGATTACGAATAAACCATTAATTAAGGTTTGCTAGCCTACGTACAAAAGCCGAAACTATCAAGATGCGATTTTTAAAAGTTCTAATTCCGCGTTTACCTCGCGCTCACCGCGGCACAAATCCTACAATAGTACGATATCTTAATGCCATAAAAAAAAATTGGAATTCTGCCTAAGCGTTATTTCTTTACGGATTATTACTCCCTAGTCTCGAAATCGACGAAAAATGGAGGGTAAAGTGTACGCTGATGATGTTGAAAATCCAAGGTGAAGCGAGATGAAGAGTTGCCGATTATATCCCAAAAGCTTCTCTTTGAAATTCCATCCGTAGGTGTTGGGGGAAGAAAAACATCGAAAGTGGGTCAGAGGGGCTCTCGTCGTCTCCATTTTCAGATGATTTTGTCGCGTTTTTCGGGGGAATTCTAAAAACGAAACGGCGCGCGGGGCCCGAACCCGCTTCTCTTTTATTTCGGGAGTCGGCCGACAGTTCAAAGTTCTCTGGAGGGGGAAGAGTCAATTTGACAAAAAGGGAACCCTTTGTGTCCCATTTTACCGTAGTTCTCGGCTCGTGTCTTCTGGAGCGTTTCTCCGGGCTCGCGTCGTCTGGCCCTCTTCCGTTTGGGAGGAGACCTTCTTTTATTTAAAAATTAACGAGCCGTTTTTTAACTTTTAAATCTTTCGAGAGAGAACTACGCTTCTATTGTCTTTACATTGATGTTCCGACGCTTCGCTCGACTTCGAAACGGGGAACTCCCATTGGCTCTTCTCTTCAAATTGCGGAGTAATAGTGAACCTATAGATATTATTAAGCCGAAGATGGTACGGGTTTTGTACGCTAAAAAGCGTGCAAGGACAATCTTACCAGACTGTTTGTTTTAACGTATCGTACAATATCTGCGAGGGTCTGAGGCCACCTCTTAAAAACATTTAAGACGGAACATCTGGTTTGGCTTTTTCCAGATTATTATTTTAAAAGCAATGCCAATGCCAGTTATATACGAAGGCACCCAAAAAACCAGTCGAGGTATCTTTAGATATTTAAGCCCTATTAGCGAAAGCTTTTCTTTTACTATTTCGCTTAAAATTTATTTAAATTTGTAAGCTATGTTTAAGTTATCTCAATGCAAATGTAAAAAAAAACGAATGCGAGGCTTAGCACGATTTTCGAATTATTCCGAGGATAAAAATACATTTTTCTTTAAAAATGTCTAATTGACAAAATCTTTAATCTCTTCAGCCCCAATACCATCAAGGACTCTTTATCTCCATGATTCCATTACCGAAAACGGGAGCTGAATGTTTAAAATACTGGCGTTGTTAGTATCTAACTAATTATCAGTTTCTTCCTACACTCCAAAATTGAAAACATTCCTTTGGCCGCCTCTGCAAATCGAGAACTCGAATTACCCCGACGAAAGCGTCCAAGGCAACAATAAAAACCCAATAAACTCCCTTTTAAATGGGTTTAATATTTCATAAACAAAAATAATGAGCCAGCCAAACTACTCCGAAGCTGTATAGTTCAGCCTCTGGATATCGGATGGGGGGCTTAAAACTTTGGAATGCGTTTCGAATATAAGGCATGATTGAGAGAGTTAAAAAAAATGTTATAATATTTGGTGTAGGGGGATGGGGATGGCATGTCGAGAGGATAGGGATGATCTGGAGGATGGCTCTCGGAGGAGCTAAAGATAGTCCCGCGCGACAGGGCCCGACTCCCTCTCATTTCAGCCTCTCGATTTCTCCGTTGCTTCTCCTATACACGTATAGAGGCGTAATGCGTTCCCAAAAGAGCAACAGCCTTTTCAGCTATTTTCACCGCGTCGCCAAGAATATTTCGTGAACAGTTAACGTGCAGCGCCCGTTTCCGGGTTGTTTTCGCTCGAAAGCTTTCAAAACAATGTCACGAAATACCACCTCGATCTGAACTGTCTCTGTTATATCCAGATTCGATTGATAGCAACGCGATTTCAACGTTTTTCGGATTCTTCGCGCGTAACTTTTAAAAATTTCGAATACGCGTTTACAACTATAGCGCTATCTTCGAAGAAGGTACCATTCGGTAGATTAGTTTAAGAGCTCGGGGATGATCGGGTGACGCATTTCGGTTGTAGGTTGTAATCGAGTATTGACTTTTCTCATATTGGTTGCGCTCTTTTGGGGAAAACCATCGATGGCGGAGTCATCTTTAATTTGATCTAACATTCGACTCTCTTTGGCGGATATTCGCGGTTTATCGCGAGTCTGTTTAGCGACGGAATTTGAGCAACAGGCTTCGGAGCAAGACGGAATTTCGTTCTTCAGCTGTTAAGAAAGAATAATTGATTTTCTGAGCGCGCGTCCGCTCTATACCGTCTGACTGCTACGGCGGATGGATGTAGCATTGTTTTCTTTTGTTTTGGCAGCGCGAGCATACCCCAGGCTTCCAGCCACGTCAGTTTGCGACGACGTTTCCACCAATGAAACGTTGTCCTTTGGAATAGACATGTACCTAAAAAAAAAGGCTTTTGTTCCTTTCCATTAGCTTTCCACATTCCCACTGCTCATTTACCCCGCTTCCAATGTTCCCATTTTTAGACTTGGAAATATCGTGAAAATACGTATTAACAGAAGTTATTTAACTCCGTAAAAGTGTCATATTCGAAAACTTTAACTTACGATTTTCAATTTATAAGATTTTGTCAATTTTTAAGATTAAGTGGAAACGCAGTGTAGAGATATTTAAAAAAACTTATACCGCCATAAAGGCATATCTTACCGAAGTACCGCGATTTGAGTTTAAATAATAATAATCATCATCATCTAAACTAATACTAAAAGAACCACACTAACAAGGAGTCTACCCGATGTGTAACACACCGATTTTGATCAAACTCGGATGTTTGGTAGACCTTCATGTAACTTGAAAATCCCTGAATGGAAATGTCTCCATAGGCAACCGTTTTGCCATGGCAACCAAAAATGTTTTTAACAACACAAAATGGAAATTTTCCTACTGAATATAACATGAGAATCTGACCAATTTTAAGGGTACCCCTGTAAAAATTTTAATCAAATTCGAACTTTTTCATTATTTTTATATTTTTATTTTCTATTTTTAGCATTTTCAAAAAAATTATTTTTTTACAGGGAGGGGGGGGGGGGGGGTACCCTTAAAATTGATCAGATTCCCATGTTATTTTCAATGGGAAAATTTCCATTTTGTGTTGTCAAAAACATTTTTGGTTGCCTATGGAGACATTTCCCTTCAGGGTTTTTCAAGTTACATGAAGGTCTACCAAACATCCGAGTTTGATCAAAATCGGTGTGTTACACCTCGTGTAGTCTCCTTGTAAGTCAACTAGTGAAACCAATTACCGGGTTAAATAGCGTAGGAGGGTGGTGGCAAGCCCTTCATGTCACGAGAGCCAATAGCTTCCTACAGTTACTTTTACCGTTAATTCCAGCAAGTTTTTATGGAAAGGGGAAACTGAAGAGCTCTGGGGAAAACCCCTCGAACCAGCAGGGAGATAACGTACAAACTTAACTCCGAGTATTAAAAATACTGTCTACATTTCGATCGTTTACGGCTTCGTATATTAAGGGATATTCTTTTAAACACATTGTCGCGAGGGGCTAACCACTCTCTGAAAATCTGTACACCGATTACCAATGAGTACAGCCTTTGGTAGTGCTAAATCTGTACTCATTTACGTAATCATTTTAGTGCAGTCAAAGGTACAGGCTTGTACACCGATTACGGGGAGTGGTTAGCCCCTCGCATTGTCGACAATAGTCCTACCAACGTAGAAGAAAAAGCATTGTTTTTGAAGTGGAGCTGGTTAAGTAGCTGCTAGACAATGATTATTTTAGGTATGACACCTACTTAAGGGGGTTAAGAGGCAACCTGTCACTCACTAATCCTCAAACGCGTGGCGAGAACCGTCACGTTATACGTATTGCGGATATTACGAAAACTACTGGTTACTTCTTAAACCTCTTAAAATAATAAAAAAAAGAGTTTGTTTTTTGACTTTCAAGTCGCGGGGGTTTTCAAAGAAAAGGGCATAGTACATATCGCGGCTTCCACGTCCAATACGTCATGATAAATCATCCCGAATATTTCCCACGTATACTAATCAGACTCCAGTTCGGATGATGGCTGGAACAGGGGTGAGGGGGGGGGGCGAACGGGCGTCGAAGAAGCGTCTTCGGATGACGATATAAGCCCGATGCCATTTAAGGCTCTCCCTCCTTTTAGTGTAAGCCTAGATTCATCCTTCCTACGACGAAATGTCCCGTCGGTTCGTAACGGCTCGACTTCACCCTCGCCCGTCCTTTTCTCCAAACTATCAAGTCCGCGTGACGTCTTTGAGCAATGTTTTCTGGAAGAATCTCCCGTTATTTTTTTCTTTTCCCCCGGCGCGCCCCACCCCTGCGAGTTTATTTCGGGAAAGTTTCCGAGAGATCTACGAAGGCTGGCGGGCCCACGTCCCCGCGCGGGAGCTTTCCATCAGCTTCCAAACCTAAGTACGTCTCGGCCCAGACTCCGGGTTTGCGGTAAAAATCCGCCGCTGAAAGGTTTACCGCTCCTTGTATTCAAAAAAGCGGAGATACCCGGATATCGCCCGGAAGCCCCTTTAACGGCGCACCCCGCCACCCGTCACGTGGACACCTTTCGTATACCAGAGTTACGTCATTCCTTCTATAATTACTCGCGGGAGCGAGGGCGTATTTCCGCTCTAAAGAGCGCGTACCTTACAACGCTCCTACCTATACTATATTAGCCGAGAAATGTAGGTTGGGGGGGGGGGGGATTCTTTTAAATACGAGGCCGAATAATTTAATGGCATTCCCGCGTTAAAACTCAGGGTCGAATTATTTCATACAGCGCGTCTAAAATTAGAATACGTATTCGTTCTTTTTGCACCGTTGGCCAACTAACTGATTCTCGTCTTGACACGATCTTACCCCCGTTCTTCGACTTTGATATCGTACCGAACCCGGAAGGTATATTTCCACTCAATTAGGCTCTTCAGGGTGTGGTTCCAAAGACAGTGTCGGACTGGCGGGTTGGGGTAATGTTAAGAATGGAAGAAGATCTACATCCCACTCTTGTGGAGGGATGCTGGAAGATTCGCCTCTGACGCGCGAGGAAAAGGGAGGATGAAGAGGAAGACGTTGGAAAGGGAGCGACGGAGACTGAAAAGTCTACGAGGGGAAAAAAGTTGGCGAATTTTATCCTCCTTCTCGAGGCGCCTTCGCCTTTCCCTCATATCTGGGATGCGGAGGATGGGGAGGAGCTTCGTCGACGGGAAGATGATGGTGTCTCTCTCTCTCTCCGTGCCGAAGGTGGGGGTGGTGTATAAGGACTCTGCCAAGGAGGGATTGAGAGAAGCTGGAAAAGTTTTCGGACCCTCATTTCGAGCGAAGAAGACTCGCAGCTACCTCGACCGCGGAAGTCCAGGGGGGCGAGTTCTTATACGAAAAAAGCGGTTCTTCGGCGGGTTTCCTTCCTAACCGAAAAGGTTTGTCGTGGCTGCTACCCTCGATCTTTGTTGAAGAGTGTGCGCGCACGAAGGAACCGTTTTTAAACCAAGTCGTCTCTTCGATCCCAACGAGCGAAAATCATGTCTGAAGAAGTCGAGGTCAAGCGCATCAAGAAGGTCAAGAAGAAGACCAGGATCCAAGTGGACGTCGACGTCGACGAACAGCCTTACGCCCAAGAAAATGAGCAAAAAGAAGAGGTATTTCCTCCCACCCTTTCACCTACTATCATCCACGAACCGTCACTTATCCCCTCAAATTACAACCCAATAAGCCTTACGTATTAATATTACCTGGACTAAAACTCGTGATATATCCAATATATATAATTATTACGTATCCAATATATATATAATTATTACGTATCCAATATATATATAATTATTACGTATCCAATATATATATAATTATTACGTATCCAATATATAAATAATTATTACGTATCCAATATATTGGAATTTTGTATAATAACGTTCGCTTTATAAAATTTGATTTTTCAAATATCGTGGTTTACTATTAAAGGGCGTGAATTACGAACCAGGGCATTTTTTTTTTAAGAATATAGGAATTTGGGGCTGGGCGAATATATTATTTTTATTCTCGGTATTGCTTTTTCTTCGCGTGATTTAAGTCGCGCGTATTTCTTTCTAAACTTGAATGATATTTATCTGTTTTTGGTAATGGAAGAACATCTTTCGCGCGCCATTCGAAGACGTTTCCGAGAAGCTCTCTATAAATAGGCGCGCGTTTACCTACATTTTTCGTAACGTTAGAGTAGCGAGTGTTGTTTGAAATGATGTATAGAATGACGGGGCTAGCTCGTTGAGTGACTCGAAACAGGTAGCTATTTGTTCGAGGCTGGAAACGTTCTCTCTCTTCGGCGCCGGATCCTCTCCAGCTTCGATCAATGTGTAAAACTGACGTTGCCTTTTACTCAGTGACCCAAATTTTGCCTTTAACGACGAGCCCAATCTACCTCCGCTGAATTTAAAGACGAAACTTCCCTTCTCTCTTTGGTTAAATTTGTCAAAGGCGCTCTCTTAATCCGACAAAGCTTTTGTTCGAGAGCTCCAATCTCGCCCTTGAGTCTTAAGCCGCCTTAATGGCTTTCAAACTTAGGTTGTTTACGCCTATATAATATCGGGATTATCCGTCCAACGTATTTTTTCATTCTCATTCTAGCTCATCTTCTCGGGCGAGTACACTAAGGCCATGTCCAAGGACTGGCATTCCGGTCACTTCTGTTGCTGGCAGTGCGACGAGTCACTGACCGGTCAGCGATACGTCCTCCGCGACGAACACCCTTACTGCGTCCGCTGCTACGAGCAAGTGTTCGCCAATAGCTGCGAAGAATGCTCGAAGCCTATCGGCATCGACTCCAAGGTAATCTTTCGAACGTTTAAAGTTAGTCATTGTAAATACCCCGCGTATATCATTTGAGTCAAACGGTTCTGTCCCACTGGTCCATTGCCATGACCCTCGTGGCGGATTAGGTTAATTTTATGATAATGCGCTGGAAAATGTAGCCCAAACAACCCCGTATTTCGTCTAGGGTTTCCCTTTCTTATCTGAGCCGTCTTTTTAATTTAAATTGGCACTGGGGAGGAGCTCTCTTGATGCTAGTGTTTTTGAGGATGCCAGCCAAATTCGGTAGGGAGTAAAGAGATCTCTCTCTCTCTCTCTCTCTCTCTCTCTCTCTCTCTATCTCTCTCTCTCTCTCTCTCGGATACTAAACATAGCTACCATCCTACAATTAGGCGGAGAACCTCCAGTATGCCTTTCTTTTCACGCTCTCCTTACGCCGAGTAACTTTTTTGACGACAACCTGTTCCTTTAGCCTAAAAGGCTTAACCTACAATATACATTTTTTCTTTCGTCGTGAACCTCCCGAATTTTTTTTTGTCTGGTCTGAGGATTCATTGGCAAAACGACAAGGTCCTTAAAATAAAACTTTTCTACTTTCGTGGCAACCCTTTCCTCAATCTTCGTAGAGACGCCAAACTCAATAAACATATCTGTAGATTGAAGTATGGGTGGCTTAAAGTATATTTCGCGAGAAGATTAAAAAAAAATGGAAAGTTGCCATATAGGAACCTCCGATGGTTAAGCTTAGCAATTCGCTTTGGTATAGCCGAGTATTGAAAAGGAATCGGCTCTTAGTTTGAACTGATTTAATAATGCCACGAAGGCGAATAAGCGTAATGATTGGGAATTTGGTTTTCAGGATTTGTCGTATAAGGAGAAGCATTGGCACGAAGCTTGCTTCTTGTGCAGTAAATGCCGCATGTCCTTGGTTGACAAGCCTTTCGGTTCCAAAGCCGAGAAGGTCTATTGCGCCAGTTGCTACGACGCCGCCTTCGCCACTCGATGCGATGGCTGCGGAGAGATCTTTAGGGCGGGTAAGTAGAACCACGGTCTGTTCTCGTTCGCGAGTCTATACGGGGATATTTAAATCTGATTTGTCCCTCGGATTTAGGTACGAAGAAGATGGAATACAAAGGTCATCAATGGCACGAGAAGTGTTTCTGTTGTTGCATGTGCAAGAACGCCATCGGAACTCGCAGTTTTATTCCCCGAGACAACGAAATTTACTGCACCACTTGCTACGAAGAGAAATACGCCACCCGTTGCATTAAGTGCAATAACGTACGTCTAGTACATACTCCTTTTCCCAATCGGACATTTCAAATGACGATTGCCATCTTATCTTTCAGATCATTACTAGTGGTGGCGTAACATATAGGAGCGAACCCTGGCACAGAGAGTGCTTCTGTTGCACCAACTGCGCAACCTCCTTGGCCGGTCAGCGATTCACATCCAGGGATGACAAACCCTATTGCGCCGATTGCTTTGGCGAACTTTTCGCCAAAAGGTGCACCGCCTGCAGCAAACCCATCACAGGTAAGACGGGTAATTTTTTTATAGGTACGCGTTCATTTAAGTTAGTAGCTAATAGTGCACGAAACTCTACCTGACATTCGAGCCTAGAATTTATCCATTTTAACCATACCCATT
The DNA here is from genome assembly GCF_980474605.1 of Leiobunum rupestre. NCBI lineage: Eukaryota > Metazoa > Arthropoda > Arachnida > Opiliones > Sclerosomatidae > Leiobunum > Leiobunum rupestre. The sequence continues at coordinate 24,569,978 of NC_143391.1, forward strand.
TATTAACCTCAATCACGGAGAAAAGCTAGGGAGTCGTCTTGAAAGCGTCGCGGGGGTCCAAACCTGGGGGGCTGTTCTGTAAACATTCGAACGGGAATTCGATCTCGATACCCTGTACCATGTCGAGATCGACTTCGACAATTTACATTGATTTATGCTTATTCGAAATAAAAACTTGTTGCAAGGTTAACGGTAATAGTTAGTGTAGGGAGCTGTTGGCTCGTTCGTGTGGCATGAGGGGCTTGCCACCACCCTCCTACGCATTGTAACCCGGCCACCTGAGTTAAAAGGCTTTAAAAGTCGCTCGATGACTTAGGCCTAGGGTGGTGCCTTGGGTATTAGCCTAGCTAATTATTATCTTTACCGAATACCATTCGTCGAGACCTCGAAGTTCAAAATCTAGTTTTCGATCGAAAATTGGATTTCGAATATTTACAGAATAGGCCCCCAGGTCTTTTTCACGCGTGATAAATGTACTAATCTAGGGGTCAGTCTGTTACCATAATCACGTACAAAGTTTAGATAATAAAAAATTCGAATTTCCCAACGTAGAATTTAAAAGAAAAATTATGCCCGACATCGCGTCAAAAAGCGTTGACATAGACGCGTCACATTCTAAGAGACCCAGTGTCGACCCCTTTGTTGTCAGCCCCCACCCCTGAGGATAATAGTGGCTCGCCCAAACTGTTTCAAAATACGACTCCTTATCATTCGTCCGTGCCTCAATTTATCGAGGTGGTGTCTGGATTGATAGCGTATATCCGCTTGAAAATGCTTTTGGTTAGGTGTTGGATAGCGGTAAAAGAGGCAATTTTGTCTGAGACTTTTTGTGAGTTTTCTCGTCCGTATTTTTGCAGGCATTGGCGGAACCCGATTTATCTCTTTCGAAGACCGCAACTGGCATAATGACTGTTTTATCTGCGCTATGTGCCAGAACTCGCTGGTCGGGAAGGGATTCATTACCGACGCCTCGGATATCCTCTGCCCCGAATGCGCCAAGCAGAAATTGATGTAAATTAAAAACGCAAACAATTACACAATTAATATCGTAACAATAAGCGCCCGGGGAAAAAATAACAGGAATTTTTTTAGATAAAGCGCTTTATGAAACAAATTTTATCGAACGTAAATTTTAAGAAAACCAATATTAAGTTTATATAACCAAATCGCTTCGACTGATAATTTTTTTAGAGAAAAAAAATCAAAAACATAGTTGGCGCGAAAAAAAATCGATATAAAAAAATGTACCCGATTTCTATTATTTAATCTTTTTATTTTTTGTCTTCGCCAACCAGTTGATATATTTATATTTAAGAAACAAAACGAAAAATACGCGATTGAACTGAATTCAAACAAAGGTGCTGTTATAATCTAAAAATATTATCATAACGTAGGCCTATTATCCTATATTTTATAAAAATACGCCATATTAATTATACGAACGCAAAATGCGGGGAGAAACTGAAACGGAACAAAATTGGGGTCGAGGTTGTTCTTCCATCACTGACTGTTTGTTGAAGGCTTAGGGATATCCATTCCACTAAATAAGCTGTTTTTTTATTAAATCGTTTTAAAAGAAATTGAAAAAAATTCGAGTTTTATCTAAAGGGGCTAAATGCTTTGATAAATATCATCAAAAATATATATAATCGCGCCCCACACGTAAATTTCACATTTTTTAAACATCTTACCATCCTATTGGAGACTTATTTGGAGTATTGAGTTTAAAATGAAATCAAACAAAGCATAAAGAGCTGCCATTTTTATTTTAACGGGGAACAAGCTATCGTGTTTAACAAACAGTTACAAAAACCAAATAATCAAAGTAATAGGCCTAGTTGACTGGAATAGTAAACTGTTTGAGGATTAATTATAAACAAATTGCGCTAATTATTTAGGGTTTATAATTAAGGGTTTATCTAATTATACAAAAACGCGTTGCTGTAATTTATTGAGGTTATCTGATATTACATTTAAAAAGGCCTTATTGACATGTCGTCCAATAATTGTCAGTCCAAAATCAGTGGGTTTTTAAAAACGGAGCTGCCACAAAATAGAAATACATATTTTTCGGATTTAATAACTGAAATTTAAGATTATTAGTATAAAATATATATTACAGCCAAGTAAATTACGGCATAGGTTTTTGATAATCAAACTTTTCCCTTTTGGGAGAAAATGATATGAGAGTAAATCAAATGACAAAAAAATCAACAACTATGACTTTTTTTAAAAAAGTGAAAATAAAACTACAAAATGAATCGTGTGATGATAGTTGCCTACTTAATTTTTGTTGCCTTGTGAGTCTATAACAAATTATTGAAATAAAATTGATGGTTAAAAATTTAAATTAAACCAAACGTTATTTTAGTAAATGTATTCCTAAAGAAACCACTGTGGTCATAAACATATCTTTAAAATAAGTCGCGGTTTTTACTAAAAATTCCACCTAAAAGCGAATATTTTAACTAAATACTAAATTGTTTAGTCTCTAGTAACCTTAATAGTGCCAAATTTGTCCTTCGCTTTTGCGCAAAGATTCGGCTGACTTTAATTGTTTTGTCAAATAACATTTGACAAAGGTTGGGATGATAGATCCGAACTGATTTTTTTGGCTTATCGACTGGCTTTGTATATTTTACCAGGTGACTACCCCCTACTATACTTTAACCCAAACGTCTTTTACCAAGTCAGCTGATTCTTAACCTACGCTAAGCGAATTGAATTTTTATAACTTATTTTTGCGTTGTTAGCGTTTTGATGTTACTATTAAAACAAAACTCAGTGAGGTAAATGAAATAACTTAGAATGCTTATAGTTGTTAATGCAATTTAATAAATATTCAATTTTTCATACACATTAACATCTTGTAATTGTAATATGACATATCAATATTGATGAGTATTTCTATTAACAATTCGTGAAAAATAGATTAATAATTGAGCAACAAAAACATTTCCTGGAATGATTAATTTAAGATCACATCGATTACATAATTGAAATGTTATTATTGGAAAATGGGTAATTTCCTTTTTTATGGTTCATCTGGGGGAAGCGAGGCAATTAGAATTTCTGGTAATAGGTTGCAGCTGCGAATTGTGTCAACTTTGTCCTCTAATTGGAAAAGCTCATTGGTGAGTCTTCTTAGTGTACAAGAGACCTCCTGCCAATAATTAAAATTAATATTTAGATTCTTAAGAGTAATTCACGTTACACGTATACGAACTTGCACAAGAAGTTGAGATTTTATTAATTGTTGCGAGATGGCACTTATTTCTTTAGAGGCTGTTTGGTAAGGTTGACAAGCCATTTCAACCAAATCTTGCCTTAAAGTAAGGTTGCGGTCCCCTACATTGAAAAATACACGGCTCTTAACTATCACCATTTAAAAAAGGATAGATAATGGACTTACTTAATTTTTTATGCAACAACCTAAAAATAAAATTTTTAGTTCATAAGTTTAATAATAAAAAAAAAACAAATTTGAAACTGACGTGTTGTATTTGGGCAAATCAAAGTTTGACAAATCTGTTTGGCTACTTTCTCTAGAGGAATGACGACTTCTTTGACTAGTACCCCCAACATCATAATCTAAAAAGTGAAGTTGGTTTAATACTTTGATTTTAATATATTAAGTGAATTTGTAGCACCTGATTGATAAAGTGATCGCGAACGTGTGTCACACAGCTCCTCATCAGATTCTGAAGCCTCCCCCGACACCACTACCCCTTGCTGCGGAACAGGTGGAGCCTTCAAATAAATAAATTGCCTAATTTTACAATAATGATACAGCTTGGATAAATAATTTATCCAAGGATACAGGAGCCTATAAATTACTACTTATGTCACTCATAAATATTAAGCCTTTGCGTTTGTACCATTGGCAAACGTCTGCCTGCCCCTAGATTTGGTTTTGGTGCCGGTCCTGGTATTAAATCAATTTCTATGTCAGATTCTTCGTCTTCTCCTTCCACAACTCGAACTCTATCCGACCCTGAAGCCATTATTTTACAGTTTAATTCCACTTTTAATTACGTCTGAAGGTTTTGACCCAGTGGCAGACGACAGTTATGTACGTTTTCATTTTCTAATAAATTCAAGGCTGCAAGTCTAGATGGCGATAGCTCCGTGTAAAGACTGGAAAGAATCACTTCACAGCGAAAATAACGTAACAATCATTTCCCTTCGGAATAATCTTTCGCAAACGTTGACAAAATCAAACGTAATAATGGTTAGTGGAAATCTAATTATATTATAATAATATTATGAATATGTAATATTATATTTATAAAATTAGTACATTTGAAAAAACTCCCTGAAAAAATATGACGCTCGTGTTTTTAGTTACTTGATAGTTGCTTTTAGCTAGCTATAAGCGGGATTTTTTTAATGTCAACATTAAAGCGCGAAGACCTGTTTAGTTCGCTCCGGAAGACGCAGATGCGGGGATTGTCATAGTGGAAATTTTCTTTTATGAATAATAATAAATAGAATATATTTAATTGCGTACATTACTTTTTTAAATTAGTACTAAATGTGTTCCCCATTTAAGTTTACGAAATTTAAAGATAATTAAAATCAGGAAGCTAAACTACAAAACAAAGATGGTAAGAATTCTTATTTTCGTTCCATATTGACGACTTAACCTTAAACATAGTTTCTAAATTTGAAGATCTATTAAAACAAAAACGTAGTTATCTGGAGTTAAAGGGTTTTGTGGCACATTGGTGTATGCAAATTATATTTTTGAGACGCCTTCCCGTTGGAAAACTTGACTTCGAAGCTTGTTACTTTACGCTCTATTTTATTCCTAATACAGGAAGGGGAAGTATTGTATATAATATAAATAATGCGTTTTGCATCAAAAGCGGAAGGAGCCGGGGTGGAGTTAATTTCATTGTTATTTAAAAAAAAATTTAAGCATAAATTCGTTTAAAAATTTTGAACATTTGAAACCGGTCGAAGCCGGGGTGGCGGTGTAGCTGTTGATACGTCGGCTACTATACATTGTTATATTATCAATTTTATGCAGAAATTCTGTGCACGCGATGAAACTAATATAATCGCAGTATTTTTAAAAAGACCTATTCACGAGTTAATGACGTCAATTAATCACGTGAGTCCTATTTTTTCATTCCCCATCGACTTCATAGTTTCGCCTAATGAATTTTCAAACCGTATACATATAATTAGCATTCACGTCGCTATAAACTGCTGAACATGTCACATTACGTGTATGAGGGGTCGGACATTTACATTTTGGACTATGGGATTTTGGATTTTCTTTGAAGGATTTTCCATATAAAGTCTGTGAAGGAAATTCTTAGATTTTCGTCTTATGTATCAGCTAGGAGCCACAAATAATGCTGTGTTTGTTGCTCCTATCAGCATATAGTTAATAAATGCTAATGGCACAATTTTAGCACCTGCTGTCGGTCGTCTGGTGGAAGCGCTTTAATTAGTGTGGGCGAAATATATAAAAACTGGGAAACAGACGAAGGGGGTGTCACTTTGATACTAAGGTGTAAAAATCGTGGATAATCACTTTAAATCGCTTAAGAAAATCACCGATAAATTGTGAGAAATCCGAGGGATCGTACATTCACTTTCCAAGAAATCCGAAATCCAGCCTGGATTTCTTCAAAATCTCTAAATCCTGCCAGAAATCCCGAAATACCACGAGAAATTGAGAAATCCTGGACAAAAGTGAAGAAATCCGAAATCTAACAAGATCCCGGATTTCAATATTTCAAAAACCCGCACACATTTTTGGTGAATATCCGACCTCTCGGAGAAATCACTGGAAATCACCGGGAAATTGTGAGAAATAATGGAAATAACCGATAAATTTTAATAAGTCACTGGAAATCACCTAGAAATGTCTTTTGAAATTCAGTAATCAGGTGTAGAAAGGTTTTACGAGTGACTATCTACTCGTTTTTAGATTATCTAAATCGGTTGCTGATAAACCAATAATGTATAGTGTACGCAATTAATCGACCTTGCACTTTCCTTGTTCCGTTAGATTACGATCGGGTTTCTTAGACAACAAATAAAAAAATTAAAAATAAAGATTTCGTATTTCAAAAAATTCGCGTTTATAAGTGAAGTTAAAGACATTGCAGTCATTGTTTCCATGGCGACACTTAAAATTTCCGTGGCTATCATTTTAGCGTATTATCGAAGATAATTTATTACAAAAAATTTAAAACAAAAGAATACCCAGATGGTTTGGATTTCTATTATCTAGCTCGGTTCTGGCTAATGGCGGTACAATGGTGATAGGTGAAGAATATATAATGTTTAGACGCGTCTTGACAAGGAACTAGCTGACAGCTACGCAAACAATGGAGTATATCTTTTTTCCTCGTGTTCGGCGAAGATTCTTCCGCCCCCACCAAGTGGTGTCCCCTCTTTAATGGCGATGCGGAGTACGGGTGATTTGGAAAAAAAAGCGATTTCTTCCGAGTCTATTCCCAGAGTGGGAAAACTTTTTCGCTCCGTGATAATAACCTTCGTAGAATAAAACACGCCAATTTTTTTTCGAAGCCACGAAACATGACCAAAAGCGCATTCTTTTCCATGTGGAACAGGCAGATTTTTTTTTATCCCCGGAGCTCTTTGAGGCCTTTTATTCGTAGTTAGCAACACGCGCTCTACGAAAGGTTACGACTATCGTCCCGGTTCAACAAAGAAAATGTTTCATTGCGCGGGTACTTTCACCTGTATAGTAGCCCTTTAAGAGCGCCGCTGGGTTGGAGAAACGCGAATCGCGACTGGATGAGTCGTTTCATTCGACGTAGTTTTTTAACCCGTACCGTAAAAACAAATTGAGGAAAAATGTAGTTTTTTGGCGAGGTTTTTCGTATCTTTTTGCATAGCTAAGAATGCGCTACTATTTTATCTCGGTGCCAACCCCCCTCGTTTTCCATTCTTTGGGCGAGACGTCCATTTCTTTTTTCCTGTTTATCTTTAAATGCATCGATGAATATCTTGATTCCGAAAGTGATTTCTTCCCGAGAGTTCCCTGACCGTTTCGTTCTCCGCTGGAAAACGCGAATAGGTTAACTTTGGTCAATTTATAGGCGTACGTCTCCATTAACACCAGGCGATTGTATAAGTTGAAATCGGCTCCCAGTCGTGCACGTCGGGAATTGACACGCCCACCCTACAGTTATTATTAACGACGATAACAATTACGCTTTGTGAACCGTGTCCTCGCGATTAGCATTACAACGGGGTAGATGGTCCGGGGACGCGGAAAAATCCTTTTAGTATAATCACGTTCGTCGAATTCGTCGTAGCGCTTCTATCCGCGTTCTCTTTATTCGCATTCGCTTTTAGAGTCCCCGCTTTGGCGAAAGCTTTACGAGTTACGTCAAAAAAAGTTTAATTTCCGTAATTGAAGTGGTCCGACCATTCTAATTTTAGAATACATCAATCTAGAATTTAAATGCTTCGGAATTAAATGATAATGTTTTATTCCTTTTACGCAATGGTTGCGAGAAAAACATAAGTACATACTAGTCGTAATCGAGGGGTAGCACATTCATCCAAAATGTGTACGGGATTTTGAAATCCTGGATTTTAAGATTTCTCTTTGGACTTCGTAATTCTTAACTTTTGTCCCGGATTTCGGGATTTCTCGTCGGATTGGGCGATTTTCCCTTTTCTTGTCGGATTTCTGGATGACTAGCCGGATTTCGAGATTTTGAAGAAATCCAGGATTTCCTAGAAAGTGTACGAGATTTATTTGTATGTCCGACCCCTCGGTTGTAATACTTGTATAACTATAATTCTAGGCAATTTTATAATAATTAGCCAAATTCATGTTCTGAATCAAGAAAACGCCCACGACCGCAACAACATTTTAATCGAGGGGTCGGTCATTTGGCCCAATACCGTACAAAATTTGGAATAATATCCAAAAATTTCCCTCCCATACACTTCGTATGACCAATCCACAATAAAAAAATCCAAAACCCCTTACTCAAAACAAGCAAATTTCCGACCCCTCAATTTTAATCCGCATTTTTCATTAATTTCGTGACATATCAAGCCATGGTCGATCAGTTTGTATAAGTAGTTTGCTTTGCATTTGCAGAAAATCTCCAAAATAAATAAATTAAGCTAAGCCTAAAAATCCTGGCTTCGTTCGCGGTGAGCTCAGAAAATCCAAAAATCCGCGAAAGAGAATGTTTTCACTCGGTATAAAATCCTAATGGGAAAATCAACTTACGACTTGTCGAAGAAAACATAGTTCCAAACCAACATAAATAGCTCCCTTTGCCATTACGAATTTACGAAGAGTGAAAATAGACCAACAAAATGAAGGAAATTACGCTGTATTTCCTTTTAAACAAGTTTAAGTATCAAATTCGAAAATCAGTATTTTGTTCCGATCCAATATTTTGCCGAAGTGAGTGTTAAGTTTGATTGGAAAACGTTTTAAAATTGATAAAAGTTAGAAGGCATTTAGAACAAAATTAAATCGGTTACGGCGTCGCGCAGATTCAAGCCAAAATCTTTCCAGCAATATTTGAAATCATCGCTAGATCTTTCAGTCAGTTATTAAACCCTTTAGTTATAAGTATTTGTAACCTTATTTTGGCTGTAATTTCAACATAAATTATCCTATTCTATATTTTCTCAAACATTATCTCATATAAAATCGTATAAACGACTACAAATTTCCTATTTTTATTACAAGATTTTAGCTTTTTTAGGGGATCTACTTTAGATAAAGACGGGGAACTTGATTTCAATATTTCATTTTATTGTCATCAATTTTTATTTAATGAGCGCCGCGTTTCAAATATAATATCGAATTATACAAGAGGACAATATTAGAGGTAAAATATAACCTTCATTTTGTAAGCCCCCATCCATAAACGGCGTGGATTTATATAATTCACCCGTCAGTCTGTTACCTGAGATATTTGAAGTCACTCAAATCTATGAAAAAATCAAAAACGATTCAAATGAAATTTTGAACATTTGGTATTATAATATTTAGAATGTCCTTCAGTCCGTTTACATTGAATGTAAATGGTCTGAGGATGGCCGTAACTTACAAAATTATATGGTGAATTATAAGCAGATAAATAATTATTTCTAATATCTAATATTTTGAAAGTATGTGTATTTAACAAATCTGTGTACAAGGCATGTTTGAATAAATTTGTATTGTCAAAAGCGACGCAGTAGTACAAACTACAAAGTTTTTGTATATAAATCTAAAGTTATTATCCTTAAATACGTACCTTTCGCAGGCTCTCACTGATTTTTCAAAATACGTTTCGAAGAAAAAAATAGTGCGAGGGAAATTCGTTATAAAATTAATTTTCTAATTCTAAAACTTTCATTTGGAAAAACTCAAGTTTGTTAATAAGTAAGCTTCGAGTCTACGAAAGTACGTTACTTTTTTACCGTCTAGATATGTAATTCTTTGTGTGATAGATATTATTTACTTCTGGTATTGTGTTACAATTTACCACGAGTTGCATTTGAAAATTCGAAATTGACGTAGTAGACGTTGTTTTACCGTAAATATGCCTATATATCGAGCGGAAAGTGCAGAGATTAACCAGTATATTTTCCCCGAAGAAAACATTGAATTTCCGTGACATACTTTTTCTCGTTTAAGCTACCTGAGTAATTCTTTACTCCTTGCCCCAAAATGATTATTCTTTTAAACCGGTTCTGGTAGAAGTTACTATCGATTCTCATATGTTGATTTTTGCGCCGTTTTTTATATTTAGAGGTGTGCCTTCTTCGCCTGAAAGGAAGTTAACATTTGGACCATTTGAAATTCAGCGCTAGACTCCTATATCCGTTCGGAATTTTCAGTCGTTTTCTTCACGCCTTCTGGGAAATAAAAATTATCCTTGGCTGTAACATTTATGCCGTCATCGCCGTGACTTTTTGGTTGCAACCTTGAAGACATGTTCCTCAATTTGAACCACCGACCCATGATCAAGAACAGGAGCACCAGTGTTTTACAATGTATGCATTTTTTTAAATAATGACCACAAGTAACTCTAAAACCTAGGCCTTCGACAAGAATTCTTTATTCCCTCCCCCCCACCCAAGATTAAGTACATCTTTTAAAGTTGATTTAGACATGGAAGATTTAGATTTGATTGGGTTGATAAGCCTGTGTCTCTTTTTAGATGAGGAACATGTGGATTCTGGATTGTAGCTTTAAAGGAAAAGAGTAACTGAATCAATGAGAAAAGTTGCCTCATTAAAGTCCTAAATATTCCTTGGATATGGATAATAAAGAGCTAGCCAAAGACATTTACAAAAGCACAATGAGTTATTCTCATAAAGAAGCTTTGACAATATGAGATTTCTGTGTCACGAGGCGACTCTTGCCCATGATATCCAGCTAACAGTCAACTTTTTTTGGCTTAAAGAACCAAAATGTTCACCAATATTTGTCACCAGTGCTTATCACTGGTTACGTATTGCCGTACACATTGCTATAAGATAATATTTATTGTTGTGGTGTTTTTCATCTTCTCTCAATATGCTATGAATCTGATAGTCAAAAACAAAATTCCTAAAATTATAACTCCATCCTTGAGTTGGGTATCTTCATTATCAGCCCGTGGAATGTTTAGAGTTAATGTAGAAAATGAATCTGGCTCCAGAGCAGGCCCTAAAAGCTCTTTAACTAACATTACTGGTGTAAAACTGCCTGCAAATGCAACAAATTTTGTTATTTCAAATGGCTCGCATTCAAGTGACTCAACGAATCCAAGCTTATTAGCTCAAACTACATTGTCTTGGAATATAAGTATAGAAAAGATCAAGTTGCCTAATTGTTCTCTGGTTCCTCCTAACTTAGGTATTATTTTTTTGGTGTTGCGTAATTCCTAAGACAATATAGACCTCGTACCCTAGATTCGAAATGCATCACGCTTAGTCAATTGCATTTACCTACTTACTGCCGGAACTCTGAATAAATTAGGTCCATAGTTACTATGGTAACCAACTATAGAAATCTTACTACAGCAACCGATGAAGCTCGATTTGTCAGAGGTCACGTGCCAGAAATGTAGGCAATCGCTTCGTTTCAAAACTGTGAATCGGGAAGCTCTAAATTCGAATCTACGGTACAGAGTTCTATATTATCTCTGGTAGTTATTTGTTGTTTCTTAAATATATTTTTAAAACAGTTGGAAGACTTAAAGTATTAACGGATGCGCCTGAACTTAAAGAACTGGAGAAAAGGTTTCCTAAGCTTGAAATGGGTGGTAGATTTAAGCCAGAAAAATGTAAAGCCCGCCATAAAGTAGCCATCATTGTACCGTATCGCAATCGAGAGCATCACTTAAGGATGTTTCTCCATAATATTCATCCTATTTTGCAAAGGCAGGAACTTGACTATGGGATTTATATTGTGGAAGAGGTGAAAAGGATCAAAATTGTTTTTTTTAAAAGCGATGGTATAATTAATGATTAAATTACTCCCAGGCTGGCAAAACAAAATTTAATCGCGCCATGCTGATGAATATAGGGTACGTGGAAGCGTCGAAAGATTATGACTATAGTTGCTTTATCTTTCACGACGTAGACTTAATACCCGAAGATGACCGTAACCTATATACTTGCCCCGAGCAACCCAGACATATGTCAGTGGCTATTGATAGCTTCAATTATAGGTAAAAAAAAGTAAAGCTTTTAAAATAATTTCAATTAAAATATTTCAATATTTGTCTTATTTCTTTTGAAAGGCTGCCTTACAAGGACCTTTTTGGAGGTGTGAGCGCTTTATCCAAGAGTCATATGGAGAAAGTGAATGGCTTTTCCAATGAGTTCTGGGGTTGGGGAGGTGAAGATGATGATATGTCGAATCGTTTGAGATATCATGGACTTCATATATCTCGTTATCCACCCAATATCGCTCGTTACAAAATGCTGAAGCACAGTAAAGATGAGCCAAATCCAGAAAGGTGTGTATTTTCTTTTGTTATGTGGTTTTATTTGCCTAAATTGGGAACTAATTATCTCCAAATATTGATTTTCAAGGTATAACAAATTGTACAAAGGTAAACAACGTTTTAAGACTGACGGACTGAATAGTCTACATTATAAACGGTTAGATTTTGTGTTAAAGAAACTTTATACATGGGTGCTAGTTGAATTAAAAAAACCAGAAAAAACAATTCTTAAGAAACACTAAAGACTTTTTTGAACTCTAATCATTTATTAGAGGTGATTAGAAAAATTATCTCCTTGTTTTGGAAAGTTGGGCTTTTTTTACATATGCACTTCCGATAAATGATTTATCCCACCATTTTGAGCTTAGATTTCTTAACTAAGGATTAAAAAATAATCTTAGTTCAATACTGCCATCTTCAAAAACTATTTTGTCACTTAATTTTGCTTTATTGTTTAATATTTTACTCTTTCAAGGGTTCCAATATTTTTCTGCCACTATAAATTTTAGTAGAAATATATCTCGCTCTTACATAGAATTATATATAATTTTAAGCGTAAAATTTATAATTAAGTACTTTATTTTGTGTTATTATCAGAATCATGTTTCATGAGATTAAAAGTAATGAAAACTATAATATTACCTGTTTGGTGCTAACATAAACAAAAGTCGATTGAATTATCACAACTTTTATATTTGTGCACAAATGCTGAAGGCTATAAATGAAATCTAACTACAATTAATCTATAAATGAGGGTGCCAAAACAAATATTTATTACTAGGAAACATGATTTTCTAGTTGGAACAAGTTCTTTACTACTAGAAAAAAAATATTGGAAGAAGTGTTTTTAGGTCTGACTTAAATTATATATTTTCTTGAATCTGCCAGGCGTTAATTTACTCCCATGCAATTTTTATGTCTAAGATTATTACAACCTGTTAAAATGTAAATAGCAAAATGACTTTTCCCATACGGATAAATGTATGTAGAATATAATTGTATGAAGGCTCGTGCCCTAAAAATTTCAGTCTTCTATAAATTCAAAGAAATACTTCCAACTGCTTCTTTAACTATTTAAAAGATTTTACTTTCAAGGTGTCATTGTAGTTTTGCCAGTATTCAATTGGTAAAGTTTCCCAACATTGTCTTTTTTTTATAAAGCTTAAAACCCTAAGCTTTATGGAAAATAGAATGTTCCTGTTAGGGGAGTTTTACACTAAGATAAGCTTATAAAATTAAAAATAGCAAATTTCATTCTGAACCAAAAAATGTTTGTAATATATTTGATACATATCACTAAGTGCCTTAAAAGGTATCTTTATCATTAAATGGATCTACACTGTGAACATCCTGTGAAATTTTGTATGCAATTACAAATGATAAATGTCAAATAAAACTTGAGGCTTCTAAAAGCGTAAATATGTTCAATAATGAAGAACCAAAATTAACATTCCTTTTTATTTTGAATTTCACATATGACATTCAAGTTTAGAATTTTTTAATAATACAAGAAAATTATTTTGCAGGACTTTTCTTGTCCCATACTGCAAATTTTCCCTTTATTAGTTGCTTAGCAATAATGATGTCTTTATCGCAGTTGGTATCTATAAGCTGCACGTAGGTTACAGTTTTATCATTGCAGGGATTAGCCACAGGTTTGGCCATTATTACTTTCCAGTGGGCAGCGTAAGTTAACTTTTCAAATAATTCAGTCGCACCTGTTTTCCAGATACCACCCTCTGGCTTCACATCAGCCAAGCAACATTCTATAGCTTGGAAGGGCAACCATTTGAATTCGGCATTGAGCAAACAGATAACTTCTTTGGAAAGTATTATTGTTTCTCCAAAATCAACGTAGTAAAGCTCGACTTTAATGTCAGATTGGTTGTACTCATCTTGTATAATTCTTCGTACTTTAGCTCGATACCAACTGACGTCCTTCTCAAAAGGCGCCGCTACTACATCATCAACTTTAAGGTTATCTCCGACGGCTTTCTCTTCTTGATTAACTTCTACACTGTAGTAATCTGTCATATCATCCACTAGTTTATCCAAATCAACTGATTTTGTACCAACCAGCTGAACCCAAAATTGGGACGGGTTGTTTACCCCAGAAATGTAAACTTCAGAAAATCCATCCGGAGATTGTGCATGCAGAGATTCCTTTTGAAATTCTTTGAATGATAAACCCTAGATAATAAGATATTTTGTTACTCATTCAATTTTTACTTTCATAACTATATCTTCTTTACATTTTCATTTTTTTCAGAATCAAAATTTAAGGCTAGTCTTTGTTGGTATCTCAATCTTCCAGCTGATGAAAGATTCACTTTTTGACGGAACGCTTCTTCTTCAGCCAGTTTTTCATCAATTAAGTTAATGGCCAAATCAATTTGAGCTCTAGTCCCTCTAATAGTCACCAATTTCATGTTATCTGGGTCTCTTTCATCACCCGCTCGGTCTACGCTGATTTTTGCTTTAGATGCGTAACACATGTGTCTGAAAATGAGCCATGAAGATAAATTTGTGCATTACGTATTCCAGATAAATATTACTATTACCGAATAGTATCTCCATTTCTACCAATTATCCTCCCGCAAGCTCTGACTGGAATAAAGATTTCAACTGTTAAAACTTCAGGTTGGTTATTAATCATAGTGTGAATAATGGTTTCTGCTTCTTGAGCATTTTCGCAAGATCCTGTTATTATTAACACACGGTCAACCTTTTCACCAATGGGGCCTTCCTCTACATTAAGGAAATTTTAACAGTTAGGTGAAAATGTCAAGTCGAATAGACGTCTTTAATTAGAATACCCCTATCTTCAAATTTGATTCTGGTTTTAGTTTTGTCTTGGAGCTCCTTGATAGCAATACCTTGCCTTCCTATGATGGTGCCAACCATTTCGTTGGGGACTTTTACTCTAATAACTGTTTGCCTAGAAGTGGTGCTAATTCCAGCTTTTGCTCTCCTAAGTAACTTTTGACAAATCTCCTCATCATCGGGTTCTTTTCTAAATAATACGTATAAAATCGCCGCCGATGCTGATAAACTCACGCCTAAGCCCGCTAATAACAAAGCTTTTCTCGTTTTATCGTCCATTTAAATTGAATTATAAATTTAGAGGATTAAAAATAGCCTATCCTTTCATTCTTTTGGTACGAACATGCTCGCGTAGTAAACAATTAAAACAAAAGTAATGACAGATTTTCCTGCATGATATATTATTGGTCAGATTCCAGTTGTCCCAGACATGCGCACTGTTGCGCAGTGGGCTATAATTCACCAGATTTATGTGTTGCCAATGTTCGAAAGTCGAAATTCCCATTGCTGGATAGTAAATTTTCCACGTTTTCCCACACCCCTATTTAGCCCCACCCCCAACGAAAACCCCACGGAAAACATGCCATAATTTTCAAAATGTGTGTGAAATTACAATTTTTAAACATTTTGGTTTTCATATTATTTATAAAATCCCAATATTCACGAAAATACACTGCTCTAGATAAATTTGAGCTTCCTATACACTCTTTTTTTGCGGTATTTTCCTGGGCGCGTCCATGTTTGGTTTTCCCCTTTCAACCCCATCCTCCATTACGGGAGCTCAAAAAGTGGATGCTAGTCTCCCCGCTGAGGGCGGAGGCAATGGCTGACGAGCGGGAGGCAAGTAAGAGGGGTAAAATAAAGGCGCGAAAAAGAGTTTATTGAAAGTCAAATTAAAAAAAAAACATAGGATATATACCCGCAGACATGAAAATTCCCACAAAATCAACGTTTTTTAAAAAAAATTACCTATTCCCCACAGAGCCAAAATGTACCCCACACATTCCCACAATATGATAAATGTCCCACAATCTGGCAGCACTGGCTAGGAATATGAATGAGAGAATGGCCCATGGAATGGAAAACTGTATCCCTCCCCACTACGGGCTCTCTGTCGCAGCCATAGACCCCCAGCGGATAGGCTAAGCCTAACAATAAACATGCAAGCAGAGATGCAAGCAAGAACTGGCAATTGTGAGATAAATTCAGTAAATAACAATTCGAAGTTTTCAAAACCTATCTCGCGACATCTACTGAGACTACTGATGGCTAAAAAGTAAAAAACACATAAAAACGAACAAGTTCAGCATCATGCTGGATGGGTTCATGGGATGGGATTCCCTTGCTATGTCCCAGGGCGGTTGACCAAGGTGAACAGTTTGAGCGTCTATGTACGACCATGCAGGTCGCGCTGGACAATGTTTCGTCCTATGGCGTAAGATGGGGCCTAAACTTGCAGCCGCTGAAATGCAAATACATGGTTCTATCAAAAGTAAATAGGGGAAGAAAGTCTGGCACTTGGGTCCAACCGCATGACGTCTTATTCGAGGGGTAAAATTTTTGGGCTTCGTGGCTTCGGAAATGACTTCCCCCTCGTCTCTTTACAGGGACACAAAGGTATCGGTTGTACTCCGCCACGATGAAAAATAGTTCTCTATAAAATACGTGAATAATAAACTTTTGCTTTCGATAATTTGGTTAATTTAGTTCCTAAATAAAGTAGATATATGGTAGAAATTAAAATGCGACGTTTTAAAAATAATAACACGACTTTTGAAAAGAAATTAACCGTAACTAGAATAACGCTCACTTAAATCGTGGAGAGCGTGGCGCCATCTAAGAGCAGAGATCGGGACTAATTGGTAAATCTACGATGTTAAGGCCTAACAATTTGCAAGTTTAACTGAAATAATAGCTATAGCTACGAGCTTTTTTTTGTTTATTTTACAATTGTAATAGTAATTATTAATTAAAATCAACCGTTATCGAAGGAAATAATGTTCAGCATTTGACAGAGAGACTATTTGAAATCGCGAGGCGGTGACATGGTTGCCAGGGAATAAAATTCAAAAATTTCATCTTGAGCGCGGACCGGAATACCACAAATGCACTACTTCGTGCGTAATGTGCAATCCTTATTGGTTAGAAATATCACGTGATCACTAGCTCTTTAAAAAGGGTGTCAACTTGTCAAGCATGGTGGAAGGTAAAATCTGAAGGCAGTGAGAGACTTTCTCCCCCTATTTACTTTTGGTTCTATCCAAGGTCAAACAAATTCCGGACACTCTTCAACTTCAGCTAGGATGCAATATCCTGTCAGGGTGACGTCATACAGATATCTAGGGGTTACTATAGACGACAGTCTCTCATGGGCGGCCCACATCGACGGGCTTATCTCGACTTCTCTGAAGTATATCAATCTTTGGAGGGTGGTTTCGGCGACTGACTGGTGGGCCGACAGAGCAGTCCTTAGACTGCTTTACACCCATCTCATTCGCTCCAGTATGGATTATTCCAGCTCTCTCTATGCGTCGGCCACTTCCACTGTTCTTGCTAAGCTGGACAAAGTTCAAAACGCGGCTCTGAGAGTCATCCTTGGGGTCCCACCCTCAACGGCCATTAGTCTCATGGAGGTGGAAGCAGCGCTTTCATCAGACGCGATCTGTCGGAGCTCCTCAACCTCACTCCGTGCGGTGCAGCGGACACTACTGCTTACTACACCTCCTTTTTGAGGGAAGGATTGTCTCCTCTCGAGACTTTGGAACATCGCTTCCCGTTGGGACGTTTACCATTCCTCCTCAGGGCTTGGCGTTTGGCATAGGACCACAACCTGAGCTGGCTGTTCAATACCTCCCTTCGCCATTTGCCTTTCAATGGTTTGCCGTCCTGGGAACCGCCCACCGCGATGATTCTCTCGACTTGGCTCACAACAGTTCGGATATGCTGCGAGACGGGTGCGGCTTTCGCGATCCCGGCTATCAATGTCGGCGCGACGTGTCTTGTGGATTCCAGTCATCCCATAAATAGGATCGAACTCTTTGCTATTCAAATGGCTTTGTCTTACGCGTCGGTCAACCTCCAAGGCACTTTGGTTATTTGCTCGGATTCTAAAAGCACTCTCGGTCTATGGACCCGGTGGTCACCACTATTCACGACCTTTATGATGGATACTCATAACTCTCCTATGGTGTCCGGCGCATGTTTGTGTTCCGGGCAATGAACTAAGTTACTAAGCTTATACACCCACCAAAGTTGGACTTGCTCCTTCCTTCCATCCTCGCGGAGCTAAAGGCCACCTGCCACACGGCAATTTCATTGGCATGGACTCAAGAGTGGTCCGTAACTAGGACACAATGGCCTCTTCTGGACGCGAAGCCTTTTGCTGGCTTTCAAGCCATTGTGCGTATAACTTTAACGCTGCGGGAGGACACGCTACTCGGGCGCCTTGGCTGTGGCCGACTTCCCTCTAGGGCGGTTCTCCATCGCTTTAATCTAAGTCCCACGGCCTCCTGTGCTCGGTGTGGAGCCGCAGTGGATGACGCCTCCCACACCTTATTCGCTTGCCCATCGTGACGGACGGCTCGGGCTTTTCTTCTTCGGGCGCTTACGTCTAGGGCTCTGCTGGCCAATCTAGTAAGCGTCCTCTATGAGGTACACGCCGAATTCTCCGACGTCGTTGTGGCCACCTGTGACATTTTACGTAAAACCATTCAAGCTTGACTATAACTCTTTTCGGACGTTTTTACTTTGATATGTATTTTGAGCTTTTCTTTTTACCGTTCGTAGTTTGTTTGGCCTTTTGTATTACTTGATGGTATTGTAGTTAATGAGTCCCTTTTCTGTGTGCATGGTGTGAAGGCTTCCAGTCAAATACACCCACCTTTTACAAGTTAATCCCCCCCCCCCCCCACGTGGAATTCAACGTAGGCTTAAAAGAGACGCAAAAAGGTTTGGTATTTACAAGTGCTAAAATGGTCAAACGTTGAGCGTTTTCGCATTCCCGAAATGATAAATTAGGCACAAACGTATCTTTTCATAGGTAGGAGCAAAAGTAAATATTGAGATAAAGTCTAATACTATCGCCTCGACCAAAATAAAGTATATAAAGTAGATATATGATTGAACCTAAAATACGAAATTTTAAAAACAATAATACGACTTTTTAAAATAGATACACATGTAACTTAAATCAGTAAGCCTAATATGACGTGATATCGCGCTAGCCACAAATTTATGTCATGTGGAGTACATTACAAGAAAACGAATATTTAAACGGATTTAAAACTCTCATTCAGGGGGCTATGGTTGAAATATCATTTTACTATAACCTAGTAACCTACTTTTTAAGCCTCTGTCAAATATTATTTACATTTTAAATTTTTATTTTAATATTTATTTTTATTTAAAATAATATAATTTACGATTTGTCTACCTTTCATTTTCTACGAATTAATATATTTATTTGCATAGTTAAAATTAAATACTACCTTCATCAGATTACCAAAGAATAATTTTCTCGACACCCGTGAAATCACATGGGATTATGAAATTTCTTATTTAATCGTGTCACCATATGTAACATAACTACTCATAAGTATGCCACTGTACCTTTATTCCATTCAAAAATCTAGTTTATTAGTTCCATGAGTAACAGCACTTGACAGTATATTGTAGTTCATTTTAGCTCCTAAGCCTTGGTTGTTCAAACCGGTTTGTTTACTAAAATAATGGCCGTCGGTTTATCAGAAGTAGAGCTAATTGGGCGTCGGCATAATCAGCATTTGATATTTGATGACGTCAAATATTACATCAAATATTACGTAGAGTACGGAAGACGCAATATCTGTGAAACAAACCGTTAGTGAAGAAATAGAGCTAGTGGCATACTTATGAGTAATTATGTAATGTTCCATATGGTGTCACCGATGGAAGGCGCTTTCCGCAGTTTTTACCTCACAACTGCTAGGTCTTGCTTGCACACGCGCTCCGTGTAAAATCGGGGATCTATTTTATTTTATATGTCTATGGTCGCACCACGGAGCCGGACAATACCTTATAGCGATTTCCACTGTGAAGCTCCGAGAGCGCCCCGAAATCGATTTCGACGTCACAGCTCGTGTCGAGATTTCCAAGGATCGTGGTCGAGCGAGTCTCCCAGTGAAATACAACCTCGTTTTACGAGCAACTCTCGGGGCGAGTATTTTCCAGCGAAATACGCGGAAAGTCATGGCGGACAATAATATTGTATTCCATAAACTTTATTAATCATCCATGGTTAGGCCTAGGCGTAAAGAAGAACTTACTTCATTTTCAGAGTAG
This sequence comes from Leiobunum rupestre, assembly GCF_980474605.1. Classification (NCBI taxonomy): domain Eukaryota; kingdom Metazoa; phylum Arthropoda; class Arachnida; order Opiliones; family Sclerosomatidae; genus Leiobunum; species Leiobunum rupestre. The sequence goes on from NC_143391.1 coordinate 24,590,068, forward strand.
GAATAAACCACATCCTCTATTTATCATATTATTTTAGGCCTTTATACTATTTCCGGCGTTTGCCTTAAAAGAATTGCCTCTATTTCTTCGTCGGAACTATCCGAAGACGATTCTATAAACAAATAAGCAGCCCGAATATTTATTGTCCTATCTAGTTCCGCCATTTTTAAAAATCACGAAAACCGCTCGAAATCTGTTGATCCGTCGAATTTCTCGGATCAAAATTTTCGCTCTCAGAGCACTCGCGCTGAGAGCGAGATTGCCAGTGGAAGACACAGATCTCGTCACGAGCTGCTCTCGATTTCCCAGTGGAGCAGCGTTGCCAGATCGAAAATCTGAAATAATCGTATCTAGGCCAAAAAATTATCAATTTTCCTGGAAAATTATCGTACATTTCTTTTTGGCGATAAATTTTAATTCATACATAAATGCGTTGAATTAAGATGATTTTTTAAAGCACTACAGGAGTTTTATTTCAGGGAAATAAACAAAATGTCTATTATCATTATTAACTGAACTTAATATGTTTAAAAATGTTTTATAAATGCGGTAATAACTAGGAGTAATAAACTCACACTCTGGACTACGCGTACAGAAAATGTATATCATTCATTTTAAGTAGAAAAGTTATATAAATTAATAATGAAATATAAATCGTTCGTAGTTTTTTAAAAAAATATAAAGATTATCGTACATTATAGTACGTTGAGGCAGAATTATCGAAATAATGGTACGATATCGTACGCCATGAAAATTATAGTATATACGCCCTAAAAATTTTGATTAAATTATCGCACTGTGCGATAACTATCGTACGTCTGGCAACGCTGCAGTGGAGGACGAAATCTCATCACGAGCGCTCCCGGAGCGCCCGAAATCCCCCAGTGGAAATCGCTATAAGTAACTTTTCCGTTACTAGCAGAGACACTTTGCGGCCGATTTCGAGTAGCGTAAAATTGTTGGCTGGTATACGCGATTTACGAGGTAAACGCCCCCTTTTTGGAGGCTAGTGGTGTGGAAGCTACCGGCTTCGATGCACCGACAACTAATGTCAGCCAATGAAAAAGGCGTGCCGACATCTTATGACGGTGCCCACAGAAATGCTCTCGTAATCCGGTAACGTAGCTCGAGCTAAAACTTTAACACATAGAGATAGTAAGAAGCTATATCTATGCTTTAACCTGAGTCTATAGCGCCATCTTACGGCAGGCAGTGTTACTATATTAACATATATGCGTATAAATATAATTTCGTCTGCTAGACGTTCGAAATAAGTAGTTTAGTAATGGAAACTGATTTTAATTGGTGGAGGAAGCTGAATGTTTGGTTTTAGTAGCAAAATATTGTAATATCTAATTAAACAATATATATTTACAATTATTTGTCTTTTTTTACTTTTGGGAAAAACAGTATAGTTGTATTCTTGGAAAATTAAATAGGCGCTTAAATAAATCATCCTCCCAGGAAATCGCTTAGAAGTAATATTTCTGAGAGCCAGTGTACTTTGTACGAGCAAATAAAAATCCTTTTAAAACTTTTTAATTCTTTTGAGCAAGATTAGATAGAATTGAGCTTTCACACCATAGAACAAAATTTAAAAAAAATAAATAAAAAATTAACCAAACACTTATAGCAGAGAGTGTATAGTATAGACTTGGATTAGTAATACGTAACCTATTATTGATACAAGGTATAGACCAAGAGTCGTCTTTCTTAAGTTTCTTTCAAAAAGCCGTAATAATTTTTCTAGCGGGAAAATGCCCGTAGGATCCGGATAAGAGATGGCGCCACCGTTACAGCCAGCTAGTAGCGCGCGTTTCAACACTGGTGGAGGACGACGCAAAAACTAACCAGTTTGCATTTGAAATTTTGACAATTTATTTAATTTGTAAAATTGTTTAAATATGCCAGAAACTGTTCCGCAAATGAAAAACAAAACTTTCTTTTTTCTTTTCTCAAGTTTCTAAAGGATAAAGATCGGTGAATTCGCGTTTCAAATTTTGTTTCTGGAAAATGCAAAACTCGACAAACTTAAAAATAAATCAACATAATACATACATGTTAATCATATAATTTACTCTATTTATTTCATCAATGAATGTTTTTTGAAACTTATAACTAACAACATATTCAGCTGTGCCAACAATTTTTTACTTTAATGAAGGCAACAAAAAAAAAACTCCCAGAAGCACTTGAAATTGCTTCTTAATATTTTCTGGAAATTAATAAATACAAAATATAGTTATTTATCAGTATATCTAATCCACAATCGCTTTTTAAACCATAAATTTAGGTATTAGTCAAATCAAATAGGATAAATCAATTATTGACCCTACCAACGTGGTCAATTACTTAAATGTACAAAAAACAGCGAAAGACTTCTTTTGGTACTGTAATTGTACCAACCGATTCTTTCTTGAAATTTATAACAGAAATAAATCAGGTATTTGACACAAGTTTTAATTTGCTCTTACGTGACAAATGTTAAAGGGAATTGCAACGATTCCTCAAGCGGCTAATTGATAACGACTCTGGTTTCATGATTCTGAAACCGTCTTTAAAAAAATTATACATTTCTTTATTGGGTTTTGCATACAAAGTGCCCTCAAAAAAAGATATAGATATGTTCCTTGTATATATCAATGGCCCCGCAAGCAGCCTTGAAAATAAGGTATTTTATTTAACTGGTCCGTATGACCAGTGACCCCTTAGATAATGAATTATTAAACTGGTCATTATGACCAGTGTCCCCCTAGCTTATGAATTATTATACTGGTCTCATATAAAATGTTCTAATGTCATTTTATAAGCCTAAAAAAACCTATACATGTTTAGAAGTTAGATTATGTTGGTAACATTAATTTTAAACGTATTCAAAATAGTTAACTTTATTTTATGAGTATCACAATATCTCATATAAGACTACTGCCATAGCCTAGAAGACCCTCGTAATTTAAAGTATTATCTCTCTCTACTCGAGGCCCCGTAGCTCCCGAGTCCCCGGTCCGTTACCGCGTAGCCTAACGTAATCCGGGGAAAACTAGAAATGAGGTTTTCAAGTTTGAGGCTTTGAGGCCAGAGGGGGCTTCGACAGTTTGACTCATTCGAGGGATGCGAGCGAGGTACTCTGCAATGCCTCAACGTGCGACGGTAGTACGCGATACATAGAAATCCAGTGAATAGAAAATCAAAATTGATAGAAACTTTGAATTAATAAACTAGTCATCTCCTATTATTTGATATTATTTCGAATTAATAAACTGGACACGGTGACCAGTGACCCCCCAAATTCTGAATAAATAAACTGGTCTGAGCAATTAATAAACTGGTCTTTGACCACCTGACCACCGTTATTTCCAAGGCTACCCGCAAGAGCTCTATCAGATTTAGGAATTATATCCCTACTATACGGACTAACAACATGGACCCGGTTAGACGTTTCAGAATCCAATGTCTCCTATTTTCAGACGATATACAGCTATTAACACATACCCCGGAAGATTTTCAGCTGTTACTTGACACATGTACCTCCTTTGCCAATGCCAGGGGTCGGCACTTTAGTAGTGATAATTAAGTCGCGTCTTCTGATTTTTCGAGGGGGTTATCAAAGTGCACCCACCTTAACAGCAACGTTTACTTTACAAAATAAAGCCCTGGGTGAAGCCGATGAGTATTTGTATTTTGGAATTACCTTTGGCACCAAACATAACTACAATGGTAGCGTAAGATGGTGCGTAAGGCTACACGGCTACTCTTGGCTGTAAAAGATTTAGCAAATTAGCAGACAGGTTCCTATAATAAATATACAATGGCTCACACCCTGTGGAAGCAGGGCCGTTGACAGCCCAAACCTTTGGTAAATTGGTACGGCACAATTTTTTAGTTATAGTGTTAGATTTTTAATTATTTATTTCGTACTCGTAAACATAACTAAGTCAATTTTCTATTCATTCAAACAATTTTAAGTAGGGCCAATTACCTTTAAAGGTTTTCATTGTGGGCCAAATTTCCATTATTTCAACAAGCACTATATAAACGGTCACTTGCATGTCCTGGCTCTCCTAAATATTACTTCTTGGCAATTTCCTTGAATATGTTTTATTGAAGCGTCTATATGAACTATCACCATTTAAATAATTGTTTTGGTCTTTTGGTTTTTTAATTATAAATTTATTTATTTTTTAGTTTTTAGTTCTAACTAAACGTTTAGTGTTGGTTTTTTGTCCATTCCCCCGCATATGGTGGTGAGCCCTATGGGATTTTTTTGGGTGAGCCGCTCTTTTTATAAAGAGTTTTATTTTATACGGCTCATTTAATAAATCTTGAATCATGCAGAAATAAAGAGCGATAAAGCAAGCGTAAAGAAATATTCCTTGAGAGGGCCGAGAACGATAGCTAAGGATCATAGGCGCGGCTTCAGAGGGATGGCCCCTGAAATAGTTGATATTTACCAATCGTTTCGACTTTGTACTTTAAATATATAATTTCTATACAAAAATACACACACATAGTAAATTAATATTAATAAAAACCAAGACGATACCACCTGCTTTATTCATAAACAAACTTGCGAAACGAAATTAAAAATATTAAGGACGTCGATGTTTTTTGGACCAAAGTAACGGCGTTCTAGGTCGGCAATAGACCTCAAAACTCGCACCAAAATTAAAACTATGGCTACCACCTCCTTTGGTTCGCCATTGAAACCTAGATAGGTAGCTAAGATACGTCGAGAAAAATACACAATTATTAGGTAGCGGCTAAAGAAAACGCTATTAGTTTTTCCTCATTGTTATTCGTAAAATTGACTTTTTAAACGATGATACCGCATTTTAATCTAATTTTTGCATCGTTAGTTTATGTTTTGATCATTTTATATAACAAAAAAACGTTCTTATGACTTTTTAATTTCTCTGTAGGAGACGCTAGGTCATAGGCCCAACCTCGGAGAAGCTAGCGCAGTTACGCCACCTGGACTCGTTTCGTTCGAGAATAATTATAAGAAATCGATAGTATTATCCTCGAAATGCCACGGCAATTTTATATTTTTTATCTGGCAACGCTTTAAAAGCGGCAATTTTTTGGTTATTCCGTAACTGAAACCGTCCATAGGTGGAAGAAGTTGCATTTTGTTCGGTCGGAAAGTTTGTCAAAATTTTTTTTGTTATTAATAAAATAGTATTTTTTGTTACAACTTTCAAGTGAAGTTTAAATAAGTAAGCAAATATCTTTAAAAAACTTAAACTAGGTATTTTTAGGAAGTTTGGTAATCCTAAGTTTAATTGGGAATTACTTCCTTCGGGATTTTACTGTTCGTAGCCTCGTAGGAAGAATTTTGACTAAATAATGACTAGGGCCCGAAATATGTACTCTTTTATAATTGCGGACCGTTGTTATTTAATCCATGACTCTGAGACGACATTTCATTTAGTGTTCCATTTCCGATTTAGATTGTGAAATATTCATGTTTTCAGATGTCACAAGGCCAAGGGTAAAATATTATTCAGGCATACCACGTTGAGTTACAAAGGTTTTTTTTAATCTGCAACTTTACAAACAATTAAATCTAGTTTAAGAAAAACGGTGATAATTTCTTTACTAAACCCACCTCACTAACAAGGAGACGACCCGAGGTGTTAGTGTTACACCCCGATTTTGTTAAAACTCGGGGGATTGGTAGACCTTCATGTAACTTGAACAATCCTAAAGGGATTTTATTCAATGGGCAACGGTTTTGCCATGGCAACGAAAAATGTTTTTGACAACATAAAATGGAAATTTTGCCATTGAAAATAACATGGGATTTGGACCTTCCCCCCTGTGAAAAATTTAAAAAAAATGAAAAAAATTTAAAATACCAAAATTATAAAAAATTGATAAAAATTTACAAAAAAAATTAAAATTGATCACATTTTGATCAATTTGAACCAAATGGGTGAAAATGAACCGATATGGCTAAAATTGGAAAAAATGTGAGAAAAAAATTAAAAAATACAAACATTGAAAAAAAAATTCAAAATTGATTAAAATTAGTTTTTTTCAAAATTGAAAAAAAAATATAAAATTGAAAAAATATTGATCAAAAACAGTAGTTTTGATCAAAATTCATAGGAATTAACGGAAATTTATAAGTTGTGTAAAATTGGATTAATGTATAGATCAATTGCGATTTTTTGAAAAACAAAGTATTTATTTTGGTCAATTTGATCCAACTTGAGAAAATTGGAAAATAATAGATCTAAATTAGCCCAATTTTTAAGTTTTGTAAAAATTATATAAAAATAAACTAAATTCTACCAACTATCTCAAAATTGTTTGAAATATTTTTTTTTATTCAAAATTGAAAAATGTTAATAACACTGAAAAAATTATCAAAATCAATGGTTTCGATCAAAAACTGCATTAATTTCCAATCTTGTTTTGGTTCTGAAAGTCCTAAAATATTATTTACTTGATAAATAATAAAAAATAAATGAAATTCATTAAAAATTATTTATATCAAATAAAATTGGGTAAAAATCTTTTAAAAATTAAATATTTTGATTAAATTGGGTAAACCTTTGAAGATAAGTTATTTGTAATAAAATTGGGTGAAATTCAATAAAAATTATTTATATCAAATCAAATTGGGTTAGATAAAGAAAATTCGCTAAAATTGAACCAAATTGGGAGAAAAATAAAAAAATACTAAAATTGGGTAAAATAAAGAGATTTCGCTAAAAATGACTAAAATTGGGTAAAATAAAGAGAATTCGCTAAAAATGGCCCAAATTGGTAAAATAAAGAATAGTCGCCAAATGAGCGATTTTGACGATTTTGGGCTTTTATAGGTAATTTTGCATGCCTACAATTAAATACGGATGAAAGCGAACAAATTTGGGTAAAACCAATAAATATTAGTTACTTCAAGTAAAATTGGGAAAAATTATTAATTATTTCAAATAAAATTGGGTAAACGCGTAAATATTTCAATTATACTTGAGTAAACCATCGAATAAGTTACTTTTAATTAAATTCACAATTGTAAGTATACAATCATGTTGGTTGGTAGAAAACGGAAATGACGAACTATAAATATGTTTGGGTAAATATAACGTACTTAAAAAGGTAAAATATGAGAATAAAACAATTTTGTATTACACTGTTTGTTAAAATAATCAATAATAATAATAATTTAAAAATTCTGCTAATTTTGATCTATTATTTTCAAAATTTTGAAAATAATTAAAAAAAAGCAATTTATCTATATAATTAAATATCCATCAATTCCTATCAATTTTGATCGTTTTGGATCGAAACTATTGATTTTGATAATTTTTTCAGTGTTATTAACATTTTTAAATTTTGAAAAAAAAATATTTCAAACAATTTTGAGATAGTTGGTCGAATTTCGTTTATTTTTATATAATTTTTACAAAACATTAAAATTGGGCTAATTTAGATCTATTATTTTCCAATTTTCTCAAGTTGGATCAAATTGACCAAAATAAATACTTTGTTTTTCAAAAAATCGCAATTTATCTATACATTAATCCAATTTTACACAACTTATAAATTTCCGTCAATTCATATGAATTTTGATCGAAACTACTGTTTTTGATCAATATTTTTTCAATTTTATATTTTATTTTCAATTTTGAAAAAAAAAACTAATTTTAATCAATTTTGAAATATTTTTTCAATGTTTGTATTTTTTTATTTTTTTCAATTTTAGCCATATTGGTTCATTTTCACCCATTTGGTTCCAACTGATCAAAATGTGATCAATTTTGATTTTTTTCGTCAATATTTATCAATTTTTTTCGGTCAAAATCCCATGTTATTTTCAATGGCAAAATATCAATTTTATGTTGTCAAAAACATTTTTCGTTGCCATGGCAAAACCGTTGCCCATTGAATAAATTCCCTTTAGGATTTTTCAAGTTACATGAAGATCTACCAATCCCCCGAGTTTGAACCAAATCGGTGTGTAACACCTCGGGTAGTCTCCTTGTAAGATGAACATCTTAGTTTTTGAGTTTTAATTGTCGGCTAAGCCCTGAAACTAATTATCCTACAGCAATTTCATTAACCCTTGCTTTCTGTTTTATACAGAATAAAAGTAACATAAGTATGATACTATTCTCGGAATGCTAATTTTAATTTTGATAGTTCGTTACGCCAATGACCATATAAATCAGTACGTGGTTAAGGACTGAGAAATTATAAATCTTCGCGAACTGTTACTAGTCGTTGGATGTGTCAGGTAACGGCGCTGGTAGCCATGGCTTATTGAAAATTGAAACGCTTTCAACAGTAAAAATAACGTGTACTTTGGCAAAATAATGATAAATTATTGAATCAGAACTTTAAATTGACCATTTTAAACTTTCTTTTCGTTTTTAAACGCAATTTCACTCTTATTTATAGCCGTCACGGTAACCTGGTAGTGTTATTTTGTATGGGGAGACGAGTTTCCTCTTCGAAAACTACCGATAATGCAATCACTTTGCGACAAATATCATTGACCGAAATTTCAATGTCATACTTATGTAATTTCTTATGACACAAACAAGAACTATTTGTGTGCTAATTACGTTCTTGACAGCATGCATACCTTTTAATTTTGTTTCAGATAAATGTGTTAGTTCCCTATATTCGGCATGTTATATTATTTACCGAGCCATATATGACCAACCTTTTTTTTTAGTTTCCTACTTAATTCGTTAGAGGCTCTTATCCTTTTGAGTAAGCGATCAATACTACACCACTCTACATTTAGCTATCAATAACTATTTCGATATTAACTGAACACTTATGACATCACAAATGATTTTTAGTAATTTTGGAGAGTTGACATGGATTACGAAAACTTGTTTGGCCTAATTCTCCAATGCGTCAACAACGAATGCATTAACAATTACATTTGCAAAAGGAGCATCAACAACGCCATCCTTGACATTCATAAGAAGTATTCCAAAGAAGGACTGCATATCAAAAGTGGTGAACCACTTAACTTCAAACTGTTGGAACTTAGGTGCGGGTATCTGTACCTATACGCGACTTCGCACGCCCGTTTAGTGTGTTTCGCTTTTACCGAACTGGAAATGAGAATCCCAAATTTTCTGTCTACTTTCTTAATGGATGGCAAACGTGACCTTAACCTTTGCGCCATCGGTGGAGGCCCAGGGTCCGACGTTGTTGGTACCTTGATGTTCCTGAAAAGCCTGGAATTGTTCGCCGGAAAACGGGCCAACGTACATCTTGTTGATGGCTTTCCACAATGGGGTTCAACCTTCGCCTCGTTGATGCAAAATTTAGATCGCCACAACATTTTCCCCGAAAATCGGTGCCAAGCCAGCTTTCAAAATCTTTTAACCGAGTTGAACCCGACGACCAAATTGGCTATTACTCATGCCAATATTATAACGATGGTTAAGTTTGTTTCAGCTATCTTTGCCCACAAGGAAAAAGCCCTTCTCCTGATGAAGGTAAGAAATGTTTTACACACCGTTCTTTATGTTAATTATCAGTGGTCAACTATCGCGGCAGCCCCCTTTAAAGTAATCCCGTATTTTAGAATATTTTTAACATGGTCCAAGAGGGCTCCGTTATTTTTCTCTGTGATAATTCTGGAGGTGAAGCTTTTAAATTCACGCTGACAATAGCTCTGGAAAACGGCTTGTCCTTGCTTTGCCGGCCAAAAAGACATTGGTGGCATAGAATAAGCGAGGAATTAGAACCAGAACTTTACGTAATAGCTCCAAGTAACGGAAATATTTTAAAACAGCGCGTAGTAAAATAACGCGTTGTTTTGTAGAAATCAACGTATGAAAGACCACCCCAAAAGGATTGTAAAGTGTCTTACGCATTTTTGATCAAAAAAGCCGATAAAACCGAAAGAAGTCTTCAACGGAAGTTAGTAGAGTATTTGTATATTTTGTCGACGGTGAACAGTGGCGGATAAACCAAAAGGCGCAGTAATCTTAAGTCTAGGGGCCTGGAATTAGCCTAAGGGTGGAGAGCCCGAGATGAGCCTATTGCAGAAAGGTCACAGGGGCCCTGAAAAGATCAGGCCCATGGGCCCGGTAGGTTGTTAATCCGCCACTGACGGTGAAGCAAACATATTGTGAAACTAAGACATATGTAAGCTATTCGTATGTTATAAGGTTCTCAGAGACAAGTCCATTCTCGTCTAACATCGATGACACCATATGCGAACCACCTGCCAAGCGTGCCAAATTACCAGTGAAAGATTGTTCGGAAGTCAACTTTTCGTACTCCAACCCCGTTATCTTGTAATAAAACCATCCAGTAGTCGCCCCCATTCATGACACCATAGCTTTAATTGATCAATGGTTTTTAATTAACAGATTTCAAGAAGGTATCAAGGCCCGACGCCAAAACAATTCGTCCTTTTATGGTCAAAGTGGTGGAAATGATCATAGATTGCCTAACGCAGGTATGCGTCATAAGCGTTACTCTGGTTGTCACTATGGAAAGAACGGTTCGAACAAGAAACATTTCCAAGGGAAGAGACGTTTTAGCTACTGTTAAGCCTTCAGATCAAATTTTAGTCTATTGGACCAATACAAATGCTTGGTCGATATTAAAGTTAAATATTTTATCAATATTTTTAAGTAAAAAATATTCTTGTATTAACTCATTTAAATTGTGTTTTTTAAGTACAAAAAGTGCCATTAAAATGACTCATTAAATGAATTTTTTAAAAGTTTTATTTTAATTAATGATATCAAAAGTATATGTTGTGGTTAAAAAATACATGCCAAATGCACTGTAATTATCACATTTTAAATGTTAGGTCGAAAATTTAAGTCATGAGGTGTACACGCAGTGGCGTAAAAGGAGCTGGATCATAAATTCATAATTAGAATAGTTGATTTTATAAAATGTCTTTACGCTTGCTCAACTTGTTGCAGCCAATGCCTAAGAATGAGTTCATAAACTCTTTAGTGGGAGAGAAAACGGATCCACAGCTGAAGCGGGGAGGCAACATTTCAACAAGATGGCCAAAGTTATTTTATAAAAAGAACTATTGACCTCAAAATTAGTTTCCTGAACGGATCCCAGATACCTTAGTTATGCCACTGCAGGCCTGGCTTAGACAAACATTTTCTAAGCGTTTATTCAAGAAAAAAAATTATATTAACATAAGTGTATTTATTAGAGGTCGGGGATGGTTAACTTTTATTCAATAGATAAAGCTCTCAAAATTATTCGTCAAACGTTTTGATCAAGTAATTTATATTTCTGTATTATCCGATTAATTTTTTGATAAATTTGTAAAATTAATCGGAAAAACGACGTTTTTTTCGAAAAAAAGCTCAAATTTTACGAATAATACATGTTTTTTAATCATTTTCCGAAATATTAACCGGTAAATTTCTTTCTTTACATTTTTTGCGCGAAAAAAATCAATTTAATCGTGGATAATGATTAACCGTCCCCGACCTCTAGTATTTATATCAATAATTTACTGAGAAAGGAACAATTATATCACTGAAATAATAACGGTATTGACCCTACTTGTTTTCCCAAAATTTACTGCTTATCTAGGCTCTGCATAGTGGCGACCTCACAATTTTGCGGCCGCTTTTGTAATTACTTTCAAGGTTTGAGAGGGTGTGGGATCGGATGGTTTGGCTAGAGGGCTGAAAATGGGGAAATCGCGGGACCCAAGACTTCATGGCGCGACCCCCTGTGGCGGTTGGTATGTCTGCCCGAAACGAGACCCCGGGGCCCCGATGGGATATACATACCCCTTTCCATTCTACCCCAAATATTATGTCTCTCATTTTCCCGATAAACTCCCTGTTTGAAATAGATAAGTTCAGTTTCTGGTTATTTTCATTTTGGAGCCTTTTTCTTACCGTTGATATTTTTTAATCGTTTGTTTTGCCCTCTTGTACTTCTGTAATGGCGTTCCTTTCGTTTACGAATTGGAAAATACCTCCGAAGGGCTTATGATTATCAACGAAATAAAAGTGAATGATTTCAATAGCTCATTACTAGATTAAATTACTACCTGTACGATAATAGGAGGTATTCTCGTAACGTCAGCATCTCTACAGTGGAAGGCTAGTGTTCGGTTGTACACATCGTAATTTTGTATAGTACATGTACCTATATTCGTTTTCAAATGTTTATATAGCGCACGCGCGCGTGAAAGTGAGTTTTTGGTTGCTGTTAAAAAAGGTGTTATTTTTTGCGCGTGTAAAAATAAATTAACGGCCAGTTCTGTTTTGAAATAAGAGGAAAAAGGTTTACCGGTTTTTATGTCGGAAAAGTTCGCGTCTTTTATTTCGCTGTTCACGACATTTTTTGGTCCGTCGAGCCGGATACATTCGTCAACTTGATTATGTTCCTCAACTAATCATCGAATCGGCTATCTTTCCGTGAGAGACAGTGAAAATTAGCGTGGATTCTCCGTTGGAAACCGTTTAAACCATCGATCATATCCCGATCGTAAACGAATCAACATAAGTCATCATGGATGTTCTGGTGAGAAGAAGAGCAGCTATCAAGGGACAGATCACCAGGATTGAAAATGCGGTGGGTCAAACAGCAACGAATCTATCTGACGTCGCCTTGAAGCTGTATGTAGACAAGGTGGAAAAACTTTCGAAAGACTTGGATGAGGTTCAAGATGCCGTAGTTGCAAATGTCGATCCCGACGACGACGATTTCGCGGATCACGAAGATGAATACAACCCCCTAATCGCTCGACTCGAAGATCTGACAATCCTACTCGTCACTGAATCGAATGAAAGAGCAGCAAACATTCCAGTGAGACAAGTCAGACCAGCTAGTGATGTACGTTTACCGAAGCTGGAACTTCCATCATTCAGCGGTGGTTACGTCGATTGGCTTCCATTTCACGATCTCTTCACGGGCACCGTACACAACAACGAATCGCTCACCGGAGCTCAGAAGTTTCAGTATTTGAAGTCATCATTACGAAACGAAGCAGCGCTCCTCGTTCAATCTATTCCGGTAACTGACGCTAACTATCTGGAGGCTTGGGATATCTTAAACAATCGGTTCAACAATACCCGGGAAATCATCGATGCACACGTAAAACGTCTCTTCAGTCAAACTAACGTCATCCAAGAATCTTCATCCGCTTTACGAACGCTCATCGATACCACCGCCGAATGCATAAGGGCGCTCAAGGTTCTCAAAGAACCAGTACAACATTGGGACTCCATACTACTTCATCTTGTAAAGGAAAAACTGGATTCAGAATCTCGCCGACAATGGGAACTTTCCCTGAGGGGGACCGAAAGACCAACTTTCGAGGATCTCGTTACATTTCTTGAACAACGGGCCAGAGCCTTAGCAGCAGCTCCGCCTACAACTACTGCAATCAAGTCGAAGCCTCCATTACATCAGAGACCGAGTACAAAGGCTCATCATGGTGCTCTGAGCGAGACGTGTCACTTTTGCAACAAAACACACTCTGTATACAAATGTACCAATTTTCTGAATGCAACTTCGGACGAGCGTTGGAACATGGTCAAGAGGAGTGCCATGTGTTTCAATTGCTTACGAACCGGTCATCAAAGCAATGACTGCAAATCTGGTCATTGTAGGAAATGCAACGCACGACATAACACACTTCTACATCAAGAAAAGGAATTAACGAAGACGAAGGCAACCTCCGGTGTAGTTTCATGCCCATCTCGTGAAATAATTGGATCAACCCAAGTTATCTTGGCAACCGCAATGGTCCAAGTCAAGGGACTTGACGAGCAACTTTATCCAGCCCGAGCGCTTCTGGACTCGGGTTCTCAAGCCAGTTTCATCACGGAACAATTCACGAGGAAACTAAGATTGAAGCGAACACGTTTCAACGTCTCAGTTGACGGAATTGGAGCAACCGGAATGAACACCTCTCAAGGCAGTGTCATGGTGAATATTCAGTCAAATATCATTAACACGTCGGAGGTCATCGTCGAGGCAATCGTCCTGAAAAAGGTCACGGATTATTTACCTAACAGTCCGTTCGATCCTGGAAATTGTCTACACTTGAAAGGCTTAACACTTGCTGATCCAACTTTTCATAGCCCTGGACAAGTGGATATTTTACTAGGTGCTGACGTGTATCTAGAGCTCTTACAAGATGGCATTTGCAAGGGGAAAGAAGGTCTTCCAGGTGCCTTTAATACTCTTTTCGGATGGGCAGTTTCCGGTCCATTGCTGATGGCCGGAAGAAGTTCGAAAATAAAGGTCCATCATTGTACATTGGAAGCAGATTTGAAACATCTTTCTGAGCTAGAAGACATCCAGCCTCGAAGAATACTATCTCCAACAGAAATTCAATGTGAAAAGAACTTTGAAGAATCACATACACGTGACTCTACAGGAAGATTCACTGTACGATTACCAAAGATAAACGATGCACCAAAACTTGGAGATTCTAAACAAATGGCAATCCGTCGATTCTCTCACTTAGAACGACGTCTATGTGTTAACCCGAATCTCTATGAGGAGTACCGCAAGTTCATGGGGGAATACATTGCCCTTGGACATATGGAACTCATTCCCTCGAATGAAATAAAAATCGAAACCAATCCATCTTACTACGTGCCTCATCATGCGGTATTCAAAGAAGACAGTACCACCACGAGAGTTCGTGTGGTGTTCGACGCCTCTGCCAAATCTACAACTGGAGTTTCCCTAAACGATCATCTGCTAGTGGGGCCAAAACTTCAAGATGATTTGGTCAACCTCCTTATTCGCTTTCGTCAACATCGCATTGTAATGAAAGCAGACCTTGCCAAAATGTTTCGTCAAATTAGAGTACATCCAGACGACTCCGATCTTCAAAGAATTGTTTGGCGAAACAACTCACACGAACCCTTGCTCGAATACCGTTTGCTAACGGTTACATATGGAACCGCATCAGCGCCAAACCTAGCAACTAAAGTCTTGAAGCAACTCGGCCATGACGTGAAAGAGACACTTCCGTTGGCATCTTCGGCTTTACAAAATGACTTCTACATGGACGATCTAATGACAGGAGACGAAACGATTGAGAACGTTTTAAGACTTCAGTCAGAAATCATTCAAGCTACATCTCAAGCAGGATTTGAAATAAGGAAATGGGCGTCGAATGAAGCTGCATTATTGGATACACTACCAGCAAACATGAAGGATTTACAAAAGCCACTATGCATCGAGAACGACGAATCAGTCAAGACTCTCGGCCTATATTGGACTCCTTCGGCTGATAATTTCTCGTTTATGGTTACTTCTCCAGCGTCAAGAAGTTCAATCACTAAACGTACAATTCTTTCGGATACAGCAAGGATATTCGATCCTCTGGGACTGTTGGCACCAGTAACCGTTCGAGCGAAACTGATGTTACAGGAAATGTGGCAGCTAAAATTGAATTGGGATGAGCAACTTCCCCAACCACTTGAAGCTAAATGGAGGTCGTTTCGAACCGATTTACCAGAAATTGAAAACATTACGGTTCAACGGCACATTTCGCAAGCTAATGCTACAGACATTAGCCTGCATGGATTTTGTGACGCATCGGAGAAAGCGTACGCAGCTGCCGTATACCTGAAGACGGTGAATAACAACGGACAAATCAAAATACAACTGATCGCTGCGAAAACAAGAGTCGCTCCGCTCAAACAAATCACACTTCCGAGACTGGAATTATCTGGTGCATTACTTTTGGCTTCTCTGATTCAACTGATCAGGGAGTCATTGAGATTGGATATAGCTGATGTTCATTGCTGGTCGGACTCAACAATCGTCCTAGCTTGGCTGAAAGCTCCACCGCAACGTTGGAAAACGTTCGTAGCCAATCGAGTGTCAGAAATCCACGAGAAACTACCGAGAGCGCAATGGCATCACATTTCAGGAGACAGCAACCCTGCAGATTGCGCTTCTCGAGGAATATCCGCTAGCGAACTGGGAAATCATGGTCTCTGGTGGCATGGACCGCAGTGCCTTATTTTCGCCGCAACAACGCAAGAACTACATGAACTCTCAGAGCCAAATGAATGTTTATCCGAGGAAAGACGAATTATTTCGTTAGTAACACATCATCAAATGGATTTCACGCTCCTTTCCAAATTTTCAGCGCTTAAAAAACTCATTCATATCACCGCCTACATTCTACGTTTTGTCTTCAATTCGCGAAATGCGACAGAATTGAGGATTACTGGACCTTTATCGAAGGAAGAGAACGAAAAGGCGCTATCCCATTGGATTCGGGTCGTCCAAAGCAACAGTTTTAACGAAGAGATAGCTTGCCTTAAACAAAACAAGGAATTACCACGGAAAAGTAAAATCCTTTCGATGCGTCCGTACATCGATCAAGATGGGATTCTTAGAGTTGGTGGCAGACTTTGCCACTCCAACTTACCATACGAACAAAGGCATCCAGCACTGTTACCGAGACAGAGCAAATTAACAGAACTTCTAATACAACACGAGCACGAAAAACATTTTCACGGAGGTGCTCAACTACTAACTTCTGTCTTACAGAAACGTTATTGGATCGTCGGTCTTCGTGATGCCATACGTTTCCATATCAGAAGATGTGTTTCATGTGTACGACAGCAGGCAGTCACTGTAAAGCAACTTATGGGCGATTTACCACCAGCGAGAGTAAATCCTGCTCGGCCATTTTTGAAGTGTGGAGTCGACTACGCAGGACCATTTACCCTTAAACTAATGAAGGGACGAAGTCACCTCAGGTTTAAGGGATACATTGCCGTCTTCGCTTGCTTTACCACAAGATCAATTCATCTTGAACTTGTCAGTGACATGACCACCGAAGCATTTCTGGCAGCATTGAAACGCTTTGTTGCTCGACGAGGAAAATGCGCCGACATTTACAGCGACTGTGGAACCAACTTTACAGGAGCCGATCGAGAGATGAAAACATTCATCAAATTCCCGAACCAGATCTCACTTCTGAAAACGTCAACCGCCTGTCACGTTGGCAATTGGGCCAACAAGTACTGCAGCACTTTTGGAACCGTTGGCGAAATGAATTCCTCTCTCGCCTTCAACAACGTCCAAAGTGGACTACACCAAAACCGAATCTACGAGTCGGCGACTTGGTCTTGCTCAAAGATGAAGATTTACCTCCAACCAAGTGGAGAATGGCAAGAATCACTGAACTTCATCCAGGACAAGACAATCAAGTTCGCGTCGTAACTGTCAGAACCTCTGACAAATCACTGAAAAGACCCGTAGTTAAATTATGCCAGTTACCACTAGACTGATTTTAATTGTATTCAAACTGTTTACTAAGGGTTATTTATGTATGCAAATGTAACTTTTCGGACTTTTACTATCTCATTTGAAATTCGTTATTTCAAGGCGGGCGGAATGTTCGGTTGTACACATCGTAATTTTGTATAGTACATGTACCTATATTCGTTTTCAAATGTTTATATAGCGCACGCGCGCGTGAAAGTGAGTTTTTGGTTGCTGTTAAAAAAGGTGTTATTTTTTGCGCGTGTAAAAATAAATTAACGGCCAGTTCTGTTTTGAAATAAGAGGAAAAAGGTTTACCGGTTTTTATGTCGGAAAAGTTCGCGTCTTTTATTTCGCTGTTCACGACAGCTAGTGTCCAGTGGCGTAGCTGATGGGGGGCCCCCGCTAACCATACAAAAAATTAAAAAGGGGGCCCCCAAACAGATTTTAGCGGGGGGGGGGCTCTGAGTTCTCAGCTACGCCACTGCTAGTGTCAACCCCCTTTCCCCCATCACGACCTAACTTTGAGCCATGGTTGCCATCTTGTATAAATTTCACGTGATTAACCGGAAACTCGTTTAGAAATAAAGCAATGCTCTTATACTTACAAGGAGAGTACCCGAGGTGTTTATTGCCGATTTTGTT
The DNA here is from genome assembly GCF_980474605.1 of Leiobunum rupestre. NCBI lineage: Eukaryota > Metazoa > Arthropoda > Arachnida > Opiliones > Sclerosomatidae > Leiobunum > Leiobunum rupestre. The sequence goes on from NC_143391.1 coordinate 24,607,939, forward strand.
CAAAGTCGGGCGTAATGTAGACCTATATGAGATATGAAATTTCCCAAAAGGAGACGTTGCACTACCCATTCGTTTTGCAATAGCAACCGAAAATGTTTTTGATCACTTAAAACATTAAAATCTCCATTTAAAAAAGCATGGGATTTTCTCGGTTTCACAGGGTCCTAGCTACGAAAATTTTGAAAAATTTTGAAAATCACGAAATGTGTAATTTGGACCACATTTAGGTAAATTTTATCAAGTTTGGGTAAATTGAAACATTTTTAGGGTAAATTTGTAACAAATTTTGGGTAAAATGAGGGAAAAATCTTATTTTGGTTGTAAGTGGTCAAAAACATTTTCGGTTGCCATGGCAAATCGAATGGGTAGTGCAACGTCTCCTTTTGGGAAATTTTATATCTCAAATAGGTCCACATTACGACCGACTTTGAACTAAATCGGAAATAAAGACCTCGGGTACTCTCCTTGTTAGTAGCTGCGCGCAAATGTAGGCTACAAAGTGTGTGGCTCCTATATGATCGTAAGAAATGTCATATAATGGAATAAAGTATTTAAATGGGCTGTTACGTTTTAATAAAAAATTCAAGGATTTTGTTCAGTTTTAATTTTTTTACCTGACTTGACATATTTGTAAAACATATGGTTCTCTAATATATGAGAACTCCTTTATGAGTGAAATGCTATAATAACTAGGGATGCAACGGTTCCACTTTTTTGGACTATCTCGGTTCCGGATCCGGTTCCGGTTCTTAAATTTTTGCTTTATCGGTTCCGGTTCTTAAAATTTTAATTTAATGGTTCCGGTTTCGGTTCCGGTTCTCAAAATTTAGAACCGATTGGTTCCGGTTCCTAAACGGTTCCTATACGGTTCCAGTGTGTTTAGTATTATTTAAAGTTAAATACGCAAGCAATTCAAATGAAGTTAAAGATAAATAAAATCCGCCACATTTATTTATTTAGAATATAAAATTGGTTTTTGATCAATTATATTTTAAAAATAGTATCTTTCTCAGTGACGTGGCTATGGGTTCGGGGTCCTCCCGCGAAACTGTTTTTGGGGTCCCTTATAATCATTAAGGCCGAGTCGCGATTATCGCCTTCTTGAGTTAGGGCTAACATGTATCGCCTTCTACAATTAGCGTCTGGATCATTAAAAACAAAGGTTCTGGCAGAACTTGCAAGTCTGGAGTTCAGACTCCCAAGTCCGACCAGAATCACGATCTAGATGACTTAATGTAAAATAATTAAAAAAAATATTGCTACTATTCTCTCGTAGGGAACTAGTGTAAGCGCGTTATTTGTTTATTCAATAAAGTAGGGTAAAAACGAAATATTCTGTTTGAAAATTCCCACGATTTCATCGTTTCAAGATGGAGGGGGGGGGGGGGAATGATGTACTTTCAAGTTTTGGGGAGACATTGCCTTCCCTTCCGTTTCTCATTTCTGGGGCGTAGGAACGTTTTAGAAGTTGGAGGGGGCAAAGAGAAACGAAACGGGGGTCTAGGAGCTTAGCCCCCGATGTAGAGTGAGAAATCGGTCGCGAATGTCATTAAGGCATTAACAATAACAACAGTTATCATACGAAGTGTATTTTAGTCTTTAGAGTCGTTTATGAATTTAAGATACACAAAACCACAATAATAAAATGAGAATGGTTTTGAATTTTTAAAGGAGTGTAGCTTCACCGAATGCATGTGTTACTGTTTGACTAATATGTAAATTGGCGGGAAAAGACACAGTTGAGCTTCTATAAGCTTAATATGCTTTTAAATTGAGAATTTGTGCTTTTAAAGATTTCAACTCACCAAAAAGTTGAAGAACCATAACATTAGTTGCCCCTCAAAGCAAAATTCTAGGGAGGGGCATTGCCCCCCTGGTTCCTACGCCCCTTCCTCATTTCATTGACAAATATAAAGACGGGATTTCTATGACTCGTTTTGATTTCAGTTGAGTATATCGTTCTAAATGGAGTCCATATTATTTCGTTCAATAAGCATTGTCATTTGTGAAATGTAAGCAAATGCATAAGTTGAAATTTTAGATTTTCTAGACAGAAACTACCCAGGCCAGCGATTATATTATGCAAACGAATTAGCCTTACCTTAAAAACTTTAAATTCAGAAACACAACTTAGTTATTAATTTACAATTTTTAACGATCTGCTATAAAACACGTGTCTCGATACTATTCAAACTTCAGTATGTTACTTTCATTATGTACGTTGTTTGGATATTTATGCGACGGTTATTATGGTTGTATTTATAAAGTTTTAGGCGCGCCTGTTGAAACATAAAGAAATATTTGAAGCAAGTAAAACATTAACTTGAGCTGACAAGAGAAAAACTAGACGAGGCCTCGCGCGGTTGGACTGTACATAATCCCATAAGCAATTTGGGGGCCCCTCGATGGAAGCCCCCCCCCCCGCATTGCGGAGTCTGCCGGGGTTTTATTTACGCCACTGGCTTTTCTGCTGTTCCTCCTCTAAGTCGGTTGCGGAGGGGATCATCAATTATGCTTGCCTATTGCCCCACTAAATAATTGCTCGGAAGGCACACTAGTAGCAGTAGATATTGTGGCCTTTGCTACATTTGTGAAATTGTGTCGAGTTCTCCGACTGAAGAAAATAAATCTAAAACTATCGCGGATTTCCGGATTATGGCAGTTTTTAAAGCAAACATTTGGAGGACGAACCCATTTTCAATTGAGAATACGTAAGGGTGTGTCAGTTGAAAGTTACGTAGAAACCCACGTAGAGTTATCTGAGATAGGATAAAGATGAGCTTATACACTCTTTTTAGAAACGTTTATTGGGCGCTGCCATTATCGTACAGACATCCAACGAGCCAGCCCTCTACCGCAGAAATTTCATCCCCCCAAAACCAGTTTTTTCATCTCCCTCCCCGAAGACTGTAAGGTAATGGCGGTTGACTGGGAAGGCGCGTTTAAGAGTCTATATGAAAAACTAATAGTAAATTAGGAAGTTTAATTACTAAATTTCCACATGCGCTAAATGTTGGTAAATAAAGTTATAGAACCGTTTAAAAACCGTTTAAAACAATGAAAATCTCGGTTCCGGTTCCGGTTTCGGTTATCATTTTGTTACAAACATTCTATGGGTCTCTATGAGTAAAAAATGTCTAATAAACATGGGTCCTAAAGTGCTTCGTTTTAGAGAAACTACCCCCAAAAACGGACACAGCCTTAAATCTGGCAAACAGTATTCTTCCTTGAACCAAATTGTTTTCATTAAACTATCAATTGTTTTTTATCCGTGAGGCGAGAAACTTTAATAACAAGTGACAAAAGTTCATAAGATGAGTTTGAAGACAAAGCCATTTTAATTTAGTGATACGATTTTAATTATTAAATTTAAAGATACAAATGTCATAAAAATTCTAAAGGAATGGTTTTAAAATTGTCTAATTCGTTTTGTAGCTAATATGGCACATTGGTCTAGGAACGCTTATTGCACGGACGGGCTCAAGAAAAATGGGTTAGAAGTTCAAAGATTCAACCAGCAGTAGATTCCTAAAAGACTGGTCACTGGTGTCAGATCGACACAAAGTTTAAACATTGTTTTTTTGTGATTGGCATGTAACCTGGAGAGAGGTACAAATAATATTTCGACTGGTTTTACCAAATAGACGCACGATTGAATCTTTGAACTTCTAACCCAATAAGCGTTCTTGGACGTGCCATATTAACCACAGAACGAATTAGACAAACTTAAAAGCATTCTTTTAGAAATCTTATGACATTTGTATCTTTAATTTTGATAATTAAAATCGTTCATAACGACAAAATGTTTTATTTTATTTGGAACCGTGTCAATAAAATTAAAATGGCTTTGTCTTCAAACTCATTTTACTTCTAAAAGGACATTAAAGAACTTTTGCCACTTGTTATTAAAGTTTCTCGCCTCACGGATAAAAAACAATTGATAGTTTAATGAAAACAATTTGGTTCAAGGAAGAATATTGTTTGCCAGATTTAAGGCTGTGTCCGGTTTTGGGGTAGTTTTTTGAGAGCTCATATCTCTGAAACGAAGCACTTTAGGACCCATGTTGACTAAACATTTTTTACTCATAGAGACCCACAGAATGCATATAGAAAGTTTCGGTACTCTTATCCGTAATACCCTGTATATACAGGGTGTCCACTAAAAAATGAACCAGGGCGAATATTTCATAATCTGTTTTAGGTACGATTTGGAAATTTTCAAGTCGTATTCAAGATGTAGGGGGAAACCTACTGCGAAAATGTTGATGACCTTAAACCATGTCTTCAAGGTCATCCAAAAACTAACTCGAGAACCGTAAGGGTTAGAAAGTAGGTTCCAATTAGAAATGTGTTCCACGTGACTTTTTAAGTATAAATAGCTTTGACCTGATCGGATTTGACCAATAGGAAGCTCATAAATGCTAGATGAAAAACATTAAGTTCGTTACGTTGATAACGTGTCGAAAGCGAGGTTCGGGAGCTGATAACTCTAAAGATACTCGTGTTAGAGTACTGAAATTTGCTACACATCCTCATCAGGATTAAGGGTTTTTAGTTTAAAAATTTCAATGACCTTGAACTATGTCTTCAAGGTCATCCAACAACTAACGCGAGAACCGTAAGTGTTAGAAAAATTGCCGCTGCGAAGCGCGCATTTCTCCAATTTTCATAAAATAAGCAAACCATTTCGACCTTTTCTCGAATAGTATACATAACTTTATTATTTCTAAAGAAAAAACTAACTTTGTGCTTACAAAAATAAACTTCGAATTAATATTAGGCTTAGCGTAAAATAAAATGTCATTTGAAAATATTTTTAAATTTTGTTGTCATGACGAACACCATAATGAGTTTGTCTAGCAAATTTCAATGTAACACGAATTGGTTTCGAGTTATGTGCGTTTTCTTTCAAATTTCATTTTAACGACCTTTGTGATTTTGAAAAACAGTTCCTCGACTTCCTATTGGTCAAATTCGATCGAATCAAAGCTAATTAGACCTACAATATGACGTGGAACACCTTTCTAATTGGAACCAACTTTCTAACACTTACGGTTCTCGCATTAGTTTTTGGATGACCTTGAAGGCATAGTTCAAGGTCATTGAAATTTTTAAACAAAAGACCCTCAATACGGATGAGGATGTGTAGCAAATTTCAGTACTCTAACACGAGTATCTTTAGAGTTATCAGCTCCCGAACCTCGCTTTCGACACGTTATCAACTTAACGACCTTATTGTTTTTCATCTAGCATTTCTGGGCTTCCTATTGGTCAAATCTGATCAGGTCAAAGCTATATGTACTTATAAAGTCACGTGGAACACGTTTCTAATTGGAACCAACTTTCTAAACCTTACGGTTCTCGAGTTAGTTTTTGGATGACCTTGAAGACATGGTTCAAGGTCATCGATATTTACGCAGTAGGTTTCCCCCTACATCTTGTATACGACTTAAAAATTTCCAAATCGTACCTAAAACAGATTTTGAAATATTCGCCCTGGTTCATTTTTAGTGGACACCCTGTATATATAATATCGGTCTCCAAAACTAAACGATTAGGATAGCCATGGATAAAGTTGAGAACATGCAACTAGATATGGCTAATATATTAATTAGCGAATTAATTATGTTCAAATGTAGAAACGCGTGTAGTAGAGCCGCGATTCACGATAAAATAAACAATACCGCGCCAAGAAGAGGTGGTTGTCCGTGTCGGGCTGACTTGCACTCATTTGTGCAAATGCGCACCTGGCAAAGTCCCCTACTCAAAAAATAAGACCAATTCGCAGCTTCCAGATAAAGAAGTAATTTACGGGACCACCGCTGAAAACCTACTTGTCCTAAATTTACTTTATATTGTTTATTTTTCTCTTTCTCCATTTTTCAACAAATTAGACCCTGATTTCATATAACAGCCGGATGTGGTTTAAAAATTTTAACCTTCTTCCTATCGCGGATTCATAAGAGCTCCTAAAAATTCTTCTCTTACTTAATCTCTTCATCAAAAAAAAACCGAGACAGAGAGGATTATCACGTCTACCTAAAAACCAAAGACTATATAAATTCTTACATAGATTATATACACTCTTTTTCGCGCCTTTGTTTTACCCCTCTTACTTGCCTCCTTCTCGACGGCCATAATTGCCTCTGCCCTCAGCGTGGATTTTAGCATCCACTCCATAGACTAATCAAGGACAGTAGATACATGGACGAGAAAGTGTATTGGCGGCCTGTGTTGGAATATATCACCTAAAACGACCTAAACGCAAGGAGAGTTAGTTGTAAACCAAAAAAATGGCGGTCACCTAATTTTAGCGGTTCTTGACGAGGCTTAAGTGTTCCAAACAAATAGGCATTTTTTTATTTACGCTCGTAGTATTATTTTTAATTTAACATCAAAATGGTAAAAACTAACTATAATAATACTGTCCATGGTGAACCACGTCTTAACAATGGCCGCGGTTTGTTTACATCTAACTCCCCATGAATATGAAGACGTTTAATATCGAATTTTTTTCCCCTGCTTTCTCGTCCCTGTATCTACTGTCCTTGGACTAATCCACTCTTTGGGTTCCCGTAATGGTGGATGGGGCTGAAAGGGGAAAACCAAACATGGACGCGCCCAGGAAAATATCGCGAAAAAAAGTGTATAGTCTTTGCTAAAAACTATTTACAATAGTGCACTTGGAGCACACGTGCCTCTTGAGCGGATGCGGGGTTTTTCCTAGAAGCGTCCATTTAGAGCAGAGTTGCCAGATGGGCGGTTTTCCGCCCAAATTGGGCTGCTTTGCGGAGGCTGTTGCGGGGAAAAAAACCTCTGGGCGGGAGGCGGTTTTTTTGGGCTGGTGCCAAAAATTCGAGGCGAAGTAACGGGGTACCGGTTTTCCCCCTTCCAACCCCATCCTTCATAACGGGAATCAACGTTCCTAGAAAATATAAGCTGGAACCAGCTTTGCAAACTGTGATGTTTTCAATAATTTTCCAAAATTATTTTCAAATAACGCGCCAATTCCCGTTCTATAGCAGAAATCGGTAATTTTTCTTGGGCGGGAATTTGGGCTCTTTTGGGGTTAATCGGATTTTGGCTTGTGCGGGAATTTGGGCTAGTTTTAAAGTTGGTTTGTGCGAGATCTAAAATATTATTCTGGCAACTCTGATTTAGAGACTCAATGTGGAACATTCTTTTGCGAAGTTCTACCCCAAATACCTAAATGGACTCTACTATCTTATCTTCCTGGCAAACATAACCACCTGAGTTCGAACATAACTCTTATCGCTATCTTAAAAACGAACTACAAGTCTACAACTCTATTTTTTTTAAATGGGTGGTGATATATTAAGATCAATTTGGCCAAATTGAACAATAGCTCCCGGTGTTTGTTTGTTTTCATTCAAAGGTGAGTAAAAATTTTGACCCACACAGCAAAATTTTAATTTATATGAAAGAAACTGCTATTTCATTACAAGTCGTCTGAAACGCAGACGATTTTAAACCGAAAACACGAATCTACGCAAGACAGGAAGTTCGTCTTCAAATAAATTAAAATTTCGTAGGGTGGGTCGACATTTTTACCCACCTTTTAATATAGACGTATTTTTTTGGCGGAAATGAATATTTAATTTTAAAAAAATTAAAAACTAATTAAGGCTTAGCACTAAAAAAATTGTCTTGAGAGGACTAACAGAATCATAAACAGTATTGGCGCCACACGTTCGCTACGCTCTTGTGCTGAGTTGCGCGCGCATTACATCTTTGGGCCATTTGGAATCGTACCTAGTGACCACGTCTCCCTTTTTTCCTACCTACAATACTAAAAATTATATTATTTTTAATAATATTATTATTCATTTCCACCATTTTATTCCACCACTATTATTTTTCATATATATTACAGTTCCTATATATAAAATATTGAACCAATATATAACCGGGACTCTTTTTGGGGGGCAGTACCCTCTGGAGCCACGCCATTCGGTACGCATGATTTGGCGAAAAATTTGGTCGTATTGTATTGATGACCAGGAACTTGAGGAAGACGCTTGGAGCCTGGTGCTTTTGTAAAAAATTCCAGTTTAGGGGATTAATCCCCCCTTTTAGACTTTCGTAGGGGAGGCGGTATCCTTGGTACGACTTTCTCAAGGTCGGGCATTCTATTATTTCACCCTTTGATTTCACCCTTCACATCTGAAGAAATTCTCTGAATAGAGGGGAGGGGAAAGTAAGTAGGCCTATTAACATAATACCGATAAATTCTGAACTTTTTCTATGCCTTTTTCGTACCACGTGATTTTGGTATTATGGTTTTGAAAATTTGGGATTTATCTTGCCACCGCCAGTGTGGCGCCGAAGCTTTTCTCTTCAAAGTAGAGATGAGTCAGGCCGGCTAGTTTTAAAGCCTGACCCGGGGTACGTTCAGTAACGCTCATCAAAAACATCGCTGAGTAATCGATGCCAACATTTTGTTACTGTACGATTTTTCACGTTTCCGATTTGACGTCACGATAGGCATCCGATGCTCATCAAAAAAAACATCTCGGCGAGAAGGTTTTTTTGATGACTTGACGTCAAACGCGTCGGTGTTAACATTTATAGCCGCCATCTTTAAAAATAGCGCTGACTAAAATAACACCGTTCAGTAACTTCCTACGTCACTATGACGATGAGCGGTCATCAAGCAAACATCAAGTAAAAACCGATTTTTCCCAGATTCGCGTTACTGAACGTACCCCCGATTAAAAAATAAAAAATTGAAACCCGACCCGGCCCGCCAAAATTATTTATTCATTTCGGAAACCCGGCCCGCCAAAGTTGAAATTTTAAAATTTTTAAACCCGATCAAATGCTAGACCAGCCTCCCAGATTCAAATTTGGTCAGTACGTAGATGGCGCTTGGAGCTCTTTGAGAAACTGTACAAAATTAGTGACCTTAAAAGCCCTTAATTCAAGTGGCCGGGTTACAATGCGTAGGAGGGTGGTGACAAGCCCTTCACGCCACGCGAGCCAACAGCTCCCTACACTAACTAAAACCGTTAACCTCAATGAGTTTTATGGAAGGGAAAGCCGAAGAGCTCGAGGGAAAACCCCTATGAGTAACTCGCTTTCTGTGTAGCGATTTGCTGTGGCGAATAAAATAGAAACTTGAAGGCCCGATCACTAATATATTAAAAGCCCGACCCGACCTGGTTAGTTTTATACATAGTCTTTTTTTTGCTCGGAAAAGTGTTTTTTTTTCAAAAACTATTTATAGTACCGATTTCAAATTTGGAAGGTCAATTCTCTATACCGGGGGACATCAGTTTGAGAAATTTGAGCGTTTTCGGTAATGTTTTTCACCAATTTGGAAAAATTATTTTTCGACCACTAGGTGCGAGATAAAAAATTTCTATTATAAAGTTGTAGGCCGTCATCGAAAACCCTTAAAAATTGTTCACTCGACGAAAAACAATTTATTTATTAGTGAAAATTCGAGCTTGAAAAATTTACAAGTTGGTGAAGCCAAATTACGATTGTTTGAAACGATAATTGAAACCGAATTACCTAATCCAGTTGAAACTTTGGTTAAAAAACGACCGGATTTAAAAAACACGAGGCTATAGGTCAATCCTAAACATGCATTGGGTATTTAAAGGAAAACTTTGGGAGATTATTATCAGTGTTTGATAATATTTCGAACAATGCCTCGTTATTCAGTAGCTGAGCGTACCGAGATAGTTGCCATTTACTATGGAGAAGCAGCGCAAAACCTTAGAAGAGTGACTGAAATCTTCGCAGAAAGACATCCAAATGGAGCACCATCTGTAAATACAGTAAGACGAGCAATTCACGATTTCAATCAATTTGGTAACTTGCAACCTAGGTTTCGCGGATTGGGTCAACCGGATTTAGACTTCGAGAACAATGTACTCGCGTACTTTGTGGCATATCCTCGTCACAGTTGCGCTAACGCCGCTGCTGATTTGGGTTGTTCTGCAAATCGTGTGTGGAAAATTCTTCGTAAGAATCGCTATCACCCATACAGAGCTACGCTCCACCAAGGACTAATTGACGGAGACCATCAAAGACGTTATGAATTTAGCAACTGGTTACTAAATGCTGTCCAAGAAGATAGACAATTTTTGCGCCATGTTTTGTTCTCCGACGAAGCGTCATTTTCTAGAGATGGGCCCTTTAATCATCAAAACAGCCATCTTTGGTCTGACATCAACCCACATTGGGGTTTTGAATATCATCACCAGGTTCAATTTGAACGGGTCAATGTTTGGGTTGGACTTGTTGGAAACCGTTTGATTGGTCCCTTTTTCCTGCCGACGAACCTCAACGGCCAAAGGTATTTACATTTTCTACCGAACGAACTGAGTGACGCAATCGACGACCTTCCATTGGCTGAAAGACGTCAGTTGTGGTTTCAGCAAGATGGCGCCCCTCCGCATTTTTCCCGGCAAGTAACTGAGCACCTCAACGAGTTTCCTGAAAGGTGGATAGGGAGAAATGGTCCAGTGCATTGGCCAGCAAGGTCACCTGACCTAACACCGCTGGATTATTTTATCTGGGGATTCGTTAAAGCAAAGGTATACGCCACGCCCATTGAAACTAGGGAGGAACTCATTAGACGAATAATCAGTGCTTGCCGAGACGTCACACCAGAAATGGTAGAGAAAGCGTTTGAGAACTTAATTGTCCGCGCACAAACCTGTGTTGCAGCCAATGGTGATATTATTGAAAATGTTTTGTAAGAATTTATGTGAATAAAATATCTGCATTTAAAAACCAAACGTGTACATTTTTTCAAGTGTGAAAACTCTACTACGTTTGTATTAGACTTGTTCCCTTTTCAATTATCGTTTCAAACAATCGTAATTTGGCTTCACCAACTTGTAAATTTTTCAAGCTCGAATTTTCACTGATAAATAAGTTGTTTTTCGTCGAGTGAACAATTTTTAAGGGTTTTCGATGACGGCCTACAACTTTATAATAGAAATTTTTTATCTCGCACCTAGTGGTCGAAAAATAATTTTTCAAAATTGGTGAAAAACATTACCGAAAACGCTCAAATTTCTCAAACTGATGTCCCCCGGTATAGAAAATTGACCTTCCAAATTTGAAATCGGTACTATAAATAGTTTTTGAAAAAAAACACTTTTCCGAGCAAAAAAAAAGACCCTGTATAAAAAGCCCGACCCGACCCGTTTAAAAAAACGCCCGACCTGGTCCGAAAAAATTATAAAATTAAACCCGACCCGACCCGGCAAAACCATTTATAGTTGGGAATATACGAGGGGTCCGACACTCTATCAAATTTCGTACACGCCAGACATTTGAAAATTTCCAAATTTCAAATTTCTGATCAAATTTTGGCAAATCTTTTAAAAATTTTCAAATTTTAAACGTTTTTGGCAAAATTTACAAATTTTATCAATTCAGACAAATTTCTCAAATTTAATAAATCTTTTAAAATGTGATGGTTTTTCCGCAAATTTTTATGAAATCTTGCAACAAATTCATAAATTTCTATGGGAAATTTAAAAATTTCAAATTTCTGATCAAATTTTGGCAAATCTTTTAAAATTTTTCAAATTTTAAACGTTTTTGGCAAAATTTACAAATTTTATCAATTCAGACAAATTTCTCAAATTTAATAAATCTTTTAAAATGTGATGGTTTTTCCGCAAATTTTTATGAAATCTTGCAACAAATTCATAAATTTCTATGGGAAATTTAAAAATTTCAAATTTCTGATCAAATTTTGGCAAATCTTTTCAAATTTATCAAATTTTTTGGCAAAATTTAAAAAATTTATCAATTCCGACAAACTCTCAAATTTAACAAATCTTATAAAATTTGATGGTTTTCCGCAAATTTTTATGAAATCTTGCAAAAATTCGTAAGTTTGAATTGAAATTTTAGTAAACCTCGTTTTGGTTTCCGTGTCGGTTGTTCGCTCGTTTTTGTTTCTCGCTCGGTCCGAATATTACGAACAAAGAGTTAAAAGAGCGCCAGAAAGCTTCAAAAATTGGGCTACAGAAAAAACCAGCAGGGAAATGCGATTTCAGGGGTACGATGAATTTGCGAACGCTTGGAAACCATAATGTTAATGTTCGCTTAACAAATCTGGGTATCTTGGCAAATTAACAAGAGGTACAAATTGATATTGAGCATGGCATTAAACAGTTCCGAGTTGCAAAATACGCAGAATAAAATTTTAATTTTTAAGCGACTTGAATCCTTTGGCAATCAACAGAGCAGAATTTTCACAGATTTTTTTGCTTAGTTGCGAATATAGAGGAGGCGGGCGGCAAATTTATGGTTGGCCCCGGGTGCAAAAAATACACGCTACGCCACTGAAGCTAAATTACTTTAAAATTATATAAATTTCAAATTTAAATATCTAACTGCAGTAAGTTTCCTAATTACAATCAAAATTTGCGTTTCTCATAAGCTGTGGTCACACGTTGGAATCGATTTCAAAATGGTTTTGGACTACTTTGGAAGGACGGTGTTACGTCACGAAAACGATTTCGAAGCCCTTTGAAACGGTTTGAAGATAATTAACGCGGTTCACAATAGCAGACTTGGAAATAGTGATATTTTTAACAGGGGTCCTACGGGCTCCCAACCCCCCATAACTTCATTTTTATTGAGGGCCACTGGCCCAAGGGGGGTTCAGAAGCGGCGTAAAAAAATTATTTCCAGAAATGTCCATGATATTTGTAATAAATATTTTTTATTTAATCCCCCGTTCGAATGATTTATTTTAAGGGCCACCTGATTTTTTTTAAGAGCCATTGGCCCCAAGACTCCCGCTATTTCCAAGTCTGCACAATAGCCTTTGAGAACCGTTTTCGACCGTTTTGGAATGGTCAACTTGATTTTTTTGAGCCATTAATTTTTCGATAGAGTGATCGTTAAAAAATGAAATTATACTTTTAAAAATTAATTTTGATTTCTCAAAACGATCGAAAACGGTTCTCAAAGTCTCTAGTGTGAACACGACTTGAGTATCGTTAACACTAGAGACTTTGACGAAAACGGTTTGAAGCCCCTTGAATCGATATGAGATAATGAAAGAAATGTGAACCGAACTCGAAAGAGCTATAGATTTTCGAAAAACAGTCAAATTAATGAAATATTAAAATGACGATCACGATCAAATCCCATGAAAATTTTAAAATCCCTATCAAATCTCATGAAAATTTCCAAATCCTAATCAAATCTCATTGAAATTTGATTAGGATTTGGAAATTTGGAAATTCTGCAAATTTTGTAAATTTATGAAATTTTGGTCAAATCTTCAAATCTGGACGAAAAGATTTGAAGATTTTCAAATTTTGTACGCATTGTAGACGAGTGTCGGACCCCTCGGATTTGAAGCTAAAATTTTGTCCTGCGACTACCAGACAGAGGTGGGCAAAAAATTGCGAGCGTTCGGAAAAATGAGCATATAGAGTTTTAAACACGGCTTGCTCAAGTGAGCGAGTACTCAAGGCAAACGAGTTTATTTTCTCAATCTCTTATTGAGAAGCCTCTGGGCGAGCGCCGAATAGTTCGCTCTGGCGTTGATGGCTGACGGCGCGCTGAGGGAGATTCCCCCCTCGACGGGTTAGTTCCCTCACTTTTAAGCGCTCACCGCGCGCTGAGCGAGATCTCCCGATCTTCGGAATAGCCCCCTCACTTTTAAGCGACGCGTTAGTACCCTCAGTAGAAAGCGCTGACGCAGCGTTGAGGGAAAATTACCGAGAGAAGGAATAGTTCGCTCAGATTTGTGCGCTAGCTACGCGCGGATTTTGATCACGGTGAGCGACGGTAAAGTTCGTTTACGCAAATCGCTCACAGCGCGGCGAGCAAAAATTTCAAAAATCAAACATTAAACTATTACTCGGCTATGGGTTTATTATATACTTTTTTTATTAATAAAATGAAGGGTACTCTAAACGTCGGGAGTTAATGATATCTCCGATTGAATAAAATTCAAAGGTTCTTCCTAATTTATCCAACGATAAACTAGACTGCAAATATTCCGTTTAGTGTTAAAAGAGCTTTATTAAATATTAAAAGCCACAAATTATAACAATAGGCGCTAGTATACAATCTTTTGGTCTTGACAAACTTGGCAGGTGAAATGGGCTACGCGGTACGCGTTTCTTAATTTTTAGGGGATTGTGGCTCGCGCTACTTTAATGGAAAATATTAATTAATGATCGGTACCATAAAAACAAGTGGACATTTACTAACCCCTAATCCAACTCATTTGTAAATCTCCAGAATTTAATAGACAGTTTTAGCAACTACCTACAGGGGCGGTGCCAGAAGATTCTTAGGTGTAGGCTAATAATGTTTAAAAAATCAATGTAACAAAAATCAACAGTGAAGAAGCTGTCAACGATCACCGTCAAGCTCAGCATGTGGGGAGTGGGGACCCGCTGGCTGCCGGGAAGTATGAACAAGGAGGGAGGGGGTGGCATTACCAAGGTAACCTATTTAAAGTTACTATAGACAATAGGCTATAATCACTATGCTGTAAACATTGTGTCGCGCGAAAGCGATCCAAATCTAACGACTGACGATTACGATAAAAATTACATCATTCTTCCGAACTTCAAAAGGGCGTTATTTTATTTCTGGGGAGGGGGGATTTCTATTTGAACTTGTAATAACTTACACACAAATATTTTCTTTACATTTTTCTGTTTTTATTGCTTACGATGTTACATTTTATATACAATATCGGAGATATTTCAATAATTATTTAAATCTTCGCTCTTGCTTGATACCTACAAAGATTCTCAAAGATAATTGTGTGGAGCGTGTCATTTTCGCTTAATTTGGTTTGACAACAATGAAACGAAACCAAAATTAGTTACCGCCATACGCCAAACGAGGAGGCAATGAACACCGCTAATGCCCCACAATGGAACATTTTGAATTAAAAAAGGATCCACCGTGGAACTTCGGATGTCATTAGAAAGTGTTCATCTTGTAAAATACGGAACAATTAAAACAGCGAATATATTTTAGTTTCAATAGTTCAGCATTTTAGAATCACACAGCCTAATGGCCTTTAGACCAAACGAAGGTGGTCCTGAAAAGGACCGTTTTGGTTTTAGCCAATTATTTGGCTTCTTCTGGTTTTTGAATTTTTGAGACCTTTACGCAAGAACAACCAGCTACAGCCACTTCGGGGGCTTTGTTGGCATTGTCCAACTGCTCCTTATACAACTGGAGTTCAAATTCCATTGCCCCGTTCTTTAACTTGGCATTCATCAGCTCATCTGGCCTTTGGTCGAGTTCTTGTTCGTTACAGAAAATATCAAAATATTTTTCTGTAAATCGTCCTAAAATATAAAAAAACAAAAATTATCAATAATTAGTAACAATAATAATAACTATAGGTAAAACTAATTTGCTGTATTTACGTTTTAGCGATCGGCTTTCAACTTGAAGCTTGAAAAGAGGGGGGGGGGGGTGGAACCTCAACCCCTTTCCAAACTATCCCAATCGTTTCAATTTTGGGACCCGCAGGTGGAGTCCAGACACGAAGGCGTCTCTTTCGGCATCTTAACGAGAAGGGAAAGGTTGACCACTCATAGGAAACGTCCCTTCGTCGCAGCGGGACATGACTAACCAAATATTTCCCCGAAATAGGCATTCACTCGCTAATTTAGGCTTGACTTATAATATACATATATAAATATACTTTTCGCTAAACTAAACTCCCCCTAAAAATGAGTCGTATAGCTTCATAGACTAGATCAAAACTAGCCCTTCTGAAACCGAAATAAGTATTCTATAATAAAATACCATATAGGAAAACGGAGAAAACCATGTATATTCGGGCCGCGTCTACGGAACGTTAGCTCCAAAGTATATTTTTCTGGACTACGGATAGACTAACATGAAAACGTTAATCAATAAAAATAAAAATACTACGTAATATCATAAATCCATAATTTAATGGAAATAATTCACTAAAACCTATTTACAGAGTGACGTCATCACGGTAAAAAATCACCCCTAGCGAGATGCTGATAAAGGGCACGTCATACACGAGAAGCCCTCTGTATAGAGTGTCTCTTGTGGCTAGTTATCAGTAAACGTTTTGCATATAAAGAATAAGACGTGTCATACTTATGTAACAATATTATTAACTAATGGTATTATTAGCTATTTTTACTACATTTATTTACAATGTTTATTTATTCTGTGTTACTATTTACTAAGTTGCGACTAATCGGGCCGATTAGATATTATTGAACCTTGGAATCTATAGCCGACATATTCAGACATTAGAATAATATTAGTTAATTCAAAAGCATTGAATTGGCGGCTTGGCCCGATTCATAAAATCCTATTTGGCTCTGCAAACCTTTTTTCCCACTTTGGGCTTTTTTTTCCAACACTGCCCATTCCAGACAGCAAGGGCGCCACTTACTCCTTACTGCACCTGACAAAAATATTAAAATAGGGGGACAGTCGATGGAGGTTTTTTTCTATTTAGCATCGAACCCATTTTCTTCATTCTCGCAGTTTTCAATTTCAACAATAGCGTGTACTTCTTAACGTCATATGACGGGGTCAACGCCAGAATTCCGAACTGACGCCAATGAGTCGCCCCTCCCTTGGGTCTTAGCCGTTTAAGATAGCCAATGCTAGGGCAATTTCGAAGTTTCCTATACTTATACCTCGCTTCGTAATCCTTTCTACAATAATAGTATAAATAGTAGGTTCCTTTCTCATTTCGTTACAGTTTCTTGTCGACTTTTCTCAAGTCTGCGTCTTTCGATTCGTATTTCGGTCCTTCCTTAGTTTAATTTTTTCGTGTTTTTTGCTTTAGCTGTTCATAATTTTTCTCGCCTTCGAAGTTTAATTTTTTCGAGTCCATAGTTTTGGAGTTATAGTACTTCGACTGTGGCTTGAGTTTTTTTATTCAGTTTCAGGCTTTAAGTTCGCTTCCGTATTTTACAAGATGAACACTTTCTAATGACATCCGAAGTTCCACGGTTGATCCTTTTTTTCAAAATGTTCCATTGTGGGGCATTAGCGGTGTTCATTGCCTCCTCGTTTGGCGTATGGCGGTAACTAATTTTGGTTTCGTTTCATTGTTGTCAAACCAAATTAGGCGAAAATGACACGCTCCACACAATGTTTTTGAGAATCTTTGTAGGTATCAAGCAAGAGCGAAGATTTAAATAATTATTGAAATATTTCCAATATTGTATATAAAATGTAACATCGTAAGCAATAAAAACAGAAAAATGTAAAGAAAATATTTGTGTGTAAGTTATTACAAGTTCAAATAGAAATCCCCCCCCCCCAGAAATAAAATAACGCCCTTTTGAAGTTCGGAAGAATGATGTAATTTTTATCGTAATCGTCAGTCGTTACATTTGGATCGCTTTCGCGCGACACAGATGTTTACAGCATAGTGATTATAGCCTATTGTCTATAGTAACTTTAAATAGGTTACCTTGGTAATGCCACCCCCCTTATTCCTTGTTCATACTCCCCGGCAGCCAGCGGGTCCCCACTCCCCACATGCTGAGCTTGACGGTGATCGTTGACAGCTTCTTCACTGTTGATTTTTGTTACATTGATTTTTTAAACATTATTAGCCTACACCTAAGAATCTTCTGGCACCGCCCCTGTAGGTAGTTGCTAAAACTGTCTATTAAATTCTGGAGATTTACAAATGAGTTGGATTAGGGGTTAGTAAATGTCCACTTGTTTTTATGGTACCGATCGTTGACAGCTTCTTCACTGTTGATTTTTGTTACCCGCACAAACTAGACATTAGAATTATTCAAACATTTTTATTATTACTAAAATTCGGTGTGAAATAAAAACGAAAAGAACGCTATTAGTTTCAAAACCAGGTATCTAAAAAATATTATTTAAATTTGATAAAAATTTATAACGTAATTCTTTTTAAAAATGGAAAATAATCGATAACTTTGTAACTATACATTGGCCGCTATTTGTAATATTTATATTTTTAGTGTAAAAGAAGTTTGAAAAACGGCAAAAAAGAAAATTCGCGTAAATCGAGTTACCTCAATTTGGAACTAAAACAGTTTTAATATTGGCACAGGCTGGCCATTATATTAATTCCAACCCCTCCCTTTTTTCCTGAAAAAAATTATTATTTAAAAACCGTGAATCTTCGCAATTAGCTTGATCATTTGATGATATGGTTATTTTTGTCGATGTCATAAACAATGGACAAAATCGAAGATGGTTATATGCACAGATATTGTATTATATTTTACATATACATTAAAAATAATCTTATTATTAACTTATTCATACCGTCAAATGTGAAGTTTAATTTTTGAAATGTTTGCTCTTCGCGATTTACCGTAAACGAACTCTGTCGTCGTTCACTGTGATTAAAATCCTGGTGTAGGTAGTCAGGAGCGGCGTTATAGGGGTAGGAAACTAGAGCTATAACCTACTTTTGTGTTCAAATAGGGGCCCACAAATCGATCTGACGGGGCCACATCAAGTCGATTTTTAAATTCAAATAAAATATGTGATGATAGTTAATACTGTAAAATTTTAAAAACCGCACTAATATCAAATAATAAATAAATTACCTGAATTTGCAAAATTGAATTTTAAGTCAATACATAGAGGGGCCCAATATTGAGGAACAGGGGGCCCACAAATGATAAACATTATTAGCCTACACCTAAGAATCTTCTGGCACCGCCCCTGTAGGTAGTTGCTAAAACTGTCTATTAAATTCTGGAGATTTACAAATGAGTTCGATTAGGGGTTAGTAAATGTCCACTTGTTTTTATGGTACCGATCATTAATTAATATTTTCCATTAAAGTAGCGCGAGCCACAATCCCCTAAAAATGAAGAAACGCGTACCGCGTAGCCCATTTCACCTGCCAAGTTTGTCAAGACCAAAAGATTGTATACTAGCGCCTATTGTTATAATTTGTGGCTTTTAATATTTAATAAAGCACTTTTAACACTAAACGGAATATTTGCAGTCTAGTTTATCGTTGGATAAATTAGGAAGAACCTTTGAATTTTATTCAATCGGAGATATCATTAACTCCCGACGTTTAGAGTACCCTTCATTTTATTAATAAAAAAGTAAATAATAAACCCATAGCCGAGTAATGGTTTAATGTTTGATTTTTGAAATTTTTGCTCGCCGCGCTGTGAGCGATTTGCGTAAACGAACTTTACCGTCGCTCACCGTGATCAAAATCCGCGCGTAGCTAGCGCACAAATCTGAGCGAACTATTCCTTCTCTCGGTAATTTTCCCTCAACGCTGCGTCAGCGCTTTCTACTGAGGGTACTAACGCGTCGCTTAAAAGTGAGGGGGCTATTCCGAAGATCGGGAGATCTCGCTCAGCGCGCGGTGAGCGCTTAAAAGTGAGGGAACTAACCCGTTGAGGGGGGAATCTCCCTCAGCGCGCCGTCAGCCATCAACGCCGGAGCGAACTATTCGGCGCTCGCCCAGAGGCTGCTCAATTTAGCCCTCTCGCTGAACAAGAGCAGCTGGAATTCGAATTTGAAGCGCTCGCTCATTACTGCAGGATTTTCAAAAACGAGTGCTCACTATTTTTGCCCACCTCTGCTAGTACCAGATTTCAATTGTACCTTTATTTATTCCCAACTCAATGGCTGCTACATTGAGTTGGGAATATTAATCTAGAGGATTTCAGTATTTCGCGAAACATGTTTTTAAAAAATAAGAAGTATTCTTATTTTTTAAAAACATGTTTCGCGAAATACATAAATGACGAGAAAACTTTATCATTCTACCCGTGGTGCCGTCTATCGTTCAAATAAAACGCGTTTTTCGGCAAAAAGATTTTTTTCAAAAATAATGGATGGCGCCACGGGTCATATGATAACGTTTCCTCGTCATTTTAGAGGGGAAAGCACATTTGTTATTTTCAAAAACTTGTTTCGTGGGGAGTAGATTTGAATGGATCTCTAGATTAATATTCCCAACTCAATGGGCTGCTATGGCTAATAAATAACCTTTAGCCTTTAACTACTCCCTTCTTACTCCAACTCGTTTTATCGACAAAATTGGAGTAAAATGACGTCAATTGAAGATAGAGAGCACGCGCTGGAGTCAACAAAGATTTTGGAATTTGAAGTCCACGTGCGAAACGCGCGTGCCAATAAAGTGCTAAAAAGCTTAAGTTCGTGACGCGGATAAAAATATTTTATACTTATTTTACGTAAACACTATTCTCAGGTCTATTTTCTATCACGTGATTGTGAGAATTTGATTTATATTTGGGGTATGTAAGCTCATTGGGCAGGGGAATATCACGTGATTGTTGAACAAGAAACCACCGTTGGTTATCGCTCGGACTAACCGAAAGTAGTCGCGTAGTACAATTCCTTGTGTAAAGTCGTAGTAAAGTAGTGCAACGCAATCGCACGACACTCACCAAAAAGATCAGACGATTTCCCCTTTCGTTCGTTAATTTCGTTCACTTGGAACATCGGCTTCGTCGGTCTCGTGAATATTTTTCATTCGTTTCTGACATCGGCAATCTTGGATTTCTAAATACAATTTGAAATTGTGCACGGTCTCTAACGTTTCTCGGGCGTCATTTACAGCTGAAGTAATTTTTACCTAGAAATATGGATCTATTGGATGTTTTTAACGATGCCATCGCCGATGAATTGAGTAAAGAAATACCGGAAGATGTCCGAAATAACAAGTTTATTAAGTACATTAACGATGCCATCGATGAGATACACGATAATTATACGCCACAAGGACTAAACGAGAAGTCGAATGCCCTCGATTACCAAAGAATTTACCTTCGGTGTGCCTATGTTTATCTTTACAGTACCAGTCATTCTCATATGGTCGCCGAAGCTTTTCGCGTTTTGTACGAAAAACGCCCAAGATACTTATCAGATTTCATCGGTAGAGCACTCTCTGAACAAGGGGAATTGAGGTACTGTTCTATTGGAGGCGGGCCAGGATCGGACATAGTTGGTACTCTTTTGTTTTTGCAAGAACATCGTCTGATGAATGATAACTTTGTCAAAGTTCATTTGATTGATGGATATCCTGAATGGGCTGAGACCTTCAACAATATCAAGAGAAATTTCGATATTCGAAATATGTTTCCGAGAAATTCGGTCAAAGTGACTTGTCAGGACTTACTCAATGTTGTAAGCCCCATAACGATGAAAGCTATACAACAAGCCAATTTGATTACCATCGTGAAATTTGTGTCAGCGATCAGCTCAGATCTGAAAAAAACTGGAAAACTCCTGGAAGTAAGTTTAATTCAAGATTATTCCTTGTTACAAATTTACTTAACACCTTTTTTTTTAAGAATATTTTCACTACGATTTCAAATGGAACATTGGTGTTATTAATAGACAATGCTGGTGGCCAGCCATTTCAGTTTGCGCTTGAAACTGCAGAAAAGAATGGAATGCAAGCTGTAGTCCCGCCATTGAAACATGTTTTGTTCAGAGTGGATTCCCGCAGAGAACCCTTTATTTATGTAAATATAAATGAAAAGACAAAAATTAAACGTTTAACTAGTCTAATTTTTAGCAAAAAGAGTTTCGTAAGCCACCCCAAAACCACGGTAAGGTTTCAATCGTGTTTTTGGAAAAGATTGATAGGTCTCGAAGAGGAAGGAAAAGGCTCCATTCCTTTTCGAGTGAAAGGTATAAATGGTAACTGACTTTTATTGGGTATGTTATTAATTTTTACACCCTTTTTAGGAATGAGTATGCGGATGACTCTAAAAGCGCACAAAGCCCTCTTTTAATTCAGTACGGGGAATCTACGAAAGCGTATATGCCTTACGCTACACCGTAATTACTAAAAAAATTTATATTAGTTTTTATGTTACTTATTTTTAATTATCCACACAGGTCACGTGAACATAGGATTATAGAGGGAACGGATGAGTGTGGCCACATTTTTTTTACAGCCACTCCAGCCCGAATTAACGAAAGCTCATCTGCGGCAGCAAAGTTGGATTCCTCTCCAGTGTCTGCGCCAAATGAAAGAGTTTCTCTCTTTGCAAGGCGCCGCTTACCACACAGAGTTGCGCAAAAACTTGAGGGTCAGCACCGCCATTATGTTTCATACATGGAACCAAAAACACACTCTCCCTTGCTGCAAGATTGTAAAAGATCAAGACTTGATACTCCAAATGATTCACACCCAGCTGAAAGTCAACAGAAACCAAATGAAAAGATTTCCAAACGAAGAAAAGGTTATTCCAAAAGGAAACGTGAGCGAAGACAAAATGTTTATCCAAGGGACAATTATACCCAAGTTCGTGATACTACTGCTGTGTCAAATACAGACCAATATAACTTTAGATTATATGAAAATACAGCTCCAAATTTTCAATTTGCACCAGTATCAAATGGATTATTTAACTTTGGTGCTAGTCAACAATCTAACCAGCCACTTGTTGCTAGTCAAGGTGGTTTTAATTATGGGTCATCCTTTGGAAACACTGCTACAAACTTTCAATTTGGACCGGTATCAAATGAATTATTTAACTTTGATGCTAGTCAAAATTTTAACCAGTCACTCGTTGCTAGTCAAGATTGTTTTAATTATGAAAACAACTTTAATGAAAGATCAAGTCAGTATTCAAACCAGTCGGTTTGTGGTCATAGTTCTAACAATTGTAACTTTCAAGATGACTCTGTAAGTTCCCAATTCAATAGTTTTGATATCCCATATATTGCAGAGCATGGTAACTTCTATAACGCAGGTCACTTTTAATTAAATAAGTTTTAAAATGTCGCAGGTACTTAGCTTAACGCGTTCTTAATGTTTTTTTCTAAGAGAAAAGTGAATATTTCTGTTTTGATAATTCTGTTTGTTAGTCACTTTGCCTTGAAGTGTGACCCTTTATCTTGTGAAAGGCTAAAGAAAGCCTAGTTTGAAAATAACGAAAAAAAAAAGGTTTTATTCAGGATATATCTAAGAAAGGTGACAGATATCCTAATTTTTATATGCAATGGCACTTGTTCCCCAGGATATATTTGTAATTGCCTATCCTATTTTACGTTTTAAAGTTGTAACACAGTCGGTCTTCAGTGATAAATGATTGTGATCTGTTTTGATACCAAAATAAATAAGTTTATATTTCTTTTGAACTTAAGATTTGTTTCGTTTTTTTGGTTTGGTTCTTGGGAATAGTAACAACGTGGTTTAAATATAATTGGAAAATCGCGCCACATGTCGATTGCCGAAGCGCCGCCTAGCCTTCATTTTATGCTCTTAAGATGCCGGTTGGCAACATTTACAGAAATCCGGCGGAAGAACTCACACGTCGACGTGCTTTTTTCTATATCAAAGTTTTTCGCGTTTATTATGGTTAAATTATAATGGCTGGAGCTAAGTTTCAATACGATGAAAGTGGAGGAACTTTTTTCTACTTTTTATTATCCTTCTTGGCTTTAATAGTAATTCCTTGTACTTATTATTTTTGGCCGAATGAAGGGAAGAATGGTAAGTCCACGATCATTGCTTGCCTTGCACCAAGGCTTCATTGCATGCTATTTTCTGTTAATTCGTGACAAACTGACAGTAAACAGCAAACCACGAAATTTTCTTTTATAACCCTTTTAAAATTCAGGTACCTCCAAAACCCTACAGTCTTTGATAGTATAGTGTCTGCCAATTAATACATTATTGACGGGTTCCTAGCATTGCTTTATAAACAAACACACTTAAAATATGCTATATTTTCAGAACATGAGAGAAGAGATAAGAAAACATGCCACTGTCACAATTGCGCCATTAAAATAAGTAGGCTGCGTGCCAGAGAACCGTGGAGGAAGGCTAAAAATCGTCTAATGTATGTTTACCTATAGTTGAAGGATACTTCTAATATCTGTGATATCTTCTAATGAAATATCTTTTTCTGTGAATTCAGTAAATTTTTATTAGTATTGGGATGGTTGGCTTTATTAGCTACAGGGTACAAAGTTACCCAGATACAACATGATTATGTGGCTTGGGATCCATTTGAAATCCTTCAAATTGATCCGGTATGTAATGAAGTTATCATATTGGAATTCCTTTTATTTAACATTTTATTCTGTTTGAGCAGGCTTCGTCTAGGTCAGAAATTAAAAAGGCTTATCATCGCCTCAGTTTAGTATACCATCCTGATAAAGACACGGGAGATGAAAAGAAATTTATGATGATAGCCAAAGCTTATGCTGCGTAGGTTCATTTATTTTTAAATGATTCCTATATTTTGCCCAAAAAATTAAAAGATTGAATTAAGGTTAACTGACGATGAGTCTCGTAAAAACTGGGAAATGTATGGAAATCCTGATGGACCTGGTGCAACTTCTTTTGGAATTGCTTTACCATCGTGGATAGTAGAGAAAGAAAATTCTGTTTGGGTAATGATAACTTGGTTTATTTTAAACTTTATATGATAGTTTTTAACAAATACCATATATTCTTTAGGTTTTGGGTCTTTATGCCTTAGTTTTTATGGTTGCTCTTCCTGTTGCAGTTGTAAGTATATATTTATGTGCTTTAAATTATTATTTGAAGCTTGTTTGTTAACCTAATTTGCACCACAAAGGGAATTTGGTGGTATCGGTCTGTCAAATTTGGTGGAGACCAAGTTCTTTTAGATACAACACAGTTATACTATTATTTTATACATAAAACATCTCATATGGTTGTTAAACGTAAGGCCTTCATTTTATTTTTTCAAGTTTTGAATCATGATATATTAATTGCACAAATAACTGTTACTTTTACAGGAGTCATAATGATTCTGGCGGCTTCTCTGGAATTTGAGCAGAGTCACAATAGCGAAGTTGTCAAACGACCGAGTGACAATATGGAAGTGCCTCAGCTAATTCGAGAGCTACCCAATCTCTCAGAGAAGAATAAAGAGAGACCTTTATGTTTTGATTATAGTATAAAAGCAAGAGCTTTGCTGCATGCGCATCTCAGTCGAATGGAATTAAATCCAAACACGTTAGACCAAGGTATAAGTATTTTGGTACCCACTTATAGTTGGGAATAATTGATATTAATTTCCCTTTTGTAGATCGATTGTATATTGTAAAAAAATGTCCCTACTTGCTACAAGAATTTGTGCAATGCGTATCTCAAATGACTATGTTGGCTTTAACAGGAAGAAGTACGCTTGTTTAAATTTGGCTATTTTAAGTTATTATTGAATTAATTTTGAAAGTTTTTTAGTCGCCAGACAACCTAGTTTAGACACGATGGAAAATGCCATGAAGCTTTGCCCCATGATCGTACAAGCTTTGTGGGACAATAAAAGTCCATTGCTCCAACTGCCTCACATTAATGAGGATATGCTCAGACACTTCAGCACTAGAAAAGTATATTGAAAATTCAATAGTTCTAATTAATTTGAAAATGTGCTTATAATAATTTCATACAGAGAAATATTAAGAACATAAAGCAGCTGAGTTGCATGAAATCGGATGAGCGCAGGTCTATGCTCAGAAACTTATCCGATGAACAGTACAATGATGTTTTAAATGTTCTTAGTAAAATGCCAATTTTAGAAATGGAAGTCAAATCTGAAGGTGATGCTTCTTTCTTTATTGTCATTAATAGTTTTTAGTTCTATTGGCGTCTAATTTTTAATTTGATTAAACAGTATTGGATGACGAAGACTCTTGTACAATCACGGCTGGAGCTATTGTAACAGTTACAGTTACTTTAATAAGACAGGATTTTTCGACTATATTTGAACAAGAATATGAAAATACAGCAAACAGTTTACCCCAAGAGGATGTTTCTGTTGCTGAGGTAATTTAACTTATCGTTGTTATTTATGTTAATTGACACGCAAATTGCTTGACAGGTAAAGGAAAGCGCTCAATCCCAGACAGCTACACCCCAGCAGTCCAAATTAAAAGTGTGGCAGAAGCAGAAAAAGAAGGGTAAAGGCGGTAAGAGTAAGAAGAAACCCGCGAAAGTTCAAACCAGAAAGCAGTTGCAGAGTCAAAAAGGGTCGGTGGAAAATGCTAATGAGAAGGTAAAGATGGAGAAGAGGTCAAGTTAATTCTTGGAGATTAAATGTTTTAACAATTGCCTTTCAGGATGCAAAGGTGAAAAACCCAGACTCAGATGATGGCGGTAGTGATGGGAGTGATATTGAGTCAGATGTTGGAAGCAGTCATTCTGGGGAGTCCAACAATGAAAAGGATGATTATGTTGATGAGAGGGATGTGGAAATTTCTAGTAAAACTAAAAACTCCAACAAGGGTGGTGGCGAAGGTGGTGAAGAAGATGAGGATGAATGGGTGAAAATTCAACAGAAAATGACAAAAAAAGAGAAAGTTTTGGAAACAAAATCTAAAAAATCTCATAGTGCTCACTGTCCTTTCTTCCCAGAAGTAACGAAACACAATGTTGCTCTGCCTGCATTCATTACAAATACTAAATACTTTTTCAGGATAAGCAAGAATACTGGTGGATATATATAGCAGATAGAAAGAAACATTCCCTAATAACTGTTCCTTACCTTATGACCAATTTAGTTGAGAAAGAAGAAGTAAATATTCTTATTTGATTACTTTTTATCTCTTCAGTTTAATAACATTACCAATAATTGTCTTGTCAAAGGTGGACCTTAAATTTACAGCTCCTAATAAAGCTGGTGCATACAACTATTCTGTTATAGCTAGGAGTGATTCTTACATTGATTTTGATCATATTAAAAATATAAAGGTTAAATATATTTTGATGATATTTCTACTATTTTTTTACCTTCCTCCAATAATGGAAATTTTTCGTATTAGTTGGATGTTAAAGAGGCAAAAATTATTGATCAGAAGAACGTACAATGGGAGATCTCGGATGAAGAGGAAGATAAAGAAGAAGAAGAGGACAGTGCTGTTGAAGATTCTGATTTGAGCTCGGATGGTGATGATTATGATGATAACTAATTTGAGGATGTAGCAGTGCGAATCAGCCTAGTAAGACTATTTTTTACCTATTTCTTGAGTGAAAATGGTGGTTAAAATCTGCATATCAGCGAGAGCCCAACTTCATCGGCGCGGGGGGGGGGGGGGGTATGAATTATTCCGCAAAGATGGGTATTTTTAACAAAGGTCTCGGATTTTGTTCAAAATTTTCACTAGTCTTGCGAGCTTTTGTTGATTAAATGTTCTCAAAATTTGTAATGGTATTGAAAAATAATAGGCGTTTGGTTTCATCGCAGAGCCAAGGTCTTGATTTTACATTTTCATCCACTAAACAGACCAAAATAGTCTGTGGGTTGCGTAGCACGCTACTGTCATTATAAGCTTTAAAAATTGAATTTTGTTTTGTAAGTGTAATTCTGGAAAGGCAAATATGTATTTTATAATTGAAGAGGTTTTAACAGGAAAGGTTAAATCTAAATTAAAGAGGAAAACGCAAAAACTGCATTATGAATTTTGTTATAGTTTGCCAAGATAGAAGCTTAGTCAAGTGCTGGGATAAATTTTTGGAGTAATAACTCTCTTATCTCTGCTTTTGACTAATTCGTCGGCTATTTTACGGCTTGACTAAATATTATTTATTATTAATACCCCTAAAAGTTTAAACCATGTTTTATTTTTAAACGTGGAATTCATTTAAATAATTTTTTAATACTTGACTTTTCAATAAAAGTTCAAATAACTGAAACTGATGTTTTAGTAAAACTAGGTCTCCTAATTGAAGGCGGGAGAATCTCGATAAAGAAAAGTAGTGCGTGTAGTTCCAAGTTTCTACCTGTATAAAATTTTGTAAGGTAGTTTTGTTTTTTCTAATTTCTCATTATTTATATATATATTCCAAAGTTTAAATTGTGTAAAGTAAGACAACCTGTTGGGGGCATTATTTCTTTCATGCTAAAATTTGTTAGATCAAAATTTTCATTAAAAGCTTGGTTTTCTTTTAAATAGATTGAAGTATTTTTTGTTTTTAGGAAATTACTGGTATATTATTAACAACTTTGATGATAGAGATGTACTTAATGTCGTTTAAGAATGAATCCTATTGTTTTTAAGGGAAATAATTGTTTTTTGGTAACTGTGGAATGCCAAACAATTTTATAGTTCCCCTAAGATGATTAATCTGAAAAATGTGAAACTATTTTTGTAGCAGAATGATCTTAACCATCTTTAATTATATATACAATTGCAAACAAATTAAACAATTGGTTGTCTGACGTTGTAATAGACTGATATTTCATTCTATGGTTGAATCCTTTGAGTGGGAGTAGTATAACTAGTAGTTTAAATCTGCTAATACTATTCCCAATTCGATGGTTGAATCAAATTCTATAATATTAAAAGTAATTCAGTTGCTTAAAGTAATGGAGGATTTGTCCCGTAATTCCACAATGGATTTCTTATGGGGTTTCTGAAGAAACATTCGACTAAATTGAGAAGGTTTTTCAAAGGGGTTTTCAAAATAGCCGCGTTTAAACGGTGATGTCATTTCCTATTCCCGATGACGTAGTTTTCGTGATTGCAAGCTTGTGATCATGACGTTATATTTTAGTCTGCTATTATGCCAGTCAGCGGAAGTTATTGAAGATTTTTCGTTAAATTTTGATTGAATGATTTCGTGTTCGTTGAAGATATTTAATTTATTTTAAGGATAATTAGATCATGTTTGTTGCCGGTGCCAATTACAGTAAGCTGAAAACTAATCTTCGATTGGTTGTAAGCAGGCTTAAATTATTAGAGAAAAAGAAAACCGAGTTAGCTCAAAAAGCTAGGCGAGAAATAGCGGATTTCATTGCTAATGGCAAGTTAGAAAGAGCCAGGATTAGAGTTGAACATATTATTAGAGAAGATTATTTAGTCGAAGCCATGGAATTAGTTGAAATGTATTGTGATCTTCTTTTGGCACGATTTGGTCTCATCCAACAAATGAAGTAAGACTGGCTGTTATCTACCGTTGTGTTTTAAAAAATATACTAATGTAAGTTTTTTTATAACAGAACACTAGATGAGGGACTGGCCGAAGCTGTCTCCAGTGTTATTTGGGTGACTCCTAGACTTCAGGCAGATGTGGCAGAACTGAAAGTTGTTTCTGAGCAACTAACTGTGAAATATGGCAAACCATATGCGCAAGCTGCCAGAGAAAACACTTTACAAAGTGTAAATGAGAAACTAATGGCCAAGCTAAGCGTTCAAGCGCCTCCGAGGGTATTGGTTGAAAAATACTTAATTGGTAAAATTGATATTGTCATAAAAAACCAGTACATGTTTCGGTCAACGCTTTTGATTTTTACTAGAAATTGCAAAGAGTCACAATGTTCCATATGAACCTGACGAATCAGTATTGAAGGAAGATGAAATATTAGCGGGTGATATGATGGCTCTTTCGAATGATAGAGAATTGATTAAATTTGAAGATGATGAGAAAAACCCAAATTGTTTTCCTGGATTCCCAAATGTTCCAAACATACCTCCTGGTGGAGGGCCTCCCCATAACTATGGTGGTAGTGGTGGTGGTGGGGGATTGGGTGTTGGTAATCCAAGCATCTCTTTCCCACAACCAATGCACACACCATTCAACTATCCACCCCCGGTATGTATTCATTTTAATATACAATGACTGAAGATGTTTTCAGCTTAGTAATTTCATTTCTTTTACAGAATAATGCGCCTGAAAAACCTCCAAGAGGAGTGGGAAATTCTGTACAACCACCACCTCTACCCATGGTGCCACCAGCTAGTGGTCAGTAAAATTAATTTTATGAAACAAATTGTAGTACGACCAGTTTCTTAAATTTAGGACCTTACCCTGGTGGTGCAGTAGCGCCTGGATCTTACAGTTTGCCACCTGCGTATGATAATGTCGCCCACAGTCAGGTCCCCTCTTACAACTCTGTTGTGTCACCCAACAACAATGTACCCATATCGGCATCTGTCTATCCTGATTTTGCCGCTGGAAATCATGAAGTCAAAGCGAAACCATCAGATTTGGATTTCTTACCAGAGCTGCCTTCGGTGCCCAACACTAATTTACCTGGTTCGGATCCTCCTGGATCTAACTCTGAGGATTTGGATTTCGATGAGCTTACCAAGAGATTTGAAGATTTAAAGAAAAAAAAGTAAACTTTTGTAAGTATTTCGTATATTATCAAAATTATCCTTCGGGGTATAAATGAAATAAGCCTCCTTGTAATATAATTTTCCACACATAATAAATTAATAACTTGGCAAATATTGTTGCCTGATCTGATTTAAAAAAAAACTTGCTTTTATATTTTAATTACTTTTATTATTAACATTTTGCTTGATTAGATTTATAAAATTTCTACTGTAGGAAAATTATAAAATGTGAAAGAGCAAAATAAAATTAATTAACATATAAAAGCTATAAACAAAGTTTATCCTTAATAATGGGAATATTTGTTATTCAAATACAAAACTTATCAATATATATGTTAAATAAATTTAATGATAAAGGGAAGCCTAGCTGATTATTATTATTAGTTTCATTACACTTAGTTTATATTAACCCCTAATGGAAAGAAGCATTTAACCACAGTTGAGGGCTTTGTTCAGTAACATTCCACAAATTCTTAGTTGATTTTCTTACTGTAGGGTTCTTAGCCTTTTAACCTTGCTGATAGACGTCATATCAGTTGTATAACCACATTTTGATGTTAACGCCTAATTGGCTGGAATGTTATTTAGCTTAAAAATTTTGATTAGACTAATAATTATATTTTTTATATATGAAATTGAAAAATCATTAACAGAAAAAAAAATGTATTTGTTATCAACATCAAATAGACTGCTAAGCTACTATAAGCTTCTGTGCAATCCTACAGGAAAAATAATAAATCATAATATACAAAAATATAAACATTTTCAATAAACATAGATTGAGGTAAAGGTGATTGAAATGCAGAGACTTTAAGCAATATTTTATGGCTAAGAACGAAGATGCTCCTTTAGACAATGGCACATTGACGCACGAATGTTAAGAGTTCCACAGTAATCTGAGTTTCATAATTTTAGCATTGTGTTTTCTCTTTTTATGGAGGGAATCAAACTTAGAGAAGGCATAAGGGTCCAGGGCAGAGTTAACCGGCCACCAACACCATACTTGTAAGCTGTCATTTCAAGGCCTTTTGTTAATTTCTTGTAGGCTTTTACTATTTAAGTTTGGTCACCCAACACACTTCAGGAGCATAGTTGATATGGGGGAGCATAAGTTACTGGTATAGAGTACGTATAAATCTCTGGGACCTAAAGAAGAAAGATCTCTTGGTTAAGCCCATTGGTGAATTGATATGCTGGATAACTTTTGTAGTGTGAGAACTTAAGTTGAGGGAGGGGTTGATCCAAACAATAATGTCTCGAATGGGGGAGTCAGCCTTAATGTAGTTATAACCGGAGTTATTGTGTCCCAAGTGATTAACGCCTCTTTTACAAATGACGGGAGGACAACAATGTGTTGACCTCCATTGATCAAGTTAAAAAGGTAAAAATTTATTACATTCATGGGTAAAATCAAAGTTAATTTATTTATTTATTTAGAGAGGTTATCTACAAAGCCGCATAGGCCGACTTTTGCGTAGACTTACAGAATCGCGGGATGAGAATATTAAAAAAAATAACATAAAAGTAAGAATTAAAAAAAAAATAATAATAATAATAATGAGATACATACAAATAATTAAAAGAAAAAGCAAAGCCAACATTAAGAAAACAATAAACAAACGAGAATAAAATAATTATGAGATCATGACCAGGCAGATAAATGTTTTTTTTTTTAATTCAAAGAAGAAAGGGCTGATTGAGTCTGAGAAGACCGCGAGATCGGCGAAGACACCATCTGATTAATCAGGGCGAGATATGTGTAACGGCCACGCCAACGGGGGGATACGTGGGGACACCCGTGGCGGAAGTATTCCGACCACCCGTTGGGGGATTGGTGGTCGTCCTCACAAGGCCATCCACAAACTCTGCCTCCCGGACGCCTGGGATTACAGGAGTGAGCCACTACTCCCGGCCAGATAAATGTTCAGATAATAAATAGCGGAATTTGTGATAATTAGATTGCGTATCAATATTTGATGGCAAAGGATTCCAATCGGTAATGACACTATGGGAAAAAGAATTTAGTCGATTAGTAGAGGCGGCGCGCGGTTTACACAATTTTAAAGAATGGCCACGAGTACGGGAATTGATTTGAGGGGTGAAAAATTCATTAAAGTTAAGATCTAAATTATTGTAAAATAATTTATTAACAGACAAAGGTTATTGATTTTATGACGCGAGTCAACAGGCTGAATACCAAGGGATTTTAAACGAGAAGGGGCAGGCAAATTTTGCAATTTAGTAACAAATTTTTTTTACGCGATTCTGAGAATTTTGTAGGGCAGATAGGTCTGTAGTTAAATGAGGGGTCCAAATGGGGGAACAATAATCAAGAATAGGGAGCGCAAGGGAGTTGTAAAGTTGCTTAATTAAACGGGGGGAACGAAAGTTTAAGTTACGGCGAATGAGCCCGGCAATACTTGATAGACGTTTGGTAACCTTGTTAGTGTGCGTAGAGAATTTGAGGAACGGATCGATTATAATACCTAAATCCCTCTCAGAGAGGGAAGAAGAGAGTGGGACATCTTTAATGTAGTACGTGAAGTTGGGGTTCTTACGGCCTAGGTGGAGGACAGCACTATTCTTAACATTAAAGGAGAGACCATGAGAATCGGCCCAGCCATCCACCGTTTCTAAGTCTTTCTGGAGCGCTTGACAATCCCAAGTAAACCTGATTTTATGGGAAATCTTAGTGTCATCAGCGAAAAGCAACACCAAAGCGACCGACACAACAACAGGCAAAGAGTTAATAAAGATGTTAAAAAAATTGGGTCAATTTTTCAAAGGGGAGGGGGGGGGGGACCCTTTAAATCTGTAATTTCCCCATATTATCTTCAATGGACAAAATCTCACCTTGGTTGCCAAAAAACATTTTTGTTTGCCATGGCAGAAATAAACCCATGGACAAAATTTCCTTTAGCATTATTCATGTTACATGAAGGTCTACCAAATCCCTGAGTTTTATAAAAATCGGTGTAAATTACCACGGGTTATTTCTTTGTTAGTTAAATTGAGTTGTCTGGACCATACAACCGTTACCATTAACGCGAGGAGGAACAGATCCATGCCACAGTTCATGACCTCCGTATTCCAACACGTGTCGGAATCCTTTGACTCAGAATAATAACGACAATTTAAAAAATTCGTGGAATTTGTTTACAAAATTGGAAGTAAGCGTTTGGAAAGATCCTTTTGGGCTACGCTTTCAACGAAATTTTTTCTTCAGAAAACGTTTTATTTATTAACTAGTTTATTTGGCCATGGGAACCTTTTAAAGGGCCACAGAATCGTTTGAGAAATTCGGGACGAATTTCAGGTATCGGCTCCTTTTTTTCACGTGACTAAACATTTTGATGGTTAAAAAAAATTATTTTGTTTTAATTATTGAAAGTTTCAGTGTAAGTGTGTAACCAAGAATATGTTATTTATAATTAGGGAGAAGAGCTAATTTTTAAGGAACCAGTGAGAAACCGTGTTGATTTGATTTAGATTTATGGGGAAGGAGCTTACTCTTCAAGCATGAGGGGGGGATAGGTAGCAAGCTAAAAACCGTCACAACAGTAACGACAAGTTGGCAAGCCAAAATATACCTCTCCTCCGAAGAATTGTCCCTAGCGGTATTAAATTTTCGAGATGACTTTTAAAGATATGTCTCCGCAATTCCGAGTTATTTACTAAAACGTAATCCCGGTTCTATCCCGCCCGGTATAAAATTTTAATTATAATTAAAATAATTGAGACGAAACAACCGAGTATAATTTATTCAGAATATTATAAATTAAGTAGTTACAACAGCGAGTTAAACGTACTAAAACAATGCACAATTGAATTTAACCCTATTTACGGTACAAGTTTATCAGTTAAATATAATACGAAGCCAATTTTAATGAAAGATATATCTACAGAGGGTATTTGTATTTTTCTCGCTTACGAAATACTTGCCGCATCTTTAAAGCTCATTTTATTTCAAATTAAACAGTTTAATCGGTCGAGAAAACGTTTAAAATAAATTACGAAGTAATGACGACCCAGTTAAAAACCAGACCAACATAAGTGTAAGCGCACGATGTATACAACTCGATATTTTCTTCATAAATATACTATTACGCTTGAAAACTAATACGCTAAACACACAATAGATAAAAATATACATTATATAAATTACAAAAACCTAACGGCAGAAATAACGGGTTCTTATCTGCTGACTGCGCTAAAACAAGATTTGACCTTTACATTTTCATACGTAAAAAATTTAGACTTTAACAAGTCCACAAAAATTAAAAAACAAAGCTGTTTTCGAAAAACACCGTATCTTAGCAAGCGTCGGTGGCTCAGTTGTTAAAATCTCTGACACGCAGCAGACCCAGGTTCGATTCCTGGCCGGCGCAAATAAATCGCAAATTGACACTAAGACGAATACCGTGAACAATTGGTGGAAACCCTGCCATTGGACGTTGAGAGGTTGCCATAACACTCAGCACTCGGTCCGTCCCAAAAGTCAATAAGAAGAAGTTAAAGAGAAAACGCCCGTACAAACACAACCACAACCACAAACACAACAGACTCAACACCCACAAACGTCATAACACAAACACAACAAACTCAACTTTCACACCCTACACATAAACATTACAATAAAGAAATATCCAATCAAACTGAGTTAAAACTGTTGCGACGGTGAGCGTTAACGAAAAAAATATCCAAACCGAACCGAACTGCAAATTAATCCGCTAACGCTCACCGTCGCACGGTGGTTTTGCCAATCCTTCGACTTCGTGCCCTAATTCCTAGCAACTGCGAACGCAGAGATTTCGAGAAACTGCGTACGCAATGATTAAGCTTTGCACCGAAAATGCGAACGTGTTCGCAGGCCGTACACACACACAGACAGACAGACGCGGTGATTGTATAAACCCTCCTAGGGGACATAGTCCCCTCGGACTCTCGGAGAGGTAAAAAGTTGTACACTTATTGGGCCCTGATTCGCGATACAAAAGATACTGTAATGCTCGAAACAAAAGAAACTATTTATATTAAAATTGATACAATGATAGTGCCCGAAAATCGAAAATAAAAAAACAGATTTACACAAAAATAAAAGATACATATGATGCGACAGTAATAATAAAAAAAAGGCTAATAGTAAGTATCGCTAAATTGAAAAACAGGTCAGCTCCAGTTTTTATATTTATCTAATCGACACTTGAATGCCGAAGCGGAGGATTTGGTCTTAGCTGCAGCCGGGAGAACATTCCAAAATTTCACAACCCGTTGAGTGAAGAAAACCCGCCTAGCTACCCAGCTGCACCACTTTTTACGGATTGTGGGAGCCTTTCGCCCCTCCCACGATGTCGAAGAAGTCAACTGCACTAACATCATACAGGCCATAAATGATTTTGAAGGTTTCAACTAAGTCAGCGCGAAGACGTCTGTCCTTAAGGGACAGAAGACCCAACCTTTTTAACCTTTCATCATATGGTAAGGTTCTGAACCCTGAAACTAGCTTCGTGGCCTGTCTTCGCACCCTTTCCAGCTTCTCAATGTCTTTGACCAGGTGGGGGGACCAAATGCTGGAACAGTAGTCTAAGTGAGAGCGAATGTAGGCACTGTACAGGATTTTGAAAGATTTGACACTAAAATGAGAGAATGATCTCCGCAGCGTATAGAAAGCCCTTTTACCGCGCGCAGAAGCGGCTTTGCTATGGGTATCCCCGAACATATGGCCTGAAAGCATGACCCCAAGGTCCCGAACCACAGCATGCGCCTCTATCGCTTTACCCCCCAAACTGTACTTATAGCGAGGATTATTAGCCCCGCAATGGAGAACAACCGATTTAGAAGTATTGAAGCTCATATCGTTCGAGGAGACCCAATGGGCCAGAGCATCAATGTCCCGTACTCCCGTTGGAGGAATAGCGAATCAGTCGGTGAAGCTATTTTATGACCAATCTTATTGTCATCGGCAAACAATTGGAGAAAAGACTCCTTGATTACCAGAGGAAGATTATTAATAAATATAACAAAAAGAGTTGGGCCTAACACAGATCCCTGAGGCACCCCACTGGTCACCTTACACCATTCCGAACAGACCCCACGCGGGACCACACGTTGCGTTCTACCACTCAAAAAAACAGCGATCCAATTGACAATCAAAGGTGGAACCTCTAAGTAGGAATTTGTTTGATCGCGGTAACATTAGCCCGCTTCCATAAAAGTGGAAGACGACCCGATGAAATAGAGTAATTGAATATGGCCAATAGAGGGGAAGCTAAGATGGCTGAACCCTCTGAAAGTAATCGTGGATGAAGGTCATCAGGCCCTGGGGATTTAAAAGTAGGCAGTCCCTTTAAATATCGTTGGACTGTAAAATACGATAGGCCAAAGCCTAGGGGACTGAAAAAAAATCAGAGGGCTCAGAACGGTCAAAACCAGAGAAAAAGTCACCCAGATATACTGCCTCCAAATCGGGCTCGCAGGTGAACACGGAACTAAAGAAATCATTAAGCGCCGTTACCATAGCAACCGGATCGCGAATTAATACCCCCGCAGAGATCTCAACCACCATAAGAGAGGGTTTGTGTTTAAGAGAACGGGAAACACGCGAGTAAAGCGCCTTGGGGTTGGTAGGGATTGCATCAATTAAACGGGCTTCGTACCTATATTTCGCGGAAAGAATGTGTTTAGTAAGCAAGTTACGTTTTTTCGCAAAATCAACAATGTTCTTAGAGACCTAAATACGTTCTTGGTGCTACTGAACGCGGCGTTCATCTCTGTTCCCTGTGAATTTCTGTTCCTTTTAAAGATCTTTGCCTTGATTGGTCGAAGATCTTGAGGCGCGAAAGTCAAATAGATCGATTCCAAAAGTCAGCGGGTGATAATTTGGTTCCCGTCATCTTATGAAGACTCACTTCCCCTACGTCATAAAGTCCTGTGTTTCGTCGTCTGATCTCCCTCTCGCGCAAGCTGAAGGGAAGACGACGCGACAAACGACGTTAGGACGCAAGATGAAGTAACCAAATTTTCAGTCCCGGCCTTTGGGCATCGATCTATTGGCCCTTCTTTAAATAAAAGAGAACATGATTGACTAGAAAGTGCAAGACTTGACTTTATTTGTCTCCCCCGTTAAATTTGTACAATAGGCCCAAAATAGGAGTCAAATAAAAAATACCACATTTCCTGGACGGAATGGGACAAAATGATCAACTGATATTTAGGCGTACAATATATTTGGGAATAAATCGATTGGCATTATCATTTTTTTCTTTACAATTTATTTATTTCGAACTTTTAAATGGGCGTCTTAAAATATTTTCATGGTAAATCTGTACACTTTTTTTTTCTGTTAACGAAAACCTAGCGGTTCCCGCGGAGGGGAAAAAGCCTGGCTTTCGTTAACAGAAACAAATCTCCCAGTGTTTATTTTTCCTTCTTATTTATAAAATTACATGATATAGTACAAACCGAATTGCAAACTTAAAATGTTTCTTTTCCCCCCCAGCGCTTACAATCCACGCACAAAAATAAATATATACTTTTTATTTATTATTATATAATTTGATATATAGAATTCTGATATGTCCAATTTTTTTTAATCCGCCTAATATATTATTTTATTATATTTTTTAACTTTCAATTTAATTTTTCGTTGCATTTAACTGCTCCAAAGTAAACCCTTCCGTTTTATCATTATTTACTAAGTTATAAATGGTGTAAACGTCTTTTTATTGCCAAAAAATTATCACGTGGGGTGTTAGGAGTATGACATTGCGAAAAAGAACGGCAAAACAAATTATGGCGTTTTGTGTAAAATAATTGGCAGTTAATCGTGGCCTATTTTTAAACGAAAGAGAAATTGTAGGTATTTTTTGCATTCCAAAATATTAGTTCTTTCTTGCATAGTGCGAAAAAAAATCGAAAGACGACATTTAAGAGTATGGCAATTCACAACAAACGGGAAAGAAACAAAGAAAAACGCGTCACTTGACCACCCCCAATTAACGAAATGATTTACATGAGCAAGATCACAATATTTCGAGACGATGGAAATATTTTTTTTTATATGTACCACGACACGACTTCAGCCCCCCCCCAACGAAAATTCCCTCATTCATTCCCCCTCCCAAACACTCCAAGGCGGCCGATTAGACATAATTTCATCGCCGAAAATAGGCGAATTGCAAAGAAAAGTAGTTCAAAAATTAGGTCAATCGGGTGATTTCGTCATCCGCGCGCTCGTCGAAAACATATTGGAAATACGCGTCCGCGTCATTTGCCCCCTAAACTCCCGACGAGAAGCTACCTTTGACCAGCGGCTTTTTCGCGATTACTCTCCGATTCAACCGTAATTTTTCTTCAATATTTAGTCTTTTAGTCCAAATGATATCGTAATTAGTAATTCGGCTTTCGGTTTGAAATGGTTTGAAATGCGGAGGAACATATTTTGTACAGAAATGAAATGAACAATTTTGGAGAACATCAACGACGGTGATTTCCATTTGGCCTTGGAGTGTTGGGAGCTCGAAGCCAAGGATTAGTTAATTTAAAAAAAGCTCTTTGTGGCGTTAGCCGTAGACTGACAAGTTCATCCCGGGAAGACAATGTCCGCCAAGAAGACTTAAGCGTCTCAGACATTTTGAACACGGATTCTGGTTTTTGCACGTTTCGTGAAAGGTGAACGGAGTTGTTCGCTTTTCCAGAGGATGACTATGGTTGTTCTCGGGTCCCCGGAGGAGGCAGTCAGGAACTATTGCGTTTTCTCCTTGTTCTTGTTGAAGCAGAACATAAGGAAGAGGGTGTAGAAGACGAAAGCCAACGAGATTGCCACCAAAATGTACATGAACAGGTTGAGCTCCGGATGACGATAACGATTCTTCCGTAACCAGTCCAAGACTTCGTCTTCCGCTTCAAGGTCACCTAGAGAGTGGGAAAAGCGGAGAGTCGATCATTTTAATAATTTTTTTGTTTTTGATCCTTGTGTAATTAAGCTATTGCTGGTAGTTTAGGTCGAGGGTAGTCTACTAATACCCGTTTGATATTGGAATAAAACCTCGTTTTTGGCGTGATTTGATATTTACGGGAAGGAGTTGCCCTGTTGAAATGAGTATTCTTTACCTCGGTATATCGACGGAAATTTTCTTCGAAAGTAAACTAAGGCGGGTACTTGGCTGATTCCATACTTCTTGGAATATCGTACATCCTTAATCTTAACGAACATAATGTCCAAGTCGTCCGCTTCGTCATCTATGTGCTCCAATTCCTCTAAGACAACTTCGCATTTCGGACAGTTGTTGTCGTCTTGAAACAACAAAGCGAAATAGAAATTAGAGCTAAATTGTAATTAAGATTCTTAGCTAAGTTTTAGATCTTACAGAAGTAAACGGCCACGAAATCGTTCTCCTCCAAAAGTTTATCTAGCATTTTTCGGTTGACCTCTTCGATTTCGTCCTTAATTTCGAAAACATCCTGACTAGT
This sequence comes from Leiobunum rupestre, assembly GCF_980474605.1. Taxonomy (NCBI): domain Eukaryota; kingdom Metazoa; phylum Arthropoda; class Arachnida; order Opiliones; family Sclerosomatidae; genus Leiobunum; species Leiobunum rupestre. The sequence continues at coordinate 24,647,494 of NC_143391.1, forward strand.
CAGCCATTGCAGTACCTTCTCTTCGTCAGTCAGTTCCCCTGTTCAAACCGGCGATAGATGTATGAGAAACGTTGGAGGGGCGTTAATTTAACAATTCAAGACGTTACCATCGAAAAAGACCGGAGTTTGTTTCCTGAAGTAGGCGAGGGTGGGCAGAGACAAGACGTTCCATTTCATTGCCGCGTCGCTGTCGCTGATTTTGACGAAGTCGATTCCAAAGACATCGGCTTCGTCGTCGATATTTTCTAGTTCTTTGAGAGACTTGATAGAATCTTCGGCGGTTTCATCGTCTAAATCACGAGGTACGTCATTGGTGAGACCTTTAGCTTAACTAGGATTTACGGTTGTATCTTACAAAAGAAAACGGCCAGGAATGGCGATTCCTCCACCAGTTTATTCAGCATCCTGAGATTGATGGATTCGATCTCGTCTGCCAGTTCGCGGTTGTCATCGTCAATGAGCCATTCCAAAACCATTTCCTCGTTCCGGATATCACCTTTATTGATAAGAAGACTGGTTTGATCTCGTCACTTATTCACGTTACTAGCTTTAGTTTTGTTATTTCACTCGCTAAAGCGGTTAAACTTCATCTAAAACCTACTATTAATATTATCTTCCGAGTTCCAAGCTTTACCGGGTTAACGCGATAGTTTGTTTGAAAACGTATGCAAGTTTAGTACTGGTTAGAGAAAACGGTTTGTACGATATACAAAGTGTAAATCTCACCGTCGAACAAGAGTGGGTTTCCGTTTCGGAAATAGACCAAGGCGGGATAGGTTTTGATGCCGTAGCGTTTGGCCAAGATGTTATCCTGAATCTTAACCATATGAATACCGTACAAGTCCAAATCGTCGTCTATGTTCTCCAGTTCGGCCAACGATTGATCGCACGCCTTGCAATGAGATTTATCTAGCGAAAGATTTTAGATTTAGTGAGACACCTTCTTACCAAGAGACCCTAAAATCCGGGGTTTAAAACGATATAACGTACAAAAATATACTGCCAAGTAATGCGAATCTAATATCAGCTTCTCCAACATGTCCCTGTTAACCGTTTCTATCGTGTCCTCGGATCTCTGGTGTATTAGCCATTGCAATACCTCTTCTTCGGCCAGTAAATCGCCTAATATCGGCACGTTAAGTCATTAGTATAACTCCTCAAATTCGTAATGGCGTCGTTTTACCTTCGTAAACACTGGGGATTCTCCGCTCGAAATAGATGAGGGCTGGAAAATCTTTGACCCCGTAGTCCTCGGCCACGGTGTGGTCGTTGGTCTTGACGAAAGTAATTCCGTGTCGGTCGGTGTCGTCGTCAATGTTTTCGAGTTCTTCCAGAACGGCCTGGCACTCTTGACAATCGGCATCGTCTGACGCGTACGAAAATACCGAATAGTTCCCGTTACACTCTCATCTATTTTATTGATCGTTAATACTACTCTACATTCTATAAGATACTAAGAAATATACTACAGATTAGGTTTTGAAAGATTTTTGGTTTTAGTTAAGACAATTGAATCGTACAAGCCAGAGATAAATAAACAATATAACCATGCTTAAAAATAAAAATAATAATGAAACCAAAGATGGGAATTTTTAGAAGAAAACCAAAAATATAAGATGGAAAAAGATATCCTGCAAAATAAAACGGAAGAAACAAAATCGTGATAGAGAAAAACTGTAAAATCATCGCGAAAAAATAGGCGTTTTAAAACGTTTAAGAATGTCTCTGAAAGATCGTTTACTCGCAAAATGTGTCGGGCGGCGCAAAAACTCATTTCCGCGTACCAAAAATTTTTACCGTTGCAATTTCCTTCTACAAAACTGTCAAAAATAGTCTAAAGGAGTAAGTTTTTAGATACGTTGAAGTATAAGGTTACTGCGTCTAAAGTAAAATAACAAAGAAACGCTACGATACTATTCTAAACTAAAGGCAGCTGTCTATGACATCTAAAGCCACACTAGAAACCGAACTAGACGAATAGCGTACGTTTAGTCTAAATGTTTTCTGTTAGGGTAGGTCATGGCAACTATGAAAAGGATAGAGAAGCAAGCGAAAGGAAGAAGCGAAGGATTTGAGCGCGGGGGGGGGGGGAGTGGTTTGGTTGTGTTGGTTTGGGTAATTAGTCAGGAGGGGGAGCGCTAGCTGACTGCCCGAGAAGGAGGACGTACCCTTCTTGCTCTCGTCGTCGCAGTTGCGGCACTTTTTCTCGTCATCTAAATTTTAAGGCCCCCAATTAGGGAGACAAATGTAAAAACAAAGCAAACATTATTCTCTTTACAAACAAAGATAATGAAAAACAAGAACCCTTGGAAAGTAGAGAAAACTGTTAAAGGGCCACGAGTTTTTTAACGTATCGCGTTACGCGTCAATTTAACAGACACGTTTAATAATTTCGAATCGGGCCTAAAATCTTTGCGATTCAACTTCGCGGTTAGAAATTTAGATTCCGGTAATGGAACTTCGGAGGATGTTTGAAGCGCGCTTTTTTTGTTCCAAATGCAACTGCCCCACCCAAACATTTCGCGCGCAAATTTTTGATCATCTCGTCACTCGAATTTGTCGTGGCCACCTAAACGCTATTAAAAGCGAGATACTTACAAAAGTAAACTGTCAAGTATTCGGCCTTTTTGATCAGGCCTTTCAGCGTTTCGCCGTCCACTTCCTCGATATGGTCGCTAGAAGGGTCTTTCTGGGTCAATAGCCAACCTAAGATCCTTTCGCCGTTCCTCAAGTCACCTGTTCGTCCTTAATCATCCATTATCCAGCCAGGTACTCGCGTATTGTGCGACTAACTTACCGGCGTAGATGATAGGTACATCCCGCTCGCCTTCCCTGAAAAAGACCAGAGCTGGCAAAGCGAAACATCCGAATTTTTTGGCCATGACGTCGTCGTCCATCTTGACGAAATGAATTCCAGCCGCGTCGGCTTCGTCGTCGATTTTCTCCAACTCTTCCAGGACTTTAGGACATTGTTTGCAGTTCTTTCCGTCTAAGATAGCTTTCGTTAAACCTCTTCGGAACTCGGAACATTTAATATTTTCGATATTTACAAAAGAGGACGGCGATGAACTCGTAACGAGGCAAAATTCTCTCGAACATTCTCTTGTTGACTCTTTCAATAGCGTCGCTTAGTTCCATGTTCTCAGGATTGGTTAACCACTCCAACACTTCCTCCTCGTCGAAGAGATCACCTATTATACCGTTCAAATTGTAAACTTTTCGCGTGTCGTCGCGTATCTAGCTTCAATTGTGTCCTACCAGGGTATTTAATGTGTTTGCTGTGTCTGAAGAAAACAATTCCAGGTGGTTTTCTGATACCGTACTTTTTGGCCATCAAGTTGTCGTTCATCTTAACCAGCGTGACCTCATAGTCGGTACAATCGTCGTCAATTTGCTCCAAATGCTCGATTATTTCGTCGCATTCTAGATCACCCGGAACATCTAAGAAAAGATAATCGCGTCAAGACTTTTCGTGAAAAAGTAGGCTTAACTAGAATTTACAGAAAAAGACGGCCAAATAGTCCTTTTCCTGGATCATTCGATTCAACATATCTCGATTAATGTTTTCGATTGTATCTTCGGTTTTCTGTTTCGTCAACCAGTTCAAGATCGCCTCCTCATCCATCAAGTCACCTGCGATAGTTCAGTTTTAGAGTCAGCTGCTGGATATGATTCTATATTTAGATATGGTATAGCGTACCGAAATATAAACTGGGCTCTTCGTTTTCGAAATAAACCAACGATGGGAAATCGGTGATGTCCAACTTCTTGGCGAAGTCAATGTCGTCGGTTTTCACGAAATGAATACCCAATTTATCCGTGTCGTCGTCAATGTGTTCCAGCTCTTGCAAGATGGTGTCGCAGTCCTGGCAGTCATCGTCGTCTAAAAAAAATGGAAGTTATTGGTAATTGGAAAAGGTCCGCGTAGGGCGATAGACGTACAGAAAAAGACGGTGACACTCTCGGCATCTTCCAACAACATTTTCAACATTTTCTCGTCGACGTGTTCGATGACGTCGTCACCTTTGTTTTTCTTTTCGTTCAGCCAAGCCAAAACTTCTTCCTCGTCCTTCAGATCGCCTGCAGCGGGAAGAAAAATAGTTTTCAACAAAATGGAACTTGATAAGAGAGACTCGTAGTAGAAACTTATTCAACTCGCCTTCGTAGAACTGGGGGAACTTGTGCCTGAAAAAGACCAGTGACGGGAAAGTCATAATATTGTACTCTCTGGCCACACCTGGGTCGGACACTTTGACGAAATCGATGTTTGTTTGCTCGGCATCGTCATCGATTTTTTCCAGCTCGTGCAAGACTTTCTTACATTCCGCGTTTTTCTCTTGATCTGAAATTCCAAATACGAAGGCGTCAAAAACCGCGCGACAGCTTGGATCATAAACGAAAAGAGCGCGACGAACAGAAAAGCACGGCGACAAAATGATTGTTGTCCAGCATCTTTTGTAGCATCTTGCTGTTGACTTCGTCGATTTCGTCCGGGTCGTCGAGCGTCTCCTCTTTGGTGACCCATTTTAGAACGGCCTCTTCGTCGATGAGATCGCCTATTTTGAAATGCGTATTCTCTCGTTAAATGGGAAAAATTCCGTAATTGGACCCGGGGGTGCGAGCTTTGGTAAAATATATTCTTAAGCCAAATAAAAATGAGAAATAAATTCAAAGGGGGATAGAAAACTTCACGTCAATGGCCATGCGTTACACAAATTGCATTATAATTTTCAAAGAAAAAGCCAAAAACATCGCGAAAAAATGGGACGAAACATGTGCAAAAACAAGATGTTACCGGCTTTAAAAGGTTTTTATCTTCAAGAAATAAAGAAATTTTGGGCGGTATAGACTTCTTGCGGAGCAACTTATCAGACATGGTTTCGGAGAAAAAGTAACGTATAAAGTTTAGAACGAGGTTCTCGGTTTCAAATAAACCCATGCCAGGATAAAAATAGAATCATAATCGGTTGACTGGGTCACTTTGGCACTTCAAAAATGTTTGAGTGACCAAATTTAACAAAACTTCAATGTGCTAAGAAGAAAAAAGATAGATTTTACGGTACGTATCGGGGGTTACGAAACTTTGGGGAGTAATCGAACGATATCCAATAACAAGGTGGTTGGTAATTGCGTGTTTCGGGATAGGCCTCAGAAATTTGGAAGAGATATATATATTATGGACGCGTTTCGAGACTCACTGCTGCTTCTAAAGGCTTCGGGAATGAGCCAGTCTTTCAGATCCTGTTTGTTCCAGTTCCCTATTAGCCGAAAAAAAGTTTAACAAAGCGTCTCTCCAAACAGAAACAGCGTGCAAATCAACAAGTATTAAAGCCATAAATGTCTAAATGCGCCGTCGATATTTGCGTTTGTCGAGGGTGAACCAAAATAAAATATCTTGTATCTTTATATATCCTGACTAGTAAAATAAAATAGCAAAACGACGGAGAAAAAGCCACAGCCTTAATTATCGAACGCGCGCACGTGCTCTCTAAGCGGCTTTCTGGTTCGAACGCAAAGACCAAATATCCACTAGCCAAACTATCTTCACCTTCGTATGACACTGGCTCTCCGTTCCTGAAGAGGATCAGAGCGGGGAAGTTTTTGACTCCGGCCTTCTTTCTGGCGAAGTCCATGTCGTCCGTCGTAACGAAGTTGATACCGTGTTCATCCGTGTCGTCGTCAATGTTCTCCAGCTCGTGAAGAATTTTATCGCAATTTGTACAAGACTCCGGAGCTGCCAGTCGTATAGTGATCGGGTTAACGGGACACGGTACGCGTTAATTAGTCGAATATTTATCACTTACCGAAGAACGCGAGAACGTATTCCCTCTCTTTGATGAGATTCTCCAGAATTTCCTCCGTCACTTCTTCGATCGTATCCTCTTCCTTCTGTTCAATCAGCCAGACCAAGACGTCTTCTTCCCTGGTTAAGTCGCCTTCGTAAACGCTGGGGATCTGTTCTTCGAAGTAAACCAGGACCGGAAGTTCGTCGTCTACCCCGTAGTCTTTGGCGATACTGTCGTCGTCAATTTTAACGAAGGGAATGCCGCGCTTGTCCGTATCGTCGTCGATGTTTTCCAACTCTTTCAGGACTTTGGCGCTCTTCTCGTGGTCCTTATCGTCTGAATACGATGGAGATTAGAGACTGAAAATATTACCTTTTAACGTATACGTAAGCCAATAGTTACAGAACAAGACGGCTAAGGCGTGCGTGTTTTCGATCAAATTCTTCAACATGTTTTCGGTGATGTCTTCGATTTCGTCGCTGTCCTTTTGCATGAGTAACCACCTCAAAACTTCCTCTTCCTTTAGTAAGTCACCTGAAAAACTTGATCACTGTTAGTTGGGCTGTTCCCCAGAAGAGCTTTGACGGAAACTTACCGTCATAGAGATTGGGAATTTCGTTTTCGAAGAGGACCAAAACGGGAAACTTCTCAATTCCGTATTTGGTGGCCGCTTCGACGTCATCCGTCTTTACGAACGCGATTCCGTTTTGGTCGGCTTCGTCGTCGATGTTTTCCAATTCTCCCAACACTTTCTCACTCGCCCTCGATTTATCGTCTGAAAATAAGTTATCGTATTGTTCCAAACGAGTTTGTTAATTCTACGTCGTTAATGAAAGGAAACTTACAAAATAGAACCACTAAATGTTCTTGATTTTCAATCAGCATATCTAGCATCTTATCAGTCACATCTTCAATTTCGTCCGACTGTTTTTGATGTAAAAGCCATTCCAAAACTTTATCTTCGTTCTTCAAGTCCCCTATTTCCCACGAGATAAAAACATTTTGAAAGAAATGGTTTGCTGGAAAGAAATAAATGGCAAAACGTACCGGTGTAAACGCTGGGTATTGAATTTTCGAAATAAACCAAAACCGGAAGTTCATCGTCAATTCCGAACTCTCCCGCCACATCGTCGCTATCGATTTTGATGAATGGAATTCCAGCCTGGTCCGTTTCGTCGTCAATGTTCTCCAATTCTTTGATGACTTGCTTCGATTTGGCATTTTCACTGTCATCTTAAACATTCGTATAAAGAGGAAAGATTTAAGCGTCTCTATTCTTCCTAGTAACGGACGGGTTAGACGCCTTACAGAATAGAACTGCCAAAAATTCGGAGTCTTCTATCAGTTGTTCCAGAACAGTTTCCGAGACGTCTTCGATTTCGTCCGATTCCATTTGCTCAACCACCCACTTTAGAAGGGAGTCTTCGTTTTTCAAATCGCCTAAAGTCAAAAATATGATTTTGAAATTTCGAAGTCCGTTTGGCGCACGAGTCCTTTAGAGCTTGAAGGACTTATTTTCTAGCTTTGCTCTCCGGGGGATTCGTACCTTCGTATAGGATGGGAACTTTGTGTTCGAAATATATGATTTTGGGCAGCTTATCGATGCCGTACTCCTTGGCCATGTCGTCATCGTCAATTTTGACAAATTGAACTCCCAGTTTGTCCGTATCGTCGTCTATGTTCTCCAGCTCGGACAAAACCTTCTGACTCTCTTTGTCCTCCCTGTCATCTGTCGGAGACGGACGTTTCGCGTGATTGGAAAAATAAATAAAACGTTAAAACGCGTCGGAGTCTATTACGATTCAAGGTGCGCTTTACAAAAGAGAGCCAAGACGTGCGCCGTTTTCTTTATAATCCTCTCCAGAACTTTGTCCGAGACGTCTTCGATCTCGTCCGAGTTCTTTTGGTGTATCAACCATTTCAAGACCTCTTCCTCATTTTTAAGATCACCTACCGAAACGATTAGATTTTACATCAGAGATAATAAAAAACGAATGATCGAATATCCGTTTACCCGAATAGAAATTAGGAATGCCATTTTCAAAATAAACCATGGCCGGTAACTCATCCACCCCGTAAGAATGAGCGATTTTATCATCGTCGATCTTCACGAATGGGATCGAGTGCTTATCCGTATCATCATCGATATTTTCCAGTTCGGCCAGCGTTTTCTTGCTCGCCTCACTGTCATTATCATCTGCAAAATAATATTCGTTAACATCCTCGCCCGTGAATCGCACGCTGATTATTTATTGTACAGAAGAGAACGGCCAAATTAGCATTTTCTTGGATCATCTGCTCGAGGACTTTTCCGCTGACGTCCTCGATTTCGTCGGATGATTTTTGTTTGACTAACCACTCCAGAACCTTCTCTTCCTTAGTCAGGTCGCCTGAAAAGATACAACCCAATTCCATGGATTAGGCGTCGTCCGTCGAGACCAGAAAAAAAGTGACCATGTTTTCATTAATATATTTGAAGAGCGTTCTTTCAGCCTGTCTCGAAGGACGCGTCTTAGTTTGCTAATATAATGGATGGGATAAAAGGGAAATAGGAGAGGCTAATAAGAAGGGGGAGAGGCGAATAGCTTGGATTTCTTACCCTCGTAGAAAGTGGGTGCTTGGTTTTCAAAGAAGATTAATTGGGGCAGCTTATCGATGTCGTACTGTTTGGCGAATTCGTCGTCGTCAGTTTTGACGAAGAGGATACCGTTCTTATCGGTGTCATCGTCGATATCTTCCAGCTCCGCCAGGACCTCCTGGCTTTTCTTATCCTCTTTTTCATCTACGGGGCCGAAATAAATTAGGGCGTCTTATTTATTCCGAAACCATCGCCGCGGAAAGGTGTTTATAATCTACTTAAACAAAGATGAAAATGTCTCACAAAAAAGAACGGCGACGTGCGAGTTTTTCTTAATGAGGATTTCCAGCGCCTCGTCCGAAACGTCTTCGATTTCGTCCGTGTTTTTCTGATTCACGAGCCAGTCGAGCACGTCTTCTTCCGAAGTTAAATCTCCTGAAAGAGTCCAAAATTCCCGGAGGCGTGATAAAACGTAACAAACCGCGAAATTAGCTCCGTATTAGGCGCTTTATCTTAAGGATTTATCTTGTCTCTTTCGCGGGGAAAGTCGAGAATCTCGGAAAACCAGGGAGTGTCCCCCCCACGCGAGGCTCTCCAGGCGTATAAAATAAAGTTCGCTCTTACGAAAGGGGCTTTTGAACATGGAAGCTAAAGCTTTTGAGTTATTCCATCATATTATACTTATGCATATACCTTCGTAGAAATTGGGGACTCCTTTTTCGAAGTAGACGAGAGCGGGCAGGTCTTCAATTCCGTAATTTTGCGCCACCCGGTCGTCGTCAATTTTGACGAAATCGATGGCGTTTCGGTCGGCGTCGTCGTCGATGTTTTCCAGCTCTTCCAAGACTTTTTCACTATCTTTGCCGTCTTTATCATCTACGCGAGAATAAACACGAACGAGGCTTCGTTATTGCAACTGTACGAAACTCTGTTTTATCTCTCTCTTCTATTTAGATCGGTGTGTAAATCAAAACGCGACTCTTACAGAATAACACGGCCAAAAAGTCCGATTCGTCGATCAACGTAACGAGTTTGGTGGCCGAAACGTCTTCGATTTGGTCCGATCCTTCCCCGATGTCTTTAAATTCATTCAGCCATCCCAATACGTCCTGTTCGTTTAACAGATCCCCTAGAGTTACAAAAAATATAATTAACGAAACATTGGATAATCTCAATTTGGCCTATATATGACCTATAAACTCCTGTAGAAGTGTTTCAGTAGCGATATACCGGTGTTCGGGGAAACGTAAACGTTTAGGGGCCTAAGTCTAAGGCTACGATATTTCGATAAAAAAACATCGTACTCCATGAGCGGGATGTACTTTCTAGTACCAACTCTAGGAATACGTGAAAGGTGTTGAAATAACACATTTTTATTTTCATTTAATTTGAATTTTCGATTTACTGAATTTAATAGTAAAATTTAAAATAAGGTTAAAATACATTAATTTCGAGGGGTCGAACATTCGCCAAAATAACGTAGAAAATATCGCAAACAAACCCATAAATCCAAGAAAATATTTTCAATATACTTTATATAGAAAATCTTTGAAAGAAAATGCAAATGTCCGACTCCTCGACTAATTTTTTTTGTTGAGTTACTCGCACCAAAGATAATATTGAACTCCGTACCCTGAATCTGAGAACTTTCTGATTGACGGTTTTGTAACGAAGCGTTTACCCACTTCCGGCACGTGACCTCCGAAAAATCAGCCTCCATCGGTCTCTGCCATAGTCTTCTATGACGTGCCGTTGCGTGAACAGCACGTCATCAAAGTTGGCCGTAGTCTTATCTATAGTTGGTTACCATGGTGACTTTGGAGTAAAATTTTTCGGACTTCCGGCAGGAAGTGGGTAAACGCTATTACCTACGCAGTTATTTCGAATCTAGGGTACGAGGTTTATATTATCTTTACTCCCGCTTAATATACGGTGGGCATTTTTCAAGATGGCAGCCAATCCTGATCCGAATTAACAAAACAATAAAGTCCACTATATTTGACCAGCTTGTTTAAAATAAATTGTTATATTACAATGATAGACTGAAAGTTTCGCGTGGCAGACCGGTTATCGGATTTTGGTAGATTGGTTTAAATACGTAGCCGCCCGTCCCCTTTACGAGCAACGACCCATTTTTTCGCGTTAGTAATAAGATTTTTACCATTGACCTTTAACCTTTTTAGGGCTTTCTCAGTTTCTGAAGACTGCCAAAACACAGCAAGTTGGTAGTTCACTTGGGCAAGGTAGTGCCTTGGGCATTAGCCTCGCTGAATATTATTATTTATTTATTTAGAATAAGAATGACCCGTAATATTTATGCCGGTTAAGTAGTTACCGTTAATTCTACTCGATTTAGGTCCTTCTAACCCAAAGCAAGCGTAAGGCTTCGTGCAATGATGCTAAGCAGGTTAAAGGCCATATAACACTAGCAGGGAAGGTCAAACTTCAATCAGTACTCGCGGATGGCGTGATAGCAGGGGCGCAACAACAAGGGGTCTCCAGGGTGTCCGGATACCCCCTCCTAGTGCTCGGAATTGTTTATTCATTATTCACAAATTTTCCTATTTATTTAACAAGCGTTGGTAAAAAGGATATCATTTTGACTTATTTAATTATGTTTTTTACCCAACCAAGCATTTATTCGGAAAAAAGTGGCATTGATTTTTTTTTTCTATGGAAATGTTATAAAGAGGCATACTTATTAAGGATTATGTTACATATGGTTCCAGACTATGGCGCCACCCGCGAGTACCGATTAAAGCTTGACCTTCCATGCTAAATTTTTCCCTTACAATTTTCCGTTACATAAGCAAATTAATTTTCCTCTTTTCTAAATGCCAAACCCCGAGCCAAACCCTTCCACATCCGTGCAAAGCCAATTTATTATTTTTAATAATACTTAAAGAACTGGTAAAGACGTTTCATTTGAGGTAATATGAAACGTGAATTATGTGAATAGCGGCTGATGTGGGGTGGCGGAGGGGTTAGCGCTTTCGCCTCGCAGCAAGAGGAGGCGGGTTCGATCCCAACTTGTGGCACTGGGTGAAAACTCGGAACAACTCCTTCCGCATTGAGTTTGCGTGTTCTTTCCCCACTGGTTTGAGGGGGTTTCCCCCAAGCTCTTCGGTTTCCCCTTCCATAAAAACTTGTTGAGGTTAAAGGTAATAGTTAGTGGAGGAAGCTGTTGGCTCGCGTGGCGTGAAGGGCTTGCCACCACCCTCCTACGAATTGTAACCCGGCCACCAGTTTAAAGGCATTATAAGTCGCTCGATGACTTGGGCCTAGCTGATTATTATTATAATAAAGACCATAATAAATACGCATTAGCCGCCATTTTGTATAGCTGGCCGATAAAAGCACCATCAAGCGTCGATATGGCGCCCATCTATCCGAAAATCACAATGTCTCTTACTCCGTCGAGTTGATACTCGAACGTGTTATTTTTCGCACCTGGCTATCAAACCTTTTTCTTCTTACATAAGTGACCACTAACTTCTATACTTACGTAAGGAATCCCCCGTTCTTTTATCGCCAAAACCGTATTTTACGAGGTAATTTTACCGCGTAGGCATGTAGTAAATAGGCATTGCTCGTAAAGAAGACAGAACGCGTAAATCAAAATGGTTTCCAAGGATAACAAATACGTCTCGACCCGGTAATGACGAAACCGGCGGCCTCGGAACCCGTTAATCAGAACTGGCCCAACTGGGCGCGCATTAGGATCACCCCAAATTCCCCCCCCTGAAGATATTTTTAGATGCGTCATCTTAACTAAAAATAACGGACGCCATTACCGTGGAATTATAATTATAACGGGTAAATTGAATTTAATATTAATTATTCGTTAAGAAAAAGAACAGCGGTGAATGAGATAAAGCCTGTAATGCAAACGGAAAGAGAGAGACTCGTCTATTTCTCCATCTACCGCGTGACCCTATTCAAATCTTCGCCTTTCTTTTTCATTGTACTCGGTTCCCTTCCCCCGTCCTCTCTTCGACTAATATTTGGCAGTCTAGCGAAGGCCAGTGTTATCCTATATTAGGCTGGCGCGCGTCCAAAGTGAGAAGATCGTACCGGGCTGCTGAAACTTTCTTTGCTGGAAAAAAGTATATTTGACTCTTCTTTTTTAAATCGAAGACCGGTAGCTAGTGACTGAATCTGACCCCATTTTTTTTTCTATTACACTCGACGATTGAGAGAGAAAATTCCGGACTTATTCCGGCGTTTCTTCCGGAGGAACGTCAAAAAACTCTTTAATAATTCCCAACTAGACTCGAGGCGAAATCAATATTTGTCTTTTTGCTTTTCAATAAGTAAATACCTTTCGGGTTTTTTTACGTTGACGCGCATCCAGGCTACCCGGGTTGACTGTAAATTATCGCTTTGAAGCTTTGAATTTTATAAAATTTTTGAGGTTACAAGTTTATAAATAATTTACCCATAAATAAATTAATTACAACGCGAATTAATTAAACCAAATTTTCTAGCACGACTATTAAGCTTCGTCTCTAAGTAGATAGCTAGTGTCAATTTAATACCATAAAAAATAAAAATATTTCAAAAGTAATACAAAAATAGGTTTCGAAAGTTATCAGCTAATCAACAGGTTTTAAAAGTTATGAGAAATCGAAACGTTTGAAAAATAATAAGAAATTGAAAAGTTTTAAAAATAATAAGAAATTGAAAAGTTTTAAAAATAATAAGAAATTGAAAAGTTTTAAAAGTAGTAAAAATGTTTTGAAAAATAATAAGATAGATTTGGAAAGTAATCAAAAATAGTTTTAAAAATAATAAGAAATCGAAACGTTTGAAAAACAATAAGAAATTGAAACGTTTGAAAAATAATAAGAAATTGAAAAGTTTGAAAAATAATAAGAAATTCAAACGTTTGAAAAATAATAAGAAATCGAAACGTTTGAAAAATAATAAGAAATCGAAAAGTTTTAAAATTAATAAATAAATCCGATATATTTTTCAACAGCAAATTATCCAGTTTATACGCGGCGAAATCTCATAAAAACGCATCTTTATACATCAACACAGCAATTTAAACGAGATTTAAATTTTTAAATATAACGTATCCAGTGATTTGATATTCAGTCCGGATTTATTTGACTTTCAACGCAGCTTTTCTCGTCGAGTCGAATGTGGGAGCGAAGAGTAAACGTTGAAAAGAAGATTCTCATTTCGAATTTCTCTGATATTTTTTCTAAACATTAATGCATTTTTTATTCGAGATATCAGATCCTTAGTGAGAAAGGAATGGCCGAATAAATATTTGTAATACATACTTAACGCGTATAATAAACATATAAATGTTTTGTGTCTAATAAACTGGAAATCCAGCGTGGATTTGCCATTAGCGTCAATCGATATAATGAAGATAAGGATAATACATCTAATTATGAAATTATGTAAACTACGATGAGGCTTTTATACGTTATAGCGTTCAATAAGTGATTTGATTTTTTTTGAGATACCAGCTTCAATAAGTGATCAAATAAAGGTGACGCTAGTGGGCTAAAAGCCCCTCCGCTTACAGTCATTACCACTTCCATATTTCCCGACCACTGTATCAGCATTATCGTAATCTCTGAATAAATCACGGAATTTGGGGAGATAACGAATGTCGAGCGAAGCGAAGGGGAAATTCAATACTTAATGGAGGGATTTAGCCGTTACTTAGAACCCGTAACGTACGATTAGAGCATAGCGCCGATATTATTTAAGTCGGCGGCGGCGATTCGAGAAAATCACCCGGCGGCAGCGCAGCGAGTTGATTTTTGGAGAAAAAAAATTCAAAATGTTTTTGAAGGAAAAAAAAAAGTTTCAAAAATAATTCGGCGGCGGGATCAAAATTTATTGGCGGCGTCGGCGGCGTCGGCGCGCCACAAAAGTAAATAACTCGGCGGCGGCAGCGTTGGATCGGCGGCGCTAGGCTCTACGTACAATTTCCTTTCAAACATCTTCTCGAAATATTTGAGCTATTTTGGCGCGCTAGTTTGTTTCCGTCGGTGGAACGCGGATCGTTCGATCGGTCTCCCCGAAATGTCAACCGATACTAGACAGAGTCTACCGACGAACGTATATATGACCGTTTTATCTTTCTTACGTAACAATAGGTGTTGTAAAATCGGTCGTATACTACTTACCGTCGTAAAGAAGAGGAATTTTCTTCCTGTAATAGACGAGGGCCGGCAATTCTTCGAGTCCGTACTCGGTGGACAGGGCGACGTCATTGATTTTCACGAAGGCGATTCCATTTTGGTCCGCTTCGTCGTCGATCTCCTCCAACTCGTGAAGCACCAAGTCGCACTGCTTGCATTTACTTTTATCTATAGAAATAATAATAACAATAATAATAAGTATCGATAAAACTACCCCGTATAAATTCCGCTATTTATTTCCATTAAACGCGAGAGTAAACGGCAAAATTGAAGCGCGCTGCTAAGATTTGAAAATTTAAAATTCAATCGATAAAAGGTCAAAGTTAAGAGCTTTTTTATTCGCGATAATCACTAAAAACTTTACCGCCTTATAAAATTCTAAAACTTTTACAGAGCTTCCCAAAATAACTATTTAAAATATATTTGCTTGGTTTCGCTTTTAAGGTTTTTGCTATAAAAATCAAAATGCATATTTTACGAGGAGTATGCAAATTCTTGCTTTTCGAAAAAGCAATCGTATATATTTAAACATTAATGTACAATATTGTGGTGGGCGCTCATTTACCTTCCTTGGGGGGGAACTAAAATTGTAGCGTCTCGTATAGCAGTAGCTATAGATAGGGAAGAGGGAGAATGGGCCGACACTTACGCAATCTAATAAGGAATTTGACGGCAGTCCAACTTTACTTAGGAACCTTAAGAATGGTTTTCATTTTGAATCGTTTAGCACCCGAATGCCGTTCGTTTTAACGCGTATGACAAGGGGTTTAGGCCTTGTTTTTGCCATGCACTCGAACTTACCCAAACCACGCTAGGACACCCGAGAATCGAAAAACGTGAAGACGGTTTTACAATCCTAAACGAAAAGGGAGGTTTTACGACGCCGAAATCGGATCCTTTTATCACGCGTGCTTGGGCTACTTTCTACGCGGTGGCGGATACATATGGGGGGCGCGCGCCCACCCTTGACGCTTAAGCTTTGCGAGTGACTTGATGATTTGTTATTACACCCATAGCTCAAGATGTCTTTTAGCTCCCCCCCCCTTGAGTTTTTTCTGTATCCGCCACTGTTTCTACGACAGATTCGTGGAACGCGAAACATTCTGATCGTCCATTTTCGGTTTAACTAATCTTGTACCTTTGAACTTTTCGGAGAGTTAAATTACAAGGAATTATTGTACAAACTTAATTTCGTAATAATTGTAATCTTCAAATTATCCCAATTTCGATTGTACCATTTTTTCCAGGGTTGATTCTTGTAAGCCAGCCTTTGATTTTAAAGTATCCTTCAATCAAAGTTATTGAACTTATTACGTAATAATCGGTTATAGGCTTAGACAGAATGTTTATAGTAATTACGCTTTTAATACGTCAACGCTTTAAAGTGTCGGCCCCGGTAGTGGGGTAGTCTATTTTACCCTGAGCTTCGGCTGCTCTTGATAATGACGTCTTTACGGTCGCGAAGCTCTTTTGTCGCGGGCGGGTATCTTTTATCTGATTAATGTAACGAGGAAACCGCGAAGAGTGGTCTTTCTCTCGCCTAATAAGAATGGACGACTCGAGAGCGCGCCTTTATTAAATTTGTTGACAGGCTGCGGCGGACCCTCTAAAAGTCGCGTCGGCTATAATTATAGAGAGCCTAATTGGAATTGGTTCAACAGCTCGACCGCCTGACCCCGCTTTTGGCCGCCATCCCCCGCATTCGTTCTCCTCTTCCATCATTTCTCAACTTCCGTTCCTCGCCCTCCGTCTTGGCTACGCTTCATTCTCTCTACGAACTTTCCCTTTTATCACCTCCGCATGATGGCCTTTGTTGCTCCAATATTTCGCGGACCCGCACCCCGTTCAAATTCATCCGACTGGAAATATTAAACGGTTCATTCATTCTCCGGCGAAATTAACAACCGCCGAATTTCTCTCATCTGACAGTGGGTGTGACGCGTTAGTGGCGTAGTCTCCGCGATTCGAGGGTGTCCCGAAGCTTTATCCCCACAAGCGACGGAAGTGTCGTTTATAATCCCGGGTCGTACGCGGTTGAGGGAAATATTTATTGATTCCCCTTCGAAAGTGGTTTGTACGCGCCGGAATCCGAGTTTCCTTCTACAACAAAGTTCGGTGTAAGCCCTGGCCAATTTTCTAAAAATAAAGTGACAGAGGGGGAACCTAGAAAACGGATGTTTTTGAACGACCCAAAGTAAATTGTCACTCGTCCGACTTCTCTTCTCCGCGAGCGATCCCCCGATTTCTCGCGGTGTCTTTTGGACAGCCCGGGCGCACCTACTCCTACGCTTCTGGGGTGTCGGCGGTAGGCGGCCAGCGGGTTAAGAACAGACGAGAAATTGTAATAAACTTCCAATGTCTATATAGACCTAGCCCGTAAAATGGCGACTTTTGTCGGGTTTATCTCTGGCTGCGGGGAAAAAGGGCGAAGTTGGCTCGCGCGACAGCCCCCCCCCCCCGCTTTCCTCTTTCAGCGAGAAACTTTACTTTCGACGAGGTGAAAAGAAACGAAATAAATGAACGCTTCTCGGTGCCGCTACGGTGGCTCTTATTTCGCGTACTTACAAAATAGAACGGCGACGTAGTCCGTTTCGTCTATGATATTTTGTAGGATCTTGGCGTTGACCTCTTCTATTTTGTCCGGCAGTTCCATGGCTTCCAAATTGGTCAGCCAGTCTAGGACAGCCTCTTCGTTCATCAGGTCACCTGTCGGGAACACGAGTCATTGGGTTTATCGGTTTTATCGGGGAGGTTTCGGGCCCTTATCGGTTATTCGGTAACCCCCCTCCCTCTTTAGGGGCCACTAATTACGTCGGGTAGTGTTCTTTTCGCGGCAGAGTTTACCTTCGTAGAAAGTAGGCTCTTTGTTCCGGAAATAGACGAGTTGAGGGAATGTGGTGATGCCGAATTTCTTGGCCGTGCTTCGCTCGCATATCTTGACGAACGCCACTCCGAATTGGTCCGCTTCATCGTCTATGCGCTCTAGCTCGTGTAAGATTTTGTCACAATCTTTACACGATTTCGTGTCTGAAATAATTTTAAATAATTTCCTTATTTCAATTAAGCTTAAGATATGCCTTATTAATAAAAATATTGTCAGTTTCTGGGTACTACGTCGGGCTTAGAAACTAATTATAAAAAAGTGTATGTTGAGCGTGTTAATACTCTTTTACGAATGGTTGAATTGAGTTTATTTAAAAGGCGTTCCGCGATGTCGCGTATTTAATAATTCTGTCGCGAATGCGATAGGATTCCGGATCCAGACGTGATTTCTTAAGGCGCTTATCTAGCGGTAGACTGAAGTGGTAGTCCTCGCGAGTGTAAGAGCTTAGATCTCAGCGTTCGAAATATAAAATAGCTCCAGGGCAGCTTTTCCTTTTTCGCTGGCTGATCTCTTTAAACTACTTCTCTCGGGCCTATAAAAATATCCTTTGATCCGCGGGGAAAATCCCCTTCCAGGAGTTCCATTATTATATAACGCTTCGGGTCATCGAGTCGCCATTTCGTAAAGCTTCAAACTACATCAAAATAAATATAAGCCTTAGCTTAAGCGGATGTGTCCCGCTCGTACGGTTAGCCTAAGTGAGAAATCCATTTGGCGCGTTTCATCTAGGTATTAAGAAAGCGGAAATTGAAAGAATCAACAAGTTTGTTACAGCCGCATTAGGCTATCCGGACGGCCTCGCCGTAATCCCGAGGGACGGGACGGGAATGCGCCGCTTTTCACTGTCACCGCTCGGCGGCGCTCTAAGCTTCCGTCCGTCCGCTATAGGTCAAATTACAAGCGGGAGAAGCTCCATAATTCGGAGATGGGCGATAAAAAAGCCCGCTTGTTTTTTTTGGGGGAATTTAAGCGTCGTCGCTTTAAAGATTCATCTACAGCGGCGTGTGCTCGGCGGCGTTCAATTATTCGGGTTACGAAAGAAGCCTCCTTTTATTTCGGATGGGCCCTTTTAGACGAGCCTTTCGAGAGAGAGAGTAGTTTTTATCCGGCGGCGACACAGCCGCGATGCCATTTTTGGAAAGCCGCCGCTTCGCGCCTACTAAGTTAATAATAGCAAAGTGGAAATGGCGGCCCGCTTAACGGAGCGAAAGAGAGACGAACTCGTTTCTTTCGTTCTTTCGCGGCTGATATTATTCGTCCAAAGGCTGCCTAAAGAAAGTTCAGATGACTTTTTTTTTCTTCTAAAATCAAAAATCACAACGTATAAAAAAGGGGGTTGCTTTGAAAGTCAAGCCTCGGTTTCTAGCAGACGGGTTTTGGGAGAGATCCGTGGGAACCTTACGTGGGATGGATCGAGGGTGCCCGTTAGGATTTTGGTATAATTACTTACAGAAGAAAACGGCCAAGTATTCTTCGGTTTCGATCAGTTCTTCGAGTTTCTTTCCGTCTATTTCTTCGATGACTTCCTCGGGCGGAGGTTGTTGATTTTTTTTCTTACAATACGTCGCCGAGATGCAAAGGAGTAATAGGAACAACGCGCGGCACAGACGGGCAGCCATCTTGGCCTAGCGGGTGGGCCGGCAAAAAGGGGAAAGCCAGAGAGAGGACTCCGAGAGGCTCAGGAGCGGCCAAAGAGAGATCCTCCGCGACAAGGGGAAGCGAGCGCCGCCACCGACGAAACCGAGAGCCCGAAATTATTATACAAGACGCTGCTACCTACGGACGCTGATGTCTCCCCGTTTCTGACGGAGAAGCCTCCCCATCTTCGCTTTCTCTCCCGTTCCCGGCGCCGCGCGTCGCTTTCCGGGTTCGGTGGCAGCGCTTGGAATTACCGCTCTCTCTCTCTCTCTCTCATCCCGGATTTTACCTATAGTCGATTTTGTCTCTAGGGTTTTAAGTCAAAAGCGTATTTAGCATCCCCGCCTTTCACTTAAGCGTCAAGTGACGGTTGGACCATTTATACGCGAAGAGCCGTCTATTTCGCGGTGCGGAGCGAGGACTTTTTGGACTATAGGCCCGGGCTTTACTATAAAAGTCGAGGCTAGAATTTATTTTAAAGACTGCCCGTGTTTATCGCTTTCCCGCGGAAACCTATACATAGTTACGCATTGACAACTACACAAAAGTTTGTTACTGGGTTAAATTCCACTTTATTTGAGAACCTTCGCTGGTAAAAAGCTTTAAATAGTACCTCGGCGCGTATCGCGACTATATATACAATTTGCTTACAGTCATGCAAATTTCTCAAATTTTAAACGAAAAGACGTATTACAGTCACGCGCTCGTTTAGGAATACTCGCTGAAATAGAGGAGAAAAGGTTTCCGAAAACAAGGAGAAATAACGATACTATAGTATAGGAAAACCTAAAGTTAGAGCAAAATCGCATTTTCAACATCAAAGAATTATTTATTTCCCCCCTTAAAGGAAGAACAGTTTCCAAGCAAACGTGCTTTCAATACTAAACGTAAAAGCAACTCGACAATTCCCCAGCCATCTTCACCCCCAAAATCCACCCGGCCAGAACGTTCTCTTCGTATTGTTTGTAGCTCGGAGGTAGAAGCTCGTCGAGTATCTTTCGTCCTTGGAGAATTATCACGTAAATCATTTACTATATTGATACGTTAGCGTTACTTCTAATTTCTCGTCGGACTCGAGGGCGTCCGAGCGACAACGTCTCCCTTTGGAAGCGTCGGAGTTAACGGATTTTCGTCGCGATCTTTCTTAGGAGTCTTTCGTTTAACCGACGAGTGTCTCATCGAGAGGCTCCGGGTCGAGGTCCTGTTGCTGCTGGAAGTGCGCGAGATGAATGCGCTAAGCGGTCGACCTGATGGGGGGCGTCGGAGGCCGGACATCATCCGATTGAATACCTGAGCGAAAAAGGGGTTTACCGGAATTCGGATTAAAGAGGACTGGGCTGATTCCGTGGAGGGGATGGGGACGCTCGGAGGCGGAAACGGAGAGGGTATGGGTACCGTTTCAGTTTCCCGTCGAAAGTCCTTGGAGAGAAAGAGGTACAGAATGGGATTGTAGAAAGCGGCTGTCTTGCAGAAAAGAGAGGCGACGATGCGAATCGTATTGGTCCCCTGGTGGAAATGGCCGAAAGTTTCCAATAAGCTAACGCTGGCGTACGGAAGCCAGGCTGCCACGTAGCAGGCCGCTATCACCCCCGAGAGCTGCGAAAAATAAATCACGGACGAAATACCTAGTATAGACGAATATTTATTTTTATTTTGACTCAAGGTATAACCCTTGAATAGAAACTCGGATAGGGCTTAATACTAACCTAACTCGCGGGGGGAAAAATGCTACAAAATAAAGACACGCGTTTGTTTTGAATCCTATTAGTTTCGAGAAAGAAGTCGACTGGAATTTCGTATTAGGAGTAGACTCGGGGTAAACAATTTCGGGTAGAGCTGGGAGAGCATCTTGGGTTATTTGGTTTTTGACGAAACCATTCCTCTCGGGAACTTGGCCATAAATTGAACCTCGAGCCTCCATTATCAGTGGTATCTAATGTATTTCGAGAATTTTTTTACGCGTATCTAATCTAAAAGGATTTATTTCCCGTCCCCCATTTAAAACGTGAAATTCGTAAGTGGAATAACAGGCCGAAGCCCCGCGCTCCCGTTCAGAAATGTTAAAGAAGCTAATGTATTTTTTGATGGCCATTAAGAGGCGGCTTACTTTGACTAGTTTGATTTGAACGGCGTAGGCCCGGAAGGATCTGCCTCGGACGGTGTACTTCCTGGAGCCGCCCGTGACGCTGCCCGTTTTATTGAGAAATCTCTTTCGCTTTCCAGCCTCCATCACGATGAGGAAGTAGCAGCGACACAGCACCGCTGCAATATATTCGACCGAGAGAGATGGCCGTCAATCAACGTCCAGAAAGCGCCATTCTTGGCCGCGTATTTGAGCCCTCTTTTTATCGACCCGCCGCCTAATATTATTAGCTTCATATTTCACTCACCCAAAGGGATGAAAAAGACGAAGACAAAGGCGCACGCCACGAATGATTTACCAGATGGCGTCGCGTCCTCGTAGGCGATTGTGCAGCCTACTTCGAAGGGTCGGTAGCGTCCCCAACGAAAAGCCGGACCTACTGACCATAGTAGCGAATAGAAGATGGCTCCCAGTAGAATGAAACGGACGTTCCGGGTCGCTAACCATTCCGCTGAAAGACGATTAATCACCTTAAAATAGAAGGCTTAAGCCGTGTAAGGTGAACTTGTAGCTGAGTGTAGATATTAAGCTATACTTTTACACTCGGCTATACAAGATTCCCATTCACGTTTTCTAGCGTTGATTTCAACCGCCTGTTGTCTTTCAATAGGTGTTTTTTTTCGCCTGTCCCAGGACAAAAAGTGTAAACTTTTTACCCTAAAACGTTTTATTCGCCTGTTCTCGAGGTAAGATTTACCCTGTCCCGAATTTTGTTCGCTTGTTCCAGTGCTCAAAGGTTACACTTTTTACTCCTCCTCGAAAGGAGGTGTAGAGGGAGTAATCTAGCTTATATAGAAAATTCGTCTGTTTAAATTTCGTTTCACGAAAACATGACGGGTTTTGAACATCTTCACATGTGGCAAGCTTTTAATAACGAAAATTCAATTGTTAAATACTATTTAATGACTTTAAAAGTTGCTTGATAACTTAGGCCTAAGGTGGTGTCTTGGGTAAAAGCCTAGCTGATTATTATTATTATTAAATAAATAAGAAAAATGGGTCATATATTGATGACTTCACCACCGGTCGCCATCTTAAAAACAAAACAAATAAATAACCTTTAACCTTTAACTACTCCCTTCTTACTCCAACTCGTTTTTTTCCCGTCAAGATAGAATTGGAGTTAAATGACGTCATAGGGATAGGGCTACACTTTTTTAATGCTAAAAAAACCCAGAACAGGCGAAAAAAAACCACCTATTACCACGTTACGCTTCTTACCTTTTCGACTTTGGCATAAATTGACGTACCGAATAACCGAGATCAACGCGTGAACTATCATGTCGTAACTTCCGAAGAAGAGAGCTAGTATTCCGAAGTAAAGGCATCCTGCAATTGGGAGGAAACAAATTGTATTTTCGTATTTAGTTGATACAGTCTCGCCTTTTGAGTCGTTAATGGACCTTTGGAGTCGAACGTCTTGCGGGGATCGTTTCCGAAAGCGGTGCTGATTGACATGGGATGAATGGTCAAGGCGAATAACGTGTCCGAAATGGCCAATGCCAAGGCGCAAAGTTGAAAGGATCGCGGCTTACGGCGTCTCTTTATTAGAACTATCAAAACCACGCTATTCAACAACACGATCGCCGTCACTGCCAATGGAAGAAAACTCTTATTCATTTAATTCGCTTTATTAGAAAAGTAAGAAATTTGGGACAAGACAATGTGGCAAAGCCTACATCGATTGATCTATGATTAAAAGTTGAAGGTTCTCACATCTAAAACATATTACTTACCACACGCAAGCTCGCAAAAAATATTTCAGGTCAAGGAGTAAACCTCGCTTTTCTCAACAAGATCCGCAACGTTTGTTACGGAACAAATTAAACCCGCATTTTTAAATAAAAAAATTCGTAACACTAACGAAAGTTTGGGAATTAATATTTTTATTTTTAGACGCATTTTCCTAAACTCTATTTATTGGAGAATTTATGGGTATTTCTCCGACATAAGATAGTCGTTTAACGAGGGAGTTTAATACGCGCTCCTTTTCAATTATTTCTAGATATATGCGTGGGGGATATAGGCTTCTCCCGGCGGTCGTTAAAGGCCCCACCCCCTCCCGTATCCGCCTATATTCATAAAGCCCGCCAAGATCTGGGACAGTCTATCCTAAAATGACCCCATTTCTCCCAAAAACTTTCGCCTTTGGTATAAATTCGGGCGACATCAGGCAGGTCGCTCGGGTTTGGGTCGCCGAAAATATAGTCCGTTCTATAAAACGAATTTAAAAACTCGAGCATCGGAATGTCTTAATACCCTTTTTTTTCCACTTCACTTTAGCAGTCGTCAAATATTTGGGTCACAAATCTTAAAGCCATTTTATCCGCGAATAAATCCATATTTTGTGCTTTTCAATTTCGTCACCATTTGTGGTGTTTATCGGTATCTTTACTTTAGTTTCGCCTTACAGATTCACATTGAAAACTTTGCACTTATCCCTTCGGAAGCCAATGAAATTCCCATTTGTAAAATGGGACGCGAGAAACATTTTTAAAGCGAAATTTGTCCCATGCTATTCTCGCGCCTTATTATCCGCGCTTTTAAGATTCAAAATTGACGGCTTTTAAAATTAATTTTGCGCGTGAAAATACCTCTACATGTTATGGTAAAAAAGCAAGCAAAGAAAGCTGTGTGCCCAAGACATGTACCTGTAGT
The DNA here is from genome assembly GCF_980474605.1 of Leiobunum rupestre. Taxonomy (NCBI): domain Eukaryota; kingdom Metazoa; phylum Arthropoda; class Arachnida; order Opiliones; family Sclerosomatidae; genus Leiobunum; species Leiobunum rupestre. The sequence continues at coordinate 24,671,348 of NC_143391.1, forward strand.
GTCGCGCGCTAAAACGTCATTTCAAAATCCGTCAATTGAAAAATACCTCGGATAAAAAGGCTTCGAGAATGAAAACTTCAGAATCAAAAAATAAAAATTATGTCTATATACATCAACCAACAACAAGCACCAAAATAGGTTTGCTATAGCTGAAATATTAAGTTAAGAAGAACCACCTCTGGACTGCATTGCAAAGAGTGCTAAAATACGCTAAAATAGTCCATAATGAAAAGGGACCAAAAAGCTAAACCCTAAACAAATTTTATTCAGTTTTCCGTTGCTATGCAACGAATTTTGATATTTTTAAAGCTTAGGCTTAGTTTATCTTTTCGGTGTAATTGGTGGATCTTAAAATTCATTTTAGGCGTGAAAATACGCCGCCGTGTTAGGGTATAAAAGCAGGTAAATAAGCCTGTTATACCTCATGAGTATCGCGCGCCAAAAACGTCATTTTGAAATCGGTCAATAGCCTGGAATTACTGCACGGTACTGATAAGTTCCAACATGGACAGTAAATTAAGAGGACTGGCTTTCGATACCCTTCCACAGTGCATTTTATTTCTCCCCGCGTATCAATAAGCTCGACAGACTCCGAGGGAGTCTTGCAAGGTCGTTTGTACCACGTGATCTTAAAATTTCAAAATGGCAATCTAATGCGGTTGATATTGTGACGTAATTTTTTGCGCTTTATATTTTCGTTAAATTTTAATTTTGGTTTTTTAATTCAATAAAAACTATCAACTGATATTTAGTATATCATATTTAATCTATAAAAACGTGAAAAAATACCTTTTGGCGTAAAAATGTACTTCGTCTTTATCTTTTTTCTTTTTTCGAACAGTATCGTCCACTCTTAGCGATACTTGTTTTTTTCAAATAACCTTGGCCGACTCCCTTAGTGTGATTGGTTTACGGGGGCTAAAAACCAGGCTTTTTACCGATCCTCTAAAATCTACTATCCATGGTTCCAAATAGGACGAAACAGGTCTATCGTTTATTTAGTTTTTTACTCGAAGATCTATTTCATCCGAGATTCGCGTCTTTATGTTTGCTCGAAGACCTATTGGTTAATTGTAAGTATTTTAATTTCTTCAAATTTGTTTAGGGCTTAGCTTTTTTGTTCCTTTTCATAATGGACTATTCTACCTATTCACGTGTTTTATCACTCTTTGCTATAGCTGGAGCGAATGACGGCGTTTTCTCGCGAAATATTCTTATTTCCAGCTCCGCGAACCCGGCTTGTAAGAGTACCACTTATTCCTTGTCCGCTTGTAAACGCGGTTCGATGCACTTACCAACTATAATGAGGTAAATTGCAACGATACGACTAGAAATCGGCCAAACTTCCGTGCGGGAATCAGTTTCGGTTGAGGATCTGTTTTCCTGACCGTTGACTAATCCATCCCGATTAACGTCTATAAAGGACATACTTAATCCGCGGGGTCGCATTCGATAACTATCCGATAAAGGATAGAGACGTCTCCCTGTAAAGACATCCTCGATCGGTATTTTGACTTAATTTCCTATTCGACGTCGCTGGCGAAGTCGCTCGCCAATAAGCGGACATCCCACCGAAATCGACTCTTTAAATACCAACGAGCACAAAGACGCGTCTCCTCCTGATTTGATTAGCGCGCAATGTGCCAGTGACACCTTCGCGGTGGCGGTTATTAACTGGTATAAATAGTAGGTGGGCAAATGGGGCTCGGCGGACCCCCGGAGAGGCGAGACAATGGCCTATAAGTCTGCCTCGAATATCCCTACGCCCAATCTCTGTACCATTTGAAAAATGCATCGCGAAACTGATCGAATCTATCTTGAAGCACTCATCTTTTTGGCGGAGGGAAAGGATAAGCCGCATTTATTTGAGGAAAAGATTTCGTGGGTCTCGCTTTTCTCGTCGCTCTGTTCGTACGAATTTTGTTTAACGATTTTCAGCACGTAAGATTTTGTTCAAATCCCTACGAGGACTACTTGTACGAGAGAACTATCAAGGGCTAGCCTGAAAGGCAATCGATCCGTAAGAATTGAATGTTTCTGAACTTTTTAGGCTTCGAAACTGATGGGGAAGTAACTGGACTTTTAAAATAGAATGCCGATCGACCCGACAAAGTCTCTGACCTTCCGAAGACCTGGCGTCTCATCTCATGACAAAAGACCACATCTTAGTTTCTTTTCAGCTTCATCCCCTCTAGATATCGAAGGGAAAGTCGCTATTATTTTCAAATGATGTCGTTAGCGGAGGTGGTGAAGATGGCTCACCGCGAAACGACGATTTCTCCTCAAGGACGCTCGATAAAAGTTTAATTAATGCGTCATTCAATACGTATTATTTTTGTTACATATCTCTTACGAAATGAAATATATTACCGGGGCCTTAAAAAGGATGTTTCGTGGGCCCTTTTTCACCGGGCCTCGATGATTTTGGCCCCCCTGGCCCGCCCTCTCCACCGCCCGGGATCCGAGGCCGTTTTAACGGGAGCGATACACCCCATCATGGCTCGAGATTTATCTCCTGAAGAGGGATTATGTTGCGTTATTTAAAAACCATATTTATACTGTAGCGCAACAAGAGTTGACGTAAACGAAAGTTAATCTTACGGACGGACATACTAACCACGCTCATCGGCTACAATTGACTATTACCCGGGTGCTCGCGTAACGTTGTTGGGTGGGGTTAACGAGGGTCTATTGAAAATCAGTTTTTCCTGGGGAATTTATGGAAGCTAATAAATGTTTTAAAAGGATTTGATTAATAGTTCTTTCTATAAAGTAACGTGTTTTAATGTGGCTCTTACGTCACAGTCTCTTACTTTTACAAGTCTACGTGTGCGCGCTACAATCGCGAAGAATATAGATTTTCCAAGCGCGCGTGCAAATCGAGCGTGCTACGATTATACTAATAAAGCTGTGTCTTGTGACGTAAGAGCGACATTTTAACAAGTTGGGCAAGACAACTTTTTATTTTCTAAAATCTACTATTACCATACCAAGGACCGCATTTAATTGTTGATACTACGAATAGATTATTATAAGTGTGACAATCCCTGTACTTTCGCACGCTAAAGGTTTAATGAATGCTCGACTCGAGAGCGACCACATAAAAGACAATTTATTGTCGCCTTTCTGGATCTTTTTTTAGTCTATGGTATTATATCGTAGGTAGATGGAGATAGCATCTCCACAGAACGACGAAAAATCAAAAAATTCACTAACTTTGACCAGTGCTACTTAATTCCCCCGTTCCTCACTACGAGGCGTTATTTGTAGGTTTTAACTTCCTTCCCTCCCCAAGGCATACTTTCCCTTCTCCCCTCCCAACTTGTATTTCGCTCGTAACATTCATTAAGAAATAGGTCCGATTGACACACTTTTGGTAATTATGTCACTTTTGATATATATAAGACCAAATAAAATGCATGGACACTAAAATAAAATCAAAACAACTATAAAAGAAAACCATTCACCACCCATAAATTGATGCCAGATTATTAGTTACCCTAACTCGTGGCTTTTGCCCAAGGTTCGTAAAAGAAAAGCACTATAAGGTTGGCTCTTGTAAGAGTGGCGGGAAGGTGGATTTCCGCAGCCGCTGGGAAAGGGGAAAGGGAGCGTTGTTTCCCCTAGTCGCTAGTGAAACAAATCAAACAAGACGTGGCGTGATGTTATATTTGTTATAACTACGGCGTTAGATTATTAGTTACCCTAACTCGTGGCTTTTGCCAAGGGGTAACAATTTACACCACCGACACACACACGCCCGAATACTGACTATACCGGCTGATACGTTAATCTTGGCACTTTGGCAGGGATGTCACTATCTATCATAACGCTAACTATAAGCTTTCCCACCACCAGAAAATCAACAACACATAATTCATCAATTTCAAATACAGAAAGAAAACAAATGTCAACAAGTTGGCAAGCCAAAATATACCTCTCCTCGGAAGAGTTTTTAATTTTCAGTGAAGCGTAGCTGTATCCGTGGTTCTGCGGTAGAACGCTCACCTGTCGTTCAAGAGGGCTCGGGTTCAAATCCAGGCCGTTTAAAAAAATTATACTACACCCAATGACAAAAAGAGGGCGTTTTTGGAAAAACCTTTTCCCTGATTCTAAGAAACTGCGTACGCAGTGATTATCCTTTGCCCCGAAAATGCGAACGCGTTCGCAGGCCTGACAGATAGACCCACAGACAGACAGACAGACACGGTGGTTGTATAACCCCTCCTAGGGTACAAAGTCCCCTCGGAGAGGTAAAAATCAGGACTACTGCATGGCGCTAGTATCGATTTCCCACGCAATACCTAAGGGGTTACCTAAACCTAGGAGCAACAAACACAGCACTGCCCACACAAGGAGAACGCAACCCGTCAAAAGTCGTGGATTTTCTTGTGTACGTTTTTCATTGGCTAGACGCTTTAGCGCCTGCTGCCGTCGGAAGGGGAAAATTCGGAAATTGTCTTCAGTGTCCAATGAAATTCCGAAGGGTTGATCACTCCGCGTAATCGGTGTACAGAGCCGTACCTTTGACTGTACTAATCGGATTACGCGTAATCTTTGAAGTCCCTGCCTTTGGCAGTGGTAATGTCAGCGTAATCCGGTGTACAGACTATTTAAGAGTGGTTAGCCCCTCGTGAAATTCGTACACAACCCTTCGTTAGCGTGTTTAAAGGCTAGCTGCGTTCTCCTTGTGTTTGTTGCTCCTAGCCTAAACTAAGAAGTCACCGGAGCCGACCTGAACCAATTATAGTAGACACTTCCCGTAGTCGCGCACTCCCTTTTATTTATCCCTTTTCTTCGTTGGACGGATGGCCAGGAGCAGCCATACTAGGGGACGCGAAAGACCCAAGGTCAAGGTCACTCTGACCGTTCTTAACTTTTGCTTTTTTTATACTTCATACGCGCTATAGCAGCCAAACTATTGAAGTATTGTATTGTAAAAGCTTCAAGGTGCACATAGCCGTCTACTAAATTTTAGCTATGTAAGTTAAGTCTAATCATTATTAAAAATATTTAATTTAGCATTAAAGTACTTTGAAATAGTTTTAGAAAATAACAATAATAATGAATATGTTTCTTTCTAAACTTATTTTATTATTCAAATTAAAACTGAAAATATAGCTCCTAACGAAACGCATTTTTTTTTCTCAACCGCGCTTGATATGAATTTTCTCGAGACGTTGTTCGGTCGTTATTAGTCCTATCGAACCACGCTAATGACTTTTCCGATAGCATTGTCAATTAGAATCCATATCGACAAAAACTATTTTGGTAAACGGGGGCCCATATAATTGGGCCTCTAATATCTCTGAAACCGTTTGGACAAAAGTGAAATTGATGCATCAATGGATAGGAAATAATGACCCTTTGCGATCGTGGTTTTCGGAAGTGGTTGCTTAACTTATAATGGACGTGTGACAGCTACTCAATTTTATTTATTTGTTTAATCGGTCCTTTAGAAAAAACAGATGTTTTTTAAATAATGCGTGACAACTGACACGTTAACTGGGGCTTATGGCAGTTAGTGGTGTAGCGTGGGTCCGCTTGGTTCGTGGATGAAGCTACTATTATGGAATGTGCCATCTAGGAGCAACAAACACAACACCCCACACAAGGAGAACGCAGCCCGTCAAAAGTCGTGGATTTTCTTGTGTACATTTTTCATTGGCTAGACGCTTTAGCGCCTGCTGCCGTCGGAAGGGGAAAATTCGGAAATTGTCTTCCCCCCGCCCCTAAAACGTTCAGCGTAAAGGCTCGTGACGCTCGTCCAATGAAATTCGTACACAACCCTTCGTTAGCGTGTTTAAAGGCTAGCTGCGTTCTCCTTGTGTTTGTTGCTCCTAGATTTTTGTAAGCACAAAGTTAGTTTTTTCTTTAGAAATAATAAAGTTATGTATACTATTCGAGAAAACGGCGAAATGGTTCGGTTATTTTATGAAAATGGGAGAAATGCGCGCTTAGCAGCTGCAATTTTTCTAACACTTACGGTTCTCACGTTATATTTTGGATGACCTTGAAGACATGGCTCAAGGTCATTGAAATTTTTAAACTAAAGGGGAATATTCGGAAATTGCCCGTAAAACGTTCAGCGTAAAGGCTCGTGACGCTCGTCCAATGAAATTCGTACACAACCCTTCGTTAGCGTGTTTAAAGGCTAGCTGCGTTCTCCTTGTGTTTGTTGCTCCTAGGTGCCATCTTGTTTTATTCGTTAAGGGATATTCCCAAAATACTTCAGACCTTATCCGCAACTTTGTAAAGCTTGTTTTCCACTGGCTCGCGCAACGACGCGTTTCTCAGCTTTGAAACGTTCAAACGTTTTTACGCGCGTAAAGAAAATAACATTATGACGCGCGCTAGTGGAAAACAAGCTTAACGCAGTCCCCATTGACGCACACAATGTCGTGAGATGAGTGTTTGGTGCATTACGTCAGGTACATGACGCCGTCGAATTTAGCGGTGGAGTGCGTGTCAGGTTTATCGTGTCACGATTATGGCCCGTGCCATCTTGTTTTGGTTAAGAATGAAAGGTCTCTTTTCGCATTTATCGAATCATTTCAGGCACCAAATGTGTTTATGATTGAATCAACCCGGTATATAGCGGAAAAAGATTTCACCGTTTTCGTTTATTATTTGTTAACCGAAATTTTGGAAATATTAATCAAATGTTCCGCAAAAATGTTGGCTCCTAGGATTTTGCCTTTAGCTCTTGGCACTGGTGATGTTCGGAGAGCCAACGAGGCGTGAAATATATACGGCTAATAGTCGTTTTGAGCTGACTTCGGGGTATTAGCTTAATTATGCAAATATTAATTAAGAAAAATGGGTTCTCGGCGTTCGTCAAGTTTGACAAGTTTATAAGTGAAAATCCATAAAAGTTCCGATTCCTAACTCGAAACGCTCATTTTTAGTTTACAGGCGGAATCTCCTCCACTCCGTCTATACGCGCCCCGAATGAGATCTCCTCTTCCTTAATTAAGCGAAAGTAAACAAAATGATACTAATTTTCTTCTTCAGTGAGCCCGTTAATATTTATATATAAACTATGGTGTAAACACTGGCTAAAATTCTAAATTAAATTTCGTGCGTAAGAGCCTCTGGGATATTATTTTTTTTTGGCGAAATTGAGTATACGACCCGCGGTAAGTTGAAAGCATTGTCTTGTTTATGTACTCTGTCTTTACTCCTTCACTTACGTTTGAAACCTTTCTGTCAATGCCATTGATGTTTTATATAATAATAATAATGATAATCGTAATTCTTCATTGCAACGTGTCAAAGACTCTGTTCCGCGTAGGTGTATTGTGGCTAGCCTCGCCTACACTAGCTATAGATAATAACAGTGCAGTGATAATAACAATGTTGGTAAAGGGTCACCATTTAATATAACAGCTTTTTCTACGTAATAATTACAGTCTGTCCTTCTGCTCAAAGCCGACTCAATTTGTTTGAGATTTTTGTTTGCTCGTGGTCTTAATCTAACGTTTAAAATACAGGCCTATTCACACAAACCAATATTTGTTGGGAGTTAGCAAAATACGTTGCCCCATTAATATATTTAGCGCGTTAATTCTTTGAATAAATACCAATACTTATAAATTAAAATTAATAAAGGTTGGTAAGATTTATATTTCCACTGCATTCTATTCATTCAAAAAGAATTTCTCGGAAATTAATGAATTTAAATATTTGAAGCTAGGTGTCGGTCATAAAAACGTCCACCAGTCAAAATTTTAATAAACGAAAGAATTTGCGTATCCGGATTTATTGTGGAAATATTTTCTTCCTTAGCAAGGAGCAACTCGATTTGCGATAAAATGTTTTCAAATGGTGGCTTTCACAAAATTCAGCGGGAAACTGGTTAAGTGACAACGTACCTTTATTGTGATTACATTGAGCAATCTCTCAAATAACGAAGCTCATTTGACTTGACATTTAGAAGAATAATACGAAATAATTAGTACAAAATACACCGTAGCTGCTCTACTGTGCAAAAATTTATCTATTTAGTCTTCTCTTTAACGTCTTAAGAACGTATATTTTTCACGCAAACGATCGTTCGGCCCGGACTTGATCCTCCTTGTCTTCCGAGTTCGAGGCCACCCTTAAGAAAATCACCAAATTTCATTTATCCATTATCCGCAGCTCGTGTCATCTTGTCAAAACAAATTTGGATTTACGTCGGGATGTATGAGTAACAGCGGGTATACGCGTTATACGAGAACACTGAAAAACTATCTCTTCTCGCGAATGAGGGAAATTTAGAGGAATTAATTTTGCGCTCTTTAACGCGGTGGCTTTTTCGCGCGTTTACGACTTAAGGGAAACGCTCCTTAGGGTTCCCACGTACTGGAAAGTGGTTGGGGAAGAACTATTGGTGTTAGTGTTAAGTTGTTGTCCGCCGTACCTTCTTCGTCCTCGGCTGAAACAGAGGCAGAGCAAGTAACGCTTGTAGAAGGTCTGAAAGACTTCGCTGATGAAGTATAGAGCCACCGGGTTAATGCAGCTACTGACGAAGGTCAGAGTGTATCCCAGAATCTTGAGCGTGTGCCAAAACTCGTTGTAGAGCTCGCTCGAATTTGGATTCAAATAAAACCACAGCAGAAACACGTGATTTGGAAAAAGGCAAACCTGCGGGATGAAATTTTAAGGAAAAATAGCCTTGAGAACGAAATTAAAACAATTTGATATATCTTACCATAAATAGTATGACCAATATTAAGACCATCGTTGCCACTTTCGAACGAGATCTTTTCTGTCTTGCGTGGTTGTTGAACTCTTCGGCCAGCACGTTTCTATAAAAGTGGACAAATTGAGTGAGCTTTTGTATTATGAATGGTCATTTATGGGCCGAGTTTTTATTTAAGACAAAATAATCTACGTTTCTGTATTTTAGGCAAAAAAAACTAAACAATATTTTAAATCCTTTACAAGCTTCTAGTTTTAACTGTATTAAAGCGATTACCAAAGCCTTATCGTGTCTGTAATTGGTGCGTAGGCTTTTATAGTGGTTAGCGGTCGCCGAGGTATAGGATAACGCCCTAATTCTAACTATTATCACAATTCAATTAAGCCACTATAGCTTAAAATCCAGTTTAAGTCGATTTGAACTCTAGTTGGGATCATAGAAACTGAGATAAACTCGCCATGACAACTGATCTCAAATTCTCAAGTGATAGTCTGAACGCCACTTTAGGATTCGAAATGTCATGATGCTAGTGGCGGGATAAAATTTTGTCATATTTCCGACAGTATAAGTAGCCTTTTGTACAGTAAGTATCTTTGCACAAACAAAAAGTTAAATTACGTTGTGTAGATTTTACCCTCTTGTTTTATACATTCATTAAATTGTTGGGAGATGTAGTAGCCATCCACCCGAAAATATCCATATTTTGGTAAACTGCGCAAACGGATGTATTTTCGGATTTAAGTGGGAAGACTACAGTGGCCATTGTCTACTTTCGCGCTATTTCAAGCTGAACTCTTGTAATTTTGTATTTTAACTTATAAAATTAATATTTAAGTGTAGAACAGCCTCTTATTTAGTGCTTAAAATAATTTTGACAATTTTAAATTTAAAAATAATTAAGTTATTACGTTTTAATACGGACCCCCGGAGCTAAACAAGTTAGGCAAGCGCCCAAACTACCCTTTAGTTAGGACCTTATATCTCGTTAACTATTAATATTAGAATTATCAAAATTATTTTAAGCACTAGAGGAAGGTTCAGCTTAATAAGAAAAAGATAATTCAATTATGTAATTGTTAAAACAGATACGTTCAGCTTGAACGAAAAAGAGGCTTCTACTGTATTCTTCCCCCTTAATAGAGCTAAAAAGATAACTGTTGTGACTATTATCTTATGTTAGATGGTTCTTGATATTGACTCGCTTTCACTGCTTATAGAGAATTTCGATTTACGTAGGGAGATACGTATAGTAAAATCATTAGGATCTTGACTGATCTTTCCATACAAACACTTAAAATAATAAAACGCGGAAAACTTTAAGGATATTTGGCAACGAATTGTTTCGTTAACTTTTAAAAATTCTATTTTTATTATAAATTTATCAATTGTTGTAGTCATGCTTCTTTTTACAGGCCTAAGGAATCATAGTCCTATCTAGCGAAACCCTCCGTTGTGCCAACTAGGAGCAACAAACACAACACCCCACACAAGGAGAACACAGCCCGTCAAAAGTCGTGGAATTTCTTGTGTACATTTTTCATTGGCTAGACGCTTTAGCGCCTGCTGCCGTTGGAAGGGGAAAATTCGGAAATTGTCTTCCCCCCGCCCGTAAAACGTTCAGCGTAAAGGCTCGTGACGCTCGTCCAATGAAATTCGTACACAACCCTTCGTTAGCGTGTTTAAAGGCTAGCTGCGTTCTCCTTGTGTTTGTTGCTCCTAGGTGCCAAGAGGTTCCATCTTCTGCGTTGTAATCTCAAGTCTTACCATAGCTTCCTCTATATCTAAAAATACGTGTCAAGGGCCGTAATTCTTTAAATTGAGCTTTTCTCGTTTTCCGTTGAAAGGGTTTCTTCTTTTTAAGGTCAAATTATTTTTGTGGTTTCGACTTCACGACCCCAACCCTTCTCATTACAGGGAGAGAAGCCGTCAAGTGAAAGATGTTATCTTTTAGAAGATGCCGACCATAGGGATCATACATTTCGTTTATCGGAGTGACGTAGACCACTTTGTTTCTCAACTGACGATAGTAACCTTGAACATTCTAGAAAGTTTCAGTGGCTGTATGTGGTATTTAATTGGCCGATGCCCATTATAAACAGCCAATACTTTTAAAAAGATATAGTGACCAAGATTCTGGGGTCACGTGGTCGTCGTTTTAAAAACCCGGTGTCAGGCTGGAGGAAGAGGAGAGAACGATAGAAGACACGACTGAGAGGTCCTAGCAACTTCTGAAGGTCGTGCCATACGGAATCTCATAGTCCGAAGTAGTCATAAGAGTTTGTAGTATCACGTGTTATTCTTCTTGTGCACGCCGGGGACCCAATTAGCACGGTGATGTATCCGTATATTACTATATTGTGTACTTTGCATCTAGTTATGGCGTAGAGCCGTAGACAACGTGAAAAATAATCTATATTAGTTAGCATCTTCTCCCATTTAAAATGTAGTGAATGAATGAATGAATGAATGGTTTTATTGATTCTGCTTAACTAAGCGCCTTTTTACATCAAGGTGGCTCCGCTGATGAGAGCACGACCAGCAAATTAAATTACAACAAATATTTTATATTACATAAATATAAATATATAAGTAAAAATAAAATTCTTGCCACAAATTTTAAAATTGTTTCATTCGATCTTTCTTGTTTTCTCGTTCAAAATTCTTTGCTTCTGCCAATGCCATTTCGTTAATAAATGTTTGAGTAGTGGAGGGTTCCAATAGATGCCAGTGAAGCCAAGATGATCTTCCAAGTAAGATCTTCTCGAAGGCGTCTATTGCCGGACATTCCAGAAGCTCTGGTAATAAACTTTCCATTTACTGAAACGCATTGCAGGCACCTAGGCAAACAGCCAAATAGCTTCCCACATCGTTTTCCAGTTAGCAATGCGCCTGTTCGTGCTTTAAAGAGAAGTCCACTGGATAAACTTACGTCATAGAACTCCTCTGCGCTTGGCTTGGGCTTGCTTTTGTATATTTTGAGATACCTGTTTGCTTCCACCTTATTTTTCCACTTCAGTTCCGCGTGTATGTCGACGTCTCCATCAACGTAGCTACTCCACTGAGCTTTGGACGACACTTTAGCTCTTAGCGAGTCGGTACCATATGCATGGTCCAGAATAGTTGTTCTACTTTTAAAACCTACTCATATTTTGGGCAACGACCTATACTTTTTTGGCTAACCGAATGGGAGGGAGCCATTAATTTAAGAAATAAATGGACCGTGAAGAGCGTATGATGAAGAAGATAGACGCTACTGATAGTACAGGTAAAAGAGGCCCGAAAAGGGCTCTCCATCGGCAAAATTTGGCCCAACTTGCAATGTGGCCTAAAAATTCCATTGTGGTGTCTACTTTGAGGATCTGATGAGTCCGCAGCAATGCGGGGTGGACAACATAGTTTTCAACGAATTAGATCGTGTTTGGTGTTGTTCCCAATGGTACGTCTAAACCTTGCTTTCAGGACTACCGCAATGTACCCGTCTTACGTAACAAGTAAGTGCTGAAGCGAATTTGCGATCCGGAGTTTGAGGTGTAAGTGCCAATTTTAGAACTTTTTGAAAAAAGCACCAATTATGTTCCGCACATATTTCGTTATAACTCGGAAACGATTCATCACACAGACTTGCGGTTGGTCACATTCAATTCGGCACTAAACAGTACGTAATATTCGAAATTATGGTCGGTGATACAACGTTCCAATATTTAGTGAAATTTCTAAAAAACCACGTTTTTGAGTGTACTTTTGCTTACATTCGACTCGGCGTTAAAACATACTACAGAAACGATACCCAACTCGACCCGATGTCTAAATTTAAAATTTGGGATTTTTTTGCATATTAGAGAAAAAACCACGTAATTCAGTACAAATTCGGTCATAACTCAGAAATGGTTCTTCCTACAGACCTGTAGTTGGTCGCATTCGACTCAGCGTGAAACCTACCATCGGAAATAACACCAAATGCAAATTTCGGGGCAACGGCACACTCATGCCCCTTTGCCCCCCCCCTCCCAAAAACTATGTTGTCCACCCCGCATCGTTGCGGACTCATCGGATCCTTACTATGAGAGCAATACGGAACAGAGGATGAGAGCATTTGAGAAGAACGTTTTGAATTTCTATGATGGTTTGCGTATGCAGATAACTGAGATAAGTAAACCAGAATTTCAACCCTCGGATCCTAAAGTTGTGTGTGAGCGAGTGAAAAACGAGGTCAAATCAGAGATAATCGAATTTAATAAACGCTCGGAGAGAAAAGCTAATGTAGTTTTTAACTTAACCGAAGATGTGCCGGCAGAAAACTTGGTTACACAAAGTCAAGGTTGCAGACGTACACTGTTAAAAATAAAGGTTTTAACCATTAACATAGCCAGATTAGGCTGGTTTTCGCTCGGGGGAAATAGCCGAATGAGCGTCCCTGAAGTCGTTGAACGAAGGGAGTTGATCACGTAAAGTATCATTTAATACTTTCAGTTATTGATATACACATACCAAAAATTCTGTAGTGCCGATATTTGGGTTATCATAGTTTGACGCCTTAATCAATATCGCCTATATTTAAAATCTGTTATAAAATTTTTAAAGACTTAACCTTAGTTAAATATTCCTGGTTATTGGAATTTCTTCGCATTACGTTATTTTAAAGAAAATATTAAAATAAAGAAATAACGAAAAAAACTTGTCTAGGTTAACGGTAATAGCTAGTGTAGGGAGCTGTTGGCTCGATCGCGTGGCATGCAGGGCTTGCCACCACCCTCCTACGCATTGTAACCCGGCCGCCTGAATTAAAGGCTTCAAAAGTCGCATGATGACTTAGGCCTAAGGTGGTGCCTTGGGTATTAGCCTAGCTGATTATTATTATACTAGTCTCGAAATTGGTCCATATAATTCTTTTCTCCGTTTAAGGGAATTACATGGGTATTCAAAAGTACTAAATGTTAGAACATCACTTTTTTATACCTTTACCACCAGGACTGGAAAAGGTTTATTATAATAGGGCTCGTTCCCTTTCAATACCCCAAAAGGTATTGTATTCAACATGAAAGAGTAAAATGGGTCTAAAATAATTGATTAGACTCTTTTTAGTAACCAAATGGTTTGAAATAAATTAAAAGTCCAATTTTGGTCGATTTATAAACCTTTATTTTTAACAGTGTATCGACGAGGTATGCAATCATGCAAAGAAGTAGGAGCTCAAAGCCGAAACGAATTGGAAGGGCCTCCAATATATGTTGCGAGAGACCTTACACCGTTAGAAAGACAGGAAGACAAGGCTCTTCGTCAAGAATTAAAGAAGAAAGATAAGGAGGAGACTGTGAATCCGAGGAAAGCAAGTGATTCGAAAGGAGAAAGTGCGAGGTGAAAGCGCTGTCACCAGCCGTAGCGACACTGAGATAGGGGACCGTCGAAAGGTAGTCCCTTTAGAAGAAGAAACAGTCATTAAAGTGAGAAGGCGACGACCGGGAAGAGAGTTCCAAGAAAGGAAGGTGAAGAAAATGGGTGATTTCGGCGAAAAAACTTTAAAATTTGGATTTTAGAATATGTCTGGTGGAACGGGAAAGAGAAAATGGGAGGGAACTTTTGGACATAATAATCTCTCAAAATTATGATTTCCTTGCGGTTTCTGAGACACATTTAATAGAGGATGAATTGACTTATGTGCTGAGTAGCTTGAAATGGTTGAGTTTGAATACAGATAGTGCCGCGAAAAAAGACGGTGGTATTGGTGTATTGTCTAAATCGAACGATCTAGTCCTAAAAAAAATGACACGAACATATGTGGGTTGAATTTAAAGACAATCCGGAAATAGCTTATAGAATCGTATACGGTGGACTGGAATAGGAATATTTACGAATGTCTTACACCGGACATTCAAGAGTTAAAAGCTGAAGCCGTGAAGAAGAAGGTGTATATACTGGGAGATATGAATGGACATTTTGTTGAATTTGTTGGAAAAAACGACGCAAATGGTCATATGTTAAAGGAGTTTAGTTCTCTCATCTGGTCATTGAAAATTAAATGGACGTTTGTGATGGAAAAACCACGTGACAGAAGAAGGGTTTAGGTTCGAATATTGACTATCTATTAGTAAGGGAAGACCTCGTACCTATAGCACGACTTGTTTCGCTTTGCTAAGATCCTCGAATTCCTTGATTACGAAAAGCGCCAAAGTAGCTTCCTCTAATAGCACGCGTTTCTTTTGGGATTTTTCCGATTTGGAGAAGATGGATAACTATACCCAGGAAATTTAAAGATGGGCATCGTCGTCAGGAGACGAGTGCTCCTACACGAGTTTGTTGACGCAATGAAATCATTGATGAAGCAAACGTAGCCACAACAGTCAAGACAAATGCCTGGAAAGTTGGTGGGATGGTGAAGGGAAGATGGTGGTCACCCAGCGAAAGTTAGCGTGTAGAGCACTCCGAAAAGCGTTTGTTCAGAAACAGGATAGAGCGAAATGGGACGTTTACGCGAAGGCTAAACTTGGCTATAAAATCTTGATTGATAAGAAGATACGGTAATGGTCCAATTGCGCGGTTTTCCATTTGCGCAGTTTCCCATTGGTGCGTTTTTCTTTTGCGCATTTTTTAGTAGCGCAGTTTTAAACTTGCGCAGATATTTTCCATTTGAGCGGTTTTCCGTTTGCGAGGTTTTCTCATTTGCGCGGCTCCTCATGACTTAAATAATATATATTAGAAGTTTTTTCCTTGGAAAAGGGTATTTCGTGTCGTTGTTTTTGTCATAACTTGTATAGCATCCAACTGAACTGCTAGTGTATGTTTTATGCTCGGTCGTACTGTAAATTCTAATAATTTTCATGTTTTTCTACGGTTAAATATTGTTCGTTGAACTATTCTCTAGGGTGTATATATTTAGTCGAACAACAAATCGTAGTTTCCAGGCCTTTCGGCTAAGATGTAAATGTAGTATTTGCTACGCTGTTAATAAGTTTCTCGGTTCGAAGGAATATATGTAGCTTGTAACTGTTGCATTAGACCTAATTCAGCTGTATTTTGGACAGGTTAAGCTTATATTCAGGTCGAAAAAGCAATCTAAGCGGGACCAGGGATAAAAATTAGCGCTTACTTAAATTGGAATTACGTATTTCTCAAGGGACAAGAATATTACGGTGGGGAAAGTGCGTTGTGTGAGGAAATCAATACTCTAAGTTGAAATAGCTTAAACCGACCCCAATATTAGTAAATTCGTCATGAGAATGGAAACTTGCGATAATGGGGGAAAACTGCGCAAATGATAAAACTGCGGAAAGGGGAAAATTTGCGCAAATGGTAAACTGCGCAAATGCACAACCGCGCAAATAGGAAAAGCGCCAATGATAAAGTGCGCAAACGGAAACCGCGCAAAAGGGAATTGCGCATTCGGACCCAAATCGAAGATATTGCTACTAGTCCTTTAAATAAAAGATCATTCATAGCCGATTATAGAGTTTGTGCTGCTGCGACTGTACATATAACCGGTTTGTCTATGGTTTATCTTTAATTTTCTGTGCATAGGTCTGGCAGCATTTTTCAACAAGGGGGGGGGCAAGCACGTAGATATAGAAAGTCTAAGGGGGGGGGACGGGTTATAACACAACCAGATGAAATCGCGAGCGTAGCGAGCGCGAAATTTTTCGTTAGCAATAACGCATATTTAAAGTACTGGCTAGACTCGGGACGACTGACAATGACATTTCCGCACGTGTATCAAACGAAGTTTTTTAATACATTTGCGAGAAAATGATAATAAAACAAAGAACAAAATTGACATTGTTTTGCAAAATTTAATTTCGTAAGAAAGGAATTGAGTCCTAAGGGGGGGGGTTTGAATCCCCTAAACCCCCCCCCCCTTATATACGTCCTTGGGGGGGGGGGGGGCAAGACAGTCAGAGAGGGGTTTATTTAACCGCCTATTAATAAAAAGATAGAGAAGGATATAATGGCGGCTGGAAATGCTAACGGAAATAAATTTTTGAAATATTTGAAGAGGTGTATTAAAGATAAAAGTGGCTCGCTGTTATCGAAGAGGAGAGATATTCAAGAATATGTCCGTGATCTCGAATATGATCTACTGTCGACCTCATCGTCGCTTAGCCTATCGATCGGCACCGAAATTGCTCAAAGCGAAACTTCTGTTGATATAGCGCTAGATTGTTTCTTAATAATGGAGCTGAAATCGTTTTACGAACCTTACATTCGGGTAAAGCAGTGGGCACTGGCGGAATTTACGCGGAATGTCTCAAATCACTGGGTCCTGTGGCCAGACGCTGCTTTTTGCGCTTACTAAACAGAGCGTACTATTTAGATTGGACCGGAACGAGAGTTACGCATATTTATAAGGGCAAAGACAAAACAGACGACGAACTGAATTCGTATAGACCAACTTATCCGTACTAACCCAGCTAATAGAAATTACTCAACACCAAAAATAGACTTCTACCTGGGGTTTCTTGATATTGACAAAGCGTACGATAGCGTGAACAGAAATCGCTTATGGAAGAGCCTCGAGGCCAAGGTGTTACATCGAGCAGTGTACAAATGATTAAAAGTCTGCATAATATTTGCACATACACGTATACTCTCAACGATGTGTCAAAGCAACCAGTAGACAGTAGAGTCGGACTGCCCATGGTCTCCATTGTGGTTTTTCTGGAGGACCTCACATTCAAGTTGTCACCTCTAGGATTGGGCTCTTGCAGTGGCGTAGTGAGGTTATTTGACGCCCAGGGCCAAACTCCCAAATTTGCGCCCCCCACCTACGCCGGCCCCAATTTCCGCCATAAAATTCCTTGTTTTTAAACGAAACCTAATCATTATCAATAACAAAATTAATATTAATAATTTCAAGTTTCCAATATCCGCTTTAATACTTTAGGCGCCTCTTTGGCGCCCCCCTGGCCGTCGGCGCCCAGGGCGTATGCCCCCCCTCACTACGCCTCTGGGCTCTTGTATTCCAAAGTAGATATGGGAAACCCAGTGAAGAATGAAGTCACCAACATACCTTGTTTAACGAACGCTGGTGATATTGTTCTGTTGGAAAATACAGGAGGTGATTTGCAGCTTCTTTCGGACGAACGTACGAATTTCGCTGAGAATGTAATGCCACTCCTTAAATTGCGACTTTACCTTCAACAGAGTAAAATGGAAATTGTAGAATCGTACAAGTACTTAGGAATTGAGTTCTCCTCTGGGAAGAACTATCTTGAAAAGTTGGAAACCTCGTTGATAGCGATAAGAAATAAGCTTCAATGGATGGTTCGGAACTTGGCAGAAAAATCTTACAACTCGTATTTAGTTGCAAGAACGCTATGGAAGACGGTTGCAGTTAACCTACGCCAATGAAGACTTAGACGTTCCACATAAAGTCACGGACAATCTTGATTGTAATTGTATTTGTAACTCATTTGTTCTTGGGGGTTGATTTTATTATTATTTGTCGGCGTCCATTGATTGGCTTTATGCGGTTGGTGGGGTTGGTAGGGTTGGTAGGGTTGGTAGGGTTGGTAGGGTTGGTTGATTATTTGTATTGTCGGAAAGTTTTTAGTATTATTGTGGTTTTTGAATTAATTGCGTAATTACGATAAGTTAATTAATTTGTAGGTGCTATTTATAGTATTGGGATATTTGATTGTGGTTTCATAGCGCAATATTATCATTCTAATAAATGTGACCCTTCCGAGTGTTGATTTCCATTCCTTTAACCCTTATTTATAAAGCAGCGCTTGGCACAACGAATCCGATATTTTCAACATAATAACAATAATTAACTTTAATTCCCCATTAACAGCATTTCATAACATATGGTAGTAGTGGTAGAAACATGTCAACGGTGACTACCTTAGGTTACTATTTATTAGTTGTTTGTAAATCATACTCTATGCAGTAGATATACAATACTTTTTGCATAGGTAATTTTTATAAAGGAATTTGCTTTAGAATACCTTTTATCTAGTTATACTTTTTAGAACATATCCAGATCTTAACATTCGAGGTATTTTATTGATTAGAATAATTTTAAATTACTTAATCTGCAGATTTTTTTCAGAACGAACTATAGAATACTTTAAAAGCTATAAATCTCTATACACTTTTTGAAATAACAGATCGAAGAACGAAATCTAAGGCAAATTTGGTTGTGTTAGCTAATTAGTTTTCAAATCGAAGCTTAATTTCAGGTGCTAAAATAAGGATTTTTTAGAACTGCCCAAAAAAATAACTTTGTACAAACTAAACCCCCAAAACATAATTTCAATGAGCTATAAAAACAGTTGGAATTGAGAATTTGTAGCAGATAAATATTTTAAAAAAATTCTGAAAGAAAAAAGGGTTGTAAATAAGTAACTTAGTTCAGAAAAATTGGCTGAGTTTGTCGAGATGTACCGGAAAGACCCGTCGGCCGCGACATCTCCCATCAGGTAATCAGGTATTTTAAATTTGTCATACTTTTTTGCGATAAATTCACGATAAATAGCACTACCCAAATTTAATTTTAGAACTGCAAATCCGAGTTTTAGAACTGCCTAAAACTGCCGGAACTGCCCACTATTTTAGGCCCTGCTTAATTTATAGGAAAATCAGAAAAGAAGACTCAGTGAACGTGAAAATATTTCACAATTAAAGAAAGCCAGTATCAAAATTGTTCCAGCGACAGTTAACTGGGATTTCATACTGAAATAATAAGCTATTGTAAGCCACGGTTGGTGTGAAATGCTAAGAAAACTGGCAGTTAACACAAACATTTGAAAACCTTTTCAGCACCTTTCGGATGATTCACACTAGCTGGAGAAAATATGGCCAAAGACAGCAGAACTAATTGATGGTTGACGCAACCTACTTGTAAACTCGGCGAGATCAAAGCGGTTTTAATCAATAAGTTTTACAACTCGTGTTTGACTACACTTTGAGAGAAGTCTGTGTGTACCAATAACTAGTTAGTGCTGTTAATTACCAACTGCCATAGTACTGCGTGAAATACACGTCCTGGAAAGGGCGCCAATCCGGTTTATCTTTCCCACCAATGCAATATTCATTACCAAACTAAGCAATATTGGGAGTAAATCAATGGCAATTTTTATAACTATAAAGCTTGTTTTCCACTAGCGCGAGTCATAATGTTAATTTCTTTACGCGCGTAGAAACGTTTGAACGTTTCAAAGCTGAGAAACGCGTCGTTGCGCGCGCCAGTGGAAAACAAGATTAAGTCAGAAAAAAACATGTTTGTGTTTTTAAAGCTACTACTATGTGGTGTTATTCGAATAGCCACGGGTTGTACGCGTCCATGCACTGCGGTGTTTCTTTCCATGTGTTCTGGACTATGCTTCTTCAGTTTAGAATCCTTATCTCAAAAAGGATATTACAGCGTTGGAGTGAATCCAACGATTTCACCAGTTTTTATCAAAAGTCTCCTCGACGAAATTTACGTGTTCATATTCCGTATGGAAAACGCCAAGAAACTCTGGATTTTTGGCAGCTACCTGTTCGAAGAGATCTTTGTGACATAACAGCAACGCTCTTGAAATTCGTCAAGTGAACGATATTCCACCTAGGCGATCGTATGACTTTCAATACAATACAGTCTTGCCCTACTATACGTACTAACTAAAGTTCGCTATATGATTAGCTTTAGAAAAATCATTTTTCTTCAGATGTGCCCCAACATGGATCAAATTGGCCGCTGACTATGCTGACATCAGGGAGAATGTCACACAATACTCACTTCTTTCTAATTAGCTTTTTCAAAATTCTTAATTCTTAGCGTAATTTAATTTGTATAATTTTATATATATAATTTATTTCATAACTGTTTGTATTGTCTTGGTAGCCACCATGTATAGGCTATGCCTTAGTGTTTGCCACCAGGTTTTTGCCAAATAAATATTATGGTTATTATTATTACCATTACAAAAGCTTACTACGGCCGGAATTTGGAAAACGTTTTCCCGTCATTAGCACCATGGGTAGAGGCCATTGTTTGTATCTAATTTTGTCATATCTTTCTACTTTCTGTTATACAGGTCAGGTGTGCCAAATGGGTGGTCTTTAGAAGAAAGGAACGATATCAACCTTAAAACCTCGGCCTTCCAAAGGTGTATCTCGAAAATATAGTGAAAGCTTATAAAAAAATAAAATAAATTAAACGATCTACCAAATGTCGATATTATAATTAAAAAAATTGTGCAACCCTGATATTCGCGACCGAAAACTATTGCTACGCCTCCTTTGGTTCGGCATTGAAACCTGGGGTACGTTCAGAATCAGTCAACGGAAAAAACCCGATGGATTTGATATTTTCCACCGATAAGCTTTTTCGTCATAATGACGTCGTAAGTTGCTGAAAGCTTTTATTCAGTCATTGGTGTTTTTTAAAATAGCGTAGCATTAATAGTAGTTTTACGTCAGTAATGACGTCAGTCATCGGAGTAGCTAGCGCCGTTACGCCATCTAGACTCGTTTCGTTCGCGAATAGATGTTTCGCAACTTCCTAGTAGGTGGTTTTCTAAGATATACATGTATGATAAAAATTAAAAAATATTTGGTTTCGGATGACGTTTGAGGGTTTAAAATAAGAGAACCCAATGATACTGCGGCCTTCGAGGGCGCATTTATGGTGGTTCTACCACCCAGAAATGAATAAGTGAGTTTCAATAATAATCAGCTAGGCTAATACCCAAGGCACCACCTTAGGCGACTTTTAAAGTCATTAATTCAGGTGGCCGGGTTACAATGCGTAGGGGGGTGGTGGCCAACTTTGCATGCCACGCCAGCCAACAGCTCCCTAAACTAACTACTACCGTTAACCTCAACAAGTAATAATATACAAGTTTAATATCTGACACATGCGCAGTATAGACGAAAAAGCAGACAAGCACGGTACTTTGACATCATACCTCAGCGTGACCTCGGTGACCTATGAAGTCAGCTTAGGCTTCCCTTTGTTGTGACAAGTATCATCATAATAGGTTTTTTTAAACCCGATATTGAAACTCGCTTAATAAGGTAGGAGAAGCAAATTTTAAAATTTATTTTTCACAACCTTTTAGATCAAAAAGGGGGTGCACAGCTTACACAAAACCCTCTCCGCAAAGACTTTTAAATATACCATTTTAATAATTTTGTGGATAGTGTAAATATTTCAATTATAATATACAGTATACTAGAAATTGAACCTAAAACATACTAAACCACAGCAAGAAATTCGAAACTCCGCTGAACTTATTTAAGAGTCCAACAAAGTAACTGAACGTGAAAAACTCAATCATTTCTTGTTTTGTTTGTCTTACGGCTTCGTTTAAGCTTTGAGGCGCATCAAAGAATACCGAAAGGAGGTCAGAAAAATCCAGGGGGTGGGGAGCCGTCGCCCCTATTTTCCAGAGTCCCTTTTTAGTTCCACATCGATATATATATATTGGTACTATTGCTATGACTGAAATGTTGTAGTAGTAGTAATAGTAGTCCCGTGCCGCGACAGAATTAGAGATGGCGCTAGCGCCGGGATAATGTATATTTTTTTTATTAACTAGACTTAACAGGTTTCGATCCCTAGCTTCTCCGAGAGTGAGACGGAGAGTTTACGCTCGCGACCAAAGATAAATTATATCTGCTGGTCCCCCTCTTATCTCCGTTGGTTTCTCAATTGATGGGCTTGCGCAAAACTGCTATTGAGGGTAGAGTTGCCAGACGTACGAAAACTATTGTTCCTGTCGATAATATTGAACCGATTTTTCGGCCGTACAATGTTTTGGAAATTAATTATATTCTGCGACTCTATCATAGCCGGACACGTCGCAGTGGCGTAGGAACGGGGTGGTACAGGGATATAATGTACCCCCCTTAAAATTGTAAAGGGCGCTAATTTTTGGGCCCTTGATTTTTCAGCGACCACTGAGGCGTAAAAATATGAACGATACGTCCATTAATGGGGCATGGAAAACTCTCAGAGGCCTGATACCCGTAAATTTGGGCCCTTAATTTCTCGGCAACTGCTTAGTCCACAAATATAAACGATACGTCCTTTAATGGGGCATGAAAAAGTCTCAGAGGAGGGAGCTTCCTTCATTCCCCGAAAATGTTTTTCAGCTTTTGACTTTTTTGCAAGAATACAAAACAAAATACAAGTAAAAAAGCATAAACGACTTTTTTCACCCTAGATATAATGAAAACTTCGAAATTAATGACAAATTAGAAGCAAAAATGTTTTCTATAATAGGTTGATACTGTTCGCTTGTTCTGGGATTTCGGGGTACGGTAAGACGTCATTCTATGCCAATTCCTTGGTTATGCTGCGGAATAGTTCGAGTGGAGCTAAAACCATTTTAGCAAAATGGCTGTCTTTGGCCATTAGACTAGGTAAACGGACGATTTTAACAGTTTACTCTCTTTACTCCTGCTTTTGAGGAAGAGTAAAAAGGGTTGCCCCAATAGTCTGAACTTAGAAGTGTATAGTAATTATAATAATCAGCTAGGCTAATACCCAAGGCACCACCTTAGGCCTAAGTCATCGAGCGACTTTTAAAGCCATTAATTCAGGTGGCCGGGTTACATGCCGGGTGGTGGCAAGCCCTTCACGCCACGCGAGCCAACAGCTTCCTCCACTAACTATTACCTTTAACCTCAACAAGTTTTTATGGAAGGGGAAACCGAAGAGCTTGGGGGAAAACCCCTTAAACCAGTGGGGAGAGAACTTGCAAACTCAACGCGGAAGGAGTTGTTCCGAGTTTTCACCCAGTGCTACAAGCTCGGATCGAACCCGGCTCTTCTTGCTGCGAGGTGAAAGTGATAACCACTCCGCCACTCCACTATCAGAACAACCGAATAGTTTAATATAGCGTAAAAAGTGTACATCTTTTGTTCCAGAACAAGCGAAAAGTATATCCATCTTACGTGTGGTTAAGGTGGTCTGGTATAGTTTTAATATTTAAATAGACAACGAAAAGCGAATAACAGACAACATAAACACTTCTTCCAAGCCTAAAGGCTAGTTTACACTAGGGCAAAAACGCCACAACGGTGACAGTCGACGCAAATATATTGCACTAGGCCTAACGGGAAATTTTCGCGTCGACGTTCACCGTCGTGGCGTTTTTGCCCTAGTGTAAACCAGCCTTATCAGAAGACGACGGAGCGGACGACGCTATGACGTAGGGGAAGTGAGTCTTCGCAAGATAGGAGGAAATAAATTCTCACTCGCTGTCTTTCTGAATCGATCTATTCCCTTTTAGTTACAAGAGAAAAGAGCTTGTTTGTTTAGCGCGATGACTTGCTTAGCCGCTCGTGAAGGATCCCTCCGGATGACGTGAGAGAGCCTTAGCCGTGGTCAGGGGTCACGAACCCAAACGCTGTTGGGGGGGAGGGTCAAAAACTAATTTACAAACCATCGATCGCTACGAGATGCACTATCGCCATCTCGTACCGAGAAAACTAGTCATCACTTTTCGGCTTTCCGTTGCTATATGCAACGCGTTTTGAAATTTTAAATGTTTAGGCTTAGTTTCTCCTTTAGATTTGACAGTCGCCAGCCAGATTTCCCGCACGGTACTGATGAGTTCCAAATAGAACGAAACCGGTCTACCGTTGGAATTTCTGGCTATTTTATTTAATTTTAATTTAGTTTATTACTCGAAGATCTATTTGATCCGAGTTTCGCGTTTTTTGCTCGAAGACCTATTGGGTACGAGTTAGTAGTAAGTTTTTTAATTTCTTCAAATTTGTTTAGGATTTAGCTATATTATCCCTTTTAATTATGGACTAATCTACTTTTTCGCGTATTTTATCACTTGTAAAGGGTGATAAACGTTTGGCCATCCAAATTGAATGAAACACTCAGTTTAGGAGGAAAAATGGAAACCGTTGTACAATACTAGAAACTTAACACGTAAAATGAACAAAAAATAATCATATAAAATAATATTGTGAAACGTTAAACTTTATCTTTCAGATATGTTGGCGTGTCTCGAGCTGTTGGCGGCCGGCATATGTCAGGGCCCTCAGGGGCGTAGGAACGTTCTAGAAGTTGGAGGGGGCAAAGAGAAACGAAAAGTGGTCTGGAGAATGGTTTTGAATTTTTAATGGGGTGTAGCTTCTCCGAATGTATGATTGTGTACTGTTTACTACTATGTAAATTGGCGGGAAAAGACTGAAATTTAAACACAGTTGAGGTTCTATAAACTGTATATGCTTTTAAAATGATAATTTGAGCCTTTTGAAAATTTCAACTGACCAAAATGTTGGAGGGGGCAATAACATTAGTTGCCCCTCCCAACATAATTATAGGGAGGGGCATTGCCCCCCTGCCCCTCCCGGTTCCTACGCCCCTGGCATATGTCATTGTCTTCTGATTGTTTTATTTGTAGGATTTGTACTTTTTGTTCCAAGTCGGAATTGGGGTTTTTCGCTTTGCAAAAGTTTGGTCGTCATCGTATAGTTTTAGTAACTCGTTGAGATTTATCTTAAATACTAATCAGCGTCTGAACTTGATTTATTCTTATGTCTCATCGTGTTGAGCTGTAACGAGCCAGAAATTCGTCAAGGGGGGGGGTCGAATTTTGTGAATGTTAAGAGGGGGGTCGAGAAGGGGTGGAAATTTATTACAGTAGGCCCAAGGAGGGGTCTGGAACCAGTACCCCTCTTGTCTACGCCACTGACGAGCTATACCTCGGTGGTTACGTTTACGCTGGGGACTTGAATGTCTCGCACGGTGGCCATTTCCTTCACTTACGAGTTAGTTGACGGAACCGTGGATCAATATATCGACGAGCACCATTTTCGTGCTTTTTCGTTGGAAGATTTCAAACGTGTTTCGTACGATTTTGAAGTCCGTAATGACTTCAAGTTGTCCATACCAAGCTTATGAACGAAATTTTTCTCAACGCAAAACCATCATGAGAGGTCCGATGTGCTTGTGTTCTTCGTCGCGAGTTGTTTGCATTATGCTTTTTCAATAAAAATTGCAGATATTAATGATCTTACTTTACACCTGGGTTGGTGCAATCATGGTGATATAATGCAGTGGCGGCGGAAGGAAAATATTTGGTACGGTACAAAAGTAAAAATCCGGGGCAGCCCACAGCGCTCCGAGAAAATTATGTATTACTATGGCATATTTGCTAGTGATTTTCACGACCATAGAGCGAAGTTTGGCAAATAGCGAGTCTAATTCAGTACTTAATTAAATCACTTCCTTAGTTTATATAATTAAATGAATATATTATGTATAATATAATTATTATTTCAGAGGGTTTAGGAAAATTATATAAAAAAAATGTGATTTGTGAAATTTTTGGATGGACAAATACATTGATTGTACCCGGCCTGAAATCTAGGAGGATACAAAGTCCCTCCTATTCCGCCGCCACTGATATAATGCGATGCCTGGCATTCTCCGAGTTAGCTACCTAACGCGTTCGATGCGTTTTCTTTTTCTTGTTCGTTGGTCCACTCGAAATATGCATTTCTCTTAACGGTTCGGTTGCCATGGAGAAATTCTTAATAAATTCCCAGAAATAACTCGAGATTTCGTGAGCATTTGTTGGTGTAGGAAACACGCGTATACGTTTTTTCCCAGCTCGGCAAGTTGAATCCCGTTGGGTGAAATTTCAAAACCCAGATAATTTAATCTATTCTGAAGGAAAGAGCATTTCTTGAGTTTCAAGGCTAGGTTGGCTTCTATAATTACTCTCGTCCCCATTGGAAACAAAATACGGTTAAGGTACACTAATGCCATCGTATATTGCAAGGGTAACAAACGGAGTCGTAGATGTTCTAATTAGGTTTCGATTAATGCTAACAGAAATGCCTAATTTTCATCAGTGCGCGGTAATCTCAGCGTAATCTTCGTTACGAATGCGATTCCACATCAATGACTGCCTCAGTAGTGCTTCGATCTTTTCCGGTACTCGCGGTAAATCTTGTATAAGGGCTGTACGTCACTGTATTGTCCAACGTCAATTTTATTCATTTTAAAAATTAAAAACTAATGGTTTCTTTCGCTTAAGTGTTTTCCAACGATGATTGCATCTTCTGATATCGCTGGTCGTTATAAGCTAACACTTTTATGGTTTCGTCTCTCGCTCTATTTATAAATCCGAGTTGGATACATTGAAAATCGAAACCGTTGCGTATCCATCTTTATTCGTCGCTTTTTTGGACCAAAGAGTACTGGTCTGTCGTTTTGGCTGAGTAACTTTTATATTCTTCGTCTTACAGTGTTTTTACGTCTGACGATAAAAACAATGGGCCTTTCGATCAGTAGTTGGGATATCAAGAGAGGAATCGATTGAATGTGGACGGAAATGTCAGCCAATGCCTTTGACTGATCAACCTTGACTTTGGCTTGCAGTTGCCTAGTACTCGAGACAACGCTTCCAGATCCTTCAGTTGCCCAGCCGTACCCCACAATTATTATCCCCGGCGAATCTGGTTCATCGCTCTCCTGTAACGCGACCAATCTATTTACCATGTCCACGTAAAATTTAATATTTAATATAAAAAAAAATCATAATGACGTAGGCAATCTCAGGAAAGGGCGCAAACTTCATACATAGTCTATTGTGGGGAACTTCAAACCTTTTTTAGTGCATTCATAGCTCGGCAAAGGGGGTATTTGCCCCGTCTGCCTCCCCCCATGAAGGCCAGTCTCATTCGTATTTTACTCGATATGAAGTGCGTTGTTATTTTTGGTGGTCTCATTCATCGACTATATTTAACGGTCTAAGTTGTGACGTGTTTTTGAAAGCTTTGGCTTCCGCGTGGTCTCTTTCGCGCTTCGGACAATCCTCTCAGACGTGTCCTTGGGAGTGTTCCGCCTATCACCGGGGCTTAGGCGTCCGTATTGATCTCGTCCTTGAGCGGTTGTTGGAGAAATTGTTTCTCATCCTCGCCTTCGTAGATGGACATAATTTCACGCGGTCTTCCATCCTCGTCACGCGCGTTAGTAATTCTTTGGACGTGTCAAAAACGTTGGAGCTCAGAGAACTGATTAGTTTGTCGTTTAACCGAGCAATAAGATAGTCTATCGTGTCCTCATCCGATAAGCCGCAGTGTCTGGACTCGGCGACCTTGTCGTGGTAGTAGTTTCTAGTTCGGTTCTCATTTCGCGGTGGATTTCCTTTGGTATTAAAACCGTATTATCCATATTGCAAACCTAAATTTGTGGGTGGCGGGTTTTTGCTTATTTTCTGGTATAAGAAGAAAAGAAAAGAAAACACATTTTTACGCTTTTCCGTATAACACCATAAGTAACATAATAACAATAAAGCCTTGCCAATGCTTTTTTTCTTACTATAACCTTTCTTCAACATTGACCAATTAGAAGGATTAGCAAATTCTTAATTCGCAAATAGATTAGTCTTTGTTTGTTTCTTTTTGAATTTTGGTCAGCCAAATTCAAAATTAATCCAACTGTATAATTATCAGAAAATATATTTTTAGGTTACTAATTGGAAACAATATATTACTTCAAGGGCGTATTTAGAGGGTTGGAGTACCGGGCAGAAACCTTATTCTCCTTGGTGTAGCCACGTGGTGCAATTTCGTTCTCATTCGCGAATTTTCCGATTTTCTTAGCTCCACACCAACGAACCGAGGATTTATTTATTATGGAGAAAAGAACCGAGTTAGTTTCCGAGAGTTTGACGTTCATTTATGAAGGTTGAAACAATGGCCTTGGACCGTTGGACGCGATATATCTTTACCGCTAGACTCACACCTTGGATTAATAAAGAAGCTTCGCTTTCTGGGCTGCGTTCGGTAACTCTAAAAAAGCTCAGCGCTGAGCTCAACGGTTTTTTACTGATCGGGTTTTTTGGCTTCCGGTTTTGACGTCACGTTGCCATCCGTTGAGAATCGTAGCCAGGCGTACCGTAATTATGGTACACTTCAATAATTTTACTTCGAAATCTTGGTCGTAACATAATTTTTGTCGTGTACCATATGGTACGTTTTTATGCAATAATTTCCTTAAGTTGTACCATATTTTAAATAATTTTTACATAAATCGAATATTATGATTTTAATTCATGTTCAGCCCCAACAGTACAATGAAATTAATCAAATGATTTGATTAATTTCATTGTACTGTTTAAGGTAAGAGCGCCATCTCTTATTTCTTCCCCGAAACACAAAACCACAGACTTCCGCCTTAATATCTCTAAATTGGGTAGTTTTGACTCGTGTTTCATAAATAAAATAATATCAAGAAGGATCACTAGAAGGATCAGTGATCCTTCTTGACAATATTAAAATTTTATATAACTACAATTTCTTTGACTACGGCCTATAAGAGGAAATGCAATAATTTTTCCAAGAATTCAATAATTTTCGATCAGGGGTGGAATAATTTTCAGTTTTTGACCTGGCAACGCTGCAACGAAGTCATCGGCTGTAAGAGCAGGTTTTTCCGTTGCTCAACGGTCACGTGACGTGGCAGCACGGAGTAAGGCTAGCTGAAGACGCCGCAACAGACGATATTTTACAACATTTACAACAAGCGTAAAAAGCGTTCAACAAGATCCTACGTCACGTTAGCAACGGTCTATACGAAAATAAGTTTTCAGATACTTCGTTGAAAGTTACTGAACGCAGCCCTGGATATGTCACTCTTCGGAATACGCGGCCGTCAGAACGCGCCAAAAAAAAAACCGCGAGTATCGCCACCAAACGGTGAACTTTGCATTGGTGGTACAAAGAAAAAACGTATACGTCTAAAGAAATTAACAGGTGCGATTTTGATTACGTCATAGACAAAGGTCATATTCCGTATTCGCGGCGCATGCGCAATAAATTTGTACCACCTTTTTTTAATCGCTTCGGCGCCTTTTAACGGGCAAACGGCCGAGCGTTGGGGAAAGTACGAGTGATATATCCAGGAAGCGAAGCTTCTTTATTTATCCAAGCTCACACAGTGACACTTGGCCCTATATCCAGTCTCCCTTAACAATTTCCCAATCATTATACCCCGTCAGAACATTTCTTTGTTTTATTACATTTTTTTGGATCCTCGGAATTCATGGATTTCGTTATCGCATAAGAACCGCGAGAGGCGCATTTATACAAAATAAATTCGGCAAATAGGGTTCTGCTTTTTTTTACAGAAGGGAAAGGCTATGGCAGATATAGCGCATGCGCAGTCTTTCTTTTTATCTATAAGATAATTTACCCCCCAGCATGGCCACTTTCGTTGACCTTTAAGTATCAAGGGAGGATCAAAACGAAATAGGATTTTAGGTCAAAAAGGGGGTGCTCTGATTAAACACCATCCGAAATGAAATACTGAACACCCACTTTCATTACCTCTAGAGACGAAGCGAGTGCTTTTAATATAAAATTGTTTCTTTTAAATAATTCATCATTATCTTGCTAAAGTAGGAGTTAAATTTCATTTTCAAAGCGTTTTAAATTTCGCTAAGCTTTGAAGTAGGTTCGCTGGGGATTTACAAACGAGTCGCTAGTAGCTCAGCGTTTTTGGTACCCTAGCTAAAGGCTCAAATCGTAAGCGAGCCAGCAGAGTTATGGAGGAAATAAGGAGAGCCCAATCAGGCTTTGGGGTAGGTAAATACATTTTTGAAAATTTACGCTTTTTGAGGATAGACTCTCGTCACTTCTGACCTTTATTGATGACGCCTATCAACAAATGGCTGTAAAATGTAAGACCATATGGATAAGAACTAGCGCTATCTCGTTATCTTCCTTATAAAATTGTATTAGCAACCCATAAAAATAATTAGGTAGTTGACTTCATATTTGACTTCTACCTCCTTCTCTTAGTCAATGGGGAAAGGTTATCACCTCGGCGGGGAGTCACGAATGGCAGTAACACACGGAGACATCATGGTCTCTTGGAGGAGATAATCCTTTTCTTGGCTCTCCTGCCATCTTGCGTGTTCAACTACCGAAAAGGGCGACACACATTTGGATGTGGTAAACTACCTCGCTGTTGGGATATTTTGCGAAAAGCAGTGCAGACTTGTTTCCAAAGCTCAAGCTGAACTTCTGACAGTGCTTTTCGGTGGTCGGTTGCTAGTTTCCACAGATGAAGTTCGTCGAACCACCCTAGCTCGTTTTTACAATCTATAATAGCCTTAATCTTTTTGGCTATTTTATTTTCGGTCGTTTAACTTTACTCTTTACCAAATCTACTTTGAAAAATTTATTGGGATAGATAAGCGGAATAGAGAAATCAGACTCCGATATTTCGAACTCCTCCCCCTCGCCGAGATGTTCTGACCTAGAGACGACCTCAAGGGCGGATGGGGGATACTATCCCAATAATTTTGGTCAGTTGGGAAATCAATATCCATTTGGCAAAACGAATAATTCGGTAACCTTTTATTTACCATTTGAAAAACTCTACCAGCATCCCTATCCTCTTGAGTTTTCAGAGTTACTTGGAAAATATTACTAGAGTAGTTTTTCTATAGGCCAAAAAAATCATCCACTCTGATTCTGTTTACGCCATATTGTTGGATGGCCGAAGTGACTTTAATGTGTTTTTTAATCTTTTTTAAAAGCCATTAGTACTAAAGAAAAACAATGTTTCTTCGTAATGCCATGTGTGAAAATAAAACAAGGTGATAATTATCCATTAAACGGCGTCATTAAAGGCTAAGAAATCTAAAAAGGCAGATCAAAACAAATTTACTATTCATTTTTAGGTCAATAAGCGCTGTCACCCTAAGATAGGACTTAGCCCTCATAGGATAAGTCAACAACTATATCTATCAAGAAATAAATATGCGATGTTTTGCGAATACCCTCAACTTTCCCGTATTGTTGTTTAACGTGCCCAGTACCTAGGCGAAACACTTCCGTTACTATTAATTAGTATTTGGTTTTACGAAGTGTTCAGCTATTCCGAAAGGTTTTCTTAAATGGAATTTCATTATCTAAGCTTAACAACTTGACGAGCACGCCGCCCTTTCCAAGTAGAAAATGTGACCGTTACGGTAGCAGCTATATTTATATCTATATAAGCTACTAAGAAGGGCAATTTTTAAGGGAGATTGAAAATGTACCGTACCTGGATGTCATGACCAAACTTCTGGCCATCAAGGCGTAGAGAGTTCCGATGATTGTCAGTGGTATCGCGTAATAGACTAAGAACTTCAAAACCACGGTAACTTTGGGATACCAGGGTCCCATATCCTCGGGGAACGGATAGCATACCAGGATGGTCTTATTGTGACCGTTGACTGATACCTCCCACAGGAAGCTAAAGTAGCCGCCTTAAACATAGGGACGATCAGTCATTTTACATATATCGGGGAAATTCCAGCTGGACATGACGTGGTAATTACCTGGGAAAGCCAAAATAGCGGAAATGATCCATACCACGGTCACGGTGAGCGTTACCATGGTGCGGTTGGAATGTTGTCGAGGGTAGCGTTGCATCGGTAGAACTATCGCCGAATAACGTTCCACACTTAACGCGGTCAGGGTGAAGACGGTCACTCCCATGGATAAGTCTCTGATAAACTCGCTGAACTTGCAGATGAATGAGCCGAACGGCCACGAATCGACCACGTAGATGGAACTGATAAACGGGACAGTGCCCAAGATGACCGTTAAATCTCCAACCGCCAGATTAGCTATATACAAGTTGGGCGTGCTCCGTAAGGACTTTTGCTTCGCGAAGATAAACAACAGCGTGGCATTTCCAGTTGTACCGAATAAAAAGATGAAACCAAATACCACCGGTATAATGTACGTCTCGGGTCTACTTTCGTAGGGAAGGTATTCTTCGGTTGGCGCCGGATCGCTTAAATTTAAAGTCTGGTTGGAGACGTCTCCTTCCGTAGTGAAAGGGCAAGACATGGCGGAATTAGTCCCGATTTTAAAATGTCCTCTGAGACATCCTTTTTTTCTCCGCGGGTTTCTTCGTACGTGGTCGATAAGACGTATACAGACTTCCCTAACTAGAACGATCGGGTAACGAGGACGTCCTAATGAAGAAGTATTTGCTTTGGCATCAGCCCCATCACCGCCGAATTAAGCAACTTTTAATTAAATACTTCTTTTTTCAAGCTCTTCTTTCCCGTGGTTCGAAGCGCTTCGTCGGAGTGGCCACTATACCTGTAAAAACAAAACGTTATTAATGCGCTTCGTCTTAAATTCGTTATTTTTTTATTTCGGTTAGAATGATCCCCGGGTCCTTGAAAATGCGAAGACTGATTACTTTGGCATAATTAAAGAAAGCTCTCTAGTATGACCAGCAGACTGTCTTTTCGCCACGATAGTTTCGTCTTCCAAGGGCTACCTCGCCCGAAGTATTTTTTGGGCAAGGGCTGTAATACCGATGAGACGGAAAAATCGCCACTCTTCTGTTTTCATAAATCTCTGGGCTAGCAAATCTTTTCCTCGGTTCCATTTATAAACCAGCTTAATATTAGTCTTCCTCATCTGGCGTTCGGCCATTACTTTTTAATTAATTGCGAAGGGATTAAATGTCGCCGCGGTCCTGTGGACCCGAAAGAACAATGTCGTTTGTTAGACGGAAATTGCCAGATGCGCGACGTCGAAAAATAGCCATCGGATATGTTCAGTTATTAATTTATTAGCCAGGCTGTTCCTCGGATACTAGACACATAATGAACCACGAAAATCCATTAAACCACTGTATGGATATTGAATTTCTATAAATATTTGCTCACGTGCTAAAATCTCTCGTTATACTCGAGTACCCGTGCTCTCCCCTCCCCCCCCCCCCCCGATAAAAGAACAAATATTTTACCATGAACTTGAATTAACAACGCTTGATAGAATAAGGTTACGTGAGTAGGGTTTGCATGGACGTAAGAACGGTTGAAAAACTGACTCTGGGGTTAAACGCCAGAAAAGGTCAAAAGTTAAGTATTTTATTCCTTTGAATTAGCGCAAAAATAGTATAATTTGATACAAAAGCAATATTTATTCAAAACTAAAGACCTAGTGTGGATTGTAAAATTACGTCAGATGAATATATTTTGGTTAAGCTTTAATGTCTTTAACTATTAACTGTTAAGTTTTGAGTCGACCAAAAGGCTCGAGATGGCAATTACGTATTCCTTGGTCAAAGAAACGTCTATTATTGTAGTTACGTCTGAGCGAAATATTTGGGAGAGGAACAGCCCCTCCGGCTCTCAGGGCCCTGTCAGTTCCAGTTATCCCTTTTGGCGAAATTAATTGTTCCCTCAAATATTAGAAACCGCGTACGTAACTACTTTCGATCGAACTTTCAACCCACATTTTTTTTGAAATATCGATTACCCGAACCAGCTTCCGCGCGAGATACGTCGAGTAATGTAATTTTGACCCAATTAGGCATTTTGCCCCCAAACGTAAAACGTCACTACGATATTACGTTGCCATTTATAGAAGCTAACAAGATCGGTGTAGTCTTTTTCTAAACCGTCGCTATTCTAGTGGAAACAATGGGCTGAACGAAGATTGATTAATTAGAGTTTAATAGGGGCGCCACTCGGGGCAGGACTCCATTAATGAAGCAGATTCCCGACCGAGAAAAGATACTTTTTCTATCCTCATCTTTTCATTCAAAGTCCGCTCTTCCATTTTCGCGTCGGAATTTTCCCTTATCTCTCTCACTCTTTCCCGGCATCCGTCTTAGGCGAGAAATCCATTAGGTTGTGGGGAGCAAAAAGTTGCGCGATTTTTTGACCTCTCAGCCGACATTTTTTAGGATCCGTGGAAGGGAAATAATATTTGGGGAACTCTTATATCCCCTTGAAATACCATAACACGGCTTCCACATAAAGGTATTTTCTCAAAGAAAATATCGTTCACTATATCCTAGGGCTTCGAGTCAAGAGCTCGGCATACGAAGCCCTATTTGGGATTAATAGCCGCTGCTATTTTTTGCTAGTCTCGCTAATAGCCACGAATGTTTCGTTTACGAAATTGGTCATTTCACGGGCTTCATTACCGTTTACGTCACTGTTTCATTGTAACTCGGATTGATAATAGGTTTCTCCATTTGTCGCACCAGAGCGCTCCGAGAGCATCTCCATCGACATTTACGTTCCATTTATACTTAACGAGATCCGCTACGCATTTCATTTGACAAATCGAGCGCTCCGATAGCACTCGAAACCGATCGGCGGATTTCGATAACGCTGAACGTATATTCAATTTATCTTTCGTCAAACACGGTTTCGGAACCCTAGCTCATGTTCCTTGTTAGATTTCTTTATCTTTTAGTATCGTTTCTTTCTATAATTGGAGGTATTTTAAATGAGGGCTTTAAGACCATTTAAGAACATTCGATACTCCTACGCGAACTTTTCGCGAAGCTCAATTATTTTTAATTTGCTCCATTGCCGCAGCTGTCCTAATAAATTGCTTTTGAAATAATGAAATTTAATTAAAACCTCTTTCGAATGTGGAAATGTTCCAATTAGGCCTTTTTTGTTTCATTTTCTAATTTTCCGTAGTGTTAGTTTTAAATGCCTTCCTTTTTTATGTGATTCAGAGGACGGTGTTGTTCACGAACTTTTACTTTTAATTCGATAAGACGGGCGCTTTTTTATCCATTGAAACAGTGTTTTCGCGAAAGTACGAAATGTTCAATGGAAATTCAGCTCGTTGGTGAAGTGCTCCGGAATAATCCTTATCTCGGCCGCCCATTGTGGTCTTTTAAAATGTGTTGAAAGCTTTTATTTTAATATATTTTAAATAGGACATATTGTTCCCCGCCACTGATGACTGAGTACCGAACGTAACTCATTATTTTTACACCTAGTGCCTTTATATAAATGGTTAATAATAAATAAGCCCTGCCAGCTCTCTTTTGGGAGAACGTTAATGCTAAAATTTTATATTAATGGTTTTCAAAGTTGGGTTCACACTCAAGTACGTTTTACCGGCCCATTAACACCTCGAATGTTGGAGTTTTGAAAGGTTGCAAGTGTACCGTTATCAGTACCGGATTTACTGAGGTGGGGCCCTTGGAAGATTTTGGTGGGGCCTATGTAAGGAAAGCGTAAAAACGCAAAACTCGCGTATTTCAAAGCTGAGCTTATGTCACGAGAATAATGATTTTTCAAATAATAAAGCAATAAGCCTGATATGTTTTTCTTTTAAACCGAATCAGTGAAAAAAACATTGATTTCATCAGTGGTGGGGGCTCATAGGCCTGTGCCTATTAGGCCTAGTCCTTAATCCGGCACTGACCGTTATGTATTCTAGTCGTCAATTTGTATCGTTAATGAGTTCCAAACGAAAGTTCCGACACCTCTAAAGACCTTTTCACGCGAGCCAACTTTTCAAATCAAAATGCTCAGTCAGCAAAAATGGATCAGTGATCCATTTTTTTTCGCGTACTTTTTTGGTGGATCAACTCATCGAACTTTTATTCACACGAACCAACTAGTTGACTCAACTCAGTTGACTATCTAGTTGGGTCAAAAAGTTGGCTCGTGTGAAAAGGCCTTTATAACTCCTTAAACTATCATAAATTAAGTCGATTAATCCCAGAGATAAAAGCTATAACGTTGTTTGTTTTCGCCTCTTCTCGGACTAAATGTGTTCTTTTTTTACCCTAAAACGATTCATTTCCCTGTTCCGGGGGTGAGATTTACACTGCACCATTGCTCCGAATTATTACTCTTTCTGCTCCGCCTCAAAAGCGGGACTCTGCGGGAGTAATGACAGTAAACTGATAATATTCGCTGAACGTTTTGGCCCCGAACTATTCACCTCATAGGGTTACTCTTCTTACTGAAAAAGTGAAAGGAAATTACCTATAAAGTTACAAATCCCGAGTGAAAAAAGAACTCTGATGTTCTAAATCTGGCTTAAGGTGGTTTGAAATGTCCTGGCTACATAGAGATTTAAAACTTTTCGTTTACGGGTGGGTTAAATTCGAACTTGTTCGGACCTTGTTCGTACGATAATTTTAAATTGTTAAAGGGGAACGGCCAAGCTTTTCCAAATAAAGCCCTATTTCCGTATCAAAAGATTAGCAAGACGTTCAATATACTAACACGTACCTTTCTTTGTCTTGAAAAAATAGCTTTTGGCCCAAAAAGTTGAAACGAAAAATAACGCCAGGTGTTTGGGTTTGAATTTTCGACGCCATCTTAGGGGCTGCCGCCAGCGCCCCAAACCCCGTATGAGCGATTTGCGAACTATCCTAACTTTTAAAATCGCGCAATTTAGGCTTAGGTCTCTTATAACTGGAACGCGCCGCGCGTGCAAAACAAATTTTTCGCGTCTTCAGCAGCGCGCGCTTTTACGTTGCTTTTCCGTCTCACAGACTTCTCACCAGGTGTCGCGGCGCACGCGCGCTTTTCGATTTCCCGAAATTTCTTTATTTTATTAAAAATTAACCACTCAATATTTTTTATGCGGTTTTTGCCATAAATTTTAGTTTTTAATGGGCTATAGGGCTATCTAACTGGTTAAAGCTTGACCGTTGTCCTTTAAGGTCTCGAGAACTCTCGAAATGTAGTCGTATCATTTTACGGAGTTTCTCGGACCACTAGCGGTGGTATAGTGAACGTCTCAACTATATCGTTTTTCTTTCCGTTTCCGATAGAGCGCGTAACATCTGAATTTCTCCAGAGGAGGACGGAAGAACTCGTTTTGAGTTGATTTGAGCATTAAATCAGTATATTTGAGGAATTATGCCCGATTTCTTGTCGGGCATTGTTCTCCGTTCCAAACTCCTCTTACCGATATAATCCATTTCGTTTAAAGGGAAACGAGTTCCTATACTTTCACGAATACGCGAAGGATTGAGAACGCCGCGGTAAAGACGAAAACCCTAAAAAGCCGTCGAGAATAGGTATTCGGAGCCGATGGAGGTATTCCGTTTGAAACAGCTTATGTTCTTGTAAACGCGTTGTTTTATTTTTGGTGTGAAAATGGTCTCTCTTTTGGGAATGTAAAAGGTCACTGACAAACGCTTCGAATGAAGACCAATTTATCCGTCGTGTAGCTGGTTTGAAACTCGTCGAACGTTATAAAGCGTATCATGGTCGGGCTATTGGATTTAGACGCTCAATTTCTTTCGATCTCCTAAAGTGTGAAGACGTTGCTAAATTGTTCCCCAAGGTTGAATCTAATCCCGGGCCCAAATAAAGTTAGCGATTTCGCGGTTGACTTCCCGGTTTTCCACCCGAAAAACACTTTTTCTTTTTTCGAAAGAATAAAAGAGCTTTTATCGTGATTTAATAAGACAAAAGCAATTTTCGGCCACCAATAACGTTTAGATTCGCTCGTTTTCGAGTTCGATTCAGTTTCATTACGAACGCGCGTGGTTTTCCCCCGAATCCACCGGGAGATCATCAATGGGAATTTAAAGCGATATCAACCAGAACTGATGATTAACTGAGTTTAGAAAAGAGGTAAGTTGAACTACACTAAATCTATAGTTACTATTGGAGCTTGTTTCCGTAAAAATAAGAATTGATGATTACCCGAGTTTAAAAAAAGAAGTAATTGGAATACACTAAAGCTATAGTTACTATTTGAGCGTGTTTCCGTAAAAACGAAAATTTATGATTATCTGAGTTTCAAAAAGAAGTAATTGGACTACACTAATGCTATAGTTACTATTTGAGCATGTTTCCGTAAAAAACAAAATTGATGATTATCTGAGTTTCAAAAAAAGTAATTGGACTACACTAAAGCTATAGTTACTATTGGAGCAGTGTTTCAAAAGAAACCAGAATTGAAGATTACCCGAGTTTAAAAAAGTTAATAACTTACAACATTTTATATTTATACTTTCATTATTCATTTTATAGTAACATCTCTGATATTTGTTTTGAAACGTGTACGGAATCCAGTTTAAATCTTTGTTTTTTTTTCAAATTTATTTTACCTCAATAAAGAGCGGGTATTTTCTAGGAAATAAACTAATATTAATTTTGCTTCTCTAATTTGATTTTATTAGTTAACGGCGCTAGACTCGAACTTCCCCTTGTCTTCAAAAGAAAAAAATGTATCAATATACTGTCTATTTACATTTTCGAGCGAACTATACTAGTTTGCCAGATATCACTTATTAATATACATACAAAAGAACACATAATTTATCAAGTATAGCTAGTTTGGTTAATTTCCTTGTAATTGTATTTCAATAAAAACATTTAACTCTTAGAACTTGTAAAATTAAAGTGAAAATTAGTGGGAACTCACCTTTAAAACTAGGAAGATCGGAATCCGATGACAAATTATTCAACAGTTGGTTGGAGGGAGCGGAAACGTCATTTTGGTGTCCGTCCGGTCGAAATAGGGTGACATTATTATCCTACTTTTCTTGTTATTGCTGTTGGTCCGAAGAATATCGGAGCGTGTGGCTTTGCCTCCTACTCTGCGCCAGTTGTGACTTTCGAACAAGGATGGGGGCCCCTCTCTCGCCGCCCCGGAAACTCGAAATCCACGGCCGCGCGAAGATGAGCGACGTTTACCGCGCATGCTCCACGGATGCGAGTTATCCCCAAATATATATTGACAGAAGTATATAAGATATATTTTACCAGATAAGTATTCCTCTCCTAATACCGCTAATATCATTCGCGCGAACCACCTACCTTCGCGGGATTCCGTTGAATTTTCAAAACACATTTCGGAAGATAGAAAATAGTGAGGGCTGGAATACATCAAACATCGAGATTCTAAAACTATTACGTGGGTAATATATGATTCAAAAATAAGTACTTTTCCCCACGCGGAGTAATTTTCACATTTTACATCGTAAGGATTTAAAGAGGTGTATTCCTTTCTTTTTCTCAAAAGTGGGCCCTCATTTTCCCCTTTTACTAAAGTAAACGGACCTGCTTGGGGCCCCTTAAAATCTATTTGTGGACCCCCAAGTAAAATTAATAGTAGGCTATAGCCTGCTTAGACTACCTCTAAATGGCATTTGCATCGAGTTTCATTTTAATGACCTAAATGGATACTTCTACCTTAAACTTCTGATATTACGTACAACGGATAGACTACAGAAAGAGAGACCTCAATTTCGCTTCTTTTTTTTGCCCCTGTTCGTTTTTTATCGCCAGGGGGGGGGGGGGGGGGTTATCCCAAAACCACTTGCGCCAATAAATAGTTCTTTGCTGAAAATTCAAAATGAAAAATGTTACCGTGAATGGTACGTTTTATTGACGGTCGAAGTTTTATTAGTGAAAGCGCATGGTTTCAAAACTAAATACCGGAATTGTTAAGAATTGGTATACAGCTCTGAAAATTGATATATACTATAATCTCGACTACCTAATTTTTATTTTTCAAAAAAACCTACTGAAAAAAAGGTTTATAAGCAAAATACCCGCTTGTTGCCGAGGACGCGCGTATCTTCGTGTGTGTGTGTTTTTAAAATAAAATACGAATAAAAAATGGTAAAACGCGTGTATAGCTCGGGTGGTAAAGGTGGTAAATTTATTAATTTTTTTATGATGATACGTGTCATAGTACTACTTAAAACCTGATATGGAACCAGTAGGTTTTTTTTAAAGGCCGACTACATAAATCTTCGGTTTACTCTGTCTTTCACTGGAAGTAGGCTGACTGCATGGCACATGTGTTTTGCAGTAAGCCTACTTCCAGTGAAAGACAGAGTAAACCGAAAATTTATGTAGTCGGCCTTTAAATTAAAATTAGGTAGTCGAGAGTATAGTTCAAAGCACGTGTATATCATTTTTCAGAGCTGTATACCCACAATTTATCACCATGCGCTCTCACTATATCTTTTGAATTCTAGGCGTAGTAAAAACGTTACTAAGGGCTACTGCCCATTTC
The DNA here is from genome assembly GCF_980474605.1 of Leiobunum rupestre. Classification (NCBI taxonomy): domain Eukaryota; kingdom Metazoa; phylum Arthropoda; class Arachnida; order Opiliones; family Sclerosomatidae; genus Leiobunum; species Leiobunum rupestre. The sequence continues at coordinate 24,711,762 of NC_143391.1, forward strand.
AATTTTTGCATTTTCCATCGTATTAAATGACCTCTTTGATATCAAGTACGGTTTAACTCATCACAATGATTATTGGAACAATCGCTAATTTATTCAAACACACGGAACGCTTGTGGAATAAATTGGAATAGATAAAAGGGTTAGAAATTCAACCGGAGCCTTCTGGAAACTTACGTAAGAAGGTCTATTTCAAACTATTTCCAAATATGCAAATTAATCGTACGGTTGCGGGTATGTAGTCTTAATTTCTCGCTTTAACCGAGTGTTTAGTTTAGTAGAACTCGTAAAGAGGGTCTGTTATACAAATCAACATTATCCTTCAAAGAGGCCGGATTATATTAATCCCGCTTCAACATCTCTTTGACGCTTAACCGGTTGTAAAGTTAAAACTTGAATCTTATTTAATGGAAATAAAAAGGAAAATGTTGAAAAAGGCCAGTCCTTTCCGTAAAAATTTTCAATTTGGACGTTAAAGCGTGAATTAGGCGTTTTACGGCTAGCCTAATGGATTCTTAGTAACGCGGATGGCCGTTATGCAAATAGGCTAACAAGGAGACATCCCGAAGTGTAACCCACCGATTTTGTTCAAACTCGGGGGATTGGTAGACGTTGATGTATGATGAAAAATCCTAAAGGGAATTTATTCAATGGGCAATCGTTTTGCCATGGCAACGAAAAATGTTTTTGATAATACAAAATATAAAATTTTCCCATTGAAAATAACATGGGATTTTGAACTCAAATTGATCAAAAGTTGATCAATGTTTTTATTGTCAATTTTTATTTATTTTTTCTTTTTTTGGCATTTTCTAAATTTTGAAATTTGTTCAAATTTTTCACAGGGGGGGGGGGGGCTAGGAATCGGTCAAAATCCCATGTTATTTTCAATGGGAAAATTTCCATTTGTTGTTGCCAAAAACATTTTTCGTTGCCATGGCAAAACGGTTGCCCATTGAATAAATTCCTTTTAGGATTTTTCATGATACATAAAGGTCTACCAATTATATATATATATATATATATATATATATATATATATATATAATATCGAAAACACTGCTCAAATTTCTCAATTCTGGTTTGATCATGTTTTAATGTTTAAATCTGATTAAAATGATTAAATCCTGATTGAAACGATTAAATCGTGATTAGTATGAATAAATCGCGATTAGAAATTAGAACGAGAATCAGAATGATTATATTGGTAATTGGAATGATTATAATTGTGCGTGATTAGAACGAGCAGATTAGAATAATTTAATATGAAAAAAAAGTAGTTCCTATTACAATGTTACCTTAATTACTAAGCTGTGATAACTCGTGTTACAAAGTTGAGATAACATGTTACAAAGTTTTGATGTTTACGGATGTTTTAAATAAAATGTGATAAGTTATTTTTTCAATCATTTCAATCAAACACAATTGCGATATAACCATCAATATTAATAATTAATATTAAATTATCGTACTTTAGTTTTGGTTTTAATTATAAAACCTCGATACGACCGATTACATTGATTAAATCGTGATTAAAATGATTAAATAGTGATTAAAATGATTAAATATAATTAAAGTGATTAAATCTGATTAAAATTATTAAATCTGATTAAAATTATTAAATTCTGATTAAAATGATTAGATCATGATTAGAATGATTAAATATCGTTTAAATCGTGATTAGATTGATTAAATCGTGATTAGATTTTCTAATATTGATTAGATTTTTTAATCTTGATTAGATTTTTTAATCTTGACTACCCTGATTTAATAATTTTACTATGATTAAGACGCACCCAAAATGGAAGTGACCTGCCCCTCGGGTTAAAAACAACTAGTAGGACAATTTTTCGAACTAATGGGTTGAAAATATATCCACAAAACACGAAAGGGGGTCAATTACGTATAAGGCGAAATAGGCCATTTTTTGCCAGATTTAGCTATCGGTAAAATGGGACAGTTGTATTAAGTAGTTCGGAAGGTTCGTCTTACGTACGCGACACATTTTACAGGGATGATAGTCGTTTATATATTATGCACGGAACTCCGTCTCTGTGTGTTCGGTCGTCACAACGCCATCATGGTCGTAATATTACGGGAGTAGTTAATCACCTCTCGAAGGTAAACCTCCCGCCCGTTGAAGGCAATATGCCACTGGCCGTTTGTCAAACGCAGATTCCCATACAAACAACGAACGTCCTCAAATTTACCGATATATTAATTTTACAAACTGCCATTATAAACCTTTTAAACACAATGTTTTTTTTAGTATAATGTTAACTACCTTTAAAGAAATTTTAATCTTGTTAGATGCGACATATTATAAATTATAACACAGTGCCTAATTCCAGACTCATATTATTATTGTCCGGCGAAAATAGTCTTCAAAATTTGCTGTACGGGATTTTGAATCTCAAAGTGGTTTCAACAACCCGAAATTATAGGGTTAAGATTATACGGAACAATTTTAGCGCTAACATCAGGGTTCCGAAATGGTATTTAACAGGTGGTAAATAATGATAAATAACTTGATGGTATAAAATGGTAAAAGTTATAAATAATACATAATGGTAAATAATCGCCCGTAAATAATATATACGTCCATTAATTATTTACAGTAGTTAAAACTTAAAGATACATTAATGGAGATAAAACCTTTAACATTTAGAATGTCAGACTTGTAGAGTAATTAAAATAAAGTTTAGGATCTTTTCAAGTTGATTTATTCAGTTTTTTTTATTTTTTTCATGATTTCACGTATGTAAACCAATATTTACCATTTTTTACCATTACTTACCATGATTTACCAGTGGTTTTCACAATATTCCAAAAAAAGTTGTATTTTTGGAACACTGGCTAACATCCGATTGTTAATGCAGATTATAAGATTTAATGACTTATTTTCGACTAAAAAGTAGATTTTAAGATTTCTAATTAGTGTTCTGCGCGGGGCATACGGGACTTTAACGAATGGCCGACCCATCGAAGCCACGTGCCGCCACCATTTGTGGTTTTAAAATACGAGCCTAATATTTTGCATGTCGAATTTAACCGTTCTCCTACGGCTTTGCACCTTGGAACCGCCGCTTTATGCTCGTAATAAAGGTAAAAAACCACGTGACCGGGGCAAAGTATATGGATGAGGAATCGTAGTTGGTGATAAGTAGGCACCTACGAACGGGCTACGAAACCGCAAACTTTACGGTCACTTTCTGTATGAAGGAACCGTCTAGTTACGGTAGATTGATTTAAAAAGGGAGTATAGCGTCATACGAAATACGCGGATGAGGAAACTGGTTTCTCCGAGTTCGGGGGGCCGTGGTCCGGGGGAACGCGTTGTTACCTGGGCTGAAGTTAGTCGCCGTGTTGGGTGGCAAATCCCTATCTCTCCCTCTTTTTTTCCATATTTCCTAGGCTGTATTTTAGGCCATTTGGACAAAGGAAAGACCGATACTTTTCGAGGTTTAATTTTATAGTCTTTACATTTCTTTTCGTATTCGATATCGTTGGTTAGTGAGAGTAAACTGTGGCTTCCTTCTCGTCTCAATACGTTCATCATGAGGGACAATTTGTAATGTTCGCGTCTGGTATTTCGAGGTGTGGCTTCTTTCGTTTGTGCTAGGCCTTGTCCCGTTGAAAATGATGAAGAATCGGTTCGCTATCAGCGGCCGCGGCGCCGTAAGTTCCTTCAGCGTCTTGTCGCTTTTGGTGACCGTCACAGTCACGCTGGGTGACGCTCGAACTTCAGATACCAAAGCGGATATTGCCGTTACCACCGGTTGTCCGGCTGAATTTCAAGGTCAGTGTATTTGCGGTATTCAAAATCAAGCGGGACCATACAAAGGGATGTACGTAACTAATTGCACCGACCAAGGATTCGACGATTCGGTCATGCTGCAACACGTCCCGATCGAGACCGAAATCCTCATCTTCGTCGGTAATGACATATACGATTTGCATTTCAATATCTTCGGCCACGACAATTCTTTGGTTAGACTGCGCACGGTGGATCTCTCTAGCAACCACATTCAGACTATAAAAGGGCGAACCTTCCACAATGTCAATTCGGTTCGCAAGTTGATTCTCAACGACAACGACCTTTACATAGTCAGCAAGGACTTTCATCCCCGAATGTTTAGCAACTTTGCCAACTTGGAGATTCTGGAGATGAGGAATGCGTTTTCGGACAAGGACGTCAAGGCTAACGCGGGCAAGTACTTGGTTAATCTCGCCGAAACGTTCAACGAGAGTTCCCTGGTCAACCTTAAAAGCTTGGATTTGTCCGAAAACGGCTTCGCGGATTTCCGGAACACGTCGTTCTTCCGTTCACTGCCCGCTTTGGAAAAACTGAACCTGAGGAATAATAAAATGTCCAGTTTCGACGCTGACGTCTCTGTCCTGCCGAGTTTGAAATCCCTGGATATGAGCAACAACGCTTTCCCTTATCTTCGACGCGCCACGCTGACAAGTTTGATTAGTTTTCCCCATTTGAAAATAAACTTGGCCGGAAATCCGCTGAGATGCGACTGCAGGATGAAAGACACTTATCTTTTCCTATTAAAGAACATCAACAACGTTATCGACAAGGAGGACTACATTTGCTTCGAAGGCAACCCCAATTCCAACGTCGGAAAGTCTCTCTTCGAGCTTGACCCCCGCGACCTTCACTGCGACGAACTGAAGGAGGACGCTTTCGAAGGACACTTGCACGTGTCCTACATCGTCCTGGGACTCGTTTGCGTCGTCTTCTTCATCCTGCTGATCGTCATGATCTTCAGGAATCGTAAAGTGGTCCATTCGATGGCCCTTAGAGTCTCGGAGCCCGTCCGGAATAAGTTTAACTATTCTTCGTTGGATAAGAAAGACGTCGAAGCCGAGATGGAAGTGTGACTTACTCCTGCAAATCTCTCTGACGTGTGGAAGTCGCTTCTACGTTTCCACTTTTGTAAAATTGATACCTTGTCATTTTACGACGCGAGCAAGAGCTATATATATTTATATTAACAAAAAATGTATAATTTTCTAAACGTAGTTGAAGATTTTACTAACTATAAAGGTATTTTATTTTATCGTTCTACGCGCGCGGGCCCGTGTCAAATTGAAAGGTTCGAGAGACTACCGCTTGATTCGTTAGATATTTTTCGTTTTCGGTTTCATTTCTACCGTCTTCCAATAGCATTTTATCGAATCAGCGAAACGTTAATCTTCACGAATCCTAGCTCTCTTCATTAGTCATTCTCGGTTTATTGAAGTTCTTGGAAGTAAATAAACAAACCGTCTAAGAATTATATATTCCCTATGATAGTTGCCATACGTTATCGAGTCTTGAAGGCGTAAAGGAGTTACGGGAGGTCCGCGTAATGGGATTCCCCTGACTTTACTCTTTCCTTCTAAGCTCTCGGATAACATTTCACGTTGCATTTTTAATCGTGATGACGGATTCGGGAGCACCCGTCAGAGGGTTATTGGAAAAAAGTCAATACTACTTAGTTTAAACAAAACAATGTATTTATTTATATTAATTTACATTTAAATATAAATAAATACATTCTTAGTTTATATTTAGTTTTTCTTATTTTATGTACAGTAGATTTTGTAAGTTTTAAGGAACCCAGTTTTACTGTCCCGTATCTTTTGATATATTTTTGTTAATAATAACCGATTCGATTTCTACAATAAATACTATTTTAACCTTTAAACGTCTTTTTTTTCTGGCAAATAGAATTATCGAAGGTTTAAGCTTTCCGCCTTTACCTTAGAGACATCTGACGGGAAATGAAGACACTTGGATCGTTTACCATATTCTAGAATTAATTTACAAAAAATTGAAATACATTAAGAAAAGCAAAAGCAAAACGTTCAATATAAACTGCACTTAATTTGCTAAAACATTTAGTGATAACAGTTAATATTATTCGTTCATAGATGGAAGTAGTGAGCCTATTTTTCATCAAATACGAGGGAGCAGCTGCAGTTCTAAAGGAGTGATATCAATCGCGAGGAAGAGGAAAAACAAAACGTTCAATATAAACTGCACTTAATTTGCTAAAACATTTAGTGATAACAGTTAATATTATTCGTTCATAGATGGCAGTAATGAGCCTATTTTTCATCAAATACGAGGGAGCAGCTGCAGTTCTAAAGGAGTGAAATCAATCGTGAGGAAGATGAAGCTAGGAGATAAAACAACAGGGACAAAACCTCAAGTCCTTTATATTTTATTGAAATCTTGTCGTAGCCTGAAAACAAAAATTTCGTAACACTGGAAGTATTCTGCAAATTTAAAAAAATGCTTTTCCGAAGAAAAAATAATGCGCCACGATGTGATTTACCAAAATTACTATGTCGGGAAAATATGGTTTATAAATAAGAAAAGATTTAATTTATACATTTGTACATTATTAGTAGGAGCATAAGTGTATAATATTACACATAAGTGTGACACTTCCTATTCTTCACATGGAAAATATTTACAGAGAGCTATTCACAAGGCAGACTGCATTACGGGCTTCGTCGAAGTTTTACGTCCGCTTGCTCGCGCGTCACACGTAGCCTTTCACAGCGCCTCGCTAGGGGGAGATTTTCTTCTTGTTATGACGTCACTTCGTTACTAGCTCTCAGTAAAATATTCCCCAAAGTGACAAACTTATGGAACAATATTATAGACTTATGGTAGGAGTGATACGGGCGGTTTATGTTAAAACGTGATGACGTGTACAAATCCGCGATTTGGTTGGAAAATCGCTGCCATTGGAAACTGCCTAGAAGCTGCGAAGCTACATGTTTCATTTTTATAGCAGATATTTCGTAAGGCATATTATATAGTTATGTTAACACGAATTACGTGGTTATGCCTCAAAATCTATGATACCAGTGACGGGAACCACAATCTTTTATGACAACTTTTCATCAAACACGTGCATTCACTCTACTCTTACCAATATCATAAGTAACTTAAGTATGCACAATTTACGATAATGAAAGCCTGTCGCAAAGCGATTGCGTAACCGGAAGTTTCGGAACAGGAAACTCGCTGCTCCCAGCTCTCATCGTTGGCAAAATTAACACCAGGTTAGTTAAATTTCTATAAATAAAAGCTAAATCGTGTTTATGTCCCAAATTCTGAAATAATTTATTTCGTTAACGAAATAAATATACAATTTTATGTTCCGATTCAATAGTTCATCATAATTTTGCCAAGTAAGCATTATTTTTACTTTTAAAAGGGTTTCAATTTTCACTAAGCCTTGGTTGAGTAGTGAAAAAAGCTGTCGGCGGTTGTAACCTGACTGTTACCTTGGATTAATTAATAATTAATAACTATTAATCCAAGCTGTTACCCAAATAGGTATCGACAAGCGAAGAGTTTCAGTCCTTACCCGCATTGTGATTTCTGGGTTCATTGGCGAAACAAGCTATCATTAAAAAAAAGCGTTGGGAGAGTGGCAAATGTCGTACTACATTATGCTACTTATGAAAATACTTCAATGAATATTTTCAAAACGCCCTCCAAAACGTTACGTGGATTTTGCGTTCAGGTGAAGTTAACCTCATCCGATACCACTACCAACGGTTAAAAGAGACTAGTATTTCACGCTTTTAGTCTTAGGTAACAATACCAGTATAGATGGTTTTCTTGCCGACAATGGCGTTACTTATTTGACGTAAACTTTAGTTGAGTTGAAATGAACTCTGACATTTCGCGGTTTAAGAAAATCGAATTAAAAGTATAATTCGTTTTAATGTAAGTTTTTTTCCGGGAGTGTAATTTAAATTTATGCTTCTGAAGAAAATAATATATTCCGACGTCAGCGAAGTTTTTTTTATTAAAATTAATTTCCATCCCTATTTTATTAGACTCGGGCTTCAGCTCGTTAAAAGCAACGAAACGGTTGTCCAGTTTATGGAACGATAAATCCGGCTGAGATTTAGCTGGACGGCGGATGAAGTTCGGTTTTTACGAGCAACATTAAAACGCGTGTCCTGTCTAATGAGTCGGATCAACGGTCTTGTCAGCGCCGGCCTTGATGTTTTCATCCTAGTTTAAACCAGTTCATTTGTACAAGCTCCAAATATAGATGAATCCTTGGAGCTAAATATTTACATCGTCGCTCAAAAATAACGACGCCAGTAATATATTTTTAAAAGAGGCTGGAAAACTGCCGTTTTCTACGATTTATTTATTTTCAAACATAAATAAAACAAGATTATATTACGTTAAAAGTAGCATTATAGCCTTGAGTATTAGCCTTTAAAAAAAAAAGACCGTATGTAAGTTCTGGCATATGACCTTCTCGCGGACTATCATTGGCACCGACAGGGTTCTTCAGCTTTGGGAGGTTGGATTACGGAAGATTTCGAATGGAGCCCATACGTCAGAATAGGTGTTTTCGTAAAATCCGGCTTTGTTGTTTCCCCCCCTGAAAAAATGGCCCCTCAGACTTTGACGGGAGGTCAGTTCAGTTCGTTCCAGTTCTAAAACCATCGGCACGACTCGCATGAATGTACGTCAACTAGCTGGCAAACATGTTTCCCGAAAAATCAATAAAATCCAAAGATTACAGATCGTTACATGTTCCTTCTTATTGTATACCACATCCTAGGCAGGTTTTTTGATGGGGTATTATGAAAACAACTATTGTGTTCCTCAAATTGCCTCTCTTATAATTTGATATTGCTCGGCAGCGCCATCTAGTTAATTGCATTGAGTAAAAAATACTAAAAATATATCATTATTTAGTTATAAAAGTAAATTAATTTTATTAAGTTATTTTCATAACCACAGCATTGTTTACTGTATTGTACCTGCAATAGAGGTCGTTGTTGACAAATCAAGTGCTTTAAAATCCACGTCTTTCACCCATTTTTGGGGTAGGTCGTCACCGCTTCTATTATTGGTAAAGCGTCGTAATCAAACCTTCTGAAAGTTGGTATAGAAGAAGGCCAATAAGCCAGCTATACCTCATAATGTAGTGCTAGCATCGATCGAAAAAACGTTATTTGAAATCAGTCAAGTCCTTTAAGCCGACGGCGGCGCCTATTTATTTCATTGGTAGTCTTCACAATGTATGTCTATTTCACTAGCATATGGCACGCCAAATCGAACAAAATTCTCACTTGGTTGTGACTTGTCTCAATCGTGTATCTGTACACAAATATCTCTCTTCCATATACTCTATTAACTCTCGCGTCGGCATAGGCAACTCGCGGTGGTATCCATATTCTCGATTCTCTCTCCAGTACCAGATTTACTAAAGGTGGGGGCCTAGGTAAGGAAAGCCGAGAATAATGATTTTTCAAATAATAAAGCAACAAGCCTGATATGTTTTTCTCTTAAACCGAATCATTGAAAAATCCATTGATTTCATAAGTAGTTGGGGCCTTCTGTTGGTGGAGGCCCATAGGCCAGTGCCTAGTAGGCTTAGTCCTTAATCCGGCTCTGTATAATATCTCTCATCCACATAGTGGATTCTCTCTCGCGTCGGCATAGTCAACTCGCTGTGGCATCCATCTAATCAATGCTCTCTCGCGTGGCGTTGGCAGAGTAAACTCGCGGTCGTTTCCACATACTGGATTTTCTCTCGCGTCGGCATAGTCAACTCGGTGTGGCATCCATCTACTCAATGCTCTCTCGCGTGGCGTTGGCAGAGTAAACTCGCGCTCGCTTCCACATAGTGGATTATCTCTCGCGTCGGCATAGTCAACTCGGTGTGGCATCCATCTACTCAATGCTCTCTCGCGTGGCGTTGGCAGAGTAAACTCGCGGTCGTTTCCACGTAGTGGATTCTCTCTCGCGTCGGCATAGTCAACTCGGTGTGGCATCCATCTACTCACTGCTCTCTCACGTGGCGTTGGAAGAGTAAACTCGCGCTCGCTTCCACATAGTGGATTATCTCTCGCGTCGGCATAGTCAACTCGCTGTGGCATCCTACTACCCAATGCTCTCTCGCGTGGCGTTGGCAGAGTAAACTCGCGGTCGTTTCCACATACTGGATTCTCTCTCGCGTCGGCATAGACAACTCGGTGTGGCATCCATCTACTCAATGCTCTCTCGCGTGGCGTTGGCAGAGTAAACTCGCGCTAGCTTCCACATAGTGGATTCTCTCTCGCGTCGGCATAGTCAACTCGGTGTGGCATCCATCTACTCAATGCTCTCTCGCGTGGCGTTGGCAGAGTAAACTCGCGCTAGCTTCCACATAGTGGATTCTCTCTCGCGTCGGCATAGTCAACTCGGTGTGGCATCCATCTACTCAATGCTCTCTCGCGTGGCGTTGGCAGAGTAAACTCGCGCTCGCTTCCACATAGTGGATTCTCTCTCGCGTCGGCATAGTCAACTCGCTGTGGCATCCATCTAATCAATGCTCTCTCGCGTGGCGTTGGCAGAGTAAACTCGCGCTCGCTTCCACATAGTGGATTCTCTCTCGCGTCGGCATAGTCAACTCGGTGTGGCATCCATCTACTCAATGCTCTCTCGCGTGGCGTTGGCAGAGTAAACTCGCGCTAGCTTCCACATAGTGGATTCTCTCTCGCGTCGGCATAGTCAACTCGCTGTGGCATCCATCTACTCAATGCTCTCTCGCGTGGCGTTGGCAGAGTAAACTCGCGCTAGCTTCCACATAGTGGATTCTCTCTCGCGTCGGCATAGTCAACTCGCTGTGGCATCCATCTACTCAATGCTCTCTCGCGTGGCGTTGGCAGAGTAAACTCGCGCTAGCTTCCACATAGTGGATTCTCTCTCGCGTCGGCATAGTCAACTCGCTGTGGCATCCATCTACTCACTGCTCTCTCGCGTGGCGTTGGCAGAGTAAACTCGCGGTCGTTTCCACGTAGTGGATTCTCTCTCGCGTCGGCATAGTCAACTCGCTGTGGCATCCATCTACTCAATGCTCTCTCGCGTGGCGTTGGCAGAGTAAACTCGCGGTGTTTCCACATAGTGGATTCTCTCTCGCGTCGGCATAGTCAACTCGGTGTGGCATCCATCTACTCACTGCTCTCTCACGTGGCGTTGGAAGAGTAAACTCGCGCTCGCTTCCACATAGTGGATTATCTCTCGCGTCGGCATAGTCAACTCGCTGTGGCATCCTACTACCCAATGCTCTCTCGCGTGGCGTTGGCAGAGTAAACTCGCGGTCGTTTCCACATACTGGATTCTCTCTCGCGTCGGCATAGTCAACTCGGTGTGGCATCCATCTACTCAATGCTCTCTCGCGTGGCGTTGGCAGAGTAAACTCGCGCTAGCTTCCACATAGTGGATTCTCTCTCGCGTCGGCATAGTCAACTCGCTGTGGCATCCATCTACTCAATGCTCTCTCGCGTGGCGTTGGCAGAGTAAACTCGCGCTAGCTTCCACATAGTGGATTCTCTCTCGCGTCGGCATAGTCAACTCGCTGTGGCATCCATCTACTCAATGCTCTCTCGCGTGGCGTTGGCAGAGTAAACTCGCGCTAGCTTCCACATAGTGGATTCTCTCTCGCGTCGGCATAGTCAACTCGCTGTGGCATCCATCTACTCACTGCTCTCTCGCGTGGCGTTGGCAGAGTAAACTCGCGGTCGTTTCCACGTAGTGGATTCTCTCTCGCGTCGGCATAGTCAACTCGCTGTGGCATCCATCTACTCAATGCTCTCTCGCGTGGCGTTGGCAGAGTAAACTCGCGGTGTTTCCACATAGTGGATTCTCTCTCGCGTCGGCATAGTCAACTCGGTGTGGCATCCATCTACTCACTGCTCTCTCACGTGGCGTTGGAAGAGTAAACTCGCGCTCGCTTCCACATAGTGGATTATCTCTCGCGTCGGCATAGTCAACTCGCTGTGGCATCCTACTACCCAATGCTCTCTCGCGTGGCGTTGGCAGAGTAAACTCGCGGTCGTTTCCACATACTGGATTCTCTCTCGCGTCGGCATAGTCAACTCGGTGTGGCATCCATCTACTCAATGCTCTCTCGCGTGGCGTTGGCAGAGTAAACTCGCGCTAGCTTCCACATAGTGGATTCTCTCTCGCGTCGGCATAGTCAACTCGCTGTGGCATCCATCTACTCAATGCTCTCTCGCGTGGCGTTGGCAGAGTAAACTCGCGCTAGCTTCCACATAGTGGATTCTCTCTCGCGTCGGCATAGTCAACTCGCTGTGGCATCCATCTACTCAATGCTCTCTCGCGTGGCGTTGGCAGAGTAAACTCGCGCTAGCTTCCACATAGTGGATTCTCTCTCGCGTCGGCCTAGTCAACTTGGTGTGGCATCCATCTACTCAATGCTCTCTCGCGTGGCGTTGGCAGAGTAAACTCGCGCTAGCTTCCACATAGTGGATCCTCTCTCGCGTCGGCATAGTCAACTCGGTGTGGCATCCATCTACTCAATGCTCTCTCGCGTGGCGTTGGCAGAGTAAACTCGCGCTAGCTTCCACATAGTGGATTCTCTCTCGCGTCGGCATAGTCAACTCGGTGTGGCATCCATCTACTCAATGCTCTCTCGCGTGGCGTTGGCAGAGTAAACTCGCGCTAGCTTCCACATAGTGGATTCTCTCTCGCGTCGGCATAGTCAACTCGCTGTGGCATCCATCTACTCACTGCTCTCTCGCGTGGCGTTGGCAGAGTAAACTCGCGGTCGTTTCCACGTAGTGGATTCTCTCTCGCGTCGGCATAGTCAACTCGGTGTGGCATCCATCTACTCACTGCTCTCCCACGTGGCGTTGGCAGAGTAAACTCGCGCTAGCTTCCACATAGTGGATTCTATCTCGCGTCGGCATAGTCAACTCGCTGTGGCATCCATCTACTCAATGCTCTCTCGCGTGGCGTTGGCAGAGTAAACTCGCGGTGTTTCCACATAGTGGATTCTCTCTCGCGTCGGCATAGTGAACTCGGTGTGGCATCCATCTACTCACTGCTCTAATTTTCCCCTTCCGACAGCAGCAGGCGCTAAGGCGTCTAACCAATAAAAATTGTACACAAGAAAATGCACGACTTCTGACGGGTTGCGTTTTCCTTGTGTGGGCAGTGCTGTGTTTGTTGCTCCTAGCTTCCACATAGTCGATTCTCTCTCGCGTCTACAAAGCCAATGAGGCCTGACTTGTGGATAGACAACAATAAATATTTAATATCATAAGTAATATAATACCTCTAACTAAGTATGACATTTGTAGCCTGGCTCATGTATTTTTTGTTACTACATACTTTCGTCAACTTGTAGCCTTGCTCATGCATTTTTTCTTACAACATCCTTTCTTCGAGTGACAATCGAGTATGTGGGTGAGAGAGAGAATCGAGTATATGGATGCCACAGCGAGTTGACTATGCCGACCTGAGAAAGAATCCACTATGTGGAAGTAATTAGGAGCAACAAACACAACACCCCACACAAGGAGAACGCAGCCCGTCAAAAGTCGTCTATTTTCTTGTGTACAATTTTCATTGGCTAGACGCTTCAGCACCTGCTGCCGTCGGAAGGGGAAAATTCGTAAATTGTCTTCCCCCCGCCCGTAAGACGTTCACCGTAAAGGCTCGTCAAATGAAATTTGTACACAACTCTGCCTTAGCGTGTTTAAAGGCTAGCTGCGTTCTCCTTGTGTTTGTTGCTCCTAGGTGGAACAGACCACGAGTTTACTATGTGGATGAGAGAGAATCGACTATATGGATGCCGCAGCGAGTAGAGACGAGTTGGGCCCACTTTTTTTTCCGGCCCGACCCGACCCGACCAAAAAAAAATAAAATAATTTTTGCCCGACCCGACCCGATAAATTAAAAAATCGATTTTGTCCGGCCCGGCCCGAAAACCCGACAAGACCCGAAAACCAGATAATTCCCGAAAACCCGACCCGACCCGGAAACCCGAAAAGACCCGAAGAACCGCCGCAACCCATAGCATGCAGCTTTTTTTCATTTTATTATATAGTGTAGATGTAGATATGCAATATAAAATATAACAAGAGGCATTTATTTATTTAAACAATTTTCCTGAAGAAAAGTTAGTTGCGAAAAAGTTGAACCTTTTAAATTTGTTCTTCGAGGACCAAGTGTCAGTCCCGTGCTGGAAAATACACGTTCGTCATTCTTTTGTGACCCGGGAATACCTAGAATTCTTTTAGCTATATATTTTCAAAGTACGCCGAGACACGCGACTTGCAAATTCGCAATTTAACGCCGGGAAATCGAAAGTAAAACCAAAACTAAACGTAAGAGAAGTTTAGGCGAATCGGACGACTGAGACGACTTTGAAATAATAGTCAATAGACGCTAGTCGCGCTGCTCGCAGTACTCATTACGTCGCTATGTCTCTCTCTCTGCCACCCCATCTCTTCCTCTATCCCTCTTCGTACAACACCCGAAGGGCCGAAACATTTCACACGCCCTACGCAGTACGCAGTTGCGGGTAAGGGTCGGGCCAGGCCTTTAATTAAAATACCGGCCATTTTGAAAATTGGCCCAGCCCGACCCGGCCCATTTAATTTTAAAATAAAAAAAAAACCCGGCCCGACTCGAAATTTAAAAAAATTAATTTTGCCCAAACCGACCCGACCCGTAAAAATTAAAATTTATTTCTGCCTGACCCGGCCCGAAGTGGGCTCGGGCCGGGTCAGGCATAAAAAGGCCGATTGAATCGGAGGCCCGACTCGTCTCTAGCAGCGAGTTGACTATGCCGACGCGAGAGAGTCGCAAACAAGTGAGAATTTTGGCCGATTTGAGCCATACTAGCAGCCCAGGCCATTGCAACGGGAGGCATGGCATAACGCAGCTGCGCCAACCTACGATTTCTAGAGCTCGCAAATTTTGGTTGAGTTGTAGTTGGATTTTAACAAAAACCTTAAAAAAATAAAAAAAATAATAATCAGCTAGGCTAATACCAGAAGTATATAAATAAAACAATAAGTGTACTACTTAGCTTATGCCTTCCTCGTGCATTCCATGAAATTTTGGAAGCAGACGTTAGGCAGACGACGGTAAAAATAGAGGTCACCAATGAGAATAGAGGTTAGAAAACGTAGTGTTCCGAGGTCAGTAAACACGTATAATGGCGTCACCCGGTTTTAAAAAAATTTGTAATAATTTTAAAAGTCGTGTTACTTAATTTTAATCACGATTTATATTTTAAAGGTTTTTATTGCCACGGTGTTTTATTTTGAATTGAATTTAACCCGGTATTTTATTCGAACTAATCTCTAAGCCTTGGTGGTAACGTGGTAGTTTATAACCGGTTGAAACTAGTTGTTAGTTATCATGAAAATTACGTCATCATTAATTCTGCCATTAAGACTCGACGATTCAAATTGCCACGTAAAAACAATCCAGCACAACTTTTGTTACTTCCAAAAAACCAATCTAACTTATTTATTAAACCACGATGAAGATCATCGACATCAGTTGTTAAAAATTCATCATCATAATTTACTAACGTAAGTCTACAGGAAATGTTGGGCCTAATTTGGCTTGGTATACTATACATACAAATATTACTATTATTTTAATATCTTGACAAATAAATATAAATAAGAAAAAATAACCGTTACATACCTTTTTCCAAGTTCTAACATATCTCCAAGGCCTACTACGACCTTTCAAAATTCCGGGGTCTGCTAAAAAAACCATCCATCGACCAATCGCCTTTCGTCCGAGGTATTTTTTTTTGGCTCATCGCCACTACTTTTCTTATGTACCTAGTAAATTAGCTGATGAAGTCATGTGATCGCTGTAGCCGCGTTACCGAACTATTTCCATCCGCGCGAAAGGGGGAAGGCAAACGAAATTACATGGCGCACGAAAATTCTAAGTAGTACACTTCTTGTTTCATTTATATACTTCTGCTAATACCCAAGGCACACTCTTAGGCCTAAGTCATCAAGCGACTTTTGAAGCCATTAATTCAGGTGGCCGGGTGTGGGCTTAAAAATGGTACTATTATTATATAAGTTTCATCGGTAAATATACTATGAACGACTAGAATAATCCCAAAACCATTGGTTGTTTACTCTTAAGCGAACTAATCCAAGGTTTACTACAACCACAAGTTTTGAACAAAGACTTCATACGCGAAGCATTATATAGTCTTTGGTTTTTACAGAACCAGCCGCCAAAAGGGGGCGATAACCTCGTAAATCGGTACTGAACAAAACCTCCGACGATTCCCGGCTTACAAACAGACTAAACAGTAGCGAGTGAACAGGAGGGTCCTGTCATGGAGCTTTGTCCTGTACTTGCTCTCCAGTGATGTAAGTGGGCCCCAAAAGGATTTTTCTAAATCCCATTCGACTTATACATAAAATAGTAATATATTTAAGTATAAAACTTTGCCCAGACTTTACTGGACGTGTAATGCCAAAAGTAAAGCTGCCAATATGTTCTAATTGTTTGGATGAACAGTTATACACCTATATTAAAGTAAAAAACACGTGAAAAAGTACGGTCCTAGCATGTGCTTTTTCATCTATTGGTGTATGTTGAAACTAATTAAAAGTTACTATAGCGCAATACTAAACGAGGGACCCGATTTCAAGACCCATTGTAGCTAGACTAACTTCTTTAGATTTTATTTTTGGCGACACCTATCGAGAGAAATTCGAATCGATTCGGAGCCGAGACTCTCTTTAAGAGGTGGCTAAAAATGTCGACCTACACTGCGAGATTTGAATTCTCATCCCTTTTTCAAGTTTCCATCTATAATAATAATTTTAAATAATTTAAAAACACTTAGATAGCTTAAGCTTTAAAGCAAGGCCAACTTCACTTGGTAAGAAAAATTATAAAAATGAAGCGAGCAAACCCGCCAATCTTTTTAATTTTGAGCCATTGAGATCCGAGACTTTCTTCTTGGGAAAGAAGTGCATCGACAGTCCTGGTGCTGCATTTATTGTTGGAGGAATTACATTCAGATATTAAGTAGAGTGCAACAGGCAATAACTATTTCTCAGTATCATGTTTGGTCATAGTGTAAGGAAATATGCTGTAGCCAGCAGCAGAACGTGTTCCATTAAACTCTTCACAGAAAAGTGCGCTTTACACAATTTATTCGTGTAAGCTTTTTCCTTCGGCATCGAGGAGTGAAATATTTTAACGACGCGACGACTTAGTTTTCAAAAGGTTAGACTTAACATTTTTCCATTGAGACACAGCAAATGTTTGTGATAAATCATTTAAATTAATAAAATTATTTTTTTCTTTAAAGAAACTAAAAAAGTAATTACATCCCAAATTTGTCAATATGAATATTTTATTGCGGGTTAAGCCGAACGCTTAAAAGTACTGTTGATAAATTGCCGGTTTAATAGGGAACGGAGTTAAACCTATCTAGAATTTAAACCAATGAGCATTGCTCGAATCTGGGTAACGTCAAAACTGGCCGACGAATGATATTGAAGCTTTACTAAAATTATTATAGATTACAAGTTCTAAATACTAATTATACAAAAACCAGTTCTTTGAACTGAAAATACGGCGTTTATTCTTTAAAATATTACGGCTAAGAAGGGACAGATATTAACAATTTATATTATATTATGAATATATTCATATATCTATATGTATATATGAATACATTCATGATTATATAAATATTAATATAATACGATTTTTTCAATTCCTTATATGAGTATTTATCAACTTGCCTGATAAATATTTCACATAAATACTGATAGATAGAATTGAAAAAATCGTATTATATTAATATTCATATAATAATTGTTTTTTGAGATCTGTCCCTTCTTAGCCGTAATATCTTAAAGAACTAGTTTTTGTATAATATATGTCCCTTTTTCATTTTTATAATTTTTTATATTAATGTCGAATAATGTTGACTATTTGACTAATTGACTCATTCCGAGTCATTCGTAGTTAATTAATGAAATAATCATAATTCAACTTTGTTTTTATTGATGAATTATTTTCAATTGTATAAATTTTTTATTTCTTTTTAATTCAGACATGAGTTTTTCTCTTAATTCCTGTCATTTTTTATTGATTTACGAGGACATCTTAAATTATGTTGACCGTCTTGAACACTTTGCAAAGCTTGCAGTTTCTTCAATGGAGCTACGAATCCAAGAAGATGACATATTTTGTTCACCGAACAACGAAGCAACCGTGGAACTTCCAGAAATTGATATATTTTCTCCACTAGACAATGGAGCAGCCGAGCCACTTCCAGAAATAAGATTTTGCGGCTTGGTCCTCGGAACCCATAGTTTCCACCCAAACTGGCGTTTAGGTCTGACAAGGAGACTATCCGAGGTGTTACACACCGATTTTGTTCAAACTCGGGGCATTGGTAGACCTTCATGTAACTTGAAAAATCCTAAAGGGATTTTATTCAATGGGCAACGGGTTTGCCATGGCAACGAATTTTTTTTTTGACATTTACAAAATTGAAAAAAAATTCAAATACCAAAATTATAAAAAAATTGATAAAAATTGACGAAAAAAATCAAAATTGGTCACATTTTTATCAATTTTTTAATTTTTTTTTCACGGGGAAATGGGTCAAAATCCCATGTTATTTTATGTTGTCAAAAACATTTTTCGTTGCCATGGCAAACCCGTTGCCCATTGTATAAAATCCCTTTAGGAATTTTCAAGTTACACGAAGGTCTACCAATCACCCGAGTTTGAACAAAATCGGTGGCCGGGAGTAGTGGCTCACTCCTGTAATCCCAGGCGTCCGGGAGCCAGAGTTTGTGGATGGCCGTGTGAGGACGACCACCAATCCCCCAACGGGTGGTCGGAATGCTTCCGCCACGGGTGTCCCCACGTATCCCCCCGTTGGCGTGGCCGTTACACATATCTCGCCCTGATTAATCAGTTATTGTGTGCTGGCGTCTAAGGCCTTGGGTCGACACCGATGTGTGGATGTCAAAAAAAGAAAAAAGAACAAAATCGGTGTGTAACACCTCGGGTCGTCTCCTTGTGAGTGAAACTTCTTTGGTAGGCATATATCTATTTTAAATTAAAAGATTCCCCATTTCACAATTTTTACAAAATATTTAAATGTGAAAGTTAATTTAACAAAAATTTATTTTAGTTAAATTTTTGGACTTTTTTGTATACCTTGAAAATGGTAATTAATGCTCCATTTACCATTCTATCGGTAATGGTTTGAGGGACAGCTTACTCCCAGTTAATGGACCCAAACGCCCAAAATTGAAACGGCCTTGGCGAAGGCACGATATCACCCATAGACAGGGCCGTCTTAAGGCATGGGCTAAATGGGCCCCCACCCAATTTTGGGGCCAGCCATACAGCCTCTACTCTAAGGATAAGGGGTTTGTTTGTTAAATATTATTTATGCTCATTTAATATTATGTATCTGTTAGTTACGTCTAAAGTAATTTGACTCATCGCCATAATCGCGTATCATACGGTACCAACAATTTAGTCATAAACGCAAAATTTAACCATGGTTAATTTAAACTAGTAAATAGTAAGTAATGTACTATAGAGACAGATACTTCATGGTTTAAAATAAACTTTTATTAAACCCAGATAGACAATTTAGACCTAACAGCGAGTCACTGTCATAAAAATTTTATTTTCAGTAGGCCTATGTTATACTTTTAAAATTAAAAGTTTTGTTTTGATTACTGTGTAGTTGAATTTAGACAACGGACATACAAAGGCTGACCGTTGGGGATCGCAAAGGTCTTAAGAAATAATTTAGCCCAGGGCCCCAAAAGGTCTTAAGACGGGCCTGCCCATAGATTGCTGTTTAATTTAAATAAGTAAATGAATCGAATATAGAATGGTTTAGTTAAACAAGTACAGATTTCCAAGCTTTCAGAAATACCTTCCCGTAATGTTTTCGCCTTCTAGCCTTTCTTACGTTGTTACGGATAATCAATAATAGACGCTAGCATAAACTCTATGTCTCTTTCAACTTGTTAAAAAGTTCCACGCGCGTCTTGATAATTTAGCGTAAATGGGCTCGAGCGATTTCGCGCGTACTCCCTGAAAGAAAAAAATTGCGCGAGCCTTTTACGCTAAAATATTAAAGAGCGCGTGGAACATTTTAACAAGTTAAACAAGACATAAATAATTTATGCTAGTGCCTATTGAATTGGTACTAATTCAAACATCACAACAACGCGTATGCCGATTGTTAGGTCCCTCGAATTGGCTTAAATCCTACTTAAAAATTCTTAATGGACCACAGATGGAATACTATTTTCTGTTGATTGACCCTTATATATATATATCTGCTGGAACGTTTTGTAGAATTTAGCCGTGGCATCGGCATTGGCAACATTGTAAGCATTTTCTTGTTCTATTATTTCAGGTCGAGTTTTATTCGGGTCGGGCCGGGTAAAATTTATTTAGGTTTTATTCGGGTCGGGCCGGGTAAAATTTATTTAGGTTTTTTCGGGTCACGAACCAACATAATGATTATAATTTTCGTCGTTTCCCAATTAGAATCCATATTGTTCAGCAATATATATTTTTCCTTTAAAGAAACGAACTTTCTTAGGACTATTTTACTAACGTCCTTTGTACAACCTTCTTAAAGCTAGTCGGTATTGTCTAAGCGCACCCTACCAAACAAGAGGGGTTATACTCCCTTTAATAATTCCCTTTTCTTAGAGTTAAGGGTAAATGTTAAGTTGGAACCACCCCTTTTCAAGTTTCTATCTCTCATGTGGTAAATCTGTAAGAATAAATATAAGCTCTAAGCCAAGGAAAAACTTTACTTGGTAAGACAAAATCCGAAAGTGAAGCATAGCACTGCCAATCTTTTTATTGATTTTTTAATTTTGCTGAAATTTAGATCTAAGATTTTAATTTGTAGGACAAAAAGTACATCAACAGTTACAACCACACGAGTGGGGGGGGGGGGGGGGGGGATGGCTGACCACTGCGTCCCCGAACATCTTGTGGAGTTCGAAAAAGAGGAACTGACGAAGTTCGACATCGGAGAACTCGGTCTTTGAAGAAAGTAGCCAGCGGCAGTTGACTTCCGCCACCACAAGAGTCCGAGGAGAGGGGAAGAGGTTAGACTAGGAGTTGGAACGGAATCATGAAGCTAGTCAAGATTCAGACTAACAAGTAGACGCCAGTACTTGAGGATCGACGGGGTGGTGTGTAACGTCAAGAAGTGTCCGAATTGACTGAGAGTGGAAACCAAACAAGTGATGTAGCGCCTGTAGTAGTCAGGAGAATCATTGGCAGCGGCCAAGTTGACAAAGTGCATAAGCAGTGCCAGCTCTCTACGGTGGGAGAGCAGTTTAATCGCTTCCATTAACTGGATACTCGTTGATTTGGGAACACCTAGGATGACCCGAAGCGCCACGTTTTTGGCACGGTCTGAATGTTGTATCTGTGTAACTGCCGCGGAGTTATAGACGATGCTGTAGTAATCGATCCGGGAGTGAATAAACCGCAAATATAAGACCGCGCGCAACAAATTAACCCGTTTCTGCGACGAGCGACACAAGGCGACGCCAGTTAAGTTTATGATATACGGTAACCCCGAGGCACACAAAGCTTTCCACCTCTCCAATTTTTAGTCGTTTGGAAAGTCAACCCCCATTCGCTGCAATAGTCCACCATATTGTCAAGTGCAGTCTGTAGGTGCTCCTGCAAAGTGACCGTGTGAACAGTGGCGTCGCCAGGGATTTCATTTTTGGGGGGGGGGGTGGGCAATCTGGGCCAACTATTTCTAGTAGAACTTAGATAGGATGAAATGCCGAATATATTTTTCCCTTCGGTTTTACAAAACACACTTAAGCAACCTGATTCCCTAAGATAAGCAGTGGAGTACCTAGAGGGGTGGTCCGCCCCGGGCGGCATTTTCTAAAAAAAATTGCGATTTTAGTAATGGTTACGTTGCATAATAATACGTTTATTTAGAAACGCTACAGCTGTTTCGGGACGTGCGAGTCGTCCCGAAACAGCTGTAGCGTTTCTAAATATAGGTATTATTGTGCAACAGTGGTGTGATTATTTGTTAATTGAGTACTATGCACAAGTTAGACAGTAAATAGTTTAAAATAGTATCATAGTTTTTACTGCGTTTAACTATTAAACGATTTCTCTTTAGGAAATTCGGAGGGGCGGCAAATTCGTGATCCGCCCCGAGCGTCAAAGGGTCTAGGTACGCCACTGAAGATGCGCTGGTAGATCGATACGAAAGTATTATCTTAGTAGTCTATACATTCCTTTGCAGTTGGGGGAGCTACGGCTTACATTTGGGGGGGGCCAATTTTGAATTTGGAGGGGGGCCATGGCACCCCAAAAAGGGTCTGGCGACGCCACTGCGTGTGGAGGCCGGTGACCTAAAGCACATTCAACTCAAATGGCCAAAGGAATAAATGAGATTTTACAAGTAGGATTGCTGTAACGCGCCTTTAACGTTTCAAGCCGAAACAAATTTGTATTTTACTACTTACGTCACTTTTTCAAAAAATTTATAAAATTTGTTGGTCTACTTTTAATAAAAAGGACTGTCAAAATTAAAATTCACACCTCAGATAATCCGAGTACGCCAGGGTGAAGTGAAATGAAGTGAAGACGGGTTTCGAATCAAGTCCAGGCAGTGGCGGATACATATGGGGGTGTCCCCCCTTGACGCTTAAGCTTTGCATGTGACTTGATGATTTGTTATTTCACCCATAGCTCAAGATGTATTTTAGTGCCACCCCCCCCTTGGGTTTTTTCTGTATCCGCCACTGAGTCCGGGCTGAGGTGTCGAGGATAGTAGTTACCTTTCGAGATGGTTTTTTTATTTTAGCGCAGGGGTTACAGTATCTATAGAGGTAGTTAATTCGTTTTCATTTTCGGTCTTTCTGTACTAGCAGAGCCGGACGTCAGAGCCCAATAGATTTTGCAGAGATCGAAGATAGTATAAAAATTCTAAACATTGGTTTTTTTTGATAGGGCTAAACCCTTGGCTAAACCCGTGTCAAGGTTGAAAGTGGACGGCTAAAAACGTCTTCCCACAAGGGCTCCCCATCTAGAGCGATATCGGGATTTTCCGAATTCCGTGTTTCCTACCTCCATGAAAACGTTGTGTATAGTTTTGATATTACCTTTGAAGTGTTTTGTAATTTTTTTAAAATTGAATTTCATTGCTTTACCCTCCTATTAAGTGCATTGTGGCTATTCAGAACCCAATCTAAAAAACCTAAACTTTGAAAAAATAACCTCGATCACTAAAAAATATAGAATAACTAAACTTCCAACTAAATTGCCAAATTTGCCTGCCCCTTTTCGTTTAAAATCTCTTGGTATTCAGCCTGTTAACTCGCGTCATAAAATCATAAAATCAATAACATTTGTCTGTTACACAAATTCTTTTACAATAATTTGGATCTCAAACTTTGAGTTTTTCACCCCTGAAGTCAATTCCCGTACTCGTGGACATTCTTTAAAATTGACTCGACTAAATTCTTTTCCCCATAGTGTCATTACCGATTCAAATGCTTTGCCATCTAATATTGTTACTCAATTTAATTATCACAAATTTCGCTATTTATTATGTGAACATTTATCTGCCTGGTCATGATCTCACAATTATTTTTTTCGTTTGTTCATTGTTTTCTTTGCTTTTTTAAATTATTTGTATGGATTTCATTATTTTTTATTTATTTTTTTACTTTTTTTTAAATAATTTTTTTTCCGTTCATTTTTATTCCCGCGATTCTGTATGTCTACGCAAAAGTCAGCCTTTGCGGCTTTGTAGATAACCTCTAAAAAATAAATAAATAAATAGCTGAGGAGAGAAAAGTGTTAGCTTTGGTATAAGGAAAAAAAATTGTTGCGTTCTAGTTTTGTTAAAATAGTTCTCAAATAATATTATTACAGAAACAATTTATAATAAAACCATTTTAATTAAGAAACTAAAAACATTAATTACACCCCAAATTTGTCATAAGGAATATTGTTATAATGGCATATTTTTGTTGGCTTGATAAATTGCTGATAAACGAAGTCAAATCCCGATATAACTATCAAGAATTTAAACCAATGAGCATTGCTGCAAGCTGAGTGACGTCAAAACTGACCGACGAATTGTATTGACGCTATTCTAAAATTGTTATAGATAAAAAGTTCTAAATTCCATAATCTATCGACCTCCGTGGCCGTGAACGTAAGCCGCTTGGTTTACTATCCGGAGGTCGTGCCTTCAAATCCCACGCCCGACACGAAATTTAAATTTCTTTGTTGACCATGGGATTTGAATCCCACCGTTAAATTAGGGAATTACACGAAGAGGATTTTAGGCGTTCAATATACACGATGAGGATCAAAGGCAAAAACTACATAAATAGGTTTCTACACGAAGAGGATTAAAGGCACAATGAAAAACATTTTTGCCATCAAATATTAATAAATTTGACCTGAGTCAATTGGAATGTCGTGCAATGTCACGCCATCTCTTATTATTTCTAATTAATTTTCATATTAATAATATTTAAACCACATATTTGTGTTATTTTATTTTATATTTTCATTCGCACCTGAAAACTTATTATAATTTATAAAATTACGTAATTCTTCCCTTGATATTGAGAATTCTCACTTCTCAAAAATTTTGACGGTCCTTCTCACAGGAAGTGATGTAATTTCTTCACGAGCATTCTCACTGGGTCAAAAAAGGGGGAAATTATAAATAAAAATGGAAGCTAAAATTCTAGTCAGTTTACTTGATGCTGAAGAAAATGAATTTCAGAGAAAACCGAATGTTAAGTTAATTTCCGATGAAACATTTCCTTTTAAATTATAAATAAAATGTTTTCTTCCTTCATACATTGTCCTGAAATCGTGTAAGAATAATATTTATTGTCAAAGGCTTAGTTTACAACAAGTAAAGTGGCATTCTCGTAAGCCGCCATCTTTAGTGTTTTTGTGTTTTTAGTTCCACATCGAGATATATATATATATCGAAGTGGGACTATTGCTATGGACGGAATGTCGTTAAGTGTTGTTGTTTGTTTGTTTGTTTTTTTTGGCGTGGAAAGCGACGAAACGGTAGATGGAGCTGCGAAAAATAATTTATATTTATATAATTCATATTATTGGCGACACCAGGATTCGAACCCCGATTTCTGGCCGCGTAATCTCCAAAACCGACGCCTTTACCAAGCGAGTCACGCCGTCCTCCGCGGATTTCATGCTTGAACTTTTAGCCTTGAACACTTTTATAGTTTGTATAGTTGGTCCAGAGATTTTCCGCCCCTCACGCGTGCCGAAAATCCGGAAGACCAGATGTAAGCACCCCACACAAGGAGAACGCAGCCCGCCAAAAGTCGTCTATTTTCTTGTGTACAATTTTCATTGGCTAGACGCTTTAGCGCCTGCTGCCGTCGGAAGAGGAAAATTCGGAATCTGTCTTACCCCCGCCCGTAAAACGCTCAGTGTAAAGGCTCGTCCAATGAAATTTGTACGCAACACTGAGTACGCATGTTTAAAGGCTAGCTGCGTTCTCCTTGTGTTTGTCGCTCCTAGGTGGAAGCGTGTTGGATGTTAGACCAATAATAGCTCATTTGTGGCGTAGACGCTAAAACGTTCGTTTATGTACGCTATCATGATGTCACCTAGAGTGGCCGATTTATAACACTTACCACTTAATAAAGGATGTGTGCTTGTCTTTTTAGAAATATTTTGTATTATATAATATATTTTATTAGTGAAAATTTAGAAATTGAGAGATCAGACGATAAGTGTGTTGCGCATAGAATAATTTTAAACAATGAGATAGAATATAGACTAGAGATCTAACTCAAATCTACGCTCTTGGCCACCAGGAGCTCATTGATTATAACAGTGTTACCAGCCAGTTACCAAGAAATAGGCTTCGTTTGATCTGCTTATCTTTCTTCCATGGATTTATCTTCCGATTTACCAATTAATCAATATTTTGCCGAAGCTAGCGGTTTTTTAATTTGAAAATTTTAAAGAGTTTTAGTTTTCAATAAACCTGGGCCTCTGCTAAAAAAAAGGATATATTTAGGGCAAAGACTAGGACTTGGTATCCGCGGAGAAATTCAAATTAGTAATTTGATTTCACTTAACACATATCCCTTCATATTAATTTAGCCGTTAGATCGCGCAACTATCGGATGTTTTTTTTTTCTTGGCCGACGTTATTTTTCGGGTAGAGGCTGGTTTTCATTCGCTGCCTCTGGCAAAAACTCGTCGAAATATTCAAATCTCAATTAAGCCTAATTCAAAATTGTTTTGCTTCAACGCACACCATCGCATCGTGAAAACCATCCTTAAAGCTAGGAGCAACAAACACAGCACCCCACACAAGGAGAAGGCAACCCGTCAATAGTCGTGCATTTTCATGCGTACAGTTTTCATTGGTTAGACGCTTTAGCACCTGCTGCCGTCGGAAGCGGAAATTCGGAAATTGTATTCCCCCCGCCCGTAAAACATTCA
Organism: Leiobunum rupestre; assembly: GCF_980474605.1. Lineage (NCBI taxonomy): Eukaryota > Metazoa > Arthropoda > Arachnida > Opiliones > Sclerosomatidae > Leiobunum > Leiobunum rupestre. The sequence continues at coordinate 24,738,106 of NC_143391.1, forward strand.
GCGAAAAGGCTCGTCTAATTAAATTTGTTACAAACTTCGTTCATAAATGAAAAAACTTAACAACCGGATTATGAAATTCACTGCCAGCTATTAGCAACAAACACAAGGAGAACGCAGCTAGCCTTAAACATGCTAACGCAGTGTTGTGTACAAATTAAATTGGACGAACCTTTACGCTGAACGTTTTACGGAATGGGGGAAGACAATTTCCGAATTTTCCCCTTCAGACGGCCGCTGGCGCTACAGGTATCTTCCCATTGCGCCGAATCCCATTCGACCGAATTCCCATTAGACCGAATTCCGGCAAATGTTTTGGATGAAATTAGTCCATAGGCGGGTTTTGTATTTTTCTAATCGACCGACGCAATATTCACAATTGAGCGACCGCAAAAAAAAAATAGTTTTTCTTTCTATGGAAGCGTTTTAATATATTTTTAAGTCTGTTGGCAACGATTTTTTGGTCTTCTTTTAATTAAATGTTTTTTATTAATACTATAAAATTTTAAGTATTTTTTGTTAAAACGTAATACCTTTATGGTACGCTCAGTTCGCAGTAGGTTAGGTGAGATTAGGTGAGATTAGGTGAGGTGAGGTGAGGTGAGGTGAGGTGATTTAAGGTGAGGTGAGGTTAGGTTAGGTTAGGTTAGGTAACATTGCATGCTGTTCTGACAGATGCTGAAACGGATAAAACCGAATCCTAAACCCGGAGAAGTGCGGGTTTTTCGATCGAATGGGATTGGGTTCGGTCGAATGGGATTCGGCGCAAATGAATAGATTCGCGCTAAAGCGTCTAACCAATGAAAACTGCAGTACACAAGAAAATACACGGCTTTTGACGGGTTGCGTTCTCCTTGCGTGGGGTGCTGTGTTTGTTGCTCCTAGCTGCCAGGTAACCATCTCATTTTTGATAAAGGCCAAGGCCTATCGAAATAAGAACGCACTCCAAAGTAAAAATAAAAGGGAAATAAAGACAAAACATTAATTGGACCAGTACAACTATGAAGACACTTTATTTGAAATTTGAGATCAAAAGATGCTTTTTCCTGATATTTATCGTCATCAATGGTAACCCGACTGCTATTCTGTCATCGTAGACAGATACACTTTTAGCTTTTCCTCATTAGATGAAGCTTAGTTTTTTCGTCTATGAAGAAGAAATATAAAGCCGCATATATGCTCGCCGCCATCAGGGTTGTAGAGAGAAAATACAAAATTTGTCCCAGAATTGATAAAGGAATATCACTGACAATAGTTTTGCCTTTTGGCTTTAATTAGTTTAGGTTTGCTTCGATTGTTTGCAATTTAAAAAAAATAAATTGTTAATTTAGAGATCATATAATGAACAGATTTCGATTGACACGAAAACTTGGTAGTGTTCCTTTTCCCTTGGTACTCGAGTGTTATGAGGTAAAGCCCACAAAATATCTATAGAGGCTACACACTCAAAACTTACTGTTGAAAAAACAGCAAAAACGGTTTATAATTTACAGAAATGTGCAGTTGAAGTGGGTTAACAGCAGTTTATCGTAAAATTTACAGCTTACTGCTGTATTTTGAAGAAAACAGTAGCGACTGCAAAAATTCATATTCGTACTGTTTTTAAAATGACAGTTATATTAAAATTAACAATATGAAACCGTGGTTGACGTTTTACTTCAAAAATGCTGTTTTTTCTGTTAGAAACGGCAAGCGCTAGTATATAAAACAACTAAATATTATTTAGTTGTCAAAACATTTTTTTAAATCGCGCAATTTTCATTTTAGTTTTAAATATAATAATATCCGACGGAAATATTTTTATATACTCTTTTGTATAAGTAGCACCCCACGCAAAATGCTATATTAATTACAACCCTTGTTCATCGTGTGCTTAATAATTTGAAACCAAGTTAATAGCTTAGATTACTTGGGTTTTCCCTATAACTCTAAAGTACAAAGGCTCGAGTTAAAAATGATCAACTAGAGTTATAGTCATTTTTGATATTATAGATAAAATTTTTCCATTGGATAATGGATTATAAAAAATATTTTGTTAACGTTTTTGTTATTATAATTTTAATAATTGATAAAAATTTTCATATATTTCTATCATGAATTGATTAATAAAATATATATTGAAATTTTTTAATTAAACCAACGTGATAATGGTTTGATCCGTAAAATTTATTGTGTCATTTTAAGGTTGTTAAAAGGTTCTGTACTAAACACGTTTGATAACTAAAACTACGGCAAACACTGGAATTTTACTGTAAAAACTGCATGCATTTACCGTATTAAATACGTCCGGAATGAAGGTTAAATAAACAGCAATACAATTTTATCTTTCTGTATTTTTAAACAGCAGAGTGTCCAGTAAACTTAACAGGAAGCATGACAATAAAAGAAAACAGTCAGAGTTGGTTGTGAAATTAACAGCATTCTGCTGGCATCTATGCTGACCGCAGCTTACTGTAAAATTTACAATAATATTTTTCTGTGTGTAGTACGTAGCGTCACTAGCGACCGAGGGGTTAGACACTCTGCGAACTCGGTGTACAATGCCGTACCTTTGACAGTGCTAAATGGAACTCGCGAACTCTTGAAAATATGTACCTTTACAAGCGCTAAATGCACGAACTCTGTGTACAGATTATCTGAGACTGTCTTACCCCTCGACTAGGGCCATCCGTTGTAGAAAAATATTTCGCCAAATAAAAAATCTAAGTGATCGAACCATCTCTATACAACCCTGCCGCCATAGATGATATATTTTATTGGTATATAGGCAGTTCTTACTTGTTAGTCACATTATGTTTTTATGATCAATAATGGAATAGACCATTTGTAGAAATATGAGCTTCGATCGAATATATCACACTAATGTCAAGAACGCATAAAAATAGCTAAGAACTATGTACCATAAAATTAGAGAGTTTCAGCAAACCCATTTCTAGGCGTTTACACGAACGTCTTTCAATCTCCTGAAGGTTGCAGACGTTCGCGTACCTCGAAATGGATTCGCTGCCATCTAGCAGCAACAAGTACAGCACCCCACACAAGGAGAACGCAACCCGTCAAAAGTCGTCTATTTTCTTGTGTACAATTTTCATTGGCTAGACGCTTTAGCACCTGCTGCCGTCGGAAGGGGAAAATTCGGAAACTGTCTTCCCCTTTCCGTAAAGCGTTCAGCGTAAAGGTTCGTTCAATGAAATTTGTACACAACACTGCTTTAGCGTGTTTAAAGGCTAGCTGCGTTCTCGTTTTGTTTGTTGCTCCTACCTGCCATGATCTTATACTTCTCAGAATGGAAACGCCTTAAAAATCTGTCTGTAGCGCCATCTGGGAAATGCAAAAGTGGGATATTATTTCCATGCTCGGATTAAAAATTGAAAAATGGAAAGATAATTTTTTAATATGTATTCGCTAACTGAAATATTTTAATTTAAAATTATATATAATAAATTATCATTTATAAACTAAATTTTTCACAACTAGAGGGCGCCAGTTCTTTACATAGTTCTTAGTTACTTCTACGCGTTCTTGCTAATGTCTATTATGTTACTTATGTGTGAACTGATGGCAATTTCAGGCTGTACGTAAATAATTACGATAACGCAAAAATTAAAGATTTTTTAATCCCCAAATTTGTGGTTTCGTTAGGCTATAAACCCTTTCTTCCAATAGTATAATTAACTTTACGGATTTACACACTTAGATTTCACCTTACTTCACTGTAACGCGCCGCTGCGTACGCGTTAAAAGTATGGACAGCTTAGCCACCGGGCTTCTTAAAGTCGGTCTCTAGATTGTGTCCGCGCGTATTTAACTTTAACTCGACGGAGTCTAGGCAATTTTCGGGCGCGTAGCGTATGAGAGAGATTCTCGATATCTTGGCTGGCTTCGGGGAGAATAGGATGCAACTACAGGAACGGTTTTCATTATAACCGAAAAGGGTTGGCCTCCGCCACTCTGTTTACTTAGGAAAAAGAGACTGGAAATAAGCGGCGAGCGTGAACAGTGTCGGGATTAGCCCTGGGCGACGAGATGCGCCAAAAAGATTCGCGTAAGAAACGGAACGACGGAAAATAGGCCTCGTCCAAGGATTCTATATTTTTCTAAAAATATAGAATGCTTGCCTCTTCTCAGCAGCGCCACTCTTCAAAACGCGCCGCGACCTTTGCAAGTAGCGTAAAAAATATAAGTATTCCACTTCCTATTCTCACAACGCTAAGTTCTTTAATGAGAGTCTGTTTCGCCAATGACCATATAAATCATTATGTTTCTAATGACTGACAAAGCAATTTACTATTGAATTTACGATTATATTAGTTAGTTATTTTTGCAATTTGAGACTTGAACGCGTCGTATTTATAGCCATCAAACTAATTTGGCAATTATTTCTCCAGCAAAGAGAGAAAGAAGGAGCGAGTTTCCGGTTACGCGACTGCCGATTACGCAATCACTCTACCACAGACTATCATTAAACGGGAACGGTCAAGCTTTAACCAGTTAGATAGCCCTACAGCCCGTTAAAACCTAAAATTTATGGCGAAAACCGCATCAAAAAATATTAAGCGGTTAATTTTTAATAAAATAAAGAAATTTCGGGAAATCGAGAAGCGCGCATCCGCCGCGACACCTGGTGAGAAACCGGTGAGACACTAATTGCTTGATTAAAATTAAAAAACAATATAAAAACGCGCGCTACTGGAGACGCGAAAGATTTTTTTTGCACGCGCGGTCGTTGCAGTTATACGAGACCTAAGCCTAAATTGCGCGATTTTAAAAGTTAGGCTAGTTCGCGAATCTCTCACTAAGATGGTGGCGCAAATTCAAACCCAAATACTTGGCGTTATTTTGCGTTTCAACTTATTGGGTCAAAAAACTATTTTTCCAGACAAAATAAGGTACGTGTAAGCTAGGTGCTGTGTTTGTTGCTCCTAGGTGTAAGTATATTGAACGTTTTGTTAATCATTTGATATGCAAATAAGGCGATACTTGGATAAGCTTGGCCGTTCCCCTTTAACCGAAATCGATCCGTTTCATACTTTCGCTATTATGTTACTCATGATATTACTTAAATATATATATGTGTCTCTATTTTATATTTCGTTAAAGATTTTGATTGAATTCGAACGTCCAACTATTCTAAGAAAAATCTCGGTCACGAGTGTCTTCCTCTTCGGTACTATAGAATCTTTCAAATTATTCAAGCTCGTTTTTGAAATTTGACAATTTTAGTCGGCACCTAGTAATTTGAGGAACTTTCTAAAGAGGTTTTATCCTTTCTTGGGCTGTCATTTTGAAGCGTTTAAGAAGCGTGTTTATGTCGAGCGCGACTCCCACTTTCTAATTGTCCCGAGAAAGCGGGTTTTCATTCCCCGAGCAACAAAATTAATGAGTTTTCGCGCCTTTAAGTGCTTTGAAGAGGAAATTTCAGCTACGTTTCTTTATAACGAAGTTATTTTCTTCTTCGGTTAACAAATGACTTTCAATTGTTCTCATCTGTTCGTCCAATCAATAACGAAGAGAAGTGACACCCACTTCTTCACGTTTTTTAAATTACGTTTTAATTTTTTGAAGATATATTCTTATATAACTTGGCGCGCTACCGGAAATGTAATCCGGTATATTACGGAGATCACACCCTTTGTTTGGAGTTCTCGTGTCGGTAGCGTGAAATCCCAAACTAATCCGCCGGCACGCCCTACTACTTTTTCTAATGATTTATCTTTTTACAATGCTCTAGTGCCCCAAGCTAATTTAATTTTCAACACAATTCGTCCGCGTCTAATAGACTTAGGAATGAATCGCATTTGGATCCCGATTGGGTGTGAGAGAGAGATAGAGTTGCCCATGCTTCTTTATGCCGATGTAAGAAAAGAAAACTCAATAATAAAACTAATTTATCTGAGGGTAACACGAACCTTCTCGGGGATTAGAGCCAATTTTCACGCTTGTTAAGTATTTTTAGAAAATCGAAAGTGTACGGAAAATGCTTTCAATCGCGACTAGCCGAGTCTGACCTTCCAAAAATGCGGTATTGTACATTCTTTCCCGTAATAGAGGCGGAAATGGACTCGTGGAAAGGGACATAAACAACCTTTCTTTGGTTTTGGGAACCAGAACACGCATTCTTTTTATTCGAATCTTTGGCGGCGAGAGGAGGAGTTGGATATAAAATCGATGTATTTTCTGTTAGTGAGAGGCTGTAAGTAATACTCCAAACCATTTTTTTACGTATGTTTCGGTCCAACTAATCCCGTAGTTGGTAGTTTTACTAAGCGTGGGGAACTTACCCACGGGTTTTATCTCGAGTACTATCGGTAATCTTCGATATTGCTATAGTCTATTTTCTTATAGCGAGGAATGGGCACCGCCATAACTGTCCGACCAGCGCCAGCTGTACTTCCATAAAGACGATGGTGGCCTCCGTGTCCCGCGTAAAACTGGGGAAGAAGCGAAACGTCATTTTTTTTAACGTTTTCCTTGATGTATAACTCTATCTAGGGTCTCGAATGTCAACAACGAGTTGGGTAATTCATTCTGGAACTGTCATTGAGGTAATGTCAGCCGAAAACTCCACCCTTTACCAATACCGGTTGAAACGCGTATTGCTTAAGTTCCAAGACGTCTGTTTTCCATTTATAAACCCTCCTTTGATAAGGGAGGTATTCGTATCGCGCTCGGAACTCGATTTTCGGTTCGCTGTTGACCGTGTTTCGCTGTCGTCGCGAGATATATCCCGTAGTTGGGCCATCGCTTAATGGGATTCCACGCTCGCGGCACAACGGACAAATATTTAAGAGGTAAACGCCGGGGCCGCTAGGTGCCCTAATGGCTTTTTCCATTCTCGAGTTTCGTTTGGCGAGCTGTTTGGAAGCGACTCTAGACCGTTAACAGCATCCGCGCCACGCTCTTCATCGTAGTTTTCTTAAGGCAATCGCCATTCATTTCTCCTTCCTGATCTCTTCTTAATCGACATCTTTTATCGCGAAATGATCGTTTTCGCTAACAGAGTACATACGCTAGAAAAAGAATTGATAAGTTAAAAAAGTTGTAATTTGATTTAAGATTCGTCAATTAAATTAAGCAAAATGGCTACCAAAGGCGGGCTTGCGTCGTTCGCCGAATTTCGTCTATGAGGATTTTCAAACGATAAGTTTTTTTTTGGTATTAAATGCGCATTTTAAAACCTAGCTTAACACGGGGAAATCTGACCAGAAATAAATTGAAATAATTAAAGTGAGATTTCCAAAGGCGCTTGAAATTGAAAAAAGGGGTGCTTCTTCCGACGTTATACAAAATCGCCGTAAGCCAAATGTCTTTGAAAACCTTTGGTACAGTAGAAGCAGCTTCTAATCAAAAATTTAATTTTAAATACTTCAAAGACATTCTGAAGCATTCTGCATTAAACTGAATCCTTTGAAAATGAACTCTGGGGACAGAAAAAAATGGGTTTCACCCAGGGATTTCAGAGAAAATTCATCGGGCGAAGCCTTGATAGCCCCATTTTACTTTATTTCATTATTAAATTACAGCGGGGCTTCTGCTAGGTAATTATCAAACCTTTCACTGCTATTTCATTAATTCGTAATTCCAACGAAAAGCCATACACTGGAATGATAATTAAATACACCGTGGTAGATATATACCCTGGTACGAGAAATCAGTTCGTATATATTTAAGATTTATTCTCGTCATTAATAGACGAATAAAAAAAACATTCAAATATTGTAACCGTCGAAAACTGGGTGTAGAGGAAATTTTAGAGGGAAGGGACACTGTGATTGGTTTGCTTTAAATCGTAGTACACGCATGCGCATTTACGATTTTCATGTTTTTATTTTATTAAGCATGGCTGCCCTTCAAAACATATTCACGAAAGGATCTTAGTCATTGATCTCTTATATTTGTTTGTAAACTTCAACGGACTATCGATAATTATTTTCAATAAACTGAAATAGACAGAAAACCATCATGTATCAAAATAAATCAGTTAAATGTAATAATAGCTTTATTTTGGTTAACGTTGAAGGTTTAAATTGAAACTAAGCCAAAATTAACGTTGAAAAGATCTCTAAGCCTTTGGATTTGTTATAGCAGACGCTGCGTTGACGAACTTTCAAAAATCGAATTTTAACAGAAAAAATCCTTGAAAATATTTTTTTTTTGGCTATAGGTGCCACTAGCGACGGGTCCACGTCATATCCCTCCCCCCCATTTCCAAACAAAACCTTCCTTTGACTGGCGAGTTGTTTATTTTTTAACCGTCTATACTAGACCAAATTCCTGTATTTCCATTTATTTGATGAAGGTATGATTCCTATTGACCTATCGTTATTAGCTTGTGTTGTTCCTCAGAGTACGATTACTCTAGTTTCCTCCTCGTTGCAGATTCGCGGTTAAACCCCTTAATTTAGTAAGGTCGTTTCTAATGGAGTCTCACCCTTTGAATTTTCTTGACTGCATTTCAAAACTTGTAGAAAATAATGTTACGCTTTTCAATGAGAGTTTTCGAGTCCCTGGTGGGATTTTTTCCTGAGCATATCCGGCGTGATTATATCTACTGTAGTTTGGAGGTGTCTAAAAACCCTCGAGTTAAATTTCGCATAACGCGAAATATATTTCGTTCTTATTACATTTCCTCTGTTGATGTGAATTCATTATTTTTTACCACTTACGCTTTTTCAAGGCTCTGGGTAATGGAAAACCTCGAAATGCTTGTTCCGTGAATGTTGAATAAAAAGAAACCCGTTTGACGTATTGCGTTTTATATGACACCCTTTTCAGTCTCATCACCTCTGGATATAGAGGGAAAAGTTGCTGTTATTGTCGATGTTGCCGTTGGTGGCGGTGAAGATGTGAAGTTGGTGGCTCCGAATGGGTCTCTCCGAAACGTCGATTTCTCCTCAACGGCACTAGATTACAATTTAAATTGAGGTGTCGTTCTATCGGTATTAGTTTCCTCTATCTAACTATGCCAGGCCGATAATTCGATAGAAATATCAATTAGTTACAAAAATTTGTTACTTACTATTTCCGATTCCGTATAAATGCGAAACTATAAAATAAGACTTTCGATGGGTGATCAAAGAATTTCATGTTTTTGTTGCTAGGATCGCTGTTGGCTGTTTGTTTAGAGTGAATAGTCTGTAGCCTTTATACATACCGCAAATGAAACATCCATAAATATTGTGCTCTAGGGGTAGCAAAATCAATTTGGCAATCAGAAGCCCATAACGGTAATAGTTAGTGTAGGGAGCTGTTGGCTCGATCGCGTGGCATGCAGGGCTTGCCACCACCCTCCTACGCATTGTAACCCGGCCACCCGAATTAAAGGCTTCAAAAGTCGCTTGACGACTTAGGCCTAAGATGGTGCCTTGGGTATTAGCCTAGCTGATTATAATCTATTTATTTATTTATAAAGTTGGCCCTTTGATTTATCTGAAACCGTTTGGACAAATATTATAAATCATACATCAATCGATAGAAAATATCGACTCATCGTGGTTTTTCAAAGTTCTTGTTCAACTTGAGGAGTGAAAGCGCAAGGGCTGATGCTACTATTATGGCCGGTGCTAACTTGTTTCGCTCGTAAAGTGATATTCCCAAAATACTTCAGACCTTATCCGCAACTTTGCAACGGGTTTACAACTGACGCTAACAATATCGTTGAAGTCCCGATTTGGGTGTCTGGATGGTTCGCCCCACAAGGAGTTGCATCGGACATGACGTCGTCCTCAAAATTTATTCTCCTTTCTCTCGCTTTTTTTTTAAATGAGTTTGGGCTTATTTTGACGTCTTCGAATTCACATTTTTCACTTTTTCAAGGGCGTCTTCCAGAAACTTTTGTAAAGGCTGGTTTTCACTGGTCAAAAACGCGCCAAAATCCGTAGCGGCGAAAATTTGCTTTTTTTTACCGCAACGTAGACATTCATACATTATTATATTTGGGCTCTCGAAAGACGTATTACGCGCAATATGTGCCAGAAAAACTCCTCGTAGAAGCCAAGCTAGTCGCAACGCGAGCCAAATGCGCTACTTAAAATGAATAATTATATGTCAAATAAATATTGACTACGACCTGATTTTCCACTTTACAAAGAATACGAATACGATATAAGGAGACCGCGCTACATACATGTATACCAGTTTCAAAAGGAAATTATTTTTCGCCACAATAACAGCCTTAAGTTATAGTTGGTATGGGTAAACATTAAATTCAATTTCTATCAGCATTCGACCGAAAGCTTGTATATCGTCGTTGTCCCTAATTTGACAACTTAAATTGAAAATATGAAAAACTGAGATACGGAGGCGGTTTAATCTTCTTTAAAAACTGTTTACGATGGTCTACGTTGAATGAGAAGTATACACTCTTTTATATCCTTATTTGTGAGAGCTGCCATTTTATTACAGGTCTGATTTCAAATAGCGCATGCAAGGCCGCTTCACGCGGTCAAGCGCACGCGACGTCTCGAGCTGATGAGCACGTGCAGGCGCCCTTGCCTGTACTATTTTAAATTAGGCCTGTAATGAAATGACCGACTTTGTAAAAGAGTGTATATCATCTGTTTGTTAGACGGAAGTATTCATCTTACTATAGTGCTATGGTTATTGGCTTTAAAATGAAGTAAAGCATAAGTAACACAATAAACATAAGTATGACACTTCCTACTCACCCAATACAAATTTTTTAATGATAGACTGTTTCGCCAAAGACAACGTAAACCATTACGTATACCGACGAACTGACAACTCTTCACGAACTACTAGTATTTGAAGGATGAGCGAAAAATCGCCGACGGTCCGCCGACAGCCTTTAAATAATAATAAATAATAATCAGCTAGGCTAATACCCAATGCACCACCTTAGGCCTATGTCATCAAGTGACTTTTGAAGCCATAATTTCAGGTGGCCGGGTTACAATGCGTAGGACGGACCAGCCAAGGCCTATTGAAAATTGAAATGCTTTCAAAAGTGTAAATAACGCTTACTTTTGGAAAATAATGATGAATTATTGAATCGGAAGATAAACATTGGCTCCATTTCAGAAGTTAGTTATTTTCGAATTTCAAACTTAAACGGTTGTAATTTCTCGCCATCCAACTAAACAACTATTTTGCCCACGGAAAGAGTAGGAAGGGACGAGTTTCCTGTTGGGAAACTACCTATTTCGCAATCACTCCACGACAGACTATCATTAACCGATTTCGTTCTCTGACATACTTATGTTTATTATGTTACTTATGGTAAAGGCATAACTGGCAAGGCTCCCAAATTATCTCATTAACTAGCAACACTGGCCATCAAGACCACTTGGAGGCCGCTTTAAAATAGTACAGGCAAGGGCGCCTGCACGTGCTCATCAGCTCGAGACGTCGCGTGCACTTTACCGCGTGAAGCGGCCTTGCATGCACTATTTGAAATCAGACCTGTTATAAAATGGCAGGTCTCACAAATAAGGATATAAAAGAGTGTATAAGCTCCGTAATTGTTCGTTGGGTAACCCTCGCTTTACGAAGATATATGCCTAATTTAAAATCGCTAAAAGAAAATTTACTCCGCAAAATCTCTAGTTACAGTACACCGGAATAGGTGTTTCCAGTGGCTTAAATAGGGCCCCCGCCACCCCCTTTTTAGTTCGTTTTATAACCTTGCTTTTGTTCTATCACGGCACGAGCTTTTCAGTCTGTAGGAAAAGAATTTGGGCCATCATTTCCGATAAATCGAGGATAAGTATAAATGAAGAAAGTCAAGAAACTTCATTGGCAGAGTTTCTTAAAAACGTGTGCAGGGGTGGAGAAATGGGGTACGCAACTGCGTATGCGGCGCAAAGATTTTTTGAGACGCAAATTTTCTAGTTCCAAATTTCGATGAGAAAGTTGTAGAGTGCTGTCGAAAATGTTCAAAGAAATTGCTTTTCATTGGAAAAGTGCACTGTTTCACGAAGATATGAGCTGATGAAAAAAAACAAGCTGTCCATAGGGGCCAATAGCCTTCGCATTTTTGTACGTAAATGAAGGAAATCACGTTAAAGATTAAATTCCTTAAAAAAGTACATGTAATTTACAAAAACGCCAATTTAGGCCTACAGTAGACCTAAAAACGTATCAGTAGGCCAACTACGCACAAAGGTCAAGTTTTCAATTAGTATTTAATGTGAAAACCTTTGTTTTCAACCATTCTCTAACGCTTATTGAGTCTAATCAACATGCCACTAAATTTTTCTAGTGATCTGCGTGCTTTTATCGTCGAGTTATTTTATGGTGAAGCCAATCGTAACGCGGAAAGGGCTAGTGAAGTTTTCACCGTTCGATATCCAGATAGAAGACCAAGTCACAACACCGTTCTTGGAGCTGTTCGAGACTTTCAGACATACGGAAGCGTCAATCCCAGATTTCGTGGACCAGGTCGTCAAGACATCAACATGGAAGACACCGTTCTAGTCTATTTTGTTGCGTATCCTCGAGCAAGCGTCGGAGGTACAAGCGACGATCTCGGGTTATCGACGAATTACGTGTGGACCACTCTTCACAATCATAACTTCCATCCGTATGGAGCGACCCTCCACCAAGCTCTTCGCGAAGGAGATATGGAACGTAATTTCTGAGAACCCATCATTTCATTACATCAATCAAATGCTGGTGACCGACGAGTGTTCCTTTGGGAGAGATGGGCCTTTCAACCATCAAAACGCCCACATGTGGTGTGAAGAAAATCCTCACTGGGGCTTTCCTCACCTTCATAAACAACAACTCCGACTGAATGTTTAGGCGGGTTTGCTCGGGGATCGAGTTATTGACCCATTTTTCCTTCCAGCTCGTCTTAATGGACAACGCTACTTGGCGCTTTTGCAGAACGAAAAAGCAGACGCTTTAGAAGATATTCCGCTGGAAGATTACAGACAGATGTGGTACCAACGCCACGTACCTAGATGTGTAGTGGAGCATCTTAACGAGTTCCCTCAGCGTTGGGTTGGCAGGAACGGTCACGTTCGATGGTCTGTGAGGTCTCCGGACCTAACTCCGATGGACTTTGAGAATATCGAAGATTTGCGTCACCGAATCATTGCAGCCTTCGAACTTGTCACTCCTGATATGATCAGACTCTCGTTTCAAAACATGCTTCATCGTGCCCAAACATGTAGCGCGGCAAACGGAGGTATCATAGAACCTCACTTGAAAAATTCTTATGTTTATTCGAATTAAATAATCAATTAAATCTTACAGACATTTCTTTCATTTACGTACAAAAATGCGAAGACTATTGGCCCTATATGGATAGCTTTTTCTTTCGTGGAAAAGTGTTCTTTTCCAATGAAACCAAGTTCTTTGAACATTTTCGACCTCACTCTACAACTTTCTCATTGAAACTAAGTTTCTAGGTAAAATATGTTGGAAGAATATAATTTGAAACCCTTTATAGTTATTCTCTGTACCAAAAATTCAAACACGTGCAAACAATTTTATTCTCTTTAAAGGCATAGCCAGTGAGTCCTGCCCTGAGTTACATTTTCATAGTTTAAAGGGGCTGTTCACAAATTACGTAACGCAGAAAAACCACTTTTTGACTCCCCCCCTCCCCCTCGTAACAAAGAGTAACAAATGGAAAGACCCCTCTTCTTAAATTACGTAACAAATATTGAACCCCCCCTTAAATTATTATATTACGTAACAACTAATATGCTGGTAATAAAGTACAAAAAGATCAGGAACTAAATATTATTGTTTGTAATTTACATTTGAAATTACAACTGTATTTTTACGCAACACTTTATACCCATGGGTATGAAATTCTTTTAAACTTGTGTAAACCAATGAAGATGCTTATGTTTTTAATAATTACGACTGTTTCTGAAAGTGATGAAAATTTTATTCTACGATAGTAAAAACAAGATGTGTTACGTAACATTTTAGTGAACCCTCCCTCCCCCCCCCACGTAACAATTCGTAACGCTTGCCAAAACCCCCCTCCCCCCTACCACGTTACGTAATTTGTGAACAGCCCCTTAGGGGGCATCTACGAATCAAATTTCGGGGCAGTTTTCGCTTTCGGGAAGGTTGGGAGAAAAGGAAAGGTGGTGGAAGCATAGCTTTGAAAGTGCTAAATCCCCAAAACCGTCCTTAAATACGCCATTGTTTATTAGTAGTAAACAAAAGTATCGCAAAAAGAGTCGCATAAGGGGGCCCCAAAAAGAGTTTCGCGGGGGGGGGCCCCGAAGACCTTAGTTACGCCACTGGGTGTTTCTATAAAATACGGGAGGTCACGTGTTAATGTTTTTTCTACGTCACTAACTATAGTTATTGAAGATAGAGAGCACGCACTCGAGTCGATAAAGATTTTGGAATTTGAAGTCCACGTGCGAAACGCGCGTGCCATTAAAGTACTAAAAAGCTTAAGCTCGTGACGCGGAGAAAAACATTTTATACTTTTAATTTTTATTGTTTTATTTTATGTAAAATCACCGTTACACTGTCCTTGTAAAACACGTTTCGGGTACAACGTTCAAACTGCGATTGCGCAAACACGATGGCTCCTACCGAAATATTCAATAGAACAGTTTTCGTCTAAAATAGCCGGTCCCTAATTTTCGTAATAAGGTTTATAGCTGTAAATAAAATACAAACTGATATATTAGCCAAAACACATTTTTGCGCGCCTATTTCTCGCAATAAATCATTGTGCTCACAAGCCAATAACGGGGACTTTTGACATTTTCGATAATATGACTAAATGAAGGTGCAAGCTCTGCAAAAATTCAGCCCGGTAGAAGTTTTTCCGAAGTTTGGCCAAAATTTTGACCAAAGTTACTGGACTATTAGGCCCGTCGGCATCTCATTTTTCCAGGCTGATAAAGGAAGAAACGTCTTCCAGCACACCGAAGTGGCCCAAATTGACAATTTGCCCCGACAACGTAATTCTACGAGCCTTTATTTCTGATTCCCCCCCCTACAATATTTTTTCCTGTAAAAGAAACACAATCTCTGCTCTTGTTTTTCTCACATTTTGACAAGCGGGAGTCGACTCTGGCTGTAATCATTAGACGGACACCGACATTTCCCCTTCCATTCTCTTTATATATAGTTGATTGCCGTATCACGTTGGAGGCTCTTTTGAGGTATACGCGCCTTAAGCATTTACAAACTTTACCCTTTTCCAACCTGCCCCTAAACTGTCGCTGCTTACTCCGATCTTAAGCCGATCGTTTTCTTTGCTTCACGAAATGAGATCTTGAAATTTCTTCTTATTGTTCGCGTCTCTGGAAACTTTTCGAGAACCGATAAGAAATCCCGAAAACCTATTTTCCGACTCGCTTTTTATCTCGGTTGTTTCCAAAATAATTTAGCTTTCTTTTGGGAACGATACTGGATAAAGTCGTAACATCGTTGTTCAATACAGGGTGTTTTAAAAGGTTATGCAAAAATTTGAAGGAGTTGTAGGGGGTGAGTTGAGAAGTATGCCTGTTTTCCCCCCATTTTCCTACGATGAGTTAAAAGAGCGCCAGAGAGCTTTTTTTTTTTTTTTTTTGAGAGTCACACGGTATGGTGTCGGCTAGAGCCTTAGACACCAACTGCGCCAGAGAGCTTCCAAGTGTGGCCTACTAGCCTCTGGAAACCAAGCAGCAGGGACTTTAAATACCGTTTAAGTTTACTTTTTTACGCTGGTTACCTCGATTTGTTTACAAAGTCCTTTTTTTATCTATCACACGAACTCAAACCGTTCGCGTTTCCCCGCTGCTTGGTTTTGCGCTCGTTGCGGCCTACTTCCAGGGGCTAGTAGGCCACACTTTGAAGCTCTCAGGCGTTCTTTTATCTGATCGTAGGAAAATGAAAAAAAAACAAGCATACTTCTCAACCCCCTACAACTCCTTAAAAGTTTTGCATAACGTTTACAAACACCCTGTATAACTCTTAATAAATGTTTTCGTAATTGAAATCGGTACTTGTAAGTCGGCTGAAATATACAAGTTTTAATTAAACCGTGGAAAGTTTAAACGTCGAAATGTAGGAAACTTTAAGCATTATTAATGTTATTTCTCTTTCCATTTCTATTGGTTAATATGCCGTTATTTACCTAATTAATTTGAAACGAACTAAATTTAAGCTTTCATTTACAGAAATAACTTTTAATGGTTGTTTGCTCCTGTCGCGTATGTTTCGTAAATATTTTCTCAATTCGAACTAGCCATTTGGTGGGGAAATTTAAATGTTAAATTTAAAAATTATCAAAAGACCTTTAATAAAAAAACTTTTAATATGAAAAATGACAGATAACGATGAAGTGTTTTACAAATATCGCGTAATTGTCTATTATTTGAAAGTCACGTCGACTCTTTCATTACGTTTCCTCTCGAAAGCCAAAACTAAAATTCCGATAATATTCCGTCCGTGGACCCAATTTTAACAATAGAATTGATGGAATTTTATATATTTATAGCAATGTCATATATAAAAAGCTTATTAAAGAGAAATAATAAGAATTGAATGGAAAAATAATATTAATATTTTCACAAATGTGACACTCGGCTATTTAAAGATTTTATGGCACTGGATTACAATGTCCTTCTCGCATATCGGATTTACTAACAATCCTAATTGGGGATTTGTACAAGGAAGTCCACCGCCAATTAACTATTCAACCGTTACGGTTAAAGTTTCAAATGATACTTCAGTCGATCGGATATTACGTGACTTCGCTGCTCCAATAACAATTTTGTGGATTGGGGCCTGGAACTTGAACAATGTCCATTTTTGTGATTTCATCGTATTTTTCATTACTCTCCAACCATAGGGTTAGAAGGCTGAATCGATATGAAATGCCAAACCCTCACTGTCCAAATTTTGATGATTGGGGGTCGCGGAACTTGGCATGGCCTATTTGGCCGATTTTATCGATTTTCGTATTGAAATAAACTATCTTTTATAGACTATTGGTTTCAACAGAATGTTGTGATTGGTGAGATAACATTGTTAATGATTTTTTTGTTCGGTAACGCATTTCTTACGTTATTACCTTAAAGGGGAACGGCCAAGCTTTTCCAAATATGGCCTTATTTCCGTATCAAAAGATTAAAAAGACGTTCAATATACTAACACGTACCTTTTTTTGTCTTGAAAAAATAGCTTTTGACTTAAAAAGTTGAAACGAAAAATAACGCCGGGTGTTTGGGTTTGAATTTTCGCCGCCATCTTAGGGGCTGCCGCCAGCGCCCCTAACCCCGTATGAGTGATTTGCCCATTGAGTTGGGAATATTAATCTAGAGATCCAATCAAATCTGCTCCCCGCGAAACAAGTTTTTGAAAATTACGAATGTGTTGTCTCCTCTAAAATGACGAGAAAACGTTATCATATGACCCGTGGCGCCATCCATTATTTTTGAAAAACAAAATCTTTTTGCCGGAAAACGCGTCTTATTTGGACGAACCATCGAGAGATAGACGGCGCCACCGGTAGAATGATAACGTTTTCTCGCGTTTTCTCGTCATTTGGAAGCAGACGACGGTAGTCTTATTTTTAAAAACTTGTTTCGCGAAATACTGAAATCCGACGTTTCGATTGGACCTCTAGATTAATATTCCCAACTCAATGGATTTGCCTACCTTTTAAAATCGCGCAATTTAGGCTTAAGTCTCTTATAACTGGAACGCGCCGCACGTGCAAAACATTTTTTTCGCGTCTTCAGCAGCGCGCGCTTTTACGTTGTTTTTCTGTCTCACCGACTTCTCATCAGGTGTCGCGGCGAACGCGCGCTTTTCGATTACCCGAAATTTCTTTATTATATTAAAAATTAACCACTCAATATTTTTTGATGCGGTTTTCGCCATAAATTTTAGTTTTTAATGAGCTATAGGGCTATCGAACTGGTTAAAGCTTGACCGTTCCCCTTTAAGGGACAAAGTGATTGAAAATGGTTCTTAGTGAACAGAGTTATTGAGAAGCGTTGTAATTCTCTATGGTAAAGTAACTCTTAGATGTTAATGCTTATTTCGATAATTATCTTAAAGAACAGAGTGATTGAAAAATTGTTCTTCGTGGAGAGGGTAATAATATCTTTTAGTAGGCGTATTCCATTAATGCACAGGTTGAATGAAATATTGTTCAAAATATAATTTAAATATGCAAGATATACTTATCAAATCTGAGGAATTGTGTGTATCCAAATGTCCGTGGCATCTTGCTCAAGCTTCTTATAGCTTCAAAGGATTACTTTTATACCGACTCCCGGCCCACCTTCTCACATTCTAAAAATGAAAACGTTGTTGCCGTCCTGTATAATTTTATGTCGCTCCTAAAGTTAATTTAATTATAGGTACTTAGTTTCGCTTGACATTAAAAATCCCCGTAAAATTATTTTTTCTTTAGTCTTTCGAAGTCCGTATTAATTTTTTGTCCCTTTTTAAAGCGCGGTCCTTGGATGTCAAAAATAACTTTCTCCTCCGGTTCGTAACCACTTCATATTCTCAATTTTCTTTATTGTTGAAAAATTTCCAAAAGAAGAGTTTCAAAAGATGCCGCCCGGGAATAGAATTCCCGGGCTTTGTACTTTGTCAATTTGTTTTTAAGTGGTGCTCATTTTTGTAGAAATAAAGTCTTCTATTTCTGACTAAATCAGTCGGCTCATTTTGTCCCACTTGGTCTGCTCAATATATTCCTCGAAACAATACAAAAATATGCATATTTATTCGTTTTTGAAAACGAAAAAATCTCTTCCGTTATAAAAGTAAATTTTCCATTGAAATGTTTGCCTTATTAATTATATCGCATATCATAAATTCACCCATTTAAATTACTATTATTAAAAGGAAATATAACCTCTAGTATTTCTGTGGCCTCTGTAGAGCTCGGCGAAACAGATAGATTAACCGCTAAAGTTTTGATTAACCATAAAAATTACGATTAACTGTTTATCCATGGATATTATCCACGACTATATAGCAATTTAACATGTAATATAATCGTTTTTTTCGGATAATTTTCGTTTGTGGATAAAAATAAATAAAGTGATTATTTCTTATCCAAACGCCGAGCTCTAGGCCTCTGAAAGGGTTCCAATAAGAGACTAGCCACGACGGCCAGGAAGGCAAAATGCCACGGGGCCGCGATCAAATTTTGGTTTGTGGTAGTCGCTTTACTAAAGCCACGTTCACACTAGAGCCTAAAACCCAGTTTAGGTCGGTTTGTATGCCAGTTTTGACCGCCGACGAGAATTCTTGCGAAATCTATTCAGCGCGGTTCGCTTATAGCCAAGGCTTAACGCCATTTCAAATTATGACTAGAATTTTGAAAATACTAAAAAGTATCCCAAAACAATTACTTAATCATGTTTACTATACATACAGTAATATTATTGGACATTATTTAGAATTTTATTCCCATTATTTTGGAAAATACGAGCAATTTGACTTCAACGCCTGGTCGTTTTGAAAGCGATTCTAAGCGAGCGGACTTGAACAAGTTGCTTCCCGAACCAACACGAAGCGATTTCTCACGCTGGTTTCGAAAACTAGTTATCTAAACGAAGCGATTTAAGGGGTAAGTGTGAACGCGGCTTAAGGGGCGGCCGGTGGTTTTTTGAGGAGGTCATCCCTAAAATGGTTGCACTTGTTCGTATTTAACGTTTTGGAGGTTATTTTCACTTTAAATAGAAATAATAAAGTAAAGCTCATTTTCTTCAAATATCAGAGTTAAATACTTTGAAAAAGCTTATTTTTTAAAATTACTCTAATACGGTAGTTTCAATAACCGGTGCGTTGAGCTGAATATTACCTCTTTTCAGAAATAGATCTATCGATAGGAATTTTGGAGACCTCTAAAACCGGGTGCGCGGGGAGGAAGTATAATTCCGTTAATTGAGATAAAATAAAAGTAAGTCTCAAAAGTACTAAAGTTGTATATATTTGTGTTACTCTAAAGTTATTTTATATATGGCGCCCTGAACTCGCCTATCGAGAATCGCGTAATATCATCGCGTGTAGCTTTAATAGTTAAAGCCATTAAGGTGGTGGGAGGTTTTCCACATGGTCAAATAACATTGCTCACAAGCATCCTATGTTTTCCTTTGGACTGAAAGTTTAAAAATCCCTTTTTAGCCGGTATTGGTTTCCGTGAAAAAAATCACTCTATAGCACGAAAAATCCCTAACCAGTAAGGGAATCCCTGCATATCAGACTAGAAAAAAACGAATGAAATAGACATTAAGAATAAATTTAATTATTGACTTGAGTTTTTCTCAAGTCTGTCAGTCCAAGATTACGACGAGCAAAGTAGACTTTTTCGAAACATTTCCTATAATATTAAACCTTGAGAAACTCCGAAATGGTGGACATTTATAAGCTTCTTAACATCGCTATTACTAAGCCAAATACTCTTAGCATTTGCACAACATCTTCTAACGTTTTGTAAACACGCTGTTAATGGCTTGGATTTGAGAAATTCGGAGATCCATTACCCCGAGTTACGTTTTGACGGCTCAATGGTTATTTTGGGAACAGACCCCGGCCCCGTCGCCCCGTCCCCAGTTTTCAGACACTCAGCCTCTCGTCACTCTAATATGATTTGGAGGTTCTTTGGCGTTAAGAAAATTTTTAATTGGGAAACAATATATTCCCAATTAAATCGTTAAAACATAGACTCTCATTCTATCACGAGCAAATTAAATATTAAATTAATTTGATCTGGCCTTGTGTTTAGGTTTTTGAAGAGCTGTTTAACGTATTTCAAGTTCTTTATAGTTCTGTTTATGTATGGGCGGGAATGTTTGACGTCGTGTGTTTACGTTCTGATGTTTGAAATTTCCGTACTTTTCCCTAATGAACTTTCGCTGGCTCTTATTATATTTTAAGTACATTATCCTTTTTCCTCTCTCATCGCAATCGTTTATCTGTTTACAAAGTTTACATAAAGAAATTTATGTCTTTTGAGACGGATGACAAATTATTCTTTACCGAGACAGTAAATAGTCATAAAAATTTCTTAAGCCTTGGATGGCACGAAAGGTAAAAATTTCTAACATTAGATTTGCCATGTACGGTACATCCACTGCAACAGCGAATATATATAGTGTGAAAATATTAGGACTATCTTACATAAGCCAACAAGGCTTAAGTATGGTATATACGCGAAAGGTTATCGGCGTCACCTTTCCAGAGAGACCCCCGCCTACACTACGCGAATTATTATTATTATAAATAATATATAGATAAGCTCTACTATAAGTCGACTGTCGATTCCTATTCACCATAACTGGAATTATAAAAAGTTGACTCGAATCTGACACGCAAACGGACTCGTAAGTATACGGGCATTGAGACGCGGTCGAACGCGCCTGAGAGTTTTCCGTGAGCTTCCATCTTGAACTCTGTCGGAAATGAACGTATATAAATAATCTCTTTAATATGGAAATATCGATGTTTATTTCTGTGGCGTAATAAACCGCGTATTCTCGTCGCCTTTACGGGCTTTACAAAACTAAGACAAAGGCGTCACTCCACCCTGTTACGTATCATTTCGAAAAATTGTTAAAAGCGTCACGTCTGACACTCGTTATAGAACCATCGTTTCGGAACCATGAATTTTCGTTCTCTTAACCGAGATATTTCTCGGTATGAACGAGTTGAAATTATCCATAAAAGGGTTACTATTTTTATATATTTTTACGTTAAGGGGGAAGACTACAGTGGCCATTGTCTACTTTCGCGCTATTTCAAGCTGAACTCTTTTAATTTGGTATTTTAACTTATAAAATTAATATTTAAGTGTAGAACAGCCTCTTGTTTAGTGCTTAAAATAATTTTGACAATTTTAAACTTAAAAGTAATTAAATTATTACGTTTTAATTCGGACCCCTATAGCTAAACAAGTTGGGCAAGCGCCCAAACTACCCTTTAGTTAGGACCTTATATCGTTAACGAACGAAAAAGAGGCTTTTACGGTATTCTTCCCCCTTAAATATAAATGTACGAGAAAGCTCTTTCGTTTGAAGTTTTATTCGACTTTTCCAATTTCGCGGAAAAGCCGACAGTCCGTGACTAATGTAGGCTTAACTTTTGGCCTACACAGATAGGACATTTTGTCTATTTTTAATCAACTTCAAAGGAAAAAAACGCGTACTTTCGCGCCATTAATATTTGACCAAGGAATTACATTTTCCAGTTCCCAGCTAGCGCCTAGGAAATATAGGAAAAAATTCTCGATTTAATTTTTTTAATTATTTCGCGCTTTCCTTACTTTATTTCCTTTTTACCTCTCCGAGGGTACTTTGTACCCTGGAGGGGTATTACAATCACCGTGTCTGTCTGTGGGTCTGTCTGTCTGTCTGTCTGTCAGGCCTGCGAACGCGTTCGCATTTTCGAAGCAAAGGGTAATCACTGCGTACGCAGTTTCTTAGAATCAGGGAAAAGGTTTTTCCAAAAGCGCCCTCTTTTTGTCATTGGGTGTAGTATAATTTTTTAAACGGCCGGGATTCGAACCGGAGCCCTCTTGAACGACAGGTGAGCGTTCTACCGCAGAACCACGGATAAAGTTACGCTTCAAGGAAAATTAAAAACTCTTCCGAGCCAACTTGTTTTAACTTATACCTGATGATATTTAATCAACTGGTTCCGGTACGATAAGCCCCATTAAGAGTTCCGGCATCCCACGGGTCCCCGTCCTTTTTCCTACCAAATAGAGTTTTTTTTTAGAGAAAATAGGATTTTGAGTTTGTTTATCATTCTTGCCACGGTGTTATAGTTGATTTATTCCCCGATTTCACCCTATAGGCTGGTACGCCAGTTATCGTTCACTTAAGACTGAGATATTAGAAATAAGTCCAACCATACTTCGCTAGTATTATTAGGTGAGGTAAGCTTCTCGAAGTTTGGAAGAACCTCCAACTTTTAGGTGTAGTTTTTAAAGTTCCACCCGTTTAACTTCCGGATCGGAAGCGCATTGGCTCGTGTAATGGGAGTGACGTACGAAGTCGCCTTAGACGCGGCGGCCGCGGTGGCTGCTTCGAAATCTGTCCGCTGGGAGCTGACAATGCGATAGATGGGAAAGTCGAGTATCGAATACGAAATTTTTTTTGAACGAAATTTTTTGGTAGTACGAGCAACGTAGTGGTTTCCAGCCAGTCTTTGACGAGATCCGTCATTGTCACGTTCTATTGGCTCAGACTACGAGACGAAGAGCTCTCGAGAAGAGAATATCAATTTGTTTTTATAAATCACCGAATAACTTATCGTCGTCTTCATCCATCGTCCGAGAATTTGATAACGGCTCGCGTGGGAAAACATCCATTTCCAATAAGTAGAAAAAATGTCGAAAGTGTCAATAAATGGATTGTCCTCTCGCGAATGTAAATATTAAAAATTAAATCATGAATCTTGGCCATATTTTAGCCATCTTTAAAATTTCTTTCTTTAAAAGGCTATAAAAACGAATTGATCGAAATAAGATTATTTTTAATCCTAAATAATATGTGAAGTTTAATAGAATTTATATAAAAAAGTGGAAATAATATAGTATTAAAAGATGAAAGGGAAAATGAAAAGAAAATAACCCGATCGATCCGTGCGGCTAAGATGCTTTTATGTTATTACGTTGCCCCCTGAATTCTCGAGATAACTATACCGTATGTCGTACTTATGGAAAGTAGATTTGTAACACGCATAATTTTCTTTGTTCCCAGTAATTTTTCAAAGCCATGGTGCTAAAGTCTAAGCTTTCTAGATTGTACCGAAGAAAGACCTTCGTATTGCTTAATCCTCTTTTAGAATAAAACAAGTTGCCTCAAGGCAAATTATACTTTTGATATTAAAGCACGAATTAAGCGCATAAATTAGTGGTTTTTGTTTGAATTTCCAAGTGTTATAACATTGTACTTTTAATAACTAAGGTATTAAAAAGGATAAAATCAGCCGTATATGATTTGTTTCCCAAAAACACCAACAGTAACATCACTCCCAACGGCGGAAATTGGATATATTTTACACAGGAAATGTTGTCAAACCCAATTTGATTAGTAGTAATACTACCATTATTTTATTTAAATATTGAAAAGTTAAAATATTGAAAGAGAATCGCCATTAATATATTGAAAAAAAGAAAAATAGTGGTGTATTAAAAAAAAATTAAAACTAATTAGTACTTCTCACTAAATGTAGATGTCACTTCGATCATAAATATAACGCGCGTCGTTCGGTAAGATTGCTAGAGAATCCCCCCCCCTGGCATGAGAGGGGCAAGTGATAAACGTCCCCAGCATGCACTTCAATCACGTCGGAAGACGTAAGTTTTTTGAACCGGCTTGATTGTTTTTTTTTAAGTATAAATAAATACATTATTGAGAATAGTAACAAACTAAATTATAGACGTCATAAAGTGGGCAGAGCAAATTTAAACAAACATCATCGGCAACGCCGCTAATAGCGCCGTCCTATTTTTCAAGAAATGAAGTTTATACTGATTACGGTTAAAACCACAAGCAACGGTAATATCTCGTAATGTTCCAAATATAATGAGTCATTTTAGCTAAACATATACTACACTTTGATGTTAGCCAAAGACCGAGAAGGCATAGTAATATTGCTAAGGAATAAAAGTGGTGCCTTGGGTATTAGCCTAGCTGATTATTAAGTACATAATTGATAGAATAATCCTAGGTAAACATATACTACACTTTGATGTTAGCCAAAGACCGAGAAGGCATAGTAATATTGCTAAGGAATAAAAGTGGTGCCTTGGGTATTAGCCTAGCTGATTATTAAGTACATAATTGATAGAATAATCCTAGGTAAACATATACTACACTTTGATCCGAACAATAAAAATGAGAATTGAGGACTGATACTAAAATTTCTAGGAAAGAGATGTGTGACTCAATAGTCATATGTGATGAATCCAAATCCATCTGACAGATTGAGGAATTTTATTGAACGTCAAAAAATTAACAAGAAACCAACCAGCCAGTCATTCTTGGTAACAGTATAACTTTTTGTCTCAAAAGTAAAAAAATGTCATATTTAAGAAATCGCTCATTTTAGCTGGGTTTTTATATAAAAGGACACATTTACTCTCACAAAATAAAGTAGATTTTGGTCGAGCCTAGATCTCGCAATAAAAATAAAACCGTTCATGGGATCGCCTCTACTTGTACATCTCGCATAAGCGAGAAACTTCACTCTCTCGCGAGACAAAAGGGGAATTCCCCTTTGAAAGTAATATTTTTTTTATGTTATTGGCTCGGAAAGAAATGAATGGCTGGGTTTTCTCTTCGCAACGCCCGTCTGTTTTTACGAGCGGCATCGGCTACTACATAAAGTAATCGCCCTTTAGCAAATGGACACGCAACAATTGTCCGTGACAATTACAATTCCTGTAGGCTGTAAAGTCGTATTTCTATAGCATACCAGAAAGAGGAAGTAAGTACCATTTTTGTGATAAACGACTTTTCCTTTAATAAATGACTTTTATTGACAAATATTACACATGTTGTATACAAATGCGCCATATTTTTTGTCTATATTTTTACTACGATCTATGTTGAGTAATTTTACTCTCCCATAACAAGACGTCACCTACGCTTTTTTTCACATAAAAAAAAACACAAAATGGTGGCCATAGCCCGAGTGATACTACTCTACACGTTATACAAAAACAATTAAGCTGACAATAGGGTTAATGACATTTTAATTATCCGAACAAACGACCTATTAGCGGCCGCCCACCCGGCGCGTCTCGTTGATATAAAAATACTGGACAAAAATTAAATTGGTGTTCGACACAGTCTATTCCAATTCCGCGAGCTTCTTTGGAAATTGGCTTTCCTAAACTGGCAACGGGTTTATTGATTCGAGACTCCCGCCTAATGCAAAAGCGATCAATTATTCCACAGAGCGCGTTAAGCTTTCTAATCAATATCGAACACGTTTCTTGAAAAATCTTTTAAATAAGTAGGTCTTCCAGAAAGTGTCGCCGGCGAAAAGCTGAAAATCCCGCGTTTCCGTATCCGGTACAGTTTGCGTCGGGCGAAGCGGAGAGCTCGTCCTTATACCCATCAATTCCGATAATGAGCGCTAGCGTCATTAAATTCGGTACACCATTAATAAACTAATTGTCGATGGATATTAAAATCGATGGCGCAGCTAGCGTATACGTGCCAGGCTATTGAAATCTATTAATAACGAACGCGACCGATATTCATTTTACTTCCTGAAAATTGATTATCCAATTCGTTCGTTTGACAGGCCAAGTTTTCGCGGGAATCGGTTGATTTTGTTTAATCCGTCAGTTTAATCATTATGGATATTGTTGTATTTCTCTTAATTAAATATATGAACGTGTATATTAAAATAAATTACTTTTCTCGTTATCTACTTGATAAATTACCTTAGCTGATACTGTCGCGATAAACGTTTATATAACGAGCGTTTTAAGAGGGTCAGTAAAAATGCGTTTTAGTAAAAGACACGCGGGGGACCCGGCGTCCCTTAAGTACACAAGTCGACCTTTAAGAAGGTAATTAGACGCTCCACTTTCAATTACCGCGAAGGCGGCGCGCTATTGTTTCCGGGGAAGCGATTAGAAATTTTAGGACGCGCGTTAAGAAAAGATTCCATTCTTATAATCACACTACCGTCTCTAGGCTTTTGACCAAGGTGCCGGTCGTCGTGGCGGTGGCGCTTTTGGGACTGGTGGACTGTTTCCACCAGCTGATTGGCCATCGTCAAACGCGCGATATGGCCGTTACCTTCGAATAGGTCCTGGAGGAACCGCAACCGTTATTGAAGCGCGTATCTTTGAATTCAGGCGGGCAGCACGACCTGAAGAGGCATTGTTTAAAGTGTTCCCGGTAGACGCCGCTGATAAAGTAGAGAACCACCGGGTTTAAGCAACTGTTGGCGAAGGTCAGGACGTAACCCATGATCTTGAGCGTGTGCCACCAAGCGTTGTAGTGCAGGTGAGAGTTCTCGGAGAAGTAGAACCAGATCAGGAACAAATGATTGGGAAACAAGGAGAATGCGAAGAGAAGCAACAACGCTAGCACGATCTTGGCCACCTTTGTTCTCACACGTACCAGATGCGCTTGACTGTCATTCACTCCGAAAGTAATTGGGCTGTTGAGAATAATTCATACACGAATGAGTTAAACCTTTAATCCATTAACACTGAACTCTTATAACATTAGAAATATAGGTCTAATTGGTCTAATGTTAGTTAGAATACGTAACCGAAGATCTCGAATATCGGTCGTAATTAATTTTTGACGCACATACTAGCACGATCTGCTAGAAAGGCGGACGTATATCAGCAAATATTTGTTTAAGAATAGCTAGATTGATTGGTAAACTCGTCACAAGGTACAAGGTTTCGAGCGAGAGGGTTCGATGTTGGACAATATCAAGCCGAAAGAGAGCACCCTTCACACTGTCGTCACCCTTTGTCCGAATTGGCGGTTAGTAAAAGACCTTGACCCTCTTCTTGCCCTTCCATTGTTAGCTCGAAGCTTTGTTACCAGACTAAGTAAACACGCCGGACCAAGTTAATTGAATTTTTATGGATTTTTATATTATAATGAAGACGAAAGAACAAATAGGAACTCGTCCAAGTGTCATCTTTGGTGTCGAAAACGTTGTTTCTAGACCGCCCCCTCCGCCCACTCCCCCCTTTTTAGTTAGGTAGCCATCGTCCCACCGGGTGCCCCATATTTATTATCTCGAGTTAATCTCGTGTAAAGGGAGTTGGGCCATCGCTGGTGGACCATCAAAGAAGTAACTCCTCGGCGTCACTTTATCACTCTGAACAATGAGAGCGCATCAAGCGGGTCGATGGAAATTAATATTAACAACTTATGATGAGAGGCGCGAAAACGAGACGCCTCCGCGAGAAGAATCACTGCTAGATCTCGCTCGCGCCTGTTAAGTAGGTGATACAAATGGGAAAACTGCAACTTGAGTCGATTCACACGCAAAAGCCCACGTCAGCTATTTTGAAACACGTCAGATGATCATTCTTCAACCAAAGCTTAATATTAAAACGCCAATTCGAGCTTAAAATTTTAATTTATCGAAAAATAATAAGTATCTTTTTGGACATTTTTAAAAATCAAAATCAGTATTAGACTGTCTAAAAGACCACCCGTCCGATAAAGTTTGTTAGGAACTTTGAAACAAAATCCTAATAAATCATTCCAGCTAACATTCAGCACTTATTTTTGTATAGGCTCTTTAAAGTCGAGACGTTTATGACCTTTAAAACAACGTAAGGAAAGAAAATCAATTACGCTATTTAGATAAAACTTGAAGGCAATTTTGTAAGGAAGCCTTCACCCTGATAAAATTTCCTCCCCTCAAATTAAGATTAATCGCTCTTTTCATTGGCGTAAGGAATGGGGCATTTTTGCTCTCGGAACGAAGCGTACAAAATCATACGGCTTCGGAAAATTTGAATTTTGACATTATCCCGGGACGAGCGTTTCTAGGGTTTAAAAACGGACCGAAATTCTTGGGATTCTCGAGTGGCTTATCCGCGAAAATGATCCGGGCCTAGTACGACGGCGAATAAACGCTACGGGATAACCCTAAACCAAGGGTTAAACCCAATATTTTGCTACCGGAAATTTTCCAAGCTTTTAAATTCCCGAACCTAGGATGCGCGATGTAAAAAGAAATAAGTAACTCTGCCCCAATAATTCTCGGGAACTCGAGAGTGGAAAAAAAAAATATAAGGGAACCTAGCGGAGGGAAAGTTCTCTTCGGAATGTTATTACTCGGGGGATATATTCTGTTTGATCTGAAATATGATTCTAGACTCCGCAAAGGCCCACCTTATAACTACTTTTCCAAAGTAGTTATTTTCGCGTCTTCGAGACACTATCGTTTATCAGTAGTGTCAGGCGGGTTATATATAAATCGGAAATGACAGCTATAGTAGGCTCTAAGTAAGATCATTACTCCTCAGTTTGGCAAGGTCGCAAACTTTACCCAGTACGCCTCTAACCCTTCTAGAATATTTGTCGTTTAAGACACCGAGCGAAAAATGATCGTAAAAGAGCTTTTTTTGGTATATTTAAATGAGTCGTAAATAAAGATGGACGTGATTTTTATTCTCACCTTCTCGATGTGAGTAGCTTAAAGGCCATAAGTAAGTAGAACAACGTGGCGATGCTAAGCGGCAAGGCGTACAGCAAAACGAACTTGGTCATGACCATCAGGCGGGGATAGAAGGGGAAGTCCTCGACTTTGAAGGGGTAACAGATTTCCACGTCACCGTCGGCTTGAGGCGCTAACAAGATTCGCGCGAAGAAGGCTCCCGGCAAGGCGACTCCGATGGACAAGGTCCACACTGTCGCGATGATGACAACGGTAAACCTCTCCGAGTACTTGCTTTTGTGACGGTGGAGGGGCCAAGCGATGGCCAAATACCGGTCGAAACTAAGGACGGTCAGAGTGAAGACGGTCACGCCCACGGATAAGTCCCTCAAGAATTCGGACATCTTGCAGACAAACTCTCCGTAGGGCCAGTGGTCGATAGTGTACACGGTGAAGATGAACGGCACGGTACCCAGGAACAATATTAAATCTCCCACCGCCAAACTCGTTATCAAAGTGTTGGGAGAACTTCTCATTTTCCGATGTCGAATGTAAATGTAGATGATGACGCTATTTCCGACGACCTGTAAAAGAATTTTGAAATAAATTTGACACTTCCGAAAGAAATAGATTCTTCGATCAAAATCACCCCTATCACGAAAAAAAGAATGAGTATTATTGGCACGACGAATGTCTCGGGTCTTTGCGGGTAGGGCGGGATGCCTTCGATCGTCATGTTGGAGTCGTTGAGGAAAACGTCCACCGAGAGTTCTCCTTCGGAACTGGTGAAAATGTAAGTAAAATTTCCTTCTTTGAAGTCTGAAGCTAGAGAAAGGGCGTTATCATCATTCATCTTTCTTTCGCCTCCGGTGAAGATTACGCAAAACGTGATGGATTCTTCGAGAAGATAATCCGCGGAGATCGAAACTTCATGCTAGCGCCGTAGCGTTTTCAAATTCCTCGACTTTCCCGAGAAGAGAAAATCCAACTTTGAGTGATGGACGGTCCAGCTTCCGTTGGTCATCTGCGGGAAGATAAAAGGAAAGGAACCTTTATTTTTAAAAACGGCACCAACCTATTTCCGCTATATAAATAGAAACGGTCAGTCCCCTGTGTATCCCATTTTTGAAAAATGGCGGGATTTGATGACGACTGGGATGGGTTTTCCATTTTAAATGGAATTGAAAGGCATTTCCACGTGCTTCGACCCAACATCCGACAGATTTAAGACCGGGGAAGGGGGAGGTTCTGTCAACAAAGACCGAAAGAAACCGTAGAGACAAAGACTCCCGAAAGCCGCCGGTCGTCTTGGTTGTCACGTATAGTGAAATGGACTGGGTGGCCAGCCAGTATATAAATGATTTTTGTTTCTTTTTTTTATAGGGTACCGCCTGAACTAAGAACGCGATTGTTGCATTAACAGGAACACTATGAAAACAATACGTTATCCTTCTTTTCTTCGAAAATGGCTATAAAAGAATCTATTTGGACTCGGCCGCCCTTCTGCCGGATGATAAAGCTATAAAATGTATCATAAGGCCGATGATCGCGGTATTGCTAAAACAAGAAACGCGGGGTCAGATCGATAAAGACACCGTGATGCGGTTTTAATTAAAGCTATACGCGAAAGATGTCCTTTATTGGTATATCTATGTACCTTTCCAATTACCAGGAAATCTAGCTCGGGGTCCTCTCTTTATCCTTACCGTCGCTATATATAGACTTATAAAGAAGTAATCCGATATAGATTTTATAACTAGGAAACATCATTCTCTCGATACAGTCTATTGTAAAGAAAATAGCCATCATTTTCATAGTTCTTTTTTTACGTCGGTCGGCCTCGTAGAGGTTATACATCTCTCGGATTTGACTCGACTATCGACTCTCGTGTACGCGGCCGATTGCTTACGGCCTTCGTTGTAAGGTCTCAGGCCCGGAGAGATCGTTTCGTCACTTTTACTCCTTCTTTACGCTACGTATACTCCTCCAAACAGAAGTTACGCTTTTACGTCTCGGTATACGGAGAACGGTTATTAAATTTTGATAGGGGGAATTTGTATGCAAGGGCTTCTCAATGGGTCCCGCGGGATGTAATGGACAAAAGAATGTTTTTCAATATCACATACCCG
Source organism: Leiobunum rupestre (assembly GCF_980474605.1). Taxonomy (NCBI): domain Eukaryota; kingdom Metazoa; phylum Arthropoda; class Arachnida; order Opiliones; family Sclerosomatidae; genus Leiobunum; species Leiobunum rupestre. The sequence goes on from NC_143391.1 coordinate 24,769,290, forward strand.
TTTCTTTTCACTGTAAAAAAACGTTAATATTTGGAAGCTGAATAAATGAACGAAAATATCTGTGGGACAGGATAAGTATACGAAGATGCTCCTATACGCCCAAAAGCGCAATGTTTTATCACAAGTTTATAATATCTTATCTTCGTATTATATAGTCATATGAATTTTCGTTAGACAATATAGCGCGGGACAAATTGTTTTCTATACAAAGATTTTCTAAAACTATTTCATGGAGAAAATATGTCTTATAAATGTGGTTAAGTAAATATCCCTATAAGAAGAATAATTTACGAGCCTGCGAAGATGCGTGCTACGTAGATACATAAGAAACGTATTATATAGGCTTCCGATTTTTTTGAAGGTTATAGGAAAGCCCTATATACAATCTTAATTAACTATTGAGATAAATGGATAATTACTTTCCGTACTGAGCCACTGGTGAATCAATATTGCATCGGTCGTTAACTACGATCGGAATTCAGAATCCGCCTTCGTGCATCAAAGACCGCCAACTGCAGACTTCCAGATTAGACGCCTTCCTAAGTGACAGTAGGCCTCATTTAATCAATGGACTCCGGTTCCCTTCTGATACTGGATACGCGATATTAGCTTGAAACAATTACTATTAAACATGGGAAAGTTGATCTATCGAAGTTCTAAGCGGGGATATTTAATTAAATTCTGCAAATCGGAGGTTTGTAAGATAATACTACGAACTAAATGAGCCGCGGAAATTCTCTGAATTCTCACCGTTAATTAGTTATAATGACGTAAATTCCCTTCAACATTAGAAATATTTTATTCGATACAATTTGGGAGTTAACGTATTATTTAAATATCTTAGTGAAGTATTCGATTGTAGATAAAATTTTGCAAATAGTAAATTAAGTTAAAATCCACCTACTTAAAATACGAATGTATAGCTTACCGTATCATCGTTTAACCAAATCGTGCCTCGGATTCATCTTATCGGAATCTTTTTAAAGCGAAGAGCGAAAAAACCTGTTGAATCTTTCGGTAGCAGAAACGCACTGTCGTCTGGGAACGCGCAACAGCGAGCGACTGAGTGGCCGAGTGGTTAGCGAAGTAATGTCCGGTCAACCGCGAGAGTTTAATTAAAACTCTTTCTGGTGGGAGCTGGCGGCACCGGATCCTTCGGCTTTCCCATCTCGACACTTTTGTTTGCTCAAATCGGATCCGCGACTCCGCGCTTCTGCTCAAAGAGCGCCTCTCTCGCTCTTATCGCTTTCCAGTGGCGAACTGGACTTTCCAGCGAGCTAGAAGAATCGGACTGCCTCTCAATTACTTGGCAGCCCCTCCGAAACAGGAGCGAGACCGCAACTACTTTGTTATTCTTCTCTCGTCGCTCTCCGGGTCTCTGGCTAGGAGTTGTGCACGCGCACCCTTCAGGACCGATTTCGTACCACATTTTCCGCGATCGAAAAGAGCGCCTAAATGCATTCTTCGTCTAACGACATCTGTCCTCTTTCCGGGCAACTTCATCGGCGTTGTTGGATTTAATTTTTGCATCGACTCTTTGCTTTGTGGGCTTTGTAAATAAACTGATCCTTCGCGCGTTTAAACCCATTAGTGTACCCCTGATTGGAAATTTTTTTTTTCATCTTTACAATTTTTGTCGATTCGGTGGCGGACAGATGGTGGAAAGAAACGCCCGTCTTTTCACGAAGTGGTCCTAATTCGATCGATACGGTTTCCTTTCTCCATCGTTTGAATTTGAATCGATAGTCAAAGAGCGTTTTAGTATTAATATAACGGTACATATTAATTTCGAATGAAATATAAAAATTAATGGCAATACGGAAAATGCCCTGAACATGTTAAAATTAGATTTTAATTTAAGACTACTGAAGTTTATAGAAATGGAGAAAGAATGTAACAATAAATATAAAATCTCGTTGTAAAAAGGCTTTTTAGCGAGTGGTGCAATTTTAGAGGAAAATTAAAAAAACATCAGTTGTTGATTTTCAAAGGAAGAAAGTGTAATTTTATTCGTTGTGTTTTTTTTTGCAAATAGTTTTTTGTAAGGTTTTTTTTTTTAAAACAATATATATACCTATATATAATCCGGAATATTTGTAACTTACACCTGAATCTGAATAAATGCTTACCTGATGTCTACAGGTAGGCTTAACAAAAAAAAAGCTTTCTAACGGTGGGTTTTTTATTGGTCTTATTAGTAAAACCTTCGTATCCATATTCTAATTTGCCATTATAATACACACTGAAAAAATATCCTTATACGGTTTTATAAAAATTGTATGTTTAGGGATTTACATTTTCTTATCTTCGTAAATAAACTTACCAGGAAACTGCCTTAGGGCAATGGAATAGGCCTATGCATAACATAATACACTTTGTAATTTCTTTTACATTAGTTTTCCGCTAAATTAAGGACTAATCGGAATGAAATTATTCAGAAATGCCCAGGGCTTCTGGCTTTCATACTGCTTCTACTGAATATTAATTAACTTTCGGAAAAAGCTAGTAGGCTGATTTTTCGAAGGAAAAACGCGGAAAATTCGGAAATCCACGCGTTTTTTCTTCTTTGTCTTCTCAAATGACGCTGCAAAATTAATTAGGCATCATGTTTTTATGCTTTGTTTCTCACTTACCCCTGGTATCTTAATTACAAGATTCCCCCTTCACTTTATGTTTACGAAACCTTTAGTTATGACAAACAGATTCGAAATTTCCAATGTAAAATATTTCTTTTTAGCGGAATATTTCTTAGGATATAATTAATAAGTCGATCCCGAAAGTCTGTTCCGCCGTCTTCCCTTAAGCTTTAGGAGACTGGAAATTATTTCGTATGCTAATGAAAGTGGTTATTACTGGTATTTGTAACCCATAAGGGCGGTGGCGCACTGGGAGATGTTAGCTGTGGTCAAATGGTCCTATATCCACAAACTGGTCACCTCGTCCGATTGGGTAGCCTGCTGTGGGGCGGCTGGCCTCCGTATGAGGGCACGGCGGTCCTGTTTTCCGGCCTTTTGAAGTCACACTGGGATCTCCGGTGCCAGCTGTGCCGGGTTACTTGGACTGCTGCGTGATCGTCGTTCCCCTTTAGGAGCTCTCTCCAAAGGGTTTGACTCTATACCTCCGTAGGTAGAGTGTCGGCTGGAGTTGCTACAGCATCCACTCTTACTCCCACTGCTGTGTCCGAAGTGGGAAATGGTCACCACGTTGCTGCATCTTCTGCTGGGTTGAGTGGCTCGCGTTGACGGTGCGATCATCAGTAGTGGGGTTCTGCTACCCTTGTTGGTTTTGTCACCTGTCTGGGCTGTGGACGCTGGCGTAGGGCACTATGATGATAGACCTCCGGTGATATGGTCTCTGTTATTAGGCGCACCGGGCTATAAATTCTGAAACACTGGTATATGTCAACGCGGAATTAATTTGGGGGGGTTCAAATTCCGGGCTGGATTAAGCAGTTTTGGCCGGGGGTAATATCTTAGTGAGCGAATCAGACTGAGCTCAGAACACAAAGGTTAAAAATGTAACATTCCGTTTAAGTCCCGAGTCAAACCACTGCTAGCATTATTATAACAAGATTACTTCGGTGCCCTTATTTCGATGGTGCCTGGGGGAAATTTCCACCCCGTAAACCCGCCGTTTAAATTTTTACTTCTAACTCAAAATTTTCAAATTGGCGTTTACTAGGTTTGCCTTGAGACAACAATGTTACGTGAGAAATCAGCAAATTTATCGCTGCCTACTGCTCCGAGGCCAGTGACGATGCTATGGAATTCGGTAGCAAGTTTTGATTAAAAACTATTTTTTAGATCAAATTTAGGCTGTCAGATAAAGAGTTATTATTATAAAATTATAAATGTTTTTAATGAATTTACTAATTTGAAAATTGATAGATTTTATGGAAAATTAAGATAATACGTATCGGATGTATCTTAGGGAAAAACCTTGTTATGTTTTTATTTTAAATTTAACCTGATATTGCTCCCCAAAATACTGCTCCGGAAAACAGCGATATTCGATCTAACATTATCTCTAACGATGACGTTGCGATAAAATTTACTTGATCTTTGTAGGACTTGAGAGCAGCTTCGGTGTATCCCCAAAGAAACGCCAATAGAAAATTCATTTATACGCCTGCGCATAAAGCAAAATGTTTTTTAAGAGCAGATGGCAAGCTATTATAGGCTTTGGCTAAGTTAAATATTAAAATAATAAAAAAAATTACAAGTTAGCATGATAAATAAATTTAAAAGCAAATGGAGAAAGAGTTATTATATTGCTGAAATAAAGAAACAAGACGTACGACGGTCAGAATACACACAATCCTTCTAATGTGTTAAGTTTGTTTGAGCTATTCACAGCAACCTGCAACGCCGGTATCACAACCAAACTATATCCACGGTCACACATATATACATATTTACACTTATTTGTTACTTCTAGTCATACTTTGAAAGCATCGAAGATTCCTTCGATCAGTGTCACTCTTATTTTTTACTTCTGATCACACTTATTTGTTACTACTAGTCAGCCGTTGAGTGTCACACTTATTTCTTCTGGTTATACGACAAAGACTAGTTCGATCAGTTTCATACTTGTTTGTTACTTCTGATCATACTTATTTGTTTTTTTCTGATCACACTTATTTGTTACTTCTGATCATACTTATTTGTTACTTCTGATCACACTTATTTGTTACTTCTGATCACAATTATTTGTTACTTCTGAACAAACTTATTTGTTACTTCTGATCACACTTATTTGTTACTTCTGATCACACTTATTTGTTACGTTGAGTGTCACACTTATTACTTCTGGTCATACGCCGAAGACTAGGTAGATCAGTGTCATACTTAATAATTACTTGTGGCCATACTTTGAAAGCGCGGCCCACTCTGAACGGCCTTGAAAAACGCCAGAGAGAAACGGGCGCGTAGACCTCTATAAACACGCGGATTTACAATGTTGGAAATTGCGGGGGTCCGTATACGCGGCCCAAAAACCTTACTTAGAATTAAATTTAAGGAACGTTTTTGCAATTCTAGGTTATATGTAAACCACAGCTATTCAAAAATATAACTTTCGTGAAAATCGGACTTAAATTAAGGAACTGTATGTAGATTTTTAGGCGAAAATATAAAAACACGAAAATTTGGGTCCGTAAATTACCATGAAAACTATACTTAAATTTAATATTTACTGATATAACCGAAGTTGTAGGTCCACTGAATCCTAACCTATCCAATAAATGTTTTTTAAACGTTATCGGACTTAATTTTAAAGAAAATATCAACCACACAAAGCCAAACTACCGGAAACAGTAAATTGGGCAAATTCCCAACTTCTTGGGCTCCGATTTGAAAACTTTATGAAAGGCTATCAATGGCAATGCATATACATTCGAACGAGATATCATTGACTCTTCTAGTTATAACCGTTGAAGAGGTATGCGTGACACGGCGCCATCGGCATCGGCATCGGCAACGGCTACACTGTACGTGAGACTAATACACACAAATCCTTAGGATTATGTGTAAAAACGGGTGAAACGAGACAAGGCTTAAAATGTATTTTGATGTTTCTGAAGCTCGGAATTTGCACGGGGTTGCTATATTCGTCTTCTATGTTTTCCATGGAAAACTTTACAATTTATTAAATAATTTGATAAGTGGAATGAGTTAGTTACTAAACTAAATTTAATCATACATTCATCAACAAATTTTAAACGTTTTATAATTTTGAATTTTCTTTTCTGATAAATAGATTTATGGCGAAAGATGCTCCACAATTAGATTAGATTTCCATCTGGAAACTATGTCCTCCTTCCTTCGACATTTCCAGTGACGTCATCAATTGAAATTTATAATTATATGGACATAGCTTTTTTCAAACAATGCCTGAACATAGAATAATGGGGAGGCAAAAGCAGTGGTGTATTGTAAAAAACTTAGGTGCCAGTTTAGAGTGGCGTACCTGACCTTCCGCCCCTTCATAGTCTTAAGTAAAGGTATTCACGTAGTTTTCCCCAATAGTAACTATACCACTAATCAATGGCCATTGTGCCATTCTTGCTAAATGTCGCTTAAGCGTTTGAGATTTTACTCTCTGGTAATAGAATGACTATCATCGCCCGTTTCATGGGCGAGCCAACGTTTTTACGAGAGCAAAAACAATATCAGCACATACCTGGTTAAATCACGGACATTGTAGTACATTAGTAACTAAGCTATTTTTGTTGTTCGCATAATATGAAGCTTTTTACCTTGTATTCTTCTGATTATCTATAATAAATAAAGATGTTCTCTAGTTGGTCCTTGGCTTCCTTTAAAATTCCTCAAGTCTCCCACACTTGGCTAGCCAATCTTGTCATTTCAATAAATTTTTGTTGAGTTTTGGAAATGGTACAAAAATATGTCGCTATCATTTAAGGAATGCGAATAACTTTTGCAAATGCCGTATGCACAGCGTTTAGTTTTTACCATTTGTTAAATTGGTTATATTTAAAATAAAACTACGAGCATTGGTAAAAAATAACCATTTGATTAAAAATTTTAAACACCTAAGCCTTGCCGAGGAGCGCAAAAATTACTAGCAGGTGCCGCGGCCATCTTTTTTGTTTACTACCGACTCCCCTAGCGTTTAGGTCGTTTAAAGCAATAGATTCTAAAGCCGCGTTCACAAAGACGTTAATGGTAAATAGCTGAAGTTGAAAGCGTAAGGTAGAAGACGAAGTTAGAAATCGGCGGTTCACAAACCCGCCGAAAGTCGAAAGGGGAGAGAAAACTTCTCAAGACGAGAGGGAAATTGCCGGTCAACCCGTATCTACTCCAGTTTGATATTTCGAGTAGAGACGAGTCGGGCCCACTTTTTTTCCGGCCCGACCCGACCCGACCCGAAAAACGTAAAAATAAATTTTGCCTGATCCGACCCGACCCGAAATAATTAAAATAAAATTTTGCCCGACCCGACCCGACCCGTAATTTTTAAAAATAAATTTTGCCCGACCCGACCCGACCCGATAAATTAAAAAATCGATTTTGCCCGGCCCGGAAGCCCGACAAGACCCGAAAACCAGATAATTGCCGATAAGACCAGTAGAACCGCCGCAACCGATAGCTTGAAGCTTTTTTTCATTTTATTATGTAGATATTCAATACAAAATATAACAAGAGTCATTTATTTATTTAAACAATTTTTGTGAAGAACAGTTAGTTGCGAAAGAGTTGAACCTTTTAAATTCGTTCTTCGAGGACCAAGTGTCAGTCCCGTGCTGGAAAATACACGTTCGTCACTCGTTTGTGACGCGGGAATATCTAGAATTCTTTTAGCTATATTGTTTCAAAGTACGCCGAGACACACGACTTGCAAATAGGCTTTTCTATAAAGTAACATTGGCCTTCTTGTTTAGATGTATCGGGCGCGTCACTCGTGACGTAGAAGAGACGTTCAACTATCATAGCCAATAGCCCTTTTCGTAATTTTATGCACGCCTGCGCAGTACGCCGTTGGGGGCCAAGTTATCAGACGTTTCTATTTTTCTACGGGAAAAATGAATGGTGAAGGCAAGTCGATGAAAAATAATAATTTAGAATACGGCAAATTAAAAATTTCGCAACTCAAAGAAATTTGTAAAACTAAAAATATACCTTTTAAATCGAACTCTAAGAAGCAAGTTTACATTAACTTGCTTTTAAACTATGATATTGAAAACATTAAATCTGACGACCAAGGCTTAACGACTTCAGTAGACTGTATAGCTAAAGAAAGTGCAAAGTTAAAATGTATTAATAATGTCGAGAAAGAACGCGTTTTAGTTCCGAAATCTAAACAAACAAAAGATGAATATACAAGAAAACTAACATTTAGTGCGTACTGTTCATCTCATAATGATTTTGTTCTTGAAAACAAAATTTTGGAAACCTTACCATTTTACCGAACTCCATGTATATTACCGGATCTGGATGAAATTCCGCCCTTTAGTTGGACTAAAGATATATCTGTTTTACCAGACACTAATATGTACCACATATTTGATTATTTTGTGAGAAGCAATTTAACATTTGATAAGAACAAGCGCAATGACCGAAAAAGATTGGAAAGGGCTATATCTCACAAGAATGCTGGAGATATTCACTCTACGATATTTGTTGCTCAGGTAAGGGTAAAATTTTGGATTAATAATATGCTCACTGTATATAGCAAATTTTTGGATCTATAAAACAACGGATTTATTGGTGCTAGCTTTTTCAAGTCGAATGATAGGATTTAACTGATTTGACCACTGCAAATTGATGGAAAATGTTACATTTATGCCGAAGAACTTGTAATAACAGTTCTCTACAAGCACTCATCCCACCAGCTAATATGGTTTCCTTTTGAGTGATGTTTATTATAGCCTATGTATTCTTGACATCCAAATATTTTATTGACCAGTTTCACAAAATACAATTAAAATCAAGTACAATTTTAAAGCAGCAACAACTAAAAATTTTAAGATCCAGTCATTGAGTTAGGTTATAAAAAATTTTAGTTGAGTTCGGTGATTTAGCTGTGTGTTCCCTAGATTTTTTTCTTCACATACAGTGGCGGCTTAAGAAGGCTGGGTCCCCGGGGCGGCGGCAGTGTTTTGTGACACCCCCCAGGACCGTGCAGAAGTTTTCACGGGTCCATCTTCTTGAAGTTTAATCGTTCTGATTTGCACCCCCCCCCCTCGAGCTTCTCTGATGGCACCCCCTGCTGCCCTGGTACCCGGGGCGGACCGCCCCCCCCCCTTAGGCCACCACTGTTCACATACCATACTGCCATACTGCATAGTAAAATTCTGGACTCTAAATAATTTTTTAAGAACTTGGCCCCAATTTTCCAGGACTCAACTTGAAACCCAAAAAAACATGGTTCGCACACCCTTTATCTTAATGAAAGCGGAAGTACTATTTATTTATTTCACTAATAGGAACTTGGCCTACCAATAGCATATCATCATAAGTAACATAATAAATATAAGTATGACAATGAGATTTTCAATGAAACTGATTTTCATAGTTATTGCGTAATCAATATGATTTATTAGCAGAGTCCCGAGTGTCTAAAATACGCGAAATATCTGGTTTCCGACAGTTAGGGGGCATATTAGGCTTAAATGATAAAAATTAAAGTTTTTATTGATGCCATGAGCTTAAATATATTTTTTAGCATGCATAATTCGCACGCTCACTTCAAAACAAAGCCGAACTCGCAACTCCAGAACGTGCTCTCTGGCATTAGGCTTAAATGTTTATCAAAATGTATCCACCAAGAATGGTAAGTTGCGAGTCCAATTCGCAGCTTAAAGAGAGTATCAGTGTCGAAAAAAGGTTCGGTTAGAAAATTAGCCTTAAAGCAATAGGAAATGTCAAACTTATTTTTATTATATTACTTATGATATCTTTTATCTAAGTTAAAAGCTTAATATTTATGACAATATTAATATTTATTTTTAGGTTACAGATATCCTTTTTTACGTGAAGTCAAAGTGTTTTGCTTCGGAGCGGAATATGGATTACACAGTTGCAGTGTGCCTGAAAACTAGTGGAAAGGTTTGGGCTGGTGCTTGCGAGTGTTCTAGGGGACTCTCAGGTTCTTGTAGCCACATAGGCGCACTACTTTTATGCCTAGATGCCTTCTGTCAAGAAATATTAAAATCTGGAGAAATTCCTGTACTTCAAAATCTTGTATTTGGAATCAACCTAGAGGTAAAAAAATAATTCCCGCAATTTTAACACCAAAAATGTTTAAGAAGCCCAAACTTCACGAGCATGATGATAGAAATATAAGACCAGAGGTACCTGATGAAGAATTTGATTTTGATCCAAGAGCCAAGGATCTAAGAATTTCATCTAGCGAAATCGGTAGCAGAATTGGTAAAAATATTTCCAGCTACAGGCCTTCAACATTTCTGGGATTTAGAGCCATTTCAAGTTGAAATGCCCAAGGCCAGCAATGAAGTTGAGATATGTACTAATTTTGTTATGAGAGATGATGAGATGGAAAAAAATGAAATTCCTTCAAATTTGGGACGTAATGAAATATTTTATGATTTATCTAAAAGCAATTTCCCTGAATTTCTACAAAAACAAGAACCAAACCTACCAGGGGCAAATAGCAAGGGGACATCTGGCAAAGAAACTACCATAAGAGTCAAAAATGAATACGAAGATTGTAACGTTAAATTTTTGATTATTTTAAATCATTTTGATAATGAGAAAATACTTTTGCTATTTTATGACCTATTTGTTCCTACGCTCTCTCCCAAAGAGCTTTTAGCTGTGGGTCGCTCGTGCGCTGGACGCCCGAGCTTTTAACCCCTCTTTTATGGCTCTTGTTTTACAAGCACACCAAGATGGTGCTTGATAACCAGAAAAGGGAATGGGGGTTGTAACTGGCCAGATCTCCTCCATTTCCACCGAGCCTTCCTTCATTTCATCTGTATGTCGTTGCCCAATTATCCAACTCGCTCTCCTTCTCTGTGGGACTGCCGAAGAAGCCCCTTTTAGTTTTATAACCCCTGTCGAATTGACAAAGAAAGTATTGAGGTTTGCCGACTTGGCCAACAGATGTTTATTTCTTATATTTATTTGTGTACGCGTTACCAATCTTGTTGTATTACTATTTTTGGATTTTACGCACACCCGTAATGGGTGAAAAGTGTTTTATTTTATTGTGGACAGCTGGTGTCTTTCGCCAAACCAACTTTGAAAGTGAACGATTGCGCGAAATGCGGGTGGTGGTGATTTATCCTTTTGTAGATGCCGGACCTTGGTGACGATCCCAAAAATAACTTCGTGGGTAGGGATTCGCACCGGGATTCCCAGGGGCACGGGTCTTGATTGGTCCAAAAACGATGCAATTCCAAGAAACCACGTGACCCCACTCAAATTTAAACTGGACTCAAAAAATTTTAAAAGTGCTCTTAGAAGTGCGACCGAGGAGATACTTGAGAGAAAAAAATTGAAGACGGGTGTTAAGACACCGCGGTTCGCGCGCAACTTGACGGACTAGGGTTCTAGTCCCGACGACGCGGAGTGCGTGCTTTCCGAGAAGTTATCCCGAGAAAAGAAACTGCTTCGGATCCGTAGCCAACGTGGCCGCGTGTCCATTTCTCGCACCACCGTCACGACATCAATCTCCGATGGAACTCAACGCCAACCTGATGAGCGCCACCAGGACCAACGTAATCTAGCTTTCATGTATGTAAACATGTAAATAAGACTAAAGATGTTAATATTATTAAGTTCCCCATAAAGCTGCGCAGCTACTGCTCGCCCCCCCCCACTTGTGTGGGTATGTGTTTCTAAAAGTGTCCAATTTGATTTAATCGATTATTAACTGCTAATTTAATTTAAATAAAATCCCCTAGACATCAAACTGACCATATATTGTAATTACCTTATGTTAACTCGCCAACCCCAATAGTGAAAGTTGAGCGAGCACCCGGGCCATAATTTATTGATGTATTCCTTACCATTGAGTTGGGAATATTAATCTAGAGATCCAATCAAATCTGCTCCCCGCGAAACAAGTTTTGAAAAATACGAATGTGCCGTCTGCTCTAAAATGACGAGCAAACGTTATCATATGACCCGTGGCGCCATCCATTATTTTGAAGAAAAAAATATTTTTGCTTGAAAACGCGTCTTATTTGAACGAATCATTGAGAGATAGACGGCGCCACGGGTAGAATGATAACGTTTTCTCGTCATTTGGGACGCCGATGGGAGCAGATGACAGTATTCTTATTTTTAAAAATCCGACGTTTCGATTGGACCTCTAGATTAATATTCCCAACTCAATGGTCCTTACATGATTTGGCTCCTTCCTCCTTAAAGGAGCTTTCCGAGACCCGATACGTCCTACCGAGGCGTGCAAAGGCTACAAGCTGAAGCTAATAAAATGATATTATCAATTCGAAATGAGACATACAATATTTATCCGGAAACTGCTCAACAATATATTATAAACCGAAAAATTGACATGGAGTTAGTAAAATACATAGAGTCTCACACTATCAATCAGTCTCAAAGTAAATTTTGGTATGACCTAAAACCAGGGCGGATTACGAGTTCAATTTTTGGATTGGTGTTCAAAGCAAAGTGTAAGAAAATCCCAAAGTCTCTCATAACAAAAATTTTAAACCCCAATGAGTTAAATAAGTATAGCAAATTACCAAAAGCTATACAAAGGGGAATAGATTTGGAACCTTTGGCAGTAAAAAAGTACATAGAAATAACAGGCTTTTCCGTGAAGAAATCCGGTCTCTCACTTCTTCAACGCTACAGTTTCCTAGGTGCTAGTGGTGACGGCATAATTACCGACCCTAATGTTTCATCTGAGGGAGTCCTGGAAATCAAGTGCCCCTCATCTATCAGAAACAATAACATCAGTGAAATGCCAGTTTACGAAATTGTAGAAAAATACAAAGATTTTTGTGTGACCAAAGAAGGAAATGTTTACAAGCTCAAAACGGATTAAAATTATTATTATCAAGTTATGGGGGAAATGGCCCGTAAAAATCTAAGCTGGGCAGATTTTGTAATTTTTACTGGGAGTGATTTTGCAGTTATATTTACATAGAAAGAATTCAGTTCGATGAGGAAGTTTGGAAAATTATTGAAGGGAGACTAGTTAATTTTTACAGTGATTATATTGTTCCTTATGTCATTTAAAAACATGGTCTCATACGATTCTTACGTGCCTTATTGAAAATGTATAGTCTCAATGCGTAATGCTCAACCAAAAATGTGCTGTGATATATTTGGCTATTTATGAGGTTCCTATTTTGAGTAATTTTTTGTAAACAAAATGTGACAAATGTTCCTAAGATTTTAAAAATGTATAATGTAGTCAACAGTTTTAAGTTTCTAGGGCAATATAAAAAATGTTAAGCAATATATGCGAACATTAAAAATTTAGGACCTAACATTTAAAAATAAAATGAATTTCATTCAATTAGAAGTACCCTCAATTAAAGTAAAATATGTAATGCTCAATGAAAAATGTGCTGTGATATGAGGTTCCTATTTTACATACATTTCTAGTAAACTAAGTGTGACAGTTAAAAATGTAATTAAGTTTGAGCCTTGTGATATTTCAAAAATATTAAGCAATATATTGCTACTTTCGTTTCAAAACCAGTGATACAAAAAGATTTTAAATTTTAAAAAATGTACGCTTTTGAAAAAAGGAAAAAAAATTAAGGTTAAAATCCTTTTTTGGAACCCAAGAAATTTCACCTTTGGATTTCCTTAGTTTTAAAACTATGGTAGAAATGTTTTAAAATTAGAATTTGAAAATTATTAAGATTGATAAAAATTTACATCTGACATTTTGAAATAAAGTTTATTCGTTTAATTACGGGCTTATTAATGTTTGTAAGATTAGCACACACTCTGAAAATTTTGCTTATTATTTTAATTTGCGTGATGTGAAATACACCATCAAGAATATGAAAGTTTTTAATTCTTCCTATTGCTCTTTCAACATGAATGCGTAATTCAGCAATCCTCCTAGTTTCAATGACTTCCTCTTCTGTAAACTGAGTCTTATTTTTCAGAAAGGGTGGGATATTCAATGTGCACTGTTTATCTTTCAGTAGGTCTTCAATAATAAATCCTTTGTCAGCCATCAAATTATCGAATGGGTATAAAAGATCAATAATCCCAGTTTTATGCACCATATATTTGTCTGAAACTCTTCCACCCCATGCTGAAGAAACGTATGATATTACTCCTCCAGGTGTAATTGCTATTAGGAATTATGGTGCTTGTACGAAGAATAGGTACAGTTTTGGGTCAGCATATCCTTTGACCTTTCTATGAACACCTCAGTCGCGTCCAAAACGAGCCTAGTATTAGGATATTTCTTGAATTTCGTAGGCATATATTTGTCAACCAACTCCCTTGAAGGGAAAGGGCAGAGGTCTTGCAATTCTTTGTCAAGTAGACATATCCAAGTGGTAAAAATGTCAGAAAATGTAGATGTAGATATGCCAAAACGATCCGCAATATCTTGCGTTAATAACCCTAGCTTAAATCTCATTAACACAGTTAAAACTCATTAACAAGTGATAACTTGCGGTACCCAACATCTTTTCTTTCACTTTCACAATTATTCTTAGAGCTTCTGTAATTTGTCATGGACTCAGCTTTGCATTTTAGAAAACTGTCAATTTAAAACCTTTAAGCTACGGCAACATACCTTTTTTTTTTGGTCCAATTCTCACATCGACTTTCTCGTGCTATCGCCAAGACACAGTCGTTTAAATTGTCACTGTTATCATCTGTTGTTTCATCAAACATTTTCAAGGAATTGTTCACCATACTGCATATTTTATCATCTCTTCCAGCTTTCCAGTGTTTACGATTAATTATTATTTGCCATAACTTACGCCGCTTTACCGGAATTCGATGAAATATAATTTTATCTTTAATCGTTTTGGAGGATGAAGAATGACTTTTACATCCGACAACCGAACATGAAGGCATATCGCTAAGGCTTTGGTAACGAAGGCTTCTAGGTAGTTATTTCAAATATTTTAATGGTAGTTTTTGACAAAACCGCACAAATAAAGAATTTATAGATATTATTTTACGTATTTAAATAAAAAAATACATTATATAACTCAAATATACATGACTAAAGTGTAAAATATTACGCAGTGTTAGCAAACAATACTAAATCGCCATTAATACAGCCTGATGCCTGAAACTTTGACCCCCATGAGCCATCTGCGCATGCGCAAGTCTGTTTCCCCCACCGCGACCCCTCAGTTTGCGGAAAGGGCTATTGACGCTAGCATAAACTCTATTTATGTCTTATTCTACTTGTTAAAAAGTTCCACGCGCGTCTTGATATTTTAGCGTAGAGGGTCTCGTGCTTTTTCGCGCGAGCTCAACAAAAACCAAAATATGCGCGCGCTCTCTAAATTTAACTGCACGATGAATCTAACGTAATCACGTGACCTCTGGTATTTTATATGAAGAGCTATTAAAATTCGACGAGTCGCCCTTTTTATAAAGATCTAGCTTTCAAAACTGAACTGAACTCCTACGTATCTCGGGACGAAAGCGATACATTAAAACAAGTTCGACTTTATAGAAAGGCTTATTCGCAATTTAACGGCGTGAAATCAAAAGTAAAACCAAAACGATACGTAACAGAAGTTTAGGCGAATCGGACGACTGAGACGACCTTGAAATGATAGTCAATAGACGCTAGTCGCGCTACTCGCAGAACTCATTACGTCTATCTCTCTCCCACCCCCTCTCTCTTCCTCTATCTCTCTTCGTACAACACCCGAAGGGCCGAAACATTTCACACGACCAACGCAGTACGCAGTCGCGGGTAAGGGTCTGGTCGGGCCGGGCCTTTTTTAAAAGCCCGGCCCTTTTGAAAATTGGCCCGGCCCGACCCGGTCCATTTCATTTTAAAATAAAAAAAACCCGGCCCGACCCGAAATTTTCAAAAAATAATTTGCCCGACCCGACCCGACCCGTAAATATTAAAATTTATTTCTGCCCGAAGCGGGCTCGGGCCGGGTCGGGACCGACTCATCTCTAATTTCGACCTTCAGCTGAAAATCACGTGCCAGTTTTGACCAATAGAGACGTCGTGTTGGTCATGTGATACACAAACACAGGTTTTCGCGAGAGAGAGTGGAATCCGAGGCCCGAGGGAACGAAATACTTTTTTTACCTCGTGGTTTCGGTGCACTATGGCTGCCACCAGGAATCCATAACGCTACTTGAAATGAATAACGGCTTCGATTCCCTGCCGTTGTGGCGGAACATAGTAGGCGGAGCTTATAAGCCTTTGTTTGTCACTGAATTTGACGTCATTTAAGGCGGTATAAGCGCTCTAGCCCCTCCCACAATGTTCCGCCACAAAATACCACAGGGGATATGGGGAGATACTCATTCCAAGCGAGGGGCTAACCACTCTTAGAAAGTCTGTACACCGGATTACGCTTACATTAGCACTGTCAAAGGCAGGGACTTCAAAGATTACGTGTAATCCCATTAGTACAGTCAAAGGTACGGCTCTGTACACCGATTACGCGGAGTGATCAGCCCCTCGATTCCAAGTAGCGTTATGTATTCCTGCTGCCACAAATATAACTGTGTTAGCGCGAGTAAAGGAAGTGTTTGTGAACTGCTGACCTTGTGCAGAAGGAGAAAGAGAAAGGCTGAAGTCGGATCACCCCGCCGAAAGGGGAATGCTCTTCCCCCTTTTACTTTAGAATTCTCCTCAACAAAACGTCAATGTGAACGCGGCTTAAGATTCTAACGGAGGCCACCGCTAAACTCTCTCGTCCATGTAATACAATTTCCATGGTTAAATAGGCTGCGTCCGAAACAATGCCGAGAGATTGAGAAAAAAAACCCTAGGGTGTCACCCTAAGAATTCGTCCCTGCCAAATAAGTATCCTGAGTGAACTATAACAGTTACTCTGCGCAAAGTCTGCCCTGAAAAAAGGCCCGCTGGGAAATAGAAGCGGGGAAAGTAACCCCCACTGCACCCGTAGTTGGAACACCCCTGGACAGGTTTTGCTACCGAGTAAAGTTATAAATTATATCAGAAAAAACATTAAAATTAAAATTAAGAATTATGGGAATAAATTATTGTTTGTATAAAACCAAGAACGTATATATGTATAAGAACGTTGAACGATCAAATTGGCGCCTGGTGCCAAGATGCAATCGGTTACAGAATAACTCCACCCAAAAAAACGCGTGCGGCGCGCGCTAAAGATAAAAACCGTTTCTAGTTAAAGCGCGCGCTGCACGCGGATTTTAAGGCGGAGTTATTCTGAAACCGATTAAAGCATGGCCCAAGCGATGCCTTTTGTTCAACGTTCTTATACATATATACTTTCTTGATAAAACATTGTCTTTATTGCATACCTAAATTTACAAAAATGTTGTTAAAGGTGTAGATTTGTAATAGTACATCCGAAGTTGGATAAAGGAAAGACCAGGACGGAAGCCTCATCCATTTCCGGCGTCTACCGAGTCATCGATAACGCTAGTTGGTTCGTATCGGGCATTTGTTATTGAAGCGTTATCAGATAATACGAATACGATCTCTGCTTCAACCGAGCATTATAACAATATTATCGTCGAAACCAGTGGTAATGAGTAGGTATTTGTCGTATAACTTTGCTTTTTTCCGAGAGTGCTTTGAGATTATGATGCGCTGATGGATTTGTCAAAGAAACCACATGTATATAATTCAAACGGCCTTACTACGTTCGGAAATGGGAGAAGACTGTCAGAGAGTAATAAAAAGTCTACCAATAACGCCAGAACAAAGAATATAAAGCCCCAGGAATGGAAGGATTGATATTATTGGCCGCGTGTTTTGGTTACGTTAGAAACTTCCGAAACCGTGTATGGTCAGAAGTAATTATAAATAAGTGTGGCACTTTCTTATCGAAACCGTGTATGGTCAGAAGTAATAAATAAGTGTGGCATTTTCTTATCGAAATCGGGTATGGTCAGAAGTAATAAATAAGTGTGGCACTACCTCAGAAGTTATAAATAAGTGTGGCACTTTCTTATCGAAACCGTGTATGGTCAGAAGTAATAAATAAGTGTGGCACTTTCTTATCGAAACCGTGTATGGTCAGAAGTAATAAATAAGTGTGACATTTTCTTATCGAAATCGGGTATGGTCAGAAGTAATAAATAAGTGTGGCACTACCTCAGAAGTTATAAATAAGTGTGGCACTTTCTTATCGAAACCGTGTAAGGTCAGAAGTAATAAATAAGTGTGGCACCTTCTTATCGAAACCGTGTATGGTCAGAAGTAATAAATATGTGTGGCACTTTCTTATTAAAGGGAGAGTGACCGAAAAAAAATTTGGTCTCATTCGATAGAACAATAAAAGTTAAAGATTGAAATCGTCTACGCTCGCGTCTACGTGAATGAGTGAGACCAAAAAATCCAAAGCAGTCAAACTTAGGGCCTCTTGCCAAAGTCTGCTTTGCTAGAATCGCACATGGTAAATTCAATGGGCTAGCACTTTGGCTGGGGCTTTTTCAACAGGCCCTTAAGCTGCAAAGTATGCGACCATGGGGACAGAATCTCCGTCTTGCCATATTCTTAGTACATAAATACATTCTTGCAATAATATGATTCATGCAGTTGTTAATAATCCATGTTAAATATCAGCTCTAAGAAAATACCAATTTAGTCACCGAGATAATAAAAAAATCTAGAATGACCTATTCTATTAATTTCTGTTCTGCAAAATTACATTCATGGGTATTTTTTTTTATGAATTTCCGAATTTACATGACTTTTGGTGCCTAAACTACCCAAATGTTTGATATAAATTTCCTAAAATAAACACATTTGAATCCCAGTTTAAGAATTTCTTTAAATCATATTTCCACTAATTTCAATAATTTAAAAGAATTATGTTTGTCGTGTTTTGCTTACCTATTTCACCTTTGATACTTTCCATCTATCTAACGATAGGAAATCAAATGGCCTCAACAGCTTTTGTATTGGTTTTCCCACCCGGGTATCCAGAGGGTGGGCGGTGGCCACTCTTTACCATAGGATGGTAAATTGTATATCTAACTATAGGAAATCACATGACCTCAACAGCTTTTGTATTGGTTTGCCCACCCGCGTATCCTGAGGGTGGGCGGTGGCCACTCTTTAACATAGGATGGTGGATTATATATCAAACAATAGGAAATCACATGGGCTCAACAGCTTTTGTATTAGTTTGCCTACCTGTGTCTTCTAAGGGTGTATAGATTTGTCCACTCTAATACACTGATGTGGAACTAATATTACGGCCTGGGCTGACTTGTTTAAATAGTTGGGAGAGCTAAATAGTTCGTAAGAGGGTTTTCGTAAGTGCATCTCTAAACGTGGTGAAATCGCTTCTGTTTGTTTGGTATCCCTTTAGCCCAACCACTCTGGGTAATTTTTGAATTTGTCACCCCCATATTTCCCACAACAATATTTCACGTGGTTTTTCTCGACCGTTTATTTTATTTGTTCATGTTTCCGTTAGCGGTTAAGGAGGATTATGCCTACGGGGGACACCTCCTTCGCTAAATATACTACTATTCGTTGTGTTCGTAACGCTTGGCTCGTGTGAAACTATTATTTGGGACTGCCGGGCCCACCGGGCCCACTTGTTTTCTGGGAATAGAGAGAGAGAGAGAGAGCTTCCCCTGGCAGCCTACAAATTTAACCTTGTGGAAGGTTTTGGGGCAGCAGCTCTCCGACTAACAATGCACTTTTCCCTTTCGGAAAATTCGATTAATTTGGATTTACAAGCAGGTTTACGAGCCCTTTTATATTTTTACTAGTTTACAAAATTATATTTTACGTTATACAGATATACATGTATATAGAACATTGAGGAATTTTTATACTAGGTCGTCGCAAAAACCGAAAACGGAATTTTCAACGCTGACTTGAGCGGAGCGAGCTGCAAATACAGTGGTTAATTAGGCTTATATTAATTAAACCCAAGTAGATAAAGAAAAGCGAGAGGAATAATTTAGTTTACCAAAGATTACTATTTATTTGGTAAAGAAAAAACAAAATAAAATAAAAATCGAAAATATCTGTACACAGCTATTGCTTATCTTATTTGAAACTTGGCCTATGTGGTAATACTGCAAAGGATCTTAAGCCGTTCAAGTTCTGTTTTTTTGGCAGATAATCCACTCTTAATGTTAATTTTTAATAGGCGCGCCATATTAAAACCCGGCTTCCGACGGACAGCAATTGTTTCTCTAGAGTCGCTTTCCGAAGCTCCCCTTTTCCCCCAACTCCTTTGGCTTCCGACGGACAGCAATCTTTTCTCTAGACTCGCTTTCCGAAGCTCCCCTTTCCCCCCAACTCCTTTGGCTTCCGATGGACAGCAATCTTTTCTCTAGAGTCGCTTTCCGAAGCTCCCCTTTTCCCCCAACTCCTTTGGCTTCCGACGGACAGCAATTGTTTCTCTAGAGTCGCTTTCCGAAGCTCCCCTTTTCCCCCAACTCCTTTGGCTTCCGACGGACAGCAATCGTTTCTCTAGAGTCGCTTTCCGAAGCTCCCCTTTTCCCCCAACTCCTTTGGCTTCCGACGGACAGCAATCGTTTCTCTAGAGTCGCTTTCCGAAGCTCCCCTTTTCCCCCAACTCCTTTGGCTTCCGACGGACAGCAATTGTTTCTCTAGAGTCGCTTTCCGAAGCTCCCCTTTTCCCCCAACTCCTTTGGCATCCGACGGACAGCAATTGTTTCTCTAGAGTCGCTTTCCGAAGAAGCTCCCCTTTTCCCCCAACTCCTTTGGCTTCCGACGGACAGCAATCTTTTCTCTAGAGTCGCTTTCCGAAGCTCCCCTTTTCCCCCAACTCCTTTGGCTTCCGACGGACAGCAATTGTTTCTCTAGAGTCGCTTTCCGAAGCTCCCCTTTTCCCCCAACTCCTTTGGCTTCCGACGGACAGCAATTGTTTCTCTAGAGTCGCTTTCCGAAGCTCCCCTTTTCTCCCAACTCCTTTGGCTTCCGACGGACAGCAATTGTTTCTCTAGAGTCGCTTTCCGAAGCTCCCCTTTTCCCCCAACTCCTTTGGCTTCCGACGGACAGCAATTGTTTCTCTAGAGTCGCTTTCCGAAGCTCCCCTTTTCCAACTCCTTTGGCTTCCGACGGACAGCAATTGTTTTTCTAGAGTCGCTTTACGAAGCTCCCCTTTTCCCCCAACTCCTTTGGCTTCCGACGGACAGCAATCTTTTCTCTAGAGTAGCTTTCCGAAGCTCCCCTTTTCCCCCAACTCCTTTGGCTTCCGACGGACAGCAATTGTTTCTCTAGAGTCGCTTTCCGAAGCTCCCCTTTTCCCCCAACTCCTTTGGCTTCCGACGGACAGCAATTGTTTCTCTAGAGTCGCTTTCCGAAGCTCCCCTTTTCCCCCAACTCCTTTGGCTTCCGACGGACAGCAATTACTTTTCTAGAGTCGCTTTACGAAGCTCCCCTTTTCCCCCAACTCCTTTGGCTTCCGACGGACAGCAATCTTTTCTCTAGAGTAGCTTTCCGAAGCTCCCCTTTTCCCCCAACTCCTTTGGCTTCCGACGGAAAGCAATTGTTTCTCTAGAGTCGCTTTCCGAAGCTCCCCTTTTCCCCCAACTCCTTTGGCTTCCGACGGACAGCAATCTTTTCTCTAGAGTCGCTTTCCGAAGCTCCCCTTTTCCCCCAACTTCTTTGGCTTCCGACGGACAGCAATTGTTTCTCTAGAGTTGCTTTCCGAAGCTCCCCTTTTCCCCCAACTCCTTTGGCTTCCGACGGACAGCAATCTTTTCTCTAGAGTCGCTTTCCGAAGCTCCCCTTTTCCCCCAACTCCTTTGGCTTCCGACGGACAGCAATTGTTTCTCTAGAGTCGCTTTCCGAAGCTCCCTTTTCCTTTCCCCCAATGCGCGACGGACAACCAACTTTCCTGGCTACGCTCAACAAATTATGTTTACGAGAATAGACGCATTTACATATTGCCTACAGGGAAATATGAAAAAGGGGTGAAATACTATCTAATAATGTTTAAGGTAGATGGCGACACTACAAAGTTTATGAAAAATAAACTTTTTTTAAAAGTTATTAATTAATTACTAAATTATAGTACTTTAAATTCTTATTAAAAATATATAATTTTGTAATTTAAATTAACAATTAATTTTAACAGTAGTTAACACTCTCCGCCATAGATAGCACTATAAAACGATTTTAAACTATCCAATCAGGGAAGGGAATTTTGTATTTTTCAACAGATGACTAAAAAATGTTTTAGGATAATAGGATTAGTTTGGTTTAAATTAGGGATGCCCGTTAAATATTGTAAATCGATCTATTATACAATTTTTAAATGATCTTTTAATTCTAGACTTTTAGTTCATTATTTTACAGGATTGTAAATACGGCTAGTTGCCATAAGAAATGATACGGGATAAGTTGGCATTAGGATGTCGTGACAAGGAAATTCGTCATTTGGTGTATCGATAAAAAGTGTCAGTAGAAAAGGCATTAACGGCTTTGCGATCTTCCAAAGAAAGAGAGGAAAAAATCAAGAAACGGCTACACTGATGTGTCATTTAGGACTAGAGGCAACGATTCGGAAAGGAAGGGACAAAGAGGATGGCGCAGGATAGTTCAGAGTATTCGGACAACCGTGAATCTTGTAATTCCTATTTGGAAAGAAATCGGAAAGAGCCAATGGTTCCATTTGAAATAGCCCCTCTACAACTAGCAGAGCCGGGCTCAGCCGGCGGATCGTGTTAATCTCGGGTGGGTAGTCAGACGAAGGGGGGGGGGGGGGATTTATTGGATTATCCTACATAAAAAGATAGGCCTATATAATACTAATTAAGCGAAATTGATAGAGGTAAAAACTACAAAAATTTACTATTATTCAAATTCATTATTACATAGTATTAATTGCGCAATTCAAAAACTGTACTGCGCTTTGAATTTTTGGAAATGAAAAGATTCAACATTTTTTCCAAATATTTTGACGCGTGATTTCATGTAGCTCTTAAAATTCATATGACTCTACGTGTAACGATGTTTGAAGGATCTGAGTACTAATATTTAAACTCAATTATATAGAAAGGTAGAGACAACGTTATAAAACGTACTTACTGACAACTGTGGGTACTTTCCCTACCCCAATTTGTGGTAGAAAACGTCGTTCCTTAAAATTAGGCACTGATTATTTAAATTACAATTATTTAAAAAATAAATGGAGACTTTATGGCTTTGGTGTCAAATAAGCAGTTTTGGAAAAATCAGTTATTTATTATTTGAACACTTGCATTAGAGCCCACTACTAACCGAATAATCAACTTAATATCATATATGTAATATACATTTAGTATCGTTTACCTAAAAGTTATAGTTTATGCATTGCACTTATCAATCCTACTTCACAACGCGAGGTAGAAATGTAACAGCTAATAACTATTTTATATAGATGTTTGATACAGAGAGACTAATGACGAAAAACATTAACGTTTAAATACACTTATGAAAATTATGCTTTTATCATTTTACGTATTTTTAAATTTTGATTTTGATGATTTACTTTAATCTATTTTAATCGGGGCAGTGCCGCGTGCATAGTTTTCAACAGCACCGATATTTAAAGCATGAGATAAATATCAGGGTCGGACTTAGAGATCCTGGGCCCATAGGCAGATAAGGAGTCTGGGCCCCTTTTTCACGCGCTGCATTTACTCTTATCCCTGGAACTATAGCTATGCCTGAATTTCCCTGATTCAGCGTAGAAGTCTGAGCTCTACGGTTATATTACTAAATAAAAGCTCTTAACAATCGTTGACTAAATATGCGATAATTATGCAACATTTCGATTTAAGGCTGCGTCCGTAAACTGCCAGGCAGAAATTTTGGTAATTTTAAAACAAAATTTTCTACCTAGGAATTTCTCCAATATAAATTACGATTGATATTATAAATTTATGCCTTCGAATACAGTAATTACGGTCACTGGAGGGCCCCTAGGCCATGAAATAGGTTGGCCTAGGCGGAAATACGGCACTGATAAAGATAGTGTTGTATTAAAGGGCAACGCAAGTGGTCATGCAGGGGAGGAACTATGTTTTCTTCAACAAGCCGTAAGTAGGTTTTCCAAGGATTAACTGGACTTATTAGTATATTTTCAATTATCATTGTTAAACTTATCTTGAATGTTGATTGGTTCCGCCTAGCGCGACCTTGTCGACAAATTTTAAAATTATCATTTATATATTTTAAAAATAAAAACAACAGTATTTAAAAGCCAAGATACTTCATGGTTAAAAAATTTTATTTAATTACATTGGCGAGCTTTCGGACCGCGGTCCCTTTTCAAGCCGAGAGTTACAATAAAAGGCCGACTACATAAATCTTCGGTTTACTCTGTCTTTCACTGGAAGTAGGCTTACTGCAATACACGTGTGCGATGTAGTCAGCCTACTTCCAGTGAAAGACAGAGTAAACCGAAGATTTATGTAGTCGGCCTTTTATTGTAACTCTCGGCTTGAAAAGGGACCGCGGTCCGAAAGCTCGCCAATGTAATTAAATAAAATTTTTTAACCATGAAGTATCTTGGCTTTTAAATACTGTTGTTTTTATTTTTTAAATATATAAATGATAATTTTAAAATTTGTCGACAAGGTCGCGCTAGTCGGAACCAATCAACATTCAAGATAAGTTTAACAATGATAATTGAAAATATACTAATAAGTCCAGTTAGCGGTCCTTGTTGACTGCGCAGTACTCGGTATTTTGCCGACTCGCGTGAACACGCACATTTTTCTCACACTGGAGTGCACCTAGTTTACTGGTCTAGTCGGCGTGTTTTAAAATCTCCACCCCGGGGCTATTGTACCACACCCTACGCCCGATCGACTCACACTTTTGACTCGCCCTTTTTGGGACTACTACAGAACTATACTAGTCAAAATTAACAGAATCACGTGGTCGGAGATGTCACGGTTATTACACCAATCAGTGAACTGGTTTCAAGGATACCGGATGCGCGTACCCAATCACACCCCAGGCTCTAATCAATAATTTTTTTATTGGTATTGTATTTGTATTTCGTTTTGTTCACCATTGTCCAAATAATACATTTTATAAAAAAATTCGATTTATTGGGACCCGGCCGGAACACTTACATTTCAAGCTACCAGGGGCGTAGGAACGTTCTAGAAGTTGGAGGGGGCAAAGAGAAACGAAAAGGGGTTTAGAGAATGGTTTTGAATTTTTAATGGAGTGTAGCTTCTCCGAATGCATGTGTACATTTTACTACTTTGTACATTGGCGGGAAAAGACTGAAATTTAAACACAGTTGAGGTTCTATAAGCTTTTTATGCTTTTAAAATGAGAATTTGAGCCTTGTGAAGATTGCAACTGACCAAAAGGTTGGAGGGAGCAATAACATTAGTTCCCCTCACAGCAAAATTCTAGGGAGGGTCATTGCCCCCCCCTTGCCCCCCTGGTTCCTACGCCCCTGCAAGCTACGGCCCTGAACAGAGAAATTATCAGAACTGAATAATTGTCGAACCTCAAATTCCTCAATTCGGTCATAAAACAGTGGGGCCTAAAAAAAGGGTGAAAGCTTTCACGACGGGCTCGTCAAAGACGAGCGAAACTCAATATTAGTCTTCAATTCAGAGCTAACTAAAAGTATTATTTTGAAGAAAATTTAACTTAATTTGATAAATTAGCAAAAATCACTAACTTGATCACTTAGATGGGAAAATTACTAACCTTTGGGGGCCACGATCGCCGAAATGAATTCAGCCAACGATCACAATATTAATAATCTTGCAAATAAATGAATAATATATTATCACAATATTGATTTAAAAAATAATAGATAACTATTCGCATTAAATTTGACTAGGAGTTTTATTTGTTAATAGGAACATATTTTGGAAATTTAATGATCTTAAACCTGAAGACCAAAAATCACAAACTTAAATATGAATTAATTTTAACTTTAAAAATTAAGCTTTTGGTTCTTTACCAGAAGCGAATTTTCTTCAATGCGATTAGATGTAGGTAACAACTTGTTCAAAGAGTTGGTGCAAAGCTGGTTGTTAATCAACCTTACATCAACTTTCGCTAGATTTGATTTTCTCGTTATATAACTTGATTCGATACTGATTTTTAAGCTCCTTAATATTATTTTAATTATTTTCTTGAAACGTCACGTTGCCAACTTTAAAATCATCAAAATCAATCTAGAAAAAAATTTTAATACACATGAAATCCGAATTCTGGACTAGAGGAGCTGACATCACCGTAAATATTTGTTTGGGACATGGCCCGCTCTCTCGTACCCCAGAAGTTGAGAGAAAACCCCGGCCGGGATTTGGTAGAAGCCTAGTTTCGGAAGATATTGCAATCACGATATTGGTCAAAACAACTTTTACAAAGATTCAAATGATATTAAAATAACAAAATTACAAATACTTATATTTATTAAATGAAATATATATACACCCAAATTATTAATAGTAAGAAGCCCAAAACCACTAGGTGCGAATCCGAAATTCAACAGAAGATAGCCCAAAAAAATAGTTGGAACACTCTTTTGTAAGTCTCCTTACTCTTAAACCTAAAGTAATAATTTGTATTATTTATTTCTTTATATATATTAATTATATATTTATTTTAAAAATCTGCGCAATAGTCTGAAGGCAAGAAATGTTACATAGGACCAGGGCTGGACTTAGAGATCCTGGGCCCATAGGCAGATAAGGAGTCCCCCTTTTCACGCACTGCATTTACTCTTATCCCTGGAACTATAGCTGTGCCTGAATTTCCCTGATTCAGCTTAGAAGTCTGAGCTCTACGGTTATATTACTAAATAAAAGCTCTTAACAATCGTTGACTAAATATGCGATAATCAAGCAACATTGCGATTTAAGGCTGCGTCCGTAAACTGCCAGGCAGAAATTTTGGTAATTTGAAAACAAAATCTTCTACCTAGTAGGAATTTCCCCAATATAAATTACGATTGATATTATAGATTTATGCCTTCGAATACAGTAATTACGGTAACTGGAGGGCCCCTTCCAAGGATGGACCCCTAGGCCACGGCCTAGGTTGGCCTAGGCGGATATACGGCACTGCATAGGACATCGGATGCACTTTTATCATTTATTTGAAAGTTATAACGTGTAATGTTCTTTAACCATAATTTGAGGAGGTTTTCATCTACTGGGATTTCGTCAAATGCCAAATGTTTACAACAAGACGGCATTGTTTTGAATTAGTTTCTAAACCGGAGATATCCTATTGGATCAAATCCCATTCAATCGAATCCCATTCAATCGAATAATTTTACGAAGTATTCCTCTGTTGTTGCCCAATCGGCGGGTTTCGATTGAATGGGAATTTTCTAATGGTGTAAAAAATGTTGTATATATATTAGCGAGATTTCGTAAGATCGAATGAATGGAATAGATTTTGATTGGGTTTTCGTTCCACCGTGGATTAGGTTTATTAAATAGTAAATACAAGTAAAAAATATATGGAATTTAATTTCTTTGTGAAATACAAATTATTGGGAATTATTGTACATCGCAATGTATATTTCATGAAACCACATCGAGAAATTTGAATGGGATTCGATCGAATGGGCCGGGAGCTCTAAACCAGCGTAAAAACTTTAATATTCGATATTAAATCTTTTGAACTACTCAATTAAATTTACTTGTGTCTTTAGAGTTAAAACACGTCTTTCAAAATTACGCCGATTAAATAAAGCGTCTTTAATTACACTGCAATTGAAAGAAAAGTTTCCTACGTTTCTTCACATCGAGTATTCGAGTTTGTGCTCCATGATAACTGGTCAGAGCTGTGAAAGTCGCTTCAACGACCTATTTTGTGCCGGACAATATTTAGTATTTTATTCGAAGTTTTGAAACATGGGGAGTACACAAAGATATAAGCCGGGGAAAATAAGCAAGATGTCCGGGATTGTCTAATTTTCTGAATTTCTGGACGTCTGGACCGCTGAATTTTGAAGGATTCCTCCTACATAGAAGCTACTATCTTGTAAACCGTCTGGACCAAATTGACTAATTTGCTAAAGTGCTGAATTTCTGGACCGGAAAATTTTACTTTATTTTCGAATAGTTTCTTTAATTTTCAAACCGTCTGGCCCAAATTGACTATTTTGCTGAAGTGCTGAATTTCTGGACCGAAAATTTTACTAATAGTTTCTTTAATTTTGAAACCGTCTGGACAAAATTGACTAATTTGCTGAAGTGCTGAATTTCTGGACCGGAAAATTTTACTAATAGTTTCATTAATTTTGAAACCGTCTGGACAAAATTGACTAATTTGCTGAAGTGCTGAATTTCTGGACCGGAAAATTTTACTTTATTTTCGAATAGTTTCTTTAATTTTCAAACCGTCTGGACCAAATTGAATAATTGGTTGAATAGCTGAATTTCTGGACCGGAAAATTTTAATTCATTTTCGGAGACTTTCTTTAATTTTGAAACCATCTGGACCCGGTTTATAAGATAGTAGCTTCTATGTAGGAGGAATCCTTCAAAATTCAGCGGTCCAGACGTCCAGAAATTCAGCAAATTAGGCAATCCCAAGATGTCCAAATCAGTGGCATTGCAACGTCAAACCGAGAAGGAACATTCACAATCCAAGGGACAACCTGAAGTCGATACCAACCAGGAGCAGGATGAAGAACCCGCTAATTATAACCAACCTCAAGAAGCAGTTATACAGAATGTGGAATGTACACGCATTCTTCCACTCCAAAACGCTCCAGAATTCTCGCCATAAAAATCGTTTCGATTTAGGACAACTAGAATTCAGGTAATTATAACCAACCGTTTTCAGGGTACTTGACAATCCTTTTTTCAAAAATGCCAAATAAGTTTTCACTAATTTCAAAATGCGAAATACCATTTTACATTTTCAAAATGCATAATAACCACCTATAGACTGCATTGCAAAGGATGAAAAAATTAGCGAATAAGTAGATAAGTCCATTAAGAAAAGGGATAAAAAGCTAAACCCTAAACAAATTTGAAGAAATTTAAAAACTTACAAATAGCTCGTACCGATAGGTCTTCGAGCAAACCAAAAGAAACGAAACTCGGACCAAATAGATCGTCGAGTACAAAACTAAATTAAATTAAATACATTAGCCAGAAATTCCAACGGTAGACCGGTTTCGTCCTATTTGGGACTCGTCAGTACCGTGTGGGATATCTTGCTTGCGACTATTAAACCAAAAAGAGAAACTAAGCCTAAACATTAAAAATTTCAAAACGAGTTGCGTAGCAACGGAAAGCCGAAAGGGGGGAGGGTGGGGGAGAATAGTATATACGAAATGTAACGTTAAAAGGAACCACTTATGGACTGCATTGGAAAGGATGAAAAAATTAGCGAATAAGTAGATACATGTAAGTCCATTAAGAAAAGGGATAAAAAAGCTAAACCCTAAACAAATTTGAAGAAATTTAAAAACTTACTTTAACTTAGTTTTGCACTCGAAGATCTATTTTGGTTTGCTCGAAGACCTATCGGTACGAGCTATTTGTAAGTTTTTAAATTTCTTCAAATTTGTTTAGGGTTTAGCTTTTTTATCCCTTTTCTTAATGGACTTATCTATACTTATTGCATTGCAAACCATGTTAAATTAAAAAAACACGTTTTTCCAATGAACCGAAAAATTAAGTATTAATTAATAAATGTCTATAAGTGTGTCGTAGAACATCCGCTTAACGGGTGTTGCCAATTTTGTTTAAACTTAATTTTCATTATTCTCTTTAGTCCATTTAATTAGTTGTATTAGTAAATTTAATTTTATCTAGCTAGTCTATTAATAAAGTGCACCGTAAGAATTAAGTTAGTATAAGTTAGGAGTGTATAAATGTCTTCTTTTAAATTAAATAATAATTTGGTAACCATCTACCTACGCTTTTTACTTTCTAACTAACAATTTACCTCGGCGAATATTATCTTATAGTTTTTGCCGCAAGCCCCAATAGTGAAAGCCTCGAGGATTCCCGGAACGTATCATAGTCGCGGAGATGAATAAGCTCTCCTCGGACAGTTGGGCTTAAGTCAGACTCTTAAATGCTCGGCATATATGTCAAGTAGATATAAATTCTTACAACCACTTGTTTACAATATAACTTTAACCCGCTGCATTGAGAACAGCATTCCCTATCCTATTGCACCTGGTACAAATGAAGAATGGAGTCAAGTGAAAGATGGCAACAATTTCTTAGCACAAGGTTAGATTCCTGGGCAACAGGTTATGAACCTGTGTGTTGTGGAAGAAGTGCTAAATTGCAAACCTAATTGGTCTATTTATGAGATAACCGATTAGTCCAAGAGCCCATGACAAAATAAGCATGTGCTAACTTGGGTCAATATATTTTTAAATTAGGTTAGTGATTTGTAACAAAGAACTGTTTGTCTTACGGGTCAAAGTGGGGGCTTTCCGGAAATACGAACCACGTGACGTCACTTCCGGTGACCTTGAAAATTGATATGACCTGATATTGGTATTATTCGATTGGTCTCAAAGTGCTCTTACCAAATATAGCTAATTTATCGATCAAATAAGAACCAAGAGGCGTATAAGATTAAAAAACTAATTTTGAGTCCCTCCCAAATTTACATGTATAAGACAAAATTAATTTTTTATTCGTATACGCCGTTTGGTTCAGATTTGAAGGTTAAGGCCAATCGAATGATACCAATATCAGTTCATATCAATTTTCAAGGTCACCGGAAGTGACGTCACGTGGTTCTAATTTCCGGAAAGCCCCCACTTTGACCCGTAAGACAAACAGTTCTTTGTTACAAATCACTAACCTAATTTAAAAATACATTGACCCACCGTGTACCTTATCACATGATTATTTTGTCATGGGCTCTTGGACTAGATGGAGTTATTTCACTTCCAAATCACAACGAGGTAGAAATAACGGTGCGTGTTGAAACGAAAGTCGTTTCGTGACTCTAATTCGTTTTATTTAATTTCATTTTATTGTTTAAATTTTTTTTATACTCGTGTATGTGTAAATTTATTTACCAACCTAAATATTTATTATTACCTCTCCGAGGGGACAAAGTCCCCTAGGAGGGGTTATACAACGACCGTGTCTGTCTGTGGGTGGGTCTGTGGGTGTGTCTGTCTGTCAGGACTGCGAACGCGTTCGCATTTTCGGTGCAAAGTGTAATCACTGCGTACGCAGTTTCTCAAAGGGTTGGCAAAACCACCGTGTGACGGTGAGCGTTAACGGATGCATTTGCGGTTTGGTTTGGATGGTGTTTTTTCGCTCACCGTCGTGACGGTTTGGTGTATTACGTTTTTGTAATGTTTATGCGTAGGTTGTGAGTGTTGAATTTGTTGTGTTAGTGTTCTGATGGTTGTGCATGTTGAGTCTGTTGTGTTTATATGGGCGTTTTCTCTCCAACTTCTTCTTAATGACTTTGGGACGGACCGAGTGCTGAGTGTAATGCTACCTCTCAACGTCCAATGGCAGGGTTTCCACCAGTTGTACACGGTATTCGTCTTAGTATCAATTTGCGATCGCATCGGGCGGGATTTGAACCCGAGACCTCCTGATTGACAGGCGGACGTTCTACCACAGAACCACCGACACTTGTTACGCCTTATTGAAAATTAGACCTTCAGCTTTATCGGAAGCGTATTTAATAGAGTACGAAATTTTGGTTTAATTGAAATAGAATTGAAATTGAAATTATTGCATCGAAGAAATTCTAATTTAGCGTTTCTCTATTGATTAAAAACAAATGCGCCACCCAGCTTTCGAACCCAGACCATTCGGCTTGGCAGTCGAGCGCTCTACCACAGAACCACCGATAGCTGCTTAAATTCACTGAAATTAAGACAGGCATCGTAAGCATAATAGGTAATAAAGTCTTTTTTTATTAATGAATTTATGAAGGCCTAATCTGGTATTTTTTAAAGGTTAAATCTTGTTTTAGCGCAGTCAGCCGAGATTAGAGGGTTAAAGGGTAGACCCTGTGGGTGGTCCACTTTCTTAACGACCTATATATAGCTCTGTTAATTCAAAGGAGATAATTTAACGTTAATTGCTTTAAAAGCTGGCGGTTAGTCAAGTGGCTATCTGTGCTTTGTTGATGGTAAGGTTTTTGCTTCTTGTAAATACATTTGGTGTGGATATTTGGATATCTACGATTTCTAACGCAGTCAATGATTTCTTGGGTGTGCGAGTCATTATATGATATTGGAAATTGGACGGCAATGGTCTTTTTCATGTGGTATGCGTCACAACGTCAACAGGAAGTGAACGAGTCGTCCACTACCAGATATCTACGGTATCTTCATCAAGGGCGAGTGTTGAAATAAAATGAGCGTTAAAGATGCGGCAAGTATTTCGTAAGCGAGTAATTCCAAAAAGCCTCTGTAGATATTTATTTCATTAAAATTTGCTTCGTATTATATTTAACTGATAAACTTGTTCTGTAAAAGGGTTTAATTCAATTGTGCATTGTTATAGTACGTCTAACTTACTGTTGTAACTACTTAACTTATGATATTCTGAATAAATTAAAATTGGTCGTTTCGTCTCAGTTATTTTAATTATAATAAAAATTTTATACCGGGCGGGATAGAAATGGGTTAATATTTTTAACAAATAACTCTAAATTGCGGAGATATATCTTTAAGGGTTATCTCGAGAAATTAATACCACTAGGGACAATTCTTCCGAGGAGAGGTATATTTTGGCTTGCCAACTTGTTTTATTTTTATGGCTTGGAATTTAAAGTTTTTACCTCTCCGAGGGGAATATGTCCCTTAGGAGGGGTTTTACAATCATAGTGTCTGTGTGTGTGTGTGTCTATATTCTGCGAACGCGTTACCGGAGCCAAGTAGAAAAATCGTTTTTTCAGAACTTTAAAGGTTGGCAAAACCACCGTCTGACGGTAAGCGTTAACGGTTGGTGCGGTTGGTGCGGTTTGGTGCGGTCGTTTTTTTTCGTTAACGCTCACCGTCGTGACGGTTTCAACTTCGTTTCATTGGAAATGTTATTATTGTAATGTTTATGTGTAGTGTGGGAATGTTGAGTTATGACGGTTGTGGATGATGTTTTTGTTGTGTATGCGTTTTGTATGTATGGGTGTTTGCTCCCCAACTTCTTCATACTGACTTTTGGGACGGACCGACTGCTGAGGGTTACGATAAACGTCTCAACGTCCAAATGGCAGGGTTTCCACCAATTGTTTACGGTATTCGTCTTAGTATCAATTTTGCGATCGCATCGGGCGGGATTCGAACGCGAGCTCTCCTGCATGACAGGCTCAACTTAAGCGGAATCGTTTATTACAAATTAACAGAGCATTAAATTTCAGTTTTTAAAATAGAACGAAATTTCGTGTTACATTTAAATTATTGCATCGAATGTAACGTCTTCTCTGTTGATTAAAAAGAATGCGCCGCCCAGGACTCGAACCCGAGCCCCTCTATATGATAGGCCAATGTTCTACCACAGAACCACCGATGCATATAACGTTTCGTAGAAAATTATAAACTCAGCTTAGCAGAAGAGTTTATTAATGGTTTTTAAAGTCTACATTTTTTACGTATGAAATTTTAAAGGTAAAATCTTGTTTGTTGTGTTTTTTAACTGATCGAGATTACGTTCTTTTTTGTCTAATCTTTGGTATTGTTGGTTTTTTCTGTCTTATATTTGTATCTATTTTTTTAAGTTTATTTCCTTTTTCGCGCAAAATCGTCCAGTCTTAGAGGAACCTTTAAGAGCGTAAGTCATGCCCAAAAGCTTATCCGGTTTCATTATAATAACGTGAAAAATCGTATTTGTGAATGGTAAGGTGTTGCGCTTCTTGATATTATATTTTCTATTGCTTGATTTCTAAGTATTTGAACTAATTTATTGCTTGACTGCGTTATAATATTTTTCTATGAATTATTTTGATTCTGAAGTCTGATTGCTTGACTGCGTTATAATATTTTTCTATGAGTTTTGTTTCTGAAGTCTGATTGATTGGGTTGTTATTGTGTATTTTTCTATTCGTTATTTTTATTTTTTGATACTCTAATATTTTAAACTAGATATAGTATAACGTTACTTCTGCGTATTTCGAATGTGCGTGACGTGGAGGGTATTTTCACGTTTTATTAGGATCAGTTTTTTTAATTTTAAATATCTTTCGTTTTATTTGTATTTTATTTCGTTTTTTCAGTCGTATATTTTTATCGAGTTGTATACATCGTGCGCTTACACTTATGTTGGTCTGGTTTTTAACTGGGTCGTCATTACTTCGTAATTTATTTTAAACGTTTTCTCGACCAATTAATCTGTTTAATTTGAAATAAAATGAGCGTTAAAGATGCGGCAAGTATTTCGTAAGCGAGAAAAATACAAATACCCTTTGTAGATATTTCTTTCATTAAAATTGGCTTCGTATTATATTTAACTGATAAACGTGTACCGTAAATAGGGTTAAATTCAATTGTGCATTGTTTTAGTACGTCTAACTCGCTGTTGTAACTACTTAATTTATAATATTCTGAATAAATTATAATCGGTTGTTTCGTCTCAATTATTTTAATTATAATTAAAATTTTATACCGGGCGGGATTGAACCGGGATTACGTTTTTAGTAAATAACTCGGAATTGCGGAGATATATCTTTAAAAGTCATCTCGAAAAATTAATACCGCTAGGGACAATTCTTCCGAGGAGAGGTATATTTTGGCTTGCCAACTTGTTAAAATGTACGTTTCTGTTTATTTTGTTTTTTTAAAAGAAACATTCATTTCCTTTCCATTTTCGTGATAATCTACTTCACACCTGAAATAATAGCATTCAGCAGAAAGTTCATTTCGCCACCTCGGAATAACGAACCCAAGAACATTTCTCCAACGACAACGGCAGATATTAGAAATTGATGTGAAACGTATAATAATAATAATAAAAATAATAATAATAATAACAATCAGCTAGGCTAATACCCAAGGCACCACCTTAGGCCTAAGTCACCATGCGTCTTTTAACGCCATTAATTCAGGTTTCTTCTTTCTTGAGTTACTTTTTCCGTTGGAGTGCACCCCACACCCCCCTACCTTTAGATCCCTTACCCAGTTCTTACTGATATCTTAATGAGGCCCTAAAGGGGTCGGAGTGTGCAATAACTGGTGGCTTTACCGGGGAGTCGGGGTCCGGCTCTTGTAACCCATAATTGCGGTGGCGCACTGGGAGATGTTAGCTCCGATCAAATGGTCCTATCTCCACCTCCAACTTCGGTCAGGTTTGGGCTGTATTCTGAGCTTCTCCTCATCTTAACGGAGAGGGTCCAGGAAAACTATCCGCCTAGGCTGATTGGGTAGCCTGCTGTGGGGTGACGGGCCTCCCTATGCGGGCACGGCGGTCCTGTTTCCCAGCCTTTTGGAGTCCACCGGGTTCTCCGGTGCCAGCTGTGCCGGGTTACTTGGACTGCTGTGTGCTCGTCGTTCCCCTTTAGGAGCTCTTTCCAAAGGGTTTGGCTCTCTACCTTCCTCGGTAGAGTGTCGGCCGGAGTTGCCAGAGCATCCGCTCTCTTTCCCACTGCTGTGTGTGAAGTGGCGAGCTGGTCGAACCATTGCTGCACCTTCTGCTGGGTTGAGCGGCTTGCGTCGAGGGTGCGACCATCAATAGTGGGGTTCTACTACCCATGCTGGTTTTGTCACCTGTCCGGGCTTGTGGACGCTGGCGTAGGGCATTCTGATGATAGACCCCCGGTGGTGTGGTTTCAATCTTACCGGTACACCGGGCTATAAATCGACCCATGATATCTTAATGATATCGTAACTAGTGTCACTTGTGCCAATACGTGACCTGATTGTCATAACTTACACAGTTTTTAGACGGATAGGAAAGGTAAATGACATAATTATTTTGCCGGTACAAAATAGTCAGGCGAAAAAACTATAAATCTCCCAATTTCCTTTTGGTCAATCGATTCGGGTTATGTTTTCCATGAGCCCTAGCGTATCGAAGAGCGTTTTATTGGAGAGAAGGCCGAAAATAAACTTCTCGCCAACTCGAACCGCGAGAGGCGGAGCTGGAGGAAGCCTTCCGAGTTGAAAACTAATGGGCAGAAATTTCTAAACTCGGGTGAACGATGCTAGTGGAACATAACCAAACTGCCTGTAAAAAGGAAAAAGTAGGTCGTCGAAATTTCGATTTATCCAAATCAATCAAAATTTGCCCACTCGGCAAAAAGTTTAAAACGGTTACGGCCCTGGGTCCTAAGGAATTTTTAGTGCCATAAGGTGACCCTGTATTAGGCCAAGGAAATAGAAACGAGCCCTTGCTACTGGTTTTGAATTATTGTAGAATGTTTGCCGGAGGAAGGTTAAGCATTTTGTTAGACCACTGACTGTCATCTGATCGCTTGCTATGTAATTGCGACGCTAATAAGTCAAGAAATTAGACACGCTAGATTTAATATACTTTTTACATTTTAACTCCAATAACATTTTCTTTCTTGTGTCGCTTTTAAAAGTGTACTTCATTATTTCCTACTTTTCAGATCGCGATAATGACACGTTAACTAACTATTTATGAAATGTTGGTAACAATCCAATTTGAGCTTTAGTTATGGTAATTGCTTCCCAGCAGAAGCTCTTTAATATCCTACTCGTTGCTAACCGGGCCATTATCTATAATCTTTTAGAGGAGCGCCGTTCGTAGCGCCACTTAGTCCGATCTTGGAAATATGTAAAACTAAGTGTAATAATTATTATTATAATCAACTACGCTAATACCCAAGGACTCGCAATATTCTCAAGTCAGCGAACGACATAGAATGAACCAAAATTGGATTGATGCTTTGAAAAAGAAACAAGAAATAAAGGATTGAATATCACCAGGAAAATCTCCAGCTTACCATTTTAGATATAATACAAAAAGTATTTAAATGTACTTCTCCAAGAACATAGTTATAGGGTTTTGTATAATGAAATTTACACGGGGGACGAGCTCATATTAGAGAGATTTAACACGGGCTCCACGCTATGGGGAAAATAGTTGTAAGTTGTAACGTCACTAATGGTTTTTCGGATAAATTGAAAACTGTTAGTTTTATAAGCTTACAGGAACCTAATTTCAGAAATTATTTAAATACGTTTTTATCTATAAGCATTTGAATTAAACATAAACTTATTTTAAAAGTTATTATTTAAAATGAGATTTTAATGAAATCGACATCCAAATAATTTAACATTTCTGAACTAGATTCTATTCGGCTAGGTCCTATCTCCACCATTAAAAATAAAATGGCATTGGTTAATAGGGATGCAACGGATAACCAAAACCGGAACCGAGAGGAACCGGGTAAGTTCTAGAAACCGGAACCGGAACCGATAATATCAAAATTGTATAACCGTATCCGGAACTGGATCCGATATTTCTAAAAAAATTATAACTGTAACCGGAACCGAATTTTTATTATAGTAAACGGTTTTTAATCGGATCTATAATTTTTTTACCACCATCTAGCGCATATTGAAAATTAATTATTTTTGTAATTAAACTTGTTATTATTTGTTTTTCATATAAGCTCATCTTTATCCACAGTAAAAAGGAGCAAGGAATTCGTACGACTAACTAACGATCTCTTGTTTCGCACCCTACAAACAGTAAACAAAAACCCCCCCTACATGTACGTATTCTCAATTTCTGAATATAGGCTCGTCCACAAAATGTTTGACTTAGAATCCTGCAAAATCCACGGTAGTGGATGTCGCTAAACGAAAACATTAAAGGGCAACGCAAGTGACCATGCAGGGGGTAAATTATCTTATAGATAAAAAGAACAACTGCGCATGCGCTATCTGCCATAGCCTTTCCCTCTGTAGAAAAAGCAGAACCATATTTGCCGATTTTTTTTGTATAAATGCGCCTCTCGCGGTTTTTACGCAAAATCCATGCATTCTTTAGTCGCGAAAATGGCCGAGGAAAGTGAAGTCTCCGTGCTTACCAACAAATCGGATCCTAAACTTCTACAAAATAAATGTAATAAAAAAAGATAAATATTTTGTCGGGGTATAATGATAGGGAAATTGTTAAGGGAGACGGGATATAGGAGTGTGTGGTGTTGAATTTTCTTAATCCAATGTGAGGCTAGCGGCAGAGATTTACCGCGTCCAAGGCCTAATGTTTCAACTTCCATTATTAAAAATATTCAATTCACAAATAATTTTATTCCAAAACATTGTTAAATCGAAAATATCAAAGTCCAACTCTCGGAAAATAACCCAGTTCTTTTCTCCATAATAAATAAATTAAGCTAGGCTTAAATTCCTGGATTCGTTGATTTCGAGCTAACTCGGCGAAGAAAATCGAAAAATTCGCGAATGAGAGCGAAATTGCGCCACGTGGCTACACCAAGGAGAATAATACTTTCGCGCTGTATAAAATCATCCTTGGAAAACCTACTTACGGCTTGTAGTTCCCCCCTGCATGACCACTTGCATTGCCCTTTAAATAATAAAAGCCATTTAATTTTCAACGTGAACTTGCAATGTTTCTGTATGAGGTAACTATTTTATACATTACAGATCATTTAATTCTAGGAATCGGATTCAATCGGTTCTAAATTTCGAGAACCGGAACCCAAACCGGAACTGATAAATTAAAAATTTAGGAACCGTAACCGGAACCGCAACCGAGATAGTCCAAAAAAGTGGAACCGTTGCATCCCTATTGGTTTATCTTAAACGTTGAGTTATATCAGGGTTGAAAAAAATCCGAATATTATAATAAAAATTCCAGACCAGTTTTACTAGTTAAGTAGTAAGGAATTTTTATATCAAACCCATTTTGTTTATGTCCCACTAAATTGATCAGGATTTGTCTCGCTAGAGTGTTTCTAAGGAAAGTCTAGCCTAAGCTAAACTTACGTTAATTTCCGGCACTGTTGAGAAAGAAAAAGTTTTCTTATTAGCCTAGCTGATTATTATTATTATTTTTCTGATTGGATGGTCAAACTAAAGTTCACACTGAATTGGATCTTTAGGAAGTGATAACCTTTCACACAATGTCGTTCCGAGTGATGTAGCGTAGATGCCACTCATCGTAGATAAATTGTGAGATAACCATCGTATTTCTGTCATTTCAAACAATTTAAGTTATTTACGGGCCATTTTAATTAATAAATCATTTAATTTAAAGACGCCAGATAATTTCAACGACCACTCGTAAACCTCTCGAGAAAGGCAGTTTGAACGAGACAACGAGGAATATATACGGCAAACAGAGCGAGAGCGATAGAGAGAGATCAGATACTTCCTACGTTGTTTATAAAATATTTTTAATCGTCGACGCTCATTTTATGACACTTCTTTTGCTGAAACAAATTTTTATCACTTGACTTTTTAAGTGTAATTCCCAGCAGTCACAAAATGTCCCAAAAATATACATAGGAGCTAGGTTTGGGAGATTTTTTCTATTCATATCCAAAAAAACTGAGAAGATCCATATTGGATGTCCCTCGGCTAACCAAATGTCATCACTTTCTTGATCCACTGAATATCCGTTAGAAGCATTTAAACACATTCTATGTAAATTACGTTAACGTTGGAAGAATTTCCATTACGGCCCAATTTCACACTAGGTATATTCTAAGCATATCAGTTCTGATACTGAAAGATTATCACTTCACCACAGGCACGTTCCATGAATATCTTAGGTTAACAAAAATGTAAAAGCAGATAAGCCGAAGATATCAGATGGAGCTTTTTCTTACGTTTGTAATGTGGGATGTATCAGGCCTGGGGCCCTTTTAAATGGCGGAACAAGTTAATTTTAAACCACGTTGGAGGCTTCTGCGCCACAAGTACGGACCGAACCCGACCTACTTTCGCTGCGAGGCGGAAGCGCTAACCACTTGGCCACCCGGCCTTCTATAGGGTATCATTTTCTTATGTATATTAATTATCTCGAATTTATGCAAATAAAACACTCGCTTTTGGAATTTTAATTAAAACATTTATTTCATAGTAATATTTAAAAATGTATGCATTTCATTTAAATATCCGATTTTAAAATATAAAGTTAGATTTCTTTTACTTTTGCCCGTTGAAATCCACACACCAGGCTCGTATATGGGGGGGGGGGGGGGGGGGGTGGTGCCAAGGGATGATCAGTGCCCCTAAATGAATACTTGAGCATCCCCAACCCGACCGACTCACAAAAAATCGATTGCTCAACTACCAACTAATATCATATAACATCAGTTACCTGTATTTTAAAAAAAAAATAAATGTTCTGTTTTCAACGAAATCCAATTCATAATTCACTAATTTCAGGAGTGGAAATTAAAAATTATGATTTTTAGTATCATGGCATTGGCGCCTCCCAAAAAAATTTGAGCGCCCCCGAGTTTTGGCGGCTTGTTACGGGCCTGCCACACACGACGGTAAGAAAAATCATTGATAACTGTTGCTGATAAAAAACGGTGCCAAATAATGGGAAGTCAAAGAATATATATCTTTCAAAACTCTTCTCTTGTACGCGAAAAGAGGGAATTCCCCGTACGTTTAGCTGTTTGCCGTAAGTGCCACCTCGCATGCATATAAATTAGTTAACAATAATTTGTTTTATATTTAATAAAAAAATTATAGAAAAAATTTCTAAAACATATTAAGAATAGTTTCAGATAAAAAATATTTTTATAATTTTTAATTTCTCATTAAATCCAGTCACCACCACACCTTGGCCGGGAGTAGTGGCTCGCTCCTGTAATCCCAGGCGTCCGGGAGGCAGAGTTTGTGGAAGGCCGTGTGAGGACGACCACCACTCCCCCAACGGGTGGTCGGGATACTTCCGCCACGGGTGTCCCCACCCCTGTCCCCACGTATCCCCCCGTTGGCGTGGCCGTTACACATATCTCACCCTGATTAGTCAGTTATAGTGTGTGTTCTGGTGTCTAAGGCCTCGGGTCGACACTGATGTTTGTGTATCTCAAAAAAAAAACCACCACACCTTGAAGGGTATATGAAGGGGATATGAAGGGCTTTTCACCACCATCTTCTAACCCAGCCACCAGTAATTGGCTTTACAAGTCGCTAGTTGACTTAGGCCTATGGTGGTACCTTGGGTATTAGCTTAGCTTATTATTATTATTATCTCCCAAGCCTAGCTCCTATGTATATCTTTGGGACATTTTGTGTTTGCTGCTGGGATGCTAAAGAAAATTGCATATTTAGATATTTTAGGGATGTTTTCGTGAAAGTGTGTTTGGAACACGGGATCCGGAGGTTTTACGGATGTCCTTGAGATGTGGGAATTTGTTCGGGTCTTTTAGATATTTAAGATATATTCCTGTAAAAACCATTTTGGATGGGATTTAACGAGGAGTTTTGGATCTTTTTTGTACATCAATAGGGTCTTTTGTGTTGGCTGGTGGCAAACTTTTATAGTTGAAGGAGCCACTGTGGGAAATGTCTAGTTAAATGACACTTTAACTGTTGAAGACAAGTAAGAACACAAATGAAGACACTGAAAGGCTATTCTACTATTGAAGATATTTGATGATAATTGTATTCTTGAAAACTTGTTGTGGTAATTTCAAGATAATTAGTACTGAACTGTGATTTCTAGAGTACTAGTTATTATCAACCTTTCAACCGCACAACTAGTCTTCAAAAATAAATAAATAAATAAATAAGCAAATAATCAGGTGTACTGATAGCAGGGCCGTTGGAACAGAGGGGACTCAAGCTCCCCAAATTTAAATTTCCAATTAAAAAACATACCATAAAAATAAGAGCTACTTTCACTAAGTATTTAGAATATCCTTCATCAAGATACAGGATTTGGTTGAATATAGATATAGGAGGATTCTATTGCCTCAATAAAGAATTTACCTATTCAACGATGCAGTAAGAAAATCTTTAACATTTCCATCCAATTTCTATTTAAATATATTTATTCCATAAATTACTGATTACTCGATATTTTAGGTAAGTTTTTCTAAAGCAGGATACACGACGAAATAAAAGTACATTTGGGTCATACTACGGGTCTCAGTAGAAAACTATATCAGCAAATAAACTTACATGTAAGTTAAAGCTGCGTTCAGACTATGTGAAAATATTACGTTAGCATCGGTCGTGTCATTTCGGTTATGTTGGTCGCGTCGGTTCGTTCATTTCACTGTTCAGAAAGGAACCAACTTTGCACATAGATTAACATAAAAAGTGATTGTTCATCCAATCAGAGCTCAGTAATAACGGCATAAAAATTGAAATAATTTTTTATCCACCTCTGATTGGTTATAGTATTTTGATGGTTCTAAAGGTCGCCACTACCTAGACTCAGCGCTGATGAGGTCTAAAGCAGCGTTCAGACTATGTGAAAATATTACGTTAGCATCGGTCGTGTCGTTTCGGTTATGTTGGTCGCGTCGGTTCGTTCATTTCACTGTTCAGAAAGGAACCAACCTTGCACGGAGATTAACATAAAGAGTGATTGTTCATCCAATCAGATCTCAGTAATAACGGCGGATAATTTGAAATAATTTTTTATCCACCTCTGATTGGTTATAGTATTTCGATGGTTCTAAAGGCACGGACTGTAAATTTTAGAGGACGAGTAAAGCGTAGCCTTCCCCTGTAGAATTTTGGCTTCCCCGAGCATCAATCACTTCGAACTAGAGAGAGAGAGTCCGTCAAGGTCATTTGTACCACGCATAGAGATAGACCCCCCCCCCCCCGCATGTTATCTGGAAATCTGGCCGTCCGAATGACACGCGCTTTAGTTTTTTTAAATACCTCGGGAATACCGGTCCTCTAAAATTTACAGTCCGTGCTAAAGGTCGCCACTACCTAGAGTCAGCGCTGATGAGCCATAAGGCTAATTGTCTGCTATGAACTTTTTGAGCGCAACGAAATGCAAAAATTTAAACGACACGCGCGAAAATTTAAAGTCTCTGTTGAGAAGTCTGAACGGTGTAAGAAATCGAAAGAACCGACATGATCGACGCAAACGTAATATTTTCACATAGTCTGAACGTTGCTTACTATCCCTTGAAGGTGGTTTTTCTTCATTTTATTGCTCAATACTGGCATTCAAATCGACTTAAACTAAACCGCGGCTTTCAAGAGGTTCGAGATCGTCTCTGAAATTATGGGTAGATCTGGGGCCCAACGGATCGATATAATTCTATGGCTATGTTTATTTCATTTCAAAACCTTCGTCCATTCATGGACTCTATTATACCTATAATAGAGTCCATGGTCCATTCTCATCAATTATTCATTAAAAATGAAAGGTTCTCCAGAAAATACCAAAACTTTTAAATTTGTCTTATTTCTTTTGGCGATAATGATAAAAATATCTCTAATCTCGAGAGTAACATTTACACAACGTCTGTGACCAGTGGCGTAGCTAAGACCCGCGAGGCCCCCCCGCAAAACAATATTCGGAATTTTATCCGGTATCTAGTATATACTTTGATATGAAATTAGGGGGCCCTAAAGCTCCGGGGCCCCCCGCACTGCGGGGTCTGCGGGGGCCTTATCTACGCCACTGTCTGTGACATTGGAGACTCTACACCACGGAAAAGAGTTGTTACTACTCAAAGAAAAGTGGCGGAAACTAACAGTAGCCTCGCGGCCACCGCCGCTGCCAAAAACTTTCTATTTCAGGAGCTCGTATTCAGCTTAGAAAAAGAATAAACGATTATCGACTAATTAGAAAAGAGGAAAGCCGTTCCGACCATTTGATATCTAAAAGAATCTAACCTTATCCAAACCGATCAATGAAGAATATTTGTGTTGAAGGTGGCGCCATACAACACTAGGGGCCAAGTCCCTAGCTTGATCTCTACTCTCTTGCCCAAAACTCGGTTTTATCCAATCCATTTAAAATTTGGTTTAAAAACTCAATAACAAACACCCGACGAGAGAGCCTAAACACCTAGGTTTTCTTCTGCCTGTCACCCTTTAAGTTTACTTTCCTTCCAAACTAATACCCTGGTGGTAAGCTAACAGCAGAACACGTTGGCCTACCACCAGGGTATTAGTTTGGAAGGAAAGTAAATTTAAAGGGTGACAGACAGAAGAAATGTAACGTTAAAAGGAACCACCAATGGACTGCATTGCAAAGGATGAAAAAATTAGCGAATAAGTAGTTCAGTCCATTAAGAAAAGGGATAAAAAAGCTAAATCCTAAACAAATTTGAAGAAATTTAAAAACTTACTTTAATTTAGTTTTGCACTCGAAGATATATTTTGGTTTGCTCGAAGACCTATCGGTACGAGCTATTTGTAAGTTTCTAAATTTCTTCAAGTTTGTTTAGGGTTTAGCTTTTTTATCCCTTTTCTTAATGGACTTATCTACTTATTCGCTAATTTTTTCATCCTTTGCAATACAGTCCATAGGTGGTTCCTTTTAACGTGACATTTCTTCTGCCTGTCACCCTTTAAATTTACTTTCCTCTTAAATTATTCGTTAGCCTTAACACGAGTTTTTCCAATTTACCTTTTTTATAAGGGCCATGTAAAGTGTGGCTTGTACGTTTAGGCTCTAAGTATTAATACTTCCTAGTGAATCATGGAATGGGATTCCTTGAAGCATTGCAATAAAAAAACTTTACCGGTGATACAGCTGCTTACGTATTCTCCCACTGTCCCGCTCCTTTCCAATTCACACTACATTACCAAAAATAAACTGAAAACTGGAGAGGGACGGTGTGTAAAGGGAAGCGGAGGCTTCGATTTGATTTATTGTACTACAAGATAAAAATAAAAAAGCTTATAATCCTATTGCAGATAAATATGCAAACACGGAACACCTCGGAGGAATATGAAATACCATCACACACATACACACACATACACACACACATTTGGAAAAGAAACGCGATCGATCAACTCGGCGAATTATTTATAATCAAAAATCTTTGTCCTCTTACATTCTGCACGCATATCAACATTCAACCTAATTTTAAATTAAGCTCTCACAGATATTTTAGTCCAATTCGGTGGAACAGGGTTTCTAAACAGCGTTCTACATTTAACTATTGTCGCGTAGCTAAATAAATTGTGCCACAATGCAACACGCGTACTCTTAGTGGTGACTTTAGCTTTCCTTAAGCAAGGTTTCGATGGTGATATTCGATACTCCTTGGTGAATTTAGTAACTGAAAAAAATGCCAATTATGAGTTACTTTAAACACTAACTACAAGTAGCCCTTCGCAACTCTTGCCGAAATTTCAGATATAAAATTTTGAATTAAAACACTTAGTAGTGCAATATACGCTTCAAACTATCGATCTAATTAAAAAAATTAATTGTATTTTTTAAACCAGGTATACTTGCTTAATTGAACAACGTTAACCGTGCCAGGTGGAATATTT
This sequence comes from Leiobunum rupestre, assembly GCF_980474605.1. Lineage (NCBI taxonomy): Eukaryota > Metazoa > Arthropoda > Arachnida > Opiliones > Sclerosomatidae > Leiobunum > Leiobunum rupestre. Next base: position 24,814,222 of record NC_143391.1, read on the forward strand.
ATAGATGAAATAGTTATAGGACGGTTTCCTCTAGTTTTGAGGTTATTTATATTGAAATTTTAAACCTCTAATGTCTTCAAAGGAAATTTTACACAACTTAATTATGAAATGGACTTACACGAATTTTTTCTTGTAACCGTTCGAAAAATTATTATCCATCGCTCGTTTTAGAATAAATCGCGTGTCAGTTTATTCAAAAATGACCCAATTGGACCATAAAATCACCGTAGATTCTTATGGGTTGATTGTAGCTTCAATAAATAGCGTAACAAGTAAAAACGAAAAGATGCTATACCAGATTAATCCAAACAGTATAAAAATATGACTTTTAACAAGTTGGCAAGCCAAAATATACCTCTCCTTGGAAGAATTTTCCCTAGTGGTATTAATTTCTCGACATGACCCTTAAAGATATCTCCTCAATTCAGAGTTATTTTCTAAAAACGTAATCCCGGTTCAATCCCGCCCGGTATAAAATTTTAATTTTAATTAAAATAATTGAGACGAAACAACCGAGTTTAATTTATTAATTAACGTACTTAGCAGTGGCGTAGCACATCATGATATCCGCACCCGGTGACGATATCATGGTGTGCTACTTACTAGTCAAAACGTGTAAAAACGTTTTTATTTTATTTCTCTAGTTTATGTAAGTTTTTATTTCACCCCCCCCCCCCTAGCTACGCCACTGCTACTTAGATTGCTAAAAAACTGTACCAAGCTCTCTCTGAGAATCAAGTGTGTGTGTGTATAATTTATTTCTTTTAAATATGATTTTTTAATATTATCATTCAATTCAAGGAACCGTTTTTATTCGCGGTGAAAATCGTCTGGAATCTTTTGTACCCACGTGAGTTCACTCTGGCTAGAAGGTTTTAGCTATCAGTCAATAGGGAAGTTCTATTAATCTGTTCCATTGCGCCGAATCCCATTCGACCGAAAAACCCGCACTTCTCCGGGTTTAGGATCCCGTTTTATCCGTTTCAGCATCTGTCAGAACAGCATGCAGTGTTACCTAACCTAACCTAACCTAACCTAACCTAGCCTAACCTCACCTAACAATCTACATTCAAAGAATCACGACTGGCCTTTGCATTTATTAAGCCTGAATAAATTACCGTTATGCAAGTAGACAAATCCACCTCTATTTGCTATACGTTCCATTTCTACAAACTGCGAACTGAGCGTACCATAAAGGTATTACGTTTTAACAAAAAATTCTTCAAATTTTATAGTATTAATAAAAAACATTTAATTAAAAGAAGACCAAAAAATCGTTTCCAACTGACTTAAAAATATATTAAAACGCTTCCATCAAAAATCAAAAGGAGTAGAAAGAAAAACTATTTTTTTTGCGGTCGCTCAATTGTGAATATTGCGTCGGTCGATTAGAAAAATACAAAACCCGCCTTTGGGCTAATTTCATCTAAAACATTGGCGGAATTCGGTCTAATGGGAATTCGGTCGAATGGGATTCGGCGCAATGGGAAGATACCAGTTCTATAGATTTTTGCATCACGATTTCAAATTCGATTTAGATCAGTATGCTATATGTTTGACTTTAGAAATTAGCAAATCCCATAGTCATATCTTTCTTAAAACGTACTAGTAAGATTCAAACGAATCTGTGACCATTTATAGTAATCCTCAAAACATTGTGACCTCAAATCTGCTTACCGCGATAACTAGCCTAGTTAAAAAAAAATATTTAGTTTCTGAACGAGGCGTAATCGAAACGCTTGGTATTAATCGGTGCATTATCGGTGCATTTTCGGTGACGTCTTCTTTGTAAACGGTAATTAATGGATTGTTGAGCAATGTATCACTAATATTTTCAATTATACTGTGCTTTTAGTTTACATAAAATTACAAAATGTAATACTTCAAACCTCCCCTATTTCGGTTCAGTTATTTACAATTACTCTTCATCACGTTCTCGTACCCAAAAAAGCTAGCCCAGGGCTTATTAGAAAGAATTTGTCCTCTAGTCTATTGAGCTTTAATAACTGCATGCCGCCTGACCTAATTCCCTTTCCAAGAATTGTTTTTCTTCCTAACTTCTCTGACCTCCGAAACTTAAGCCTACTCAGTCTTATAGTTAATCCCCCAACGAGTTAGATCATCCTTATAGTTCCATCACAAATTCAGCTAAATCCTAGATGCTAATGTTACGTTAAATAATTTCCTTAAATACGTTTCCTCGCTAGCCCTAAAAATAACGTGAGCCTCATGTTTTTAATATATTTGTAGATCACATGAGAAATATCCTTGGAAGGAACAGAGCTATACACCGTTACGTTTTCTTTACTTTCGAATTTATTAACTATATTTCTCGGCTGCTATTTTTTCCATTTACTGCCGGTGTCAAATTATGAAGAACTCATTAGCTTAAATTAAAATTTTAAAGAATGTGTTTTAATAAGGCGCGGCTTTGAAAGCGAAATAACGCCAATTTCTGAGTGAGCGTCCGGTGACCTGTTTTGTTGACGGCTTTTAAAAATGTCCCTTTTCGACAGTGACTAGGAGAGGGGGGGGGCACGCCGTTCACCTCGATCCGCCCACGTCCTCACCTTCTTCCACTCTTTCAATTGTTCATTTAAATCCTCTACGCCTACAACGCACGCGCCACTCCGCTCTTATACAAACAAATATTATTTCGAAAGCGTTGACTTCGAAAAATCTATTTTTAGACCCATCCGCTGTTTTCCGTTTAGATAAAACGATATATAAAATTGCATTTGTTATCACATTATTTCATACCAAAATACTTTCTTCGTGACGTACGCATTTCAGGGTTTAAAAGAAAAGGTAATTCTTTATTTTAGCCAAGTTCGAGGCCACACTGACGTTTGTATACTACTTTCCTGGAAATAGGGTTTGGTCAATCCCAGAATATTACGGGCTGCATCTGCTACCAGAGTGTTTCGAAAGGTTCTGCAAAAATTTTAAGGAGCTGCAGGCGGAAATTTGAGAAGTACGCCTGTTTTTCCCCCATTTTTCTAAGATGAGTTAAAAGAGCGCCAGAGAGCTTCAAAGTGTGGCCTACTAGCCCCTAGAAGTAGGCTGCAACAAGCACAAAACCAAGCAGCAGGGACTTTGAATATTATTTGTTTACTTTTGTACGCTGGTTACTTCGATTTGTTTACAAAGTCCTTATTTACCTATCACACGAACCCAAACCTTAATGTTCGCGTTTCCCTGCTCCTTGGTTTTGCGGTTATTGCAACCTACCTCCTGGTGCTAGTAGGCCACAATTTGAAGCTCTCTGGCGCTCTTTTAACTCATCGTAGGAAAATGGGAAAAAAACAGGCATTCTTCTCAACTCACCCCTACAACTCCTTAAAACTTGGCATAACCTTTTTAAACACCCTGTATACGTTGCATATATTCAAATGTTCGAATTATTGCGCGAGTAGAATTTAGTTTTTAACGTTCTTAATGACAGAACACTGTCGAAGGACGAACTCGTCTGGATTTCGTTCAGAATTTACCAGTATATAATTATCAGTAGAACAGAGCCAACGACGTAATATGTAAGGGATAAATGAATATTTATTCCTAAATTATTTTATTAATGACATACATCGGGGGCGCCATATCAAAATTTTGAACCGGGCGCCACAACCCCTCAGTACGCCACTGGTCGAGAGTCAAAAGAATTGTTGACAGAATAATATTCGACCCTGGATTTAACTCGTATACCGTAGAAGAGCGGATTATTCGCTACACAAACCGTACTGGAAAGATTTAATCCGTTTCACTGATATTTTACAAGGGAATTTCATTTTACTCAAATGTCAACTTAGTCTTGTTAATTTGAGTAAGCTCAACTTACCGTGTCCCGTCAAAATAAAAATATTTCGTTTAATGAACTCCCTTCTAAAATGTTGAGTTCCGCTTTGGCATAGACGTTACCAAGAATTTATTCGGGTTAATAGAGAATATGTGGGCAGCACCGTGTTCCCCACGCGCCTACGCCTTACTTATCGTAATCTTTCACAATTTCTTCCTGTAAAGGGGGAAAGCACTCTCTCCATGTTTGTTGGTCGACCGATTTATAGAAATTTTGTTAAAATCTAAGTATTTTGACGTCATAGAAATCCCAGGAACAGTATAGAGAGGCAAACCAACTTGTTGCATTTCTTTATTATCAGCTAGGCTAGGCTAATACTCAAGGCGACAAAGTAGGCGATGGCTGTGTCTTCCATATTAGTGTTATGACGTCCAGGTCATTTTTCACAAACAATCATTACAATAACATGAGGCGTAAAAACATTTGGGTAGTACCAACTTGTTATTTTTCAGGACCTATTATTTCTGTGACAAAATGTACGATTTTGACCATACCAACTAGATTAATGGTTTTCGAGTATGCTCTACAACTTACTCATTGAAACTTTTCGTCTACCACCTAGCGTTCAAAAACTACAAATTCTAAAACCATGAACAATTTCACGATTTTTCTAAAATTCACAAATAACAACGACCTCCACCGAGAAAGTACATACTGAAAATTTCACATTTCTAGAATGTATAGTTTTTGAGAAAAATGCCTGGGCCGATTAAATGAAGACACCCTGTATATGTATTCGTATTATCCTCGATAATGTCTTCAATTTAAATACAAACACAATGATATTTAGTCGATTTTACGTAATTATACTCAATTGATAGCCAATTTTTCGAGAAATAATTTGGTGCCATTTAGCAAAACGATCTCTTAACTTATGTCGCCTGTCCCTTAGAAACCTTCCCGAGATTGCCATTGCACAAAATCTCATAAGGCTCAAGGTGGTACCGAAATGTGGGTTTGCCGACGGATTATGTAGGCGCGCGCCTAGGGCCTCGTTGTCTCAGGGGGCCTCAAAAATGTCATAGAAGTAAACAATAAAAGATACAAAAACCACTCAAAGGAACATAATCCGCCACTGGATGTAAAATATCTTTTGGGAAGAATAATAACCTGATAATTCTTTGTTGATGTTAAGTTTTAATTGGTAATTATTATGAACTCGGTATTATTAATTTTCCAGAACCATATATTTTTGATACTTTGAACAAAGAGTATAAAAACTACGTAACCTAGAGATATAATGACGGTCGAAAGCAGTAAAGGAAGTTGTAGCAACCAGGGGGGGGGGAGGCACTCAGTGAATTTGCACTTCAAATTTCGGTACCGCAGCTCCACTACGGCAGTTTTTAGTACAATAAATAATAATACCGGAGAAAAATGGCAGTTACGGTGTTGCGGAGGTGCTAAATTTGGCATTTTGGATATTTAATTGTCTAATATCTGTCAATTCAAAAAAGTGACAGTAATTGGTTACTGTTTCGTGATTTTTTTAGTTAGAATTTGTGGATTCGTTGTTTCGGTGTTTATTTTCAAAAATTGAAGAATAAGGCGTTTGTTTTCTAACCTTGCCAAGTCCTAAAGGTAGCCAAGTCCTTAAGGAATTTTCAAGAATGTTGAACTAAATCAAAATGATTGCCACTTAAAACTGCCGTAGTGGCGCTGCGGTACCGAAATTTGAAGTGCAAATTCACTGAGTGCCTTCCCCTCGGTTGCTACAACTTCCTTTACTGCTTTCGGCTGTCATTATATCTCTAGGTTACGTAGTTTTTATACTCTTTGCTTTGAACCTACCTACTATTCTATTGATATGAGAACTATAAACTACACTATTGCTAAGAAATCAGTACAAACAATTTGGTGTTAAGTTTGTTTTTATTTAGATAGCGATCTTAGGTGTTAGTGGAACGCGCTATATGTTATATTTCAAAATATTCAAAGTCTCATTGAATTCTGTTAGTCGAACGAAGACGGGATATCAATTTCTCGCTTCCAATTTCAAATGACCGAGGGTCGATGAACAAACCTGTAGCATTAAAGTGATCGAGTAACTCATTAAAGATTTATTGAAAACAAATTTATATAGAGCGTATTCAATTTAGAACAGTATAATTTAATTATTTATTAAATGATCAATCTTTGAAATAAGATTGATAAGGAAAGAGTGAAGATTGGCGATGTCTGATTCTAATGGGCTAACAGCCAGGCCTCCAGTCTATTTTTAAGAGCTCAGCTGCGAGTCGTTAGCCGCACTCCCAATCGTGGCCTTGACACTTCAAAGCCCAAACACCGACTGGATTTTACTGTCGGGTCATAAACTCGGGAGAAAACGTTTGAAACACTATTCACTTAAGGAAAAACGTAGAAGATGGAAAATAAAACTATATGGATAACAAATTTAATTTTAAAAAAGGAACTTATGTTAAACCAAAAATTAATTCAGGTACCAAGAATATCGGAAGGCAGAGATTCTATTACAATCGCCGCGTACCTTCTAGATTTTTCTTGGCACTCTTGCACACAGACTAGGTGGTTTTTTTTTCGCTTGTCCGGGGACAAAAAGTGTAAACTTTTTACCCTAAAACGTTTTATTCGCCTGTTCTCGGGGTAAGATTTACCCTGTCCCGAATTTTGTTCGCTTGTTCCAGATCTCTAAGGTTACACTTTTTACTCCTCCTCGAAAGGAGGTGTAGAGGGAGTAATCTAGCTTTGTCGTCTGCTTAAATTTCGTTTCACGAAAACATGACGGGCAAGCTTTTTATAAATAACCTTTAACCTTTAACTACTCCTACTCCAACTCGTTTTTTTCGTAAAGACAGAATTGAAGTAAAATGACGTCAAATGGCTACACTTTTTAACCTGCTCAAAAAACCCAGAACAGGCGAAAAAACCACCATCTACGTTTACATTTTGTGATTAAAATGTGGAATAGCTGACGCTACGACCTATGCGAGAATGTTACGAGAGGCTTGTGCTATCATCCCATATTCTTAAGTACCTGTAGACAATCTTGGTTATGCAATGATTAAAGAATTATTTTGGTAGATGTGACGCTCAAATTTTCAAAAAAAAGATAGTGTTTTGCGATCTGGGTATAAAATAATGGGATTTCGAGGTTTTACATTACTCTACCTCGGTTTTCGTAGGAAATGTATAAACATGGTATATCATTATTTGATACCGTGGGATATTAAAAAAATAGCAATTTCAAGGGCATCTAGTTGCTAAAACAATCGCGCATCCGTGTTGTACACTATCATTCAATTAAGCGTAATGCGTGTACAATGCCATTTTCAGTTCTAGCTGTCGCTTCGAGTATCCTTGTTAATATTTACAGCATTTCCGCTGATTGGTTAGCGAAGTACCTTCGAAGCCACCACTGCGAGCTGCACCGGGAGAGCCTCCCTCCGAGAATACGCTTTGGGACAGGGGCGAGCATTCCTGCCTTCTGGAGAGCGTTGTAGTTAATATCCAGGCCCGGTTGGCAGCTTGAAATATGACCCGGGCTAAGCGTTTTAGCCTTCGAAGCGACTGTCAACTCCTTCGTATTACTTAAGTAGCCCTGAGGGTGGCGAGCGCCCGTTCATAGGGCTCCGTTGACTCGAGAATATCTAATAGTTGGAGGGTCACTATTTGTATCCGCGTATGGACGAATTCTCCCCGGAGACTTTTCTACCGAAATGCATTAATGGCAACGCTAATTTGTATCTTTGTACATTTTAATTCCTTCCTTCCGGTTTAAACTCTTAATTTGACTAATAACTCGTTCATTTCAAAGCAAAACTTAGAATAATTATGAATTTAGAAAACTATTTTAATTAAAACTCTGAAGTGGAAACCACGGCATAGGGAAATTCCGGATGACGAAAATTCCCTTTATATACGTAATGAGGAAGCGCAAATGATATGGGCTGATCTCAATCAGTCACAGTGAGAAGGTCCTTTAGCCAGACGATATCGTATTTCGATCCCTTTGTTGACGGTTCTCTGACAAATGACCTATTCAATCATTCGTTTGGAAATATGAATACCTAACAATATGGAAATTACGAATACGCATTGACGATTGGGTTCGAATTCCGCTAGTTCCGTGTTCATATTTTTATACTTTTAAACAATTTTGGTGGTCGTGATATCTAGTTGATTTGGTGGTCGTTATTATTTGTTATATTGTTTTATTTAAATTTAAAATTTTAGAGGGTCGCGTTTGATAAGCACTTTTAAACAGAGTAATTTTGAGTGTTCGCTCAAACACAAGCAACGTATCATAATTTTATAACGGAATCTAAACTATCAATTATTTTAACTTCCTTTTGCAATTTAATAATTATTGTTATCGTTTAACATAGTAGTATTAGTTTTCTAGGGGTAAAACAATAAATAAAAAGCTTGATTTTGAAATAAGGTTTCTGGTACTATTGGTAAATGCGGTGTGAGAATTTATTACGTAATTTATCAATTGATACTTTTCGTTACTAGGGCGAGATGGGTGTTGGTTTCTTTTACCAGATTTGTGAATAGTCTTTTATGATCATTACCGATAACGAAAGGTACCTTCCTTTTTTTACGACATTAAATTATTTATATCTTTTTAAATAATAAAGCGATTGGATAAAAATTGTATTTAAAACAATTAGTGTTGTTGTAGATAGTGATTTTTACAAACATTACGCTATTGCTAAATTTAGGCTGAGAAATTTGTTAAAACTTCATACAAATTTTCGAATAAAATTGAAATACATTCTACAAAGAATAAATGCGAGATAATAATATTTAACTAACCAGGAACGAAAATGCAGCCGGGAAAATGATTTCCATCGGCTGCGCTTTGTCGTGAGAGGAGTTATACAATATGCAAACTAAGCTAAAAAAATACGAAAACTGCTTATCTTCCAAAAACAACTGTGGCAGAGATAACTTTTAAATTTGGGTCAAAACATAACAATGACCATAAAAGGCGAGTACGCGCTACATATAGCCTATCCTATCCATACTTTAGAAAGCCAACATTGGTCAAAAATTGCCAATGAACAACGAAAGGCTATAATTATTATATCGAAAGTAAAATAATATCTATTCTTGATATATATTCTTCGAAGTTGAAGTAGGCCTACATTTTTTATTTATGCATATAGTATTAGCAGGAAACTGTAGAGGTATACACTTGGAATGTCTAAGGTTCCATTGGGACGGTGATACGAAAGCGTAACACGACATTTAAAATTCATTGGCTCGAGGTTTGACGTGAAAAGAATGCGTCGTCATGGTAACAAATAGGCGATCTTCCCGCGCAAAAAAAGGCTTATAAAGCAATGGATTTAAAAACCTCAATTGGTTATCGTACTTAATATTTTGAAGTAATTATAATGTTCTTCGCGAAAGAAGTGTAGTATTTGTATGGTTATAAAAGAGATAATCAGGTAAGCTAATAATATAATAACCACGAGTTTTCGTCGAATTTGGGTAGCGAGGCGCGAGATATTTTCTCGTGAGTTTTCCCGCTTTAAGACACGCCTGTTTCTACGAGCTTCATCATAGCCGTAAAAATCTTCCTTAGACATTCCAAGTGTATACCTATATAGTTTCCTGGTAATAGGCAATATTTATGTAGCTTCGATTATTTCATTGTTTTTAAGATTCACGTCGTAATATATTTAGAGTAAAGCTATTGGTTTTCCCGATATGTAGTTAGGTGTCGACGTCGTTGTCATAATTTGCGACACCTTTGATAACTATCGATCAGGACAATCTATTAATAGCGAGTCTCTTCCAAAATAATTATCCTGTCTTTAATTAAACCTAATTAATGACGATTTCGTTGCGCTTTAATTAACTACGACCCCAGCTACAATCGGCCATTCTATAAAGTAACATTGGCCTTATTGTTTAGATGTTTAACTATGATAGCCAATAGACGCTAGTGCCTAGGAGCAACAAACACAAGGAGAACGCAGCTAGCCTTTAAACACGCTAACGAAGGGTTGTGTACGAATTTCATTGGACGAGCGTCACGAGCCTTTACGCTGAACGTTTTATGGGCGGGGGAGAAGACAATTTTCGAATTTTCCCCTTCCGTCGGCAGCAGGCGCTAAAGCGTCTAGCCAATGAAAAATGTACACAAGAAAATCCACGACTTTTGACCGGTTGCGTTCTCCTTGTGTGGGGTGCTGTGTTTGTTGCTCCTAGCTAGCATAAACTCTATTTCTGTCTTATTGAACTTGTTAAAACGTTCCACGCGCGTCTTGATATTTTAGCGTAAATGGGCTCGAGCGATTTCGCGCGTGCTCCCTGAAATGAAAAAAATGCGCGAGCCTTTTACGCTAAAATATTAAAGAGCTCGTGGAACATTTTAACAAGTTGAACAAGACACGAATTAAAATTCAACGAGTCGCCCTTTTTATAAACCTTCAAAAGTGAACTGAGCTCCTACGTATCTCGTGACGAAAGCGATACATTAAAACAAGTTCGGCAAGCGTAATGACTTCTAAAGTGGCTCCGCGAAATTAGGTAGCCCACGGCAATTCATATCGATACAATAGCGTTGCCATATTTGTTTTACTTTGAAAGGTAAATCTCAATCACTGATATCCATGAATTCACACGTGCTGACAAGAGCTCGTCGTAAGAGGTATAGTTCTCCGCGTCAGGGCCGGATTAAGCCTTTATGGGGCCCTAGGCCCAAGTTAATTTTGGTGCCCCCTTTCAATAGCGAGCGAAGGGAGCTAGGCGCTTCCTCAATTTATAATTGAGAAATGGAAGGAAAATTCATTTTTCGGCCAGATTTAGTATGTCGTCAGGGGCTAGGCGGCAGTCCGTCAGAGAATGTGACAATCAAACGTTTTGGTTTATAGGGGTGGACGCATTTACTAAAATTACTTCGGAAAATATTTTGTGAAAAGCAAATGATTTAAGTTTTGTACTTTTATTTCTTTCGAACCCTCTTGGTGCCCCTTGTAGGCTTGGTGCCCTAGGCCCAGGCCTATTCGGCCTATTGGTTAATGCGGCCCTGCTCCGCGTGTATAGCCGCTGCTCTGATCGCGTGAGCGATTTCGCTTTGAAACTTGGAAGTTCACTGCCATCTTGTACGGTGTTAACGCTTGAGTGATCGAATTGAGACTTTGCGTATAGGTTTAGACTGTTGGTCTAATTAACCACCTTGCAAGTCATAGCTTCTAATTTATATGTTGTTCCTTAACCGTTTTTGATGTTGCGTTGAAACTGTGTGTGTAGGTTGAGTACGCGTGTTGCTGTTGGCCTGATTAAGCTTTTTGAACTGGACGTTTGTTTCGGCTGTTCTGATTAACCCTATGCAGGGATAGATATTTATACATTATTTAACTATTTTAGTCGAGGGGTTGGACATTCACCAAAAATGGGTAGGGGATTTTCAAATTCAGGATTTTTTCGCTGGATTTCAAGATTTCTTGTTGGATTTCGGATTTCTTAACTAAAGTCCCGGATTTCGGCATTTCTCGTCGGGTTTGAGAATTTTTCGTCGGATTTCTCGATTTCTCGTTGGATTCCTCGATTTCTCGTTCAATTTATCGATTTATCGTCGGATTTGAGGATTTTTCGTCGGATTTGAGCATTTTTCGTCGGGTTTCTAAATTTATCGTAGGATTTCTCGATTTCTTGTCGGATTTCGATATTTCGCGTTAGGCTTCTGGATTTGTTGCCGGATTTCGAGTTTTTGAAAAAAATCAGACTGGATTTCGGATTTCTTGTCGGATTTTTTGGAATGTCCGACCCCTCGATTTTACTTATCTAGAAGCTAGAATTTTTAGGGGCCCGTTTTATATTTGTTAGGCGGACATAAAATAAATCCAAAACCTGATTTTGCCAAAAAATTTATTTATTTAAAAAATCTAATTTGAGCATTAGTTTGACTTCAACAATAAAGATAGAGTTTCGAAATGTCCTCAAGCAGTGCAAACGAGCCACTGAAACGTTCCGAAATATATAGTAGATTCGATTCCTATATTTGTAATATAATGTCCACTTTCTCGTTGACGTCGTAGGGTAAACACAGTTAGGTAAACACAGTATTGCCATCTTTTCGCCATTTCATTGCGTGTTCGATATCTATTCGCTTATTTGACTATTTTACATGGCTTAAATAAATAAGACTGTCAAGACTGACACGGAAAATTGAAAAAGTCTATTTTTTGAGAGAATAGACGGGTTAAGCCACCGAAGGAAAACATGTAGAGGAAACTTGTTGGAGTGTAGTTTGTACTCTTAGAAGCTTACCCGTTCACGTTTGCGAAGGGGGGCTCAACCGGTCTAATGTATTCCTCGTTCGCGCAGACTCTTTCAAACAAATGGTGTGTCACCCAGATAGTACTTCTAAAATATGACCTTTTGTTTTGAATTTATGAAGTTATACTAAAATCCATTAATGTTCACATTTAGAGGTTCTTAGCTATGCCAGAGGTATATAATATGTCTTGTAAGGGAGAAGCGTCTATCCAAGCCATAAAAATTAAACGTGCAGCGCCCCCAAGCTATAAATTACGAAGATTTGAGTCACCGTGACGATGCCGTCTCTATTAGGGGCCCGTCGAACAATAACACTATTGGGTTCCAAGTGACCACTAAGTAAGGGTAGACTGTAACGATATTTAATTATGTCTAGGCCCCGTAACTAGGCTAGATGATGTCTAGGGCCCGTAACTAAATTTAGTGAGGTTTAGGACCGGTAACGAGGTTAGGTGATGTGTAGGGTCCGTAACGAGACTAAATTATGTCGAGGGCCCATAATGATACTAAATTATGTCGAGGGCCCGTAACGAGATAAACGATGTGTAGGGCCCGTAACGACACTAAATGATGCCGAGGGCCCGTAACGAGACTAAATGATCTCGAGGGCCCGTAATGAGACTAAATGATGTCGAGGGCCCGTAACGAGACTAAATGATGTTGAGGGCCCGTAACGAGACTAAATGATGTCGAGGGCCCGTAACGAGACTAAATGATTTTGAGGGCCCGTAACGAGACTATATGTTGTCTAAGACCCATAACTAGGCGGTTCAAAGCCTAAAGAGAAAGAGAGTGATTTCGCACCGTTAAAACCCACTTTGTTTTTATAGTGTAACTCGCTATAATTTTTTGGGAACATTTAGGAAAATCCGCGCGAGCTTTCGAATGTACATGTTTCAAGCGAATTGCATTAGCGGTATACGGATATCTAAACTAAATATGATATACTTTTGGTCTTACTTAGTTTATAAGGGACACATTTTTATCTGATGATCGTTAAGTACAATATTATTTTCGAATAAATGGATGGTTGCTGCGGCTTGTGTGTGACGTTTATAGTAATAAATGAACGTTAGTCGAGATTAACAACGTAAATGGATGAGGAGGGTTCACCTAGCTTTGAACATCAGTAACAAATCATATTTAATTCTAGTAAGGCTATTTTAAAATTGAGATTAGAATATGCTCTTAGAGATTCCTCCCATTTTCAATTAATAGTATAATATAACATCCACCTAACTATTTTTTATTACTTAAAAAAGAAAAGCATATTATGGATAAAAGCAGAAATTTATAAAAATATTAAAAATATTTAGTACGTACAAATATTAAGTATTTATTTCAAATAGGCTTAAGATGGTTGTTTCATGTTTAATTCTATTTAAGTGGAAATCTTTCCAATAATTTTAAAAGGTTTTTCTTTGTTTATGATAAAAATAAACGTTTGCGATAATGCTGAAACATTTCCATTTTTATAAATGTTGACAATACTACGATTAACTTTATTGTCTGCTAAAACGAACTTGCTTTTAACACGACCTGGGTATCTACATGTATGCGCTCTTTTCCGATTCAACCAACTTGATTTTTACGTTTTCGAGTACGCTTTATAACTTTCTCTTTGTACCGAGCGACGACAAATTAAAAATTTCAATTATCGCGTTTCCTACAGAAAGTTTGACAACTCCTACTTTTATAATTCTCGAGAAGTTTTAATCCAATAATAAAAGTTCGTGTATTTATCCTACATTCGCAAACAGCAATTTTTTAAATATTCAAGACTTGGACGGACTTCTCGAATATAATGGTTAGGTACGTTACAACGAAAAGTAGTTTCAAAGAACTCTTCTAAACAGCATTTTGTTAAACCTTTAAATTTATCCATTTGGTAACAACGTAAGATCCAGTCGTCCCATTTCTTAACATTTAATGGATTACGATTCGGCGGGTGATCCCGGCTTTTGTTGTTTAAGTCGCTAACTTCCCCTCGCTATTCTACAAAAGACAAAAATGGCCGTACGAAAGACTATCGCGAAATTCGTTTTATCCTTTGTTCTTCTGATGAGCGAATCTTCGCTTTTCTCTGCACGACTATTTGGCCGCCGTCAAAGGTAAATCGCCAGCCGCCTCCGATTTTCAAAGCTAAAGGATCCCCGGTGAGCTTCAACTTCTCGAGATGATGATATCTTTTCTTTTCCCGGGATAAATCCGTAATTCCCTCCGTCCGCGCGCAGTTTCTCGTTACATCATCATTCCCTCTTCATCCTTGCCCTTCGCGCGGACCTTCGTTTAAAATTTCCGTTTCACGAGGTGGGCTGTTTCGCGTTAACGCCGACCCGCGGCGCCACCGCTTCCTTTTTCGCGGGAAGCTCGCGCTGAGTCGGACAGTTTGCGCGCCTCATTTCTTCGCACGAGCCAAGTTTGGACAGTTTTATTAAAACTTTGCCGCTCCCCTTCATAAATTTATCCTTACTTTCGATCTCTCGTTACAAAGTTTAGTTTTTCCAAAAAAGCGTTCATAAATAGTACTACTAGGTATTCCCGGAGACGTTCTTGACAAGTACCGTAAAGCCCGACTGAATTGTGATTTATCGAGACTATATACCTTTTTGTTTCGTTGCTAAGAAGTCTTATCAGGTAGGCTTAATTATCTTTCATTTAACCCTAAGCCTAGTAATTAGTACCCTGGTCCCCGGGGAGATAAGGACGAAGGGTTTTTTTTGGGTCAGTAACATTTTACTCGGTTTGAAAGTACCCGCCATTTCGCGACATGTCCTTAAGTAAAATAATCAGTAGCGCTTAATGTTTTACGATATTTCCTTAAATATATTAATTAAGTACTTAATGTCGACCTTTTCCGTATCTGGATTACGTTTTTACCTTAGTATCCGCTCGCAGCCCTAATGTTTTGCTAATTTTAATTGTGTTGAAATTTCTTTTGGCGAAATTCACTTTTCTTGTATAAAAACGTATATAATGACGTATACGATTTTTTACAATAAAATTACGATGTACGTGGAAGTGATTTACATTGTGAATCTTTATCGCGGTAGTTTCTAGAGTGGGTGTAATTTCGGCTAGAGCAGTATATTTAATGATAAAGCTGTGTCGGAAATATTTTACTATCATTTTAGATCCAACGTTTTATTCAGAAAACGGAGGGGGGAATCCAAACACCACTACAAAACGGTGACGTCAAACAAACACAGCTGGGAGGCAGTGCTACACTTTTAAAGTTCTATTCTTCAATTTCGCTAATTAGAGTTAGAAGTCAAAGAAGAACCGCTATTGATTTTTACGAGAGTATAAGGTTTTTTTTGAGAACAATATACACCCCAAGAAATAGTCATATTGTAAAATCAATTAATGTTGAATTACGTGTAGCTACTTTACCGTGATAATACCACATTATCGCGAAACCATTCTTTCATTCTCTAAAAAATTCTACGTTACATTTATTTTTTAGCATAAGTTAAGTAATGCCATTTCGTTTATTTATTTTCCAAAATTTGCGTAATTTATTTCTTTTACCCCATTACGCTGTCTAATGTAATTAACAATCTCTTTGAATCGTATAAAATAATTAGTTTTCCCAAAGACTCCGCGCAAACGTATCCTGATATTTCATTTCTAAGCTAATAAAGAGTAAAATAATAAAGAAGGTTGTTCTGATTACAGTTAGTATCTTAAATTAGATCTATTTAAAAATCTTGTAAAGACCATCGTATAAACGGGTTCGTTAAAATTTATAAATTTAATGTTATTCGTAGATTTCATCTTCGAAGATTTTCTGTAAACGACTTCAATAGGGATTATTTCACTAGCTGGGCTAGAAATTTAATACCTCGGCGCTTTTGGATACGTCGTAAGGAAGATTAAGATATAGAAACTGCCGAAACCTCAATATCTGTCCTAGGTCGCTACGTTTCGCTTCTAAGAAGAATGCCAAAATCGTCCTTCGTTGCCTAGCTAGGATTTCGGCAATCCGCGCATATTGGCGTTAGATCTGGGTATATGATCGAAAAAAGCAATATTCTCTTGTTTGACCTTAAACGAAAAGTTTTTGCCATCGAGCCGGACCTATGTATCCTGGTCCAGTTCCTTTCTGATCCATTCAGTGTCGCCCTCACTTTGTCTCATTCTCGGACAATCTACTTTTCGCTTTCCATTTCTGTCTCTACCCCCGATTAGTTTCCCCGTCCAACGGTCACGGACTTCGGTCTTTTTATTACGTCCCTTCGACTTTAAGGTCACGTTTCTAAAGATACTTTGTTCTCGGCCTCCCGCTCATTTCAACTACACGCGGAATCTCGTCGCCTTTATCCCAGATATCGTCGCCATCCGCCAACGTCTGATGTATTTTTTCACGCGGATATCCATGATTCGCGATGAAAGTAGTTTTGGCTATACTCGAAGACCGGCAACTCTTTCATGTCCCGAAAAGGCCAAGGACTATCATTTATATCCGCCTTTCACTCGCGGGTTCTCGTTCATTCGCCTCCTGCCGAATGACTTTTCTTAGCAGCAGCCCGCCGTTCTATGATCTATTTCCTTTTATAAGCTCTCCGCAGTTTGGCACGTTCCATTTCGACTGACTCCGGCCCATCGAATTCTCTATATCTATAGCGATCGGTGTTTCTTTTCAAGAATCTATTTGATTTCAAACACTTTCTTTCTTTAGATTATCTCCAATTTTCGTCAGGGTTAAAACGCTATTTGCGTAAAACGAAACATACGAGGAATCTGCGTTACAAAGGGTCGGTCAAAGAAGAGTCAGAATTTCGTTCGTTTGAGAGGGAGAGAGGCCAGGACGACCATACCTATACCTTTTATTACCTTTTCCATTAATTTCGCTATCGTGCTGTAACATTTTCTAATTACACTATATTTTAAAATGTTTCGGGAAGGTTTCGTACTTCGCGTGCCCATTACGTGTTTCAGTCAAAAATTTATTAGTTGGAAATCAATTTCGATCAAAATTAACCTCGGTTATCGCGTGCATGCAGCCGAATTTTATCGACCCTATTTGACAATTATTAAATCACATTTCCTTTAAAAACCATATATTTTAAACGTCATAACAATTTGAAATGTTTAATTTTCCTATTATTTCAACAAACTCTTTATATATTTAAATATTTATATTTTAATTTATTTTCCTACACATTTTTTCAATTAAATTATTTAAAATTTCCTCTAGTTTCTGCGGATCAAGCAATTTCGCCTTTCTGCCGCCAGGGTTAACATAAACTAGAGGAGCTTGGCGCTAGTTACGTTCAAAACTAGTCGTTTCAATTTAATTCGTACTCCCTTTATGGCGCGATTCAGTATCTTATTTGCTTTTCATTTAAACGGGACACGGTACCGGAAATTCGAGTCTACAATACTGTATAGAATAATTGAAACCCTTTTAATTAAAGAACTCGTCGCTTCCGATAATACAATCTTCGTATTAATAGTGTCTACGATCGATACCGCGAAGTTGGAACCCCCATCCGAAGAGGTGTAAATAACAACAGTCATCTTTCCAGGATTAATTTAATTAAAGCACCGATATTTATCGTTGCTTGTTCAATGGCACCTACCAATAATACTAAAAATAGAAGCGATATTTAAGTCCTTTTCAATCCGCGTAGTATCGGGGGTGAATGTTAGCTTAGAGCCATTCCATTCCCGGGATGAGTCTAATGGGATTTGGCGGGATTTGGCCGGTGAAGGATCGCTCTTCGATGGTTGCGCCTCCGAACAAAGCCTTTCTTCGCATTCGTTCGCCTTAAAACGTTTTTCAAAAATAAACCACGGCTTAAATTTATAAGTATTGTCTAACGAAGAACGCGGACTTTACGTAATCCCCGCCGTTGATATAACCGTCAGATGGTTATTTTTCAATACATCGTAATGGATTTCGTCTTTACCTCGAATGTTCTTCCCTTTAAGATGGGTTTTACATCGCTATCGCTTTGTCAGAAAATATTTTTTTTTTACCTTTCCGTAGTTTAGCCGTCATAACGCGTTCGAGGCTTTAATGTTTCGGTCCCAGATGTTTAAAAGAGAAATACATCTAAAAGCCCCCATTTTTGCAAAGATAAGAAAGTCTGAGGAATTTTGGTTGATGTAACAGTCATTTAATTTAACTTCGATGCTCGCGAAAACGACGAGAATTTTAATAACGACTGGCCAGTTTTAATCGCGTTTCGAAAAGGAATTAGATTTGTATTTCCAGCCATATCAACGATCTTAAAAGCTAACAGGCGGCGCTTTCAAAGCGTACCTAAGATCTCCACGAATGCAGGGCCGGACTTAGAGATCCTGGGCCCATAGGCAGATAAGGAGTCTGGGCCCCTTTTCACGCGCTGCATTTACTCTTATCCCTGGAACTAGGCTGTGCCTGAATTTCCCTGATTCAGCGTAGAAGTCTGAGCTTTACGGTTATATTTCTAAATAAAAGCTCTTAAAAATCGTTGACTAAATACGCGATAATTATACAACATTGCGATTTAAGGCTGCGTCCGTAAACTGCCAGGCAGAAATTTTAGGAATTTCTCCAATATAAATTACGATTGATATTATAGATTTATGCCTTCGAATACAGTAACTACGGTCACTGGAGAGCCCCTTCCAAGGTTGGGCCCCTAGACCACGGCCTAGGTTGGCCTAGGCGGAAATACGGCACTGCACGAATGGAAGGAACGAGATCGAATGATCAAAGAGGAAGTACTTAGTCAATTGTACTCGCGTCGATAATAGATTAAGAAAAGTATACCGAGTCGATTCAAGATTGTAAACACTCCCCACTCTCCACTTTTATAGAGTTTCTAATATATCTTAGAATCGATATTTTCCGCTGACTCGGGAATTTCCTCGCGCCAAATCAGCCCCCAAAGTAGCGGTTAAAGACGTTCAAAACGTCAATACTAGATAAGTAATGCTAAATTTGAAAAAGAAACTGCGGAAAAAACCGCTCCCTCAAATAACGTGATAGAACTTTCAAGTTCCCATCCAATCTATTGGCTTTTGGCAAACCTCTAAACTGATCTTTCTAGTTTTGAAATAATATTTTTTTCTTACAATAAATAACTAGTAAATAAAACTTTCGTGCGAGTCTGGATTTTATTGATAGACTTTTTAAATAACTCTTCTAAATTGCCCTTTTTGTGATTTGGTAGTATCTTTTTTATTCTCAAAACGTGGGATTCTTTCGCGACGTGCTGCTGTGTATATTTATCGGCGGATTTTAGTTTTCTTCTTCTAACTCTCGAATGTGACTTTGCCAATAAATTTGGATCCTAGGAACGCAGTCACATCTGCGGCCTATGAACCTCGCCTTCGTAGCGTAAGACCCCTAAGCCCAAAAAAAGGCGATATTTTTATTTTTCAAACTTATCTCTGGTATACCGGAATTATGGCGAAGGATTAGTTCGCGAATCAGGCGAAATTGATACAGCGAGAAAGGTAAAGACTGAGCCTTTCGCCGAAATATCCGCTCAACGTCATTATTTCCTTGGCTATATTCACCGTACGCGTCGTTTTCGTGGACCAAAACGTTCGATACTCTCTAGGGACAGAGTTTCCCGTTAACTTTATTTACTCTATTCAAGCTATTTGTAGGCTCTTCCGCTTTGCGAGTTTTCCAGTTTTTTTTCAGCCGAGATTAAAAGTGGTGGGTATTATTTTTCGGCCTCGAGTTACTTCGGAGGTGCGCCTTAATACTTCTCCTATAACCCGTCAATCAGGGACAAAGTGGTTTCCGCGGTTACCAGACGGTGGTAATTCGCCACACGGCCGATAATGGGCGTCTTTCTAAGTTTAAAAATATCACGTTCTTTTAAAATGTGTCTGAATGTCAACGTGTTCGGTTTATTTAGTGAATATTTAAATACATCTTGGCCACGTCTCCGATGTTACGCTAGCGTATCAACCACGAACGCTTATTTGGGAGTAACCGAAAAGGTCATTCTTTATATTTACCAAAGTGAAGAAAAATAGAGAGTGGAGAGAAAATCGAAGAGAAGGAGACAAGGTGATTCTGGGTATAAGAGAAGCGACAGAGCTATCAGAGAATCTGCGGGTCTTGACACTTTTCGCTGACAACTTTCCCGTTGCCTCCTTTGTTGATAGAATAGATTAATGGGCAACTCTATTTTTCTCGATGTTGTTTTCGTCCATCCTCTCTCTTTCTCTCGGCGATTTGTTGAGGTCAACGAGCTGTCTATCAAACGGCTTAACGTCTCTCACACGAGTCAATGACAAGGTCTCCGAGGAAGGCGCGTTTCCGACTTTACTCTTTCCTTCGTCTTGGTCCAAACTGTTTTCGCAGTTTCGATTCTTGATGTATATAGCTATTTGTTGAAAGGCTGTAATATTCGTATCAAGCGTTGATAAAGGCGGGTATAATTTACTACTCTGACATCAACAGCGGGGCTAACTTGGGTAAAAAAAAACAAGTTTGAAATCGTAAATTGCTTTGAGGAAATATTTTTCCTCGAATATATTGCGCGTTTATCAATACGCGCGTCGTAACCTTGAAACGTCATTTTCCCATAATTGCATCTATCCCTTTTTCGGATTTCATTCCAATATTTAAAATAAAAGTTGCGTAATCTGTTTTTTGGCTTAATTATTATTAGAAAAACCACGAAAGAAACTCGTCTAAATTTAATCTATTTTGGACCTACTAGCCCCTGTAGAAGTACTCCAACCGCGGAACACCGGTGTTCAGGGAAAAGTCGCTTTGGGATCTTTTTAGGGGCGTAGAGGGAAAAATTGGAAAAAGGGGTTCGAAAATAAGTTTCGCCACACATTTTTATAGAGATGGCGGCTGAGGATCAAAGGCTACGCGTGGCGGGGGAAAGAAGGACGAAAGTAGCCTGTCTCTATAGAGACGATGACGTCACGCGCAAGCTTTCTATAGGAAGCCTTTTTTCGGCCACCCGATTCTTTTTATTATAAAACATGGAGGCTCCTACAAAAGGGACAATGGGCAAACTCGAACCGACAAATCAATATCGCATTCAATCGGCTGGAAACGGGAGACACCATATTGTTTCTTTCAACGTCCGAAATGAATTCCATTTCTGGAGGAAATATTCTTTGGTTCAAATCCGTCGAGCAGATTCGATGTCCTACCAGAACGTATAACCGAAATATCGCGTAGCCAGTCTCTCGTTTCCGGATACAGGCTCCTCAGTGGTGGACTATGTCATCTTGGTCCGTGGTGTTTGGGTAATCCGATACACGAAAAACGTTTCTACATATCGATCAAACCCGGATGTTGCCGTCTTGTATCTTTTATCTTCGGGTCCCTTCTAGACTCGTTTTATATCCGTAGCGCTGCGGGAAACATTTATTTTGGCCTATGGTTCGGTGAGGCGTCGAAAACCGGAACTGGCGGACGAAAAACGAACTTTGCCTCTACCGAACGATCTTCACCGTGATCGTGATAAAAATGGGTAAAGCCCGTCACTTTTTACGCGTAGGATCCCTCCGGAATCAAAGGGACACGCGTATTGGCTATGATAAAACGTCTTACGACCAGTCTGTATATAGAAAATTTTGGTTTATCATTCATCCTTGCCAACATTACGCTTACGCTAATGGAGATCTCGGCGTATAGGCCTAATAAACATCGAGTTGACTCCTTACATTATTATTATCGCTTACCCTTTATGGGTTCTTACGTATGTTGATGTAAGTCAAGAAACATTATTTAGGAGACTTATGTCTTCGCGCTATTGCCTCGTATGTGGGTATACTGTATCTTTATATTGTTCTCATAACGGAATATGGATGTTCAAATATCACATAAATGAAGGGTCCTTGGATAGTCACAATCTGAACAACTCGAATTTGCTAGAAATTATAACAATTGACGTCGCAATATTTATAACTTATATTTGCTCTCAAGATTCGTTTCCGACGTGAATTAAAGATAGCGCGTTGTTAAAACCTTATCTTTAAGAATTAAGATTTTAAAGTTATAAAAATTGCGCATCAACTAAGAATTTTGTTTGTGTATACATTTGTATTATAGGAGTAAAAACGCGAACAAGTAAAGAGACCAATAAGTAGGGGAGAAAACTAAGCTTTATTGGGGAAAAATATGCGGTACTTTGGCCGATAGGCCTTCAAGGCGAAAAACTTTATTACGACTAACCGACAATTTGAAAATGTTGAAAAATATTAAAGACGCTAAAAAAGCTAAAAAGGACTGTCATAAAAGGGGGATGTTCGCAATAAGTTTGATGAACAATTAAAGGGGGGAAAACGACGAAAGAAAAACGAGAGGCGAGGAAACCAAACATCAAATGCTTGCGAACAAACCCCTACCCGACAACCAAAAAACCGTCCTCGTTCGAAAAAGACGACAATTGTATTATAGGTCTAGTTTCACTAAAATAGATTCAAAAATATTTTACCTTCCCCTTTGTTATCCTCCTATTGATAGGGGCAGTTACTTCGTAATTTGGAACAGTTGGCATTTTTGACTGGGGCTACCATGTCTGATTTAATCCTTCGACGTGGCGAGGTCAGGAGTGCCAGTAGAAATCTTTTAAAACCAATCGCCAACTTGATATTACATTCTGATTTCTTCTTAGAAGAGCTTGTTCACTTTACGCAAATCTAATTACAAATTTTCGGTAGTGAGGCAGGGGTAATCTCGCCTGCAATTGTAGCTGGAGGACAATCAGTGTAATTGCCGCCCCTGGAAAAAATGCTTCTTTTATCTCAGAATGAAATATTTTTAAACTGGGGGAGAAACAATTACCAGCATCTGAAAAATCTATTTTATTTTCATTTCAGAATTAAGTAATTTTTCCGATTTGAAACCAAACAGGATGTGGATATTTAAATATTACGCACTATCTAATAATGAAAACTGCGGATTATTTTTTTGCGTCATTACTGTTAAAATCGAGGGGTAAGTACAGTCAAAGGTACGGCTCTGTACACCGATTACGCGGAGTGATCAGCCCCTCGAGATTATCTGAGACTGTCTTACCCCTCGGTTAAAATTTCTAAAAATCTACTTTTATTTTCGTAAAAAATCCTTCAAACAATAAAAATTTTGGAATAAGCATAAATTGTGAAATCTGTGGGCTTCCTTAAAATCCCCTGTTCCCCGGATTTTTCAAGTTACCTATTACTCGGTTGTTTATAGAATCGGATTAATTCAAGAAAGATTTCTAATACGATGCTTTTTCTCAAAAGCCTTTTAGCGTTTACCCAAGGGTAATACGGAAAGTCAAAAATCCTAAAAGCGTATGAGAAAATCGTTCCATCAGTGGTTTATACGCTCGTATTATATCTATAATTTTTCAGCCAAAGGATGACAATTCTCGAGAGGCGACGGAAACGAGCAAATTATCTCCGCTATTTATTCATCAATTCATTATTCGTTAAAGGACATGACTTTTAAAAGAGGTATTCCTGAATATTTGTAAAATAATTCCATTTTGAATCAAAATGGAGCGTTTAATTCCAGCGGCCTTAGAATATTTATGTAATAATTTAGCGGGCTTCGAATCGGTTGGACGCCGATCATTCGTCCCTGTTAGGATTATAATTAGTGACGATTAAACGGCGAATTCGCTCGTCACTAAAACGGATTTCCCGGATAACTTAGCGAGGCTTATTATGTTACGACGTCTGATTACACCATCCTGCAATTTAATTACCATAACAATATCGAGAGCGCTTAGTTTTAATACTAAATTAGAGCGAGGGCTCTTCCAAGGCTTATCGCTCGTAATTCCTAGTATCGGTCGGCCACCTGCAAAGCTTTTCCTTCAAAACTCTCGAAGAATATACACGTTTTCATAAAATTCTTTCCATCCCCGCAAGCAACTTGACTTTATTTACATACTAAAATTTGATTAAAATGTAGGCTTCACGGGGCCTAATATATTTCCACTCACTTAATTGGCCTTCATCAGAAACGGAGAAACTCAAACCAAGCCTCGGTTGTCATTTAATGAACACTTTTATTGCGGATTTGAATTTACGCAAACATTTGAAATGCGGCTAAGGAAGTTTATGGTGGCCTTGATCATGATTCTCGTAGAAACTGGTTTGGTTTACCGCCGAGATTTCGGCTCGTGACGGCGGACAGCCTATGATTTTGAAAATAATAATAATAATAAGCCTAAGTCAACTAGTGACTTGTGAAACCTAGGAGCAACAAACAAACAAACAAAACCCCACACAAGGAGAACGCAACCCGTCAAAACTCGTGCATTTTCTTTTGTACATTTTTCATTGGTTAGACGCTTTAGCGCCTGCTGCCGTCGGAAGGGGAAAATTCGGAAATTGTCTTCCCCCTTTCCGTAAAACGTTCAGCTTAAAGGCTCGTCCAATGAAATTTGTACACAACACTGCGTTAGCGTGTTTAAAGGCTAGCTGCGTTCTCCTTGAGTTTGTTGCTCCTAGGTGAAACCAATTACCAGTGGCCGGGCTAGATTACGTAAGAGGGTGGTAGCAAGCCCTCCCTACACTTACTATTATACGGTAACCTCAGTAAGTTTATGCGAGCAGCGTCTTACATTCGACGTAGTTGAAACGCCACCCGTTTCTCCAGATTACAAGTGTATATGTGTATAGTTTAGTGCTATATGACCTATTCAGTTAATCGAAAAATGTTAAACTCTTAAAGGGGAACGGTCAAGCTTTAACCAGTTAGATAGCCCTATAGCCCATTAAAAACTAAAATTTACGGCGAAAACCGCATCAAAAAATATTGAGTGGTTAATTTTTAATAAAATAAAGAAATTTCGGGAAATCGAAAAGCGCGCGTCCGCCGCGACACCTGGTGAGAAGTCGGTGAGACAGAAAAACAACGTAAAAGCGCGCGCTGAAGACGCGTTCCAGTTATAAGAGACCTAAGCCTAAACGTCTTGTTAATCTTTTGATACGGAAATAATTCCATATTTGGAAAAGCTTGGCCGTTCCCCTTTAAGTAAGTCTAGTTTTTAATAAAATTTTAAAACGTCCCAATATAAAAAGTTTCTTTTAACCCTACTTTTTAAAACTAGCGAACGTATAACTTTGCAAAAATGAGCTTGAAAAAGCGACAAGTTGGAAACCCTAATTCTACCAGTTTTCAAGATATACCTTTAGAAAGTCAATCCGAAGCGTAGCCCCAAAGACGAGTTTTCCCGCCGCTGTTGGGGCTCGCGTAGTTTTATTTTCGATATTACTTCCAGCCTATATCGAATGAAGCCCGGGAGCTTAACGCAAATTGGAGAAAATCCAGGCGTCCTAAAGTTCTCTTTCCCTAAGGATCCTCGTAGGACGTTTCGCTTCATAGGGCCCGCTCTATTCGTAGTACATTCCGGCAGTTCAATCAATCCGGCGCCACTAAAAGAACAGAGACCCCCTCCCCCGGGGGGCATTTGCCTTTTCGGCAATAACCCCCTTCTATTCTCCTCCGTTTGTTTCGAAAGAGGAACAGCGCCAAATCGCTGTCCCCTTAATTGTTTTATCGCTTTTTATTGACGCGCTAATAAAAATGCCTCGAGCTTCGATAAACGCTATTCTTCATCACTAACGAGAAAAGATTGAAATTAATGAGTCATGATGTTTCTGTCGCTATTTATACTGGCTCATTACACGAACAAACGAATGTTTTCACCAGTACGCGTTCGTAGCATCGAGACTCGACTTGTAAATTTATAATTCAGTCGATGAATTATGGAAAACGATAATATTTGTATAAATTCGAGACCTATGATGTTTGGTGGACTTAGGTCAATACGAATAACACGGGTGCCGGCTGCGATTTTGATCAATCCGCTTCTTGGTATATATATATATATTTTATAGTGACGGCGTTAAGAGACTACATATTTTGAATTTCAAATTCTGCGTGTGTATTTAGATAAGTTTAAAGGAGAGCAAATAAAACTTCGTCGTCGAAGTCGGAGTACCCCAAAAGGGACTCGATGGAAGGGGACTCTTTGAAATTCAGATTATATCTTTCATAGTTTTTAAGCTTGATCGAGTAATAAGGCATTTCTCCGGATAGTTCTCTATTATATCCAGTGGTATTCGTTTCTTTTTCTTTTTCATTTTTAGCAAGTTTCGGCTCTACGCGTCAGAACGTCAACGTGTGCGCTTCTTAGAAACCTTTCAACGTTTTTGGATTAGCGCGTTGAAAGCTTTGTAGTCGCTGAAAGTGTACGAGCTTAAACTCTAAATGGCCTAAATTCTTAGTTAATGGACTTCAAATTTATATTCACCTTCAAGATTCGCTTCTAATCTGTCTGCTGAATTCAATGATTATCCCAAATTGCCTAACTTCCGTTGGATACGTAATCCCGCGAGCAACCCTATTAGGACTTGGTTATCTTTCTCAATCCTACATCGTCTAATTTCACGCTCATGTAAGATCGAGACCTGGTCTTACTTTCCCGTCTATGATATAAGCCCTAATATTTGTGGTAATCTTAGTTAGTTATCCCCCGGTAGATACTGTTTAATTCTTGGTCAACCCCTTGATTAAAATGCAAATTTGGTCAGTTCCACTTCAACCGGCAGCTAGGCTTCGCCGACAAGTTATGAACAAAGAAACGGTTCTCCGTGTCCATCCCAGAACGTCCTCTAATTTTAGCCAGGTTTTTATATTCCGTTCGATGCCTTTTGTGTCGGCCAATTTTTTCATCATCCAAACGGGTAGCCCTATACTGTATTTAAAAGAAAAAGGCTATTAGCCAGCTGCCGAAGTCATATCTCCTTCGCTTTCTTCTGGAAGTGTCTGGCAAACACGGCCGCCACTCGAAGTAGCTCGAGCATTACGGAGGTCAACCTTAGTTTGCACCGAACGTGACCTTCCATATATATTGACAGTCCGACCCCGCGCTTAACTCGGCAATCTCCCGGGATAATTTAGCTCTTGTTTCTCAGCCCGTAACCTCGGAGCCTTCTTTTCGAAGAAAACTATAAGGTACGCCGATGTTTTCGTAGATGGCGCTATACCCCGCTAATAGAGTTCCGTCATACGTGTTGTGAAAAAAATGAAGACACCATCGTCTCCAGGCGGTCTTAGGACCTTCGAGCTTCTCATCGTTTGCAAGATCGAGGAAAGAAGGTGAAAGAGGGAAGATTTGCTTCTCCTCCTGACGTCGCTGGGAAACAGAGTCGACCCTTATTAATAACTTCCCTCGTAATCCCTTATCAAAACAGATATGTCCCTGTTCATATTTGCGCTTCACCGTCGCCCAGATCCATTTTAAATAAAGTCCCTGACCATCCCCGTCGGATTCTCTCCAACAAATTGTGAATCACCCTCCGTCGGGGCTAATTTTGTCGCGGCTTCTCGTAACCCCGCTATTTACTTTATACCGCGTCAATTACACTACCGGAACTCATTTCTTAGTTGAATTAACGCGTTCAATCTTTAGGGACTCCAAATTGATCAACCACTATTTTCTTCTCCCATTCTTATATATCCATTACGCTTAGAATTTCCTTTGAAATAGACCGCTTGGCTAAAGCAAACTCGTTTATTTAATCCTTTTTAATTATTCTGAAATATAAATCTTTTTATTGTACTTAAAGACTTTAAAGATTGGACAAAGATTTCTTTTGAAAATCCAGGAAGAATTATTTTGGGTCTAAATGTTTTTATTTTCGACTCCGCCTACTATCATCTACAGCGTTATTTAAAACGTAACGGTTGGAAGCAGGCCCGTCTTAAGACCTTTTGGGGCACTGGGCTAAATTATTTCTTAAGACATTCGCGATCCCCAACGGTCAGCCTTTGTATGTCCGTTGTCCAAATTCAACTACACAATAATCAAACCCAAACTTTTAATTTCAAAACTATAACATAGGCCTACTGAAAATAAGATTTTTATTGATGTTAGGTTTTAGAAATTGTTGATACCGTATGATACGCGATGAGTCAAATTATTTTAGACGTAACTAAAAGATACATAATGTTAAATGAGCATAAATAGTATTTAACCAGGCTGTATGGCGGGCCTTTCCGGGGCCCCCCAAACTGGCTGGGGGCCCTGGGCTGTAGCCCATTTAGCTCATGCCTTAAGACGGCCCTGGTTGGAAGCTCGTTTAAGCTTTCAATGTATTACTGCGGAAGTGGCGTCTGCTTTTTATTTTAACGCTATAAAAGGATCATCCGCGAAGGCGGAGTTCCTTCGAGAGGAAACGGCCTATGTACACTTTCTATTCTTCCGTCTTTTCAATCTGAGAGAGTGCTATATTTCATTTCCGCGTCACTCGCGGCGGAACAGCTTTCTGTTAAATCGCCTTTAAATGAATTATTTCGATAAAGGAGCGTTTCATTTATCATTATTTTACTTTTTTTCTCTGAAATTAGAAGCGAACCACTGTTAATATTTTTGAAGCGTAATAAATCATTTTCTTTATTTCATTTACAGTCTCGAATTTCATCAAACGTTCACCTTTATAGTGTTTCCCGCCATTTTAATAAACATCGTCATTTTCTTCCTACTAAAACGTACAAAAGTGAAAAAGACCAACTTGTAGGGGGGAACCAGTGGCGTAGCCAGGGGGCACTGGGGGCACCTTTGGTTGCTAACATTCCCTAACCGTTTGGACTTTTAAACTCTCCTCTCGTTAGTTTATTATTGTCATCAACGTGTTGACAACTTATTCATTTCCTCCGGTTACTATGACTACCTTCCTTTCTTAAAGAAAATTACCGTCTGGAATATTTTTAAGCTACCACTCGGTAGATCATGGATAGTAGATTTTAGAGGATTGGTAAAAAGCCTGGTTTTTAGCCCCCGTAAACCAATCACACTAAGGGAGTCGGCCAAGGTTATTTGAAAAAAAAACAAGTATCGCTAAGAGTGGACGATACTGTTCGAAAAAAGAAAAAAAGATAAACACGAAGTACATTTTTACGCCAAAAGGTATTTTTTCACGTTTTTATAGATTAAATATGATATACTAAATATCAGGTGATAGTTTTTATTGAATTAAAAAACCAAAATTAAAAATTACTAAAATATAAAGCGCAAAAAATTAGGTAACAATATCAACCGAATTAGATTGCCATTTTGAAATTTTAAGATCACGTGGTACAAACGACCTTGCAAGACTCCCCCGAGTCCCTCGGAGTCTCTGGATCTGATTGAAACGCGGGGAGAAATAAAATGCACTGTGGGAGGGTATCGAAAACCTATCCTCTTAAGTTACTGTCCATGATTAAGGCTACAATTAATTAGATAGTTGATCATTATGATTATGATTATTATTATTATTAGCTACCTTAGGTTGCTATGAATCTCAAATATAATTGTATGATTCTATTAACCCGTGAACCGATTGGGCTTTCTCTCTACGGTTAAAGGTTCTGGGTGAAATCTATTAGTTTATTTTGAATTCCAAAAAGAACATATATCGGCCAGTTAGTTTTATTTTTCACCAACAACGTCCGTTAATAGTTTTTATAGAACACTTTCGCTAGTATTGTTTTTCCATGTTTCTGCACTCGACCGTTTGGTCAATGAAAAGTGTCGACCATCGTCTATTTCGTTGGCATTTAGTCATTTGAACATTCTGTATTGCCACTTGGTCGTTTGACTCCTCTGCAGATACTCCCTCATTTTGTCACTCCTTAATTTGATTGCCTTTTCGTCACTCATCCATCTTGTCCCTCACCTTGCTGGTCGGACTTTTTCGATCGTCTATTTGATCACTTTTAAGTCGCTGGTCCATTTGTTTGCTCGGCCATTTGGCCGCTCTTAAGTAGCTCATCCTTTTGATGGTTCTTAAGTCGCTTATCCTTTTGGTTGCACTTTCGTCACTCAATAGAAAAATTGACACTAAACCTTTGGTTGGTTATTTGATTATCTTTCATTCGGCTTTTAAAGTTCGATTAAAACGCAACTTCAAAATCCGCCAAGCATTTATTTCTTTTAAATTGGACATTTATTATTATCGTTAAAACATCTGAAAAAGCGTTTGACAGAAATATTTGGGCTAGCATTTTTTCGATAAGGGTATACTTTGATCGATAGGCCATCGACAAACTACAACAGGACTAGTATTACTATACTAAGCCCCCATAGAAGATTTATCTTTTAACTGTCGCGCTATTCGACTGCAACGCCCCGGTGCGTAATTCCCGAGAGTTAAAAATCTAGTACAAGATGGCGAATATACTACTGTGGGGTTATTTTACGAGTTGGTCATTAATTTTTAGTTGTGGCACCGAAGAAGTGTTATTTCGGTTTATTGAGAGTCTTTGAATCATAATTTTTTGGACTTTTTAAAGCATCATCTAGTGTATCAATCGATTCGCAAAGAACCGACTGAAACCTATTTTGAAGAATACCTAGAAAAGCAAAAAAAATTGTATTAGTTAAACTATGGTTTAAAGTTAAGTATTAAGTAAATTGTAATTTTTTCTGGGCTATTTTCCCCTTTTAAAAATTCAAGCTCCATTTCGTACCGAATTTTTAAATTCCAAAAACTACCCTGGGTAGCGCTGCGCATTATCGTAAATGTTTGCCGCGACAGTAGGACCAAAATTTATAGGCTTACATTACTAGTCCTGTAGTAGTTTGTCGATGGATAGGCAACTAAAAACTAACAAATAAACCAAAAAACCTGGGAAGTAACGACTGACGGCGGTAAATTGGCAAAATCAAAACCTACTCGTGTTAGATAAAGAAAGAGTAACAACGCAGCTTGTCTGTTTATTTAAAAAATTTCAAAAGCTGTTACTAAACGAGAGAAATACAAAGAAAGTGGTAGATAATTTAGAGCTCTGCGTGACAGTTAAAATAACTGCCAAAATTTCGATTAATCGTAAATATTTTGGTTAACTGTTTATTTATGGATATTATCCATGGATAAACAACGATTTAACATAAAACTAATTTATATTTTCGGATAATTGTAGGTTATGGATAAAAATAAAATAAGTGGTTAATTTTTATCCAAACGACGAGCTCTAGGTAGATTCAACATTAACAGTAATATTTAAATACATTTAAAACTAAAAAATAAATATTATTTTGTATATTTATTATAGTATACGCCATCCACAACACATGTGAACAAACAGACCTTCAATTCGTATTTTGTAATAGTTTGATCACCATTTTCGTGATAATTGGAAAGGCAGAAGGAATATACTAAAATTACTTAAAATGTCGGCTAAACAAAGTATATTACCATCTCTATAGTATCTTGGAGACTAGTATTTGCCTTGATTGGGAGTAGGCGGTAAGTGGTCACGAAGGTGAAACAATGATAAACCTATTCAATGTTCTTTATGGGATTAGAAAGGCTAAAGACATTAATTCGTTGTCAGGTATTTGATTAAAGACCTTGAGATTAAGCCACTTTTTTAATCGTCAGTTACGCCTCGTTCTTTATTCGATGTCGTAAGGTATAATGATCGATTGAAAGGACTTCCGCTTCTTATCGGGCTTTTCATCGATTCGAATATCAACTGTAACACTGTGGCGTCATCTCGCAACATTTCAAGGCGATGTTTCTCGATGAACACGAAACCAACAATATTTGAAACCCTTCTTAATAAATCATTCTGGAAATAATAAAAAGGGCTACTTTATAAATATGGAACAAAAAATAGTAATAAACTTGGCCGTTCAAGCTGATGCGCGTATTTTGATAGGTCACGGAATGTGAACTCTTACAACAACAAAAAAACGCGTATTTCTGAAAGATATCTATAATAAATTACCTTTTATTCCGATCTGTCGAATATTTTGGCCTCGCCTAATTTTCATCAATAAGCGGACCTTGTTCTAAATTGTTACAATCCTTAGGGCAGTATGTACATATTTACATAATAAAACGACCGGCCAAGACTATGCCTTAGGGTATATTCATAATCATATTTATACATTTAATAATCATCATTTAATCCCTTTAGTAACGATTAAATTATTCCAATCACGATTTATCCATTTTAATTATGATTTAATCATTTTAATCGCGATTTATCCATTTTAATTAAGATTTAATCATTTCAATCGCGATTTATCCATTTTAATTAAGATTTAATCATTTCAATCGCGATTTATCCATTTTAATTAAGATTTAATCATTTCAATCACGATTTAATCATTCGAATTTCTATTCAATCACGATTTAATCATTCGAATTTCTATTCAATCACGATTTAATCATTCGAATTTCTATTCAATCATTTCAATCACGATTTAATCATTCGAATTTCTATTCAATCACGATTTAATCATTCGAATTTCTATTCAATCATTTCAATCACGATTTAATCATTCGAATTTCTATTTAATCATTTCAATCACGATTTAATCGTTCGAATTTATATTCAATCATTTCAATCACGATTTAATCATTCGAATTTCTATTTAATCATTTCAATCACGATTTAATCGTTCGAATTTATATTCAATCATTTCAATCACGATTTAATCATTCGAATTTCTATTTAATCATTTCAATCACGATTTAATCATTCGAATTTCTATTTAATCATTTCAATCACGATTTAATCATTCGAATTTCTATTTAATCATTTCAATCACGATTTAATCATTCGAATTTCTATTTAATCATTTCAATCATGATTTAATCATTCGAATTTGTATTCAATCATTTCAATCACGATTTAATCATTCGAATTTATATTCAATCATTTCAATCACGATTCAATCATTCGAATTTCTATTTAATCATTTCAATCACGATTTAATCATTCGAATTTATATTCAATCATTTCAATCCTGATTCAATCATTAAAATCCTGATTTAATCATTTCAATCACGATTTAATCATTCGAATTTATATTCAATCATTTCAATCACGATTTAATCATTCGAATTTATATTCAATCATTTCAATCCTGATTTAATCACTTCAATCACGATTTAATCATTCGAATTTATATTCAATCACGATTTAATCATTTGAACTTAGATTTAATCATTTGAACTTAGATTTAATCATTTGAACTTCGATTTAATCCTTAAAATCACGATTTAATCCTTAAAATCATGATTTAATTATTGGAATTTCTATTTAATAATTTCAATCACGATTTAATCATCCGAATTTCGATTTAATCTTTTCAATCACAATTAATCTTCTAATCATTCAAATTTATATTAAATCATTTCAATCACGATTTAATCTTTTAATCATGATGTAATAATTTAATTATAAGTGTATTCAAGTAATCATGATGTAATAATTTAATCGTGACTTAGTTCAAGTAATTATAATGTAATCATTTAATCATGAGTTAATTCAAGTAATTATGATTGAATCATTATTTAATATTTTGAGGGTCTTTAGTGGTCTCCCACTCGCGACCAAATAATCTTTAATCGTTATAGCATGTAATTAATAATTTAATTATTTTTACTACCTAATAAGAAAATAGCAAAATAGACAAGGTAAATTATTAACAGCATCAGTCTTGATTTTGGAGTAAATCTTTCTTCGTCGGTAAGAAATTAATATTCATAAATTTCGCCAAAGATTTCCCCCCAGAAAAGCTCTTATCTTCGTTAATTCAACACTTAATTGAATTTATAAACTTTCCAATCTTTTCAAGAGACAATAGCGCGCACTTTCTTCGAGGAAGCTATTTTTGGTAAAAGCGTAAGTTAATTAATTACTGGGATAAAGTAATTAATTAACTTAGGCTAAAATATATTAGGAAAACATTTCGCGAGATTTTTTCCTTTAAATGCAATTTTGGTACTGTGATTGTAAAGCCTAGTTTACACTGGGCATAATGCTCTAGAGAGCGGGAACGGTAGAATTTCAAGTCACGGGAACAATTTCCACAAAATAAGGAAAAATTTCGTTTGTCAAGGCTTAGTTCAACCTTATACATTTTTACCGGTTGTCACATATTTTTTTTTTATAATTTCTTACTTCGAAAGTAATTTTAATCTAACGTTTTCTTGTTTATGTATTTTATGTGTCTCAATAAGTTTTTAACAAGTTTTTATTAGACCAATTTTTAGAAACGTGGTGTCTGAGAAAAACCTTATAGACTTTGTTTCGCGTCAAAACATGGGCGCCATTGTGAGAAACCCACCTCATTTATCTGTTACGTTTTTTTAAAACAAAACTTTGTAGGCAGTAAAAGGAGGATATGTCAATGTTGTGTTATTATGCCATTTATAATATTCGTCTATTTTATATTCGGGTTGGTCAAAATATCTAGGTCACCTTCGCTATATTCAAAATATCGACCTTCTGGCTGGTGAGTTGAAAAATTAAATTCTTTAAACAACCGTGATAGCGGTGTTACCGATCGTGGTTTGTACAAGATGGCGTCGCCTCATTTTGGTCTATTGGCCACTGCTCAAAATGTAATGTTAGCGGTGGCGAAAAATAGTAGCTTCAAAGCGAACAGAAGTTTCGCCTTCGCCGTGGAAACGAGGCTTAACAAGGAATGGGAAAATCGCTGCGGGTATTACGGTAGAAACTAATCACTGCACCGGTTCTTTTTTGACCTTTTCAATATCGCCAATGGGGTTTTACTTCAGATAACGTCCGTAACGGCTGTTGTTGTTTGTGTTCGTCTCTTAATTCTAAAGGGTCGACTATATATCCATTTTGTTCCAAGGGGTCAACTTTGCGAATCACGAGATTTAATTTTAACTTATGCCCTTATCTAAATTACAGACATTTATGAATATAGAAGTTAATATTTCTTTGACGTTAACGCTATTCGGAAAACGAACTGAAGTGTGAAAAGTCGTTGCGTATAACTTTGCTAAAAGCTCTTAATAATAGAGTCTCTTTCATTTGAGGTATCGTACTTACAGCGTCATTTTAAATTAACGGAAATAAACTTTACTTAAGTACAGGCCTTATGCCACTGAGCGAGACCAATGAAATTTTCTGTTATAATTTAAAGCTTCTCGCGATCAAACCACTATTGCCAACAAAGGAATTATTGTACAAAGTTCGAGATAATGTAGGATAGACAACTACTTCAATCAACAATAAATCTCGCTTAAAGAGGAGGACGACGATGTACCTAAATTTCCAAATTCATTTCAGTGACGAAGCGACAAATAATTCCCTTTTCCGTATGATGTAGATTAGCGTTCCTCGAAATAAATTTCCTTTTATAAATTTTGACGGTCGAGACGTCCCTGACAAAAAACTTGACATCCGGACAGTTATTGTATTACGATTAAGTAATCATCAGTTATACTAGACTGAACCCAGAAGTAATTATTTTTTAAATTTTCCAAACGAAATGAAAAGGACAACCTTCCAGTTAATTTAGGACCTCCCGCGTTAGAAAGATCTGCTGGAAAGGACCTAACGCGATCTGCTGGCCCATACGGCTACGACACAGATTGGAAAAAAGAATAGTTTTACTGACGTAAAGGTTCTGAGAGAGAAAAAAAAACTAAGAAAAGAATTTTACAAATAATCCATTTGTTTTTTTCGGTTCTTTCTTTTCCGTAGATCGATGTCGTCGGTTCAATTAAGAAGCGTGTCGTCTTGTTCTTGAAAGAGACTCCATTTCTTTGTCGTCCAACAAGATGCTGATAAACGAGTCTCTATCGAATGATAGCGAGCTGGAATACGTTCCTTACTACAGCAGACCGGAAACGTACATCGTGCCAGCCATTTTTTTGGTGATATGGGCCGTGGGAACAATCGGAAACGCGACACTTATTTTCATCTTTTTACGGAACCGGTAAGTCGAGCCCCGAAGTGCTTAGCTATACGCGTAGCCTATATAGCTTCTTTTAATTGCCCTCCCAACCTTTTTGTTCGTGTCGTCTCAAAGAACTGATTCCATTAGCTTCCTGGCGTAATTCAGCTAGTCCGCCCCTTCCTTCTTAAGATTTACCCTACAAGTTAACAACCGTCCCTTTATACATTTCCGCGTTGTTAACGTGTTGGTTGCACGAAAAATCGATAGTAATTAATTGAATGCGGGCTTGTTTTGAAGCCCAGGACGTTCTCTTTCCAAAAATGTCATTGTCGAAACAAATTTCCCACCCTAAGTGTATTAACTTTGAGTCCGAAACTGACCTTTTTCGCTCCTCAAAATCCTGAAATTTTCGGCCAATTTATCTCCTCCGTAGCACGAGCAATTTGGGGCAAATCAAAGCTGTAGTTTTATTCCTAAAATAGAAGGAACTGAAGTTTAGGGATTCTGTTTACTTGTAGAAGTTTTCAAACCAGAGTTTTTTTAATCATAATATTAGGCTTATTATCGAAATAAATTTTTTTTTGCGCGCGCGACCCGACGTTTTATGAACAATTTTCAAGGAGCCTTCGGTTTCATATCGTTTTTCTACTACGTAGGCTTGTGTATGCCTATTTTAATTACTACTGCGTAGGACTTTTTCCTGGGTGTTAAATCAACCCGCTTTTAATCCCAGATGTAAAGAAATGTATTACAGACAATTAGCCAATGATACGCTTCGCATTTTCTGACGTCATGGGTGCCGAGAAGAATTTTAGAAGTCTGGAAATTCGCCGAAAAACTCGATTTCCACCATTTCGACTTCTTTTTATAATAATTCAAAGACCACTTAACCGATTTTGATGAAATTTTCTATACTTGCTATAAAATTTTTGCTCTTTCTAATGAATCATTAATTAGCCATAGCTAAAGTTTCGTGCAACCAACACTTTAAAAAACGATCGCTTCTAGGTACTAATTATCGACCGTAAATTCCGCAAACTATATCTTTCAGTTCGATGAGAAACGTACCAAATACGTACATAATGAGTCTGGCATTGGGCGATTTTATGGTGATGACCGGAACTGTACCATTCATCAGCACCATATATACCTTCGACAGCTGGCCCTACGGAGAATTCATCTGCAAGATCTCCGAGTTCATCAGGGACATTTCAATCGGTAGAGCGCTTTCCCTTTCTCTTGATATACAGACTATCATTAGCCGTTCCCCGTGTCTCTGCCCTTCCCCCGCCGGACATTTGTCCAAAGAAAATAAATCGAAAAGCTTATACGGCGATGTCTTATCGAAACGGCTGATTATATGTCAACATTGGTTAAAGAGTGGAAATGCAATATGTAGGGACTTTTCGTCGCTTCTTCGGCGAGTGACGCGAATCGGGAAAATGTACATTAATACCGATATCTTACTTTATCTTCCCTCTTTTCTAAATAATGAGGCGCTAGAGTCCGTGAAATGGATTTTCTACATACGATGTTCGATACCTCCTTAACGTACGTGTTCTTTATTCTTGAGCGTCTTATTTTTAAATTTAAGATGCGGCGCAATTGGAGTATAGCTGGTAATCTGCAATTTAAAAGCTGAAATGTTTTTCCTCTACTGGAATGATATTTTAAATTTGTCCTATACCTACACCCTACCGAACATGTATAAATAGGGTAATTATTATTCATAATAAAATAAAAACTAATCGCGACCGAAAACTTTCGCAACGCCCCTTTGGTTCGCCATTGAAACCTAG
The DNA here is from genome assembly GCF_980474605.1 of Leiobunum rupestre. Lineage (NCBI taxonomy): Eukaryota > Metazoa > Arthropoda > Arachnida > Opiliones > Sclerosomatidae > Leiobunum > Leiobunum rupestre. Next base: position 24,851,769 of record NC_143391.1, read on the forward strand.
ATTGGTAGCCGCTAAAGCAGACGCTATTAGTTTTTACTCATCATTATTCGTTAATTTGACTTTATAAGTAATGATACGCGAATTTTAATATAATTTTTGCATCGTTTGCTTATATTTTGATAAGTTCATTTAAGGAAAAACGTTCTTATGACATAGGCGCTACCGCGGAGAAGTTAGCGCTTAGCCACCTTGACTCGTTTCGGTCGCGAATAGTCAGATTAGAGTTACGTTTGTTTTGCCAATAAAAACATTCAAACGAAACTCTTGTTTGAATAGGGAGTCTTCGGATCTTTTTAGACCAAAGAGGACACTAGACTCGTCTAAAGAGTCAAATTGGTCTTTGATTTTAGAAACAGTGCCGGCGTTAATTACAAAATACGACAAAATATCAGGTATATTTTTTTCCATACCACTTCTCTACCATTAGTAGAGAGAGGACCATTTTAAACCTTCGAGAAATAATTAAAACGAATCTAGATATTTTGAAGTTGGAAGTAGAATATAAGGTTTCTTTCCGCTAACGTATGCAATTATGGAATCAGGCTTTCCTATCGACCTCAGCTCTCCGTCTTTGAATACGCGTGGTCATTATCTTATTCAAAACAGCTTCTAATTGTCGCCGTAATGAACACAGTCGGTTCTCCATTTGAGAATTCGCTGGCGGAATCACCGCAATGACCAACGACGACCCATTAATGGACGCATTTACAATTACTATATTCGCGAAAAGCACCCTCCCCCCCCCCCTTCCCACGCCTGCACGCGATGTTTTCAAAAAGCCAATCTAATATATTATTCTCGCTTATGCGCACCCGAGAGTCTCCTTACAAAGGTATTTGAGTCTTCTTTTCCCCAGGATAGTCACTTTTATGGTAAGGTTGCCGTACCGCACGAGCGGTCTTGTTTCTCTTCGCCGACGCGGGGTGGCGCTCCAAGTATACCCGGGATTTTGATTCGAGAAAACCTTCTTTTTTTAGTTGCAGCGGAGAAATTTGCCTTTTAATCTAATCCCCGCGGGAGTGTTGAAAATTCCCGTATTTTTAAAGGGGAATATTTCGAATAAAATTCCGTCGACCTATGAAATAAGGCGCACCGATCTACGTTAGCCTGAGAGAGAGAGAGCACGTTTTTTTTTAATCTTTTTCTTTTGGTTTTACTAAATTCAATTGTAATCCCAGTTCTGAGTGAGAAGCCAATGCGAAATTTATTTTATATTCGATTAGAATCCAAATGAATTTATTTCTTCTCATTTTGAAATTTTTAAGTTTCTTTTTTTCAACTCGTTGTATTAGTTAATTTTTGGGAACGCAATTATTGATGTACTTAGCTATTTCCTGAAAGGCTGAAACTAATACATAAACTAATTGTATTATACCTATAAATATAAACGGAATATTTGGAAAATTATGAATTACAAGTTACAAGTAACATTAGTATCAAACAATTAATGTTCCTTCATTTTCTGCTAAGTATAGTTCAACGGGGGGTGACTATGGCACGCCATCCCGGTCAAAATTAAAAAGAAAAAAAAACGGAGTTTTTCGTTGAAAAAAAAAATTCGGATATTTTTAAAAAAAAAAAATATTTTAAAATATAATTTTGAAAGAAAAAATAATAATTTTGAAAGAAAAAAAAATAATTTTGAAAGAAAAAAAAATAATTTTGAAAGAAGAAAAAAATATTTTTGGAGGAAAAAAATATTTTAGCTATAAATGAAAAAGTGCATATACCACACTAGAGAGCTGCAGAGCAGTGAAAATAGCAAATCGTTTCCGCTCCGTTTTGTTTTCTGGTATGGTACATATGTCCGTTTCCGCTCCGTTTTCTTTATCGCCAATTATTTTTACCGTATATTATAATCCCATGACAGTATTAGTAGTCCCTGCAAGCGTAAAGTAGAGCCACCTATGTGTGGTATAGAGAGCTGCAACGGAGCGGAAATTATTCCGTTTCCGTGGACTCCGTTCCGTTCCGCGGCGCTGGAACGGAATCGGAGCAAAAACTCCAAATATTAAAGCAACGGAACAGAATCGGATACAAATTTAAAAAAATCTTCGTCACGGAACGGAATTGGAGTACGAGCGAAATTCCGAAAATGGGGTTAAAAGAAGCTTCGGTCTTCTCCAACGAGTGGGCTAGTGGCTTCTAGGCTAGGATGCTCTCTGCTAGGATGGTGACGGGGTAAAGAAAAAGGGGAAGGGGTTCTTTTTCATTTCTCTTAGCTGCTGATTGGGTCCAAGGTTAGTAAATTTTAGGCTATAAAAGGTTGCCTCGATACGCTGTGGTTGCTAAGGGCTAAGGTTGGTATCTTCGTTGCTAACGAACATCATGACGTCACTGAGATGAGATCCTATTGAAAACCAATGGGATCTAATCTGGGTGACGTCAGCAACAGACGAATTTTGGAGGCAATCCAAAAATTCTTTCAAACCGTTTCTCGATCGAGACCCCCTTGGATTGGGTCTCCCACTTTCTCAGACAGTAAGATCATAATCCCCTTTTTTCCATCCCCCTTTTTCACGGGCTCGTGGGAAACGAAAATGCAACTTGCACCTTCTTTCTCTACGATTACGTTACGTAGATTGGTGCGCAGTATAGTACAAGTTACAAACTGCTGAAAACGGACGAAAATAATAGGCGATAAACAAAACCGATCGGAAACGAACGGAAATAATTGGCGATAAAGAAAACGGAACGGAAACGGACGGAAATAATATACGGTAAATGAAACGGAGCGGAAATGAACGGAAATAATATACGGTAAATGAAAGGGAGCGGAAACGGACGGAAGTAATAGGTGAGAAAAAAACGGAGCGGAAACGGTCGGAAATAATAGACGACAAAGAAAACGGAGTGGAAACGGACGGTTATTATGGACGAGAAACAAAGCGGAGCGGAAACGGACTTATGTACCATACCAGAAAACAAAACGGAGCGGAAACGATTTGCTATTTTCACTGCTCTGCAGCTCTCTAGTGTGGTATATGCACTTTTTCATTTATAGCTAAAATATTTTTTTCCTCCAAAAATATTTTTTTCTTCTTTCAAAATTATTTTTTTGCTTTAAAATTTTTTTTTTTTCAAAATTATTTTTTTTCTTTCAAAATTAATTTTTTTTCTTTTTCAAATATATATATTTTTTTCAAAATAATTTTTTTTCTTTCAAAATTATTTTTTTTTTCAACAAAAATTATATTTTAAAATATTTCTTTTTGGAAAAATATCCGAAGTTTTTTTTTTCAACGAAAAACTCCGTTTTTTTTCTTTTTAATATTGACCGGGATGGCGTGCCATAGTGTGACCCCGTGAGTCACCACGCCGGGTGAAACCACCTTAGTGACGCCACTGTTTCTAAATACATGACTCGTTCTCGCAAGCAGGGGTGACGGTTTTAACTCTGACCATGTTGAGTGTGGATCGTTACTTCGCCATTGTCCTTCCAATTCAGAAACACACTGGTCGAAACGCCAAGACTTTTACCGTCATCGTGGCCTTGAGTATTTGGTTGGTATCGGTCATTTTAGCTTCGCCCGGAGCCTACTACTCCTTTATTCTCGAAGTCAACGTTTCCAGCGACAAGGTTATTGAGGTTGGCAATGATACTTCTCTTACGCGTTGATTATGGCAGCATGCTTTTCCTTGAATTGGTGTTGGATGGTACGGTTAACCTATCTTTCGGTAATTTTATAGGTGTGCTATCCCTTTCCGGTAGAAATGGCTCCTTGGTATCCGCGCACGATGGTACTCATCAAGTTCTTGGCGCTGTACGCCATCCCGTTGCTCATCATTGGTTCGTTCTACGTCCTGATGGCTCGCTATCTCCTAAAGGCCTCCCAGAGCGAGTTGGGCAAGAACGAGACGCACCGGAAGCAAATGAAAGCCAGGGCCAAAGTCGCGAAGATCATCTTGGTATTTGATTAAAATTATCTGGAAACGCAATTAGGCAACGTGTGGAATAAATAATTTAACGTTGATTTTTTTTGGAAGGTGTTTGTGGCCATATTTGGAACTTGTTTCTTCCCCAATCATCTGTTCATGCTCTGGCACGTAAAAAATCGACTTTCTATTAAGCACAATTTGTCTCTCTGATAACGTTTTCGTTTTGTGGTGTTATTTTGCACTGGGTTTGCACGATGGTTGGTGTTGGGCAATTAAGAGTCGCGTTCCGTTGACGAAGACTCTAAAGCGACAGTGATCGATCATGTCAATGTTTTGACATTGTTTACGCGTCGTAATCTGTTACAAACGAGTAAGCTATAAAACTATATAATTGAAAAAGATGCCGTTAAATAAATAGAATTAAACGATTGATGAGCGCTTCAAAAATTTCCTCGCAATGTCGAAACATTCTCTAAGACGTTGTCGCCGGGGTACCAGTCTCTTCTGAAGAAATGAAATGTGCCCTTTTTAAACGAACCTTTCTCATAAATTAAAGGTTTTACTTCCATCCGAATCCCATGGACGACTATAACTCCTTTTGGCACATCTGGAGAATATTCGGTTACGTCCTGACATTCGCCAACAGTTGTCTGAATCCCATCGCCCTTTATACCATCAGCGGAGTCTACCGAGGATACTTCAAACGCTATTTGTTTCGGTGCTGTTACCGCAAGGCCATCAAAGGTTCCAGCAGTCCCAGGACTTTAAACGGACGCAGCGTATCGGCCAGAAGCTCAACGCGCCTGACTTACAGCGCGACGCGAATTTGAACCTACCTACGCGGCTTTTACGGCCCGACGTCTCTTCTAATGGATTTCACTCCGCACTACGTACAACATTTGCCAAATGCGCCATTCGTGGCGAGAGTGCTAATAACGAGACGACGCAAAAAACGCGTTTTGGAAAGTCATGTTTGAGCGTCGAAATTCTTCGGAGAATATGTTTTTCTCGCGACATAAACGTTTCCGAGCTTTGGCTCAATTTCGTTCCGCCACAGAATATAGAGAAAGTACGAACCATCCAAAAGTTGACCCCGGCATTCCGAAGGAGATCGCGTATTCCCAGTCACGTCGCGATAAAGTTTGTCCTCGGAACGTTTTTCTTCAAATTAAATTAAGTCGTGGAATCGCCATTAGCGCGTCCAATGTTATGAGACTCGATCTAAAACTTTCGTTAAAGTTAAGAAGATTTTACAACGCGACTACGGTTATTCGCATTCCGGAGACGCTGCGGGAGGAATGAAGTTAACGACCCGTCGTCGCCGTAAATTACACCGTACCTCGACTACGAAGCTTATTTTTAGTCACGTGGCTTAATGAAGTGTGACCAGGATTTAGGGGTCAATACCCCTCTTCCCTTGGGGTGAACGGCGTCAACGAGAGAAGAGCCCAGCACCCCCCGCAGCCTCTTATTAGAAGCGGCTATAGCGTTGGCAATAAGGAAATTGAAGAGCGTCCCTCGATTTCTGTCGGTCAAGGATATAAACTGAGCTTCCGGAACATTTCATCGTCGCGACTCAGACGGCGCCTCCGCGAATCTGGCTTCTATCCGCTTATTGGAAGCCGCGATCTATATCGCTTCTTAAAACGAAGTTATAAAAGAACGAACCATTCTGTTTCCGCAAAATTGAGCCGGACTCGCGGGGAGTTCGATTTAACGTTTTCCCCAACAAGGTCCCTGGCGTGGTTTTTAGGGTCTTTTCCACTAAGCTTCATCCTTAACTCGTTTTGACTCGAGAACGGGAGACTATCGTTTTATCCACTCGCGCTTGTCCCTCTTATTCAAATTCGAAAAATACGGGACATACGGTCGTGCCAACGCTATACATCTTGGGACTTCGCGAAGTGAAAAATAAAAGTTGAGAGAACTCGAAAATCTGCGAAAACATTCCGGCTCCCTGCAGCCTTCAAAAATTGGTTTTCGATCTTTTTGACGCCTTCTTTGTTAAAGAGTTTTTGACATTCCCGTAAAGACGGAACTCTTTGAGTTCGGAGACGCGCGAAACCCCGCGTCTCGCGTGTCTTTTATCCATTTATTCCCTCCGTTTACGTCTCCCTTTTCGGTCCTTAGGGCAGTATCAATATATTCCTAGTCGTGAAAGTAAGACAATTTCATATTCCTCGCCCGAAAAAAAATATTATTTTTGGATAATGCATTCTTTGGAAATATGTTCTCTTATTTTGAACTAAATATAGTTTTTTATTTACAAAATGTTTATGTTTCAATGTGATAGTAACTCGCGACGTTTCTGAAATCTTGTACATTATACCATATTCTTACGTATATAAAGGTGTATTTATATAATTTACCACTTTCGTTATCACGTTAGAAAAGTTATTAAGTTTGAGCGGTAACGATTCTCTCGTTGTTGGCGAGAAAGTCTCGGGCAGCCTTCTGTTGTTGAAGTTTTTGGCCTTCCATATTTTAAGGCGAGTGTTTCGCTTCGTATAATTACTTCCACACTCTGTTGAACCTTTCATTTGGAATTAAGGCTTAACGCTCAGTTGTGTCGCGAGCAATAAGATGTTGTTTATCGTTGAAACGTATACCTACAACGCCTTTTACCTCGCCCCGGGACCAGCGAGGTAAGGTGACTAATTTCCATTTGTCGCTAGCCGTCGCTTCTCGTAAAGAGGGAGCGAAGTACCTCTGTTGCCAATTCTACTATAGCTTAAGTAATTTTAGGGGGCTAACAACTATTTTCCGTCGTTAAGCCTTTACGATCTGACTAGATTCACGACCCCATTTGGTGCTCTATATATATACTTTGTTTTCAGCTTAGTTGTTCATCGCTTCGAAATTATAAACACGTTTTAATGAAAACCCTAATTACCTTATCACCCCTTCCTCGTTACTTTCACAACATTAATAAATAAATTTTTAAAATATTAAAATCATAAACTTTATTTCTTGAACCTTTAATTTTTGTTATATGAAATTTTGATTACAATAAATTTTTACAGAATTAGGTTCGTTTTAGGTCAAACCCCAGTAAAACTCCCCTACATATTCTCCGGCGTACAGCGGTACAGCCCTTGATAAAGGATGGTTCGTTCTCGTTCGTTTCCCTTTATATCTCTAGGTAATGCCATCAAATATTCTCCGTGATAGTCTAGGCCTATTAAAATAATTTTCGAAACAATCCTTAGATAAAACTTCCTATTAATATTTGCTACGTTAAAAAATGCTGTCACGTCGTTATACCATAAGCGTATAATATATTTCTTATGATAATCCATTAGGCGGTTGATGTTTATAGCGGAAGTATATATTTTATTTTTTAAGCTCAAGGCAGTTTTTAAATTTTACTACCAAACCGAGGAAGCATACACCATATAACAGCTGAAAATAGTGCGTGTATATTACTCCCTCTGACAATGTGAAATTTTTTAAATACTTTACACTGATTTATAAACTATTATTTTTCTATGAAATTAACAAACGTATTTTGACAAAACACGTTTCTATATAATTTAATGTACGGCCTAGACACTTTTCTTTTATTTACTACTATTTCTACTTAGAAAAATCATAAGGTTAATTTTTAAGAGCTTTTTTTTAAACATGTCTTCATGGTTGTTCGTATAAATTACATAGGTAAAATTAATTGTTGTTTTTATTTTAAACATTAGTTGGGAGTTACAAATAAGTAAACAATTTAATATGCGCGACTCAAAACAATAGCAGTGAAAGTGCTTTTGCTTTCTTTGAAATTTTAACGCTTCACCTTCGCGTATTAAAAAATAAATTTGTGAGCTCGAAGAAATCGAACTTTACCTCGTAAGGCTTTTTTTTGTTTCCTTAAAGCTTACCTTTTTTCGTTGGCATCTTTTGGGAAGGTTCCCGCTCTTACGAGCTTCGCTTATTGTGCCATTGTTTAAATCTTTTTTTCCCGCAAAGTTTCTTTTCGGCGCTGCTATTTTTATTTTATTTTATCGTGTTAAAAGTTTCGCGGTTTTTTCGAGTTATGAAAACAAAGCGAAATAGCGACTCTCTTCCTTCTCAGATTGAATTCGTGTCTCGAGAATTGAGATCGCTCGCCTGGCCGGCTCAGGTGTTCCGAATAAGACATTTTCCAATAAAGATATATTCACTAGCTAGCTTTTCTTTTTATAACTTTTACTCGGATTCGAAAACGTCTATTCTAGTAATCTACTTGGTTCGTTTAATACATATAAATTGCCAAATTTCGGACTCCTGTTGGTTTTATAGATTTTCGTCGACAGTTAGTTTTGTTTTGGGACTGGCTACGCGAAAATACATTTCGGCTGGAGGAAATGCGTCAGAAGAAAAACACCTTAATATATCTGATATTAGGACCTTCTCCAGTGGCGTAGCCCAGGGGACACAGGGGGCACGTCCCCCTTGAAACGTATGGTTGTATCATATGTAACACAATCATAACTATGCCATAAAAGCATTTTCTTTAATGAAACCGCAAATTATGTAACTTCCAGCTCCGTGATGAAAAACGCGTGGCCATCTTTACTGATGGGAAACTTAAGTTAGCGAAAAATTTCCCGCAGGTTTATAATTTCAACAATCTGTACTTTAGCTCGTACCTCGCGATCACGAGATTTCGTTACTTTGGTAACCTTTTCAATAGCGCAAGGATTATAAGAATTTTTTAATATTTAGTTCCCGTGAAACCAGGTCTCATTGAAATTTTTATCTATAGAAGAGTTATAAAGACGAATACTTATGAGTAATTACGTTACATATGGTTGTACCTTAAGTCTATAATATTATTCTATAAGTTTGTCACTTTGGGGAATATTTTACTGACGCGCGGTCAAAGGCTACGTGTGGCGCGGTTGCAAGCGGACGCAAAACGGTGACGAAGCCCGTAATGTAGTCTGTCTTGTGAATAGCTCTCATTAAAACTTTTGCGAAGTATAGGAAGTGTCACACTTATGTAATATATTATACACTTATGGTTGTATGTATAATGGCTTTTGTTTTTTTATATTATTTCAGTTGTTTAAGAATAACGTCTTGTAAGAAAAAATCCTAAAGATCGTATCAATTTAGCAGGTCAAACAATACCAGTTCATAATTTTATTACACAATTAAGTACGTACATGTAAAACATCCTAATTTTAATAGAAATTGTGTTAATTTAACCCAGAAACGTTATGAGCCGCAATTGTATTACTTTTAAATCGTAATTTGTAACGCTAATATTTTATGGGCGCTGCGATCTTGAATTATTTGTTGTAATTACCTAACTCCAAAGCAATCTTACGAATCCCGGGAAAACGATGACGTCAATCATTCTTACTTCCGGTTACGAAAAACCGATAAGATATGAAGAAATCTTATAAATCTCGCAAAATTTCTGATTAACTCTAGATACGTGACATTTGAAAGAAATTCAAAATAAGAATCCTCGATTGTTTTTACATTTGGCTCGCTTACATCTTCATAATGTATACAGTTTTAAATCGTATTGCTGGGTGAGGGGAATATTAAAGATTAACTTTATCTAACTGATTAGATAATTACGACCTGCATAATCAGATCAGTTGGCGTTGGAAGCCCTACTAGAGACAACCTAGTACTATTTTATATGACTATTCGAATCGAAAATCGAAATCTTAACACCTCTTAGGATCAACATATGAAGTTTTATCGCTTTTTACCTCTCCGAAGGGACTATGTCCCCTAGGAGGGGTTATACAATCACCGTGTCTGTCTGCGGGTCTGTCTGTGGGTCTGTCTGTCTGTCTGTCTGTCAGGCCTGCGAACGCGTTCGCATTTTCGGTGCAAAGTGTAATCACTGCGTGCGCAGTTTCTCGAGATTTCTGCGTTCGCAGTTTCTCGAAGGGTTGGCAAAACCACCGTGTGACGGTGAGCGTTAACGGGAGGGTAGACCCTGTGGGTGGTCCACTTTGTTAGTTTTTTTGTTATTTATTTACGGGTATTCTTAACGACCTATATATAGTTGTGTTAATTCAAAGGAGATAATTTAACGTTAATTGCTTTAAGAGCTGGCGGTTAGTCAAGTGGCTCTCTGTGCTTTGTTGATGGTAAGGTTTTTGCTTCTTGTAAATATATTTGGTGTGGATATTTGGATATCTACGATTTCTAACGCAGTCAATGATTTCCTGGGTGTGCGAGTCATTATATGATATTGGAAATTGGACGGCATTGGTCTTTTTCATGCGGTATGTGTCACAACGTCAACTGGAAGTCTACGAGCGTTGAAATAAAATGAGCGTTAAAGATGCGGCAAGTATTTCTTAAGCGAGAAAAATACAAATACCATCTGTAGATATTTCTTTCATTAAAATTTGCTTAGTATTATATTCAACTGATAAACATGTACTGTAAAAAGGGTTAAATTCAATTGTGCATTGTTTTAGTAAGTCTAACTCGCTGTTGTAACTACTTAATTTATAATATTCTGAATAAATTAAACTCGATTGTTTCGTCTCAATTATTTAAATTAAAATTAAAATTTTATACCGGGCAGGGTTTGAACCGAGAATACGTTTTTCGTAAATAACTCTGAATTGCGGAGATATCTTTGGGGGTCGTGTCGAGAAATTAATACCACTAGGGACCATTCTTCCGAGGAGAGGTATATTTTGGCTTGCCAACTTGTTATTATGGGTTGTAGGTGGACATTACGATTGACGTGGTAAAAAATAACGTTTTATATTTTTTGTGGTGTTCGTGGAAGAGTCGCATTAGCCGACAATAGCTCTTCAAAAACTCGGGGAGCCATTTCCATACTTGAACGAAAGCATTTTGAAGGCCTGCCGGACCCTTAAAAAGGAACAAGAGTTCTACACCATAAAGAGCTTTTCTCGGTTGAATTTGTATCTCCTTTATTATATTTCTACCTTTTATACTACAAATCAAGGTTGTCAGATATTAAAAGGTTAGACACGCGAGGGTCACCTAGCATTTGATATTAGTGTCGCGTAAGTTTAAGTAGGAATTTATTGAAAGGCACAAAAGAGACCTTTCAAAGTACCAAAACTGAATAAATGGAATGGAAAAGAATGACAAAGCGTTTTTATTCCAAAGTTTTTTATATCATCCCAAGGCAGTATTATTTCGACTTTATACCATTGTAATACGACTGTATTCTAGGCCAACTTGAAATAGGAAAATTCGATGCAACTTTTTTGTCTAATATACTCAAATGGTTACGCTCTTCAGTTTGAAAAGAAACGATATTTTTGGTGTATTTTCACCGTTTTCAGATTAACCCTCACCTAAAGCTATCTAAATCTATTGTAAAGCCCAGTTCACATTATACAATTATTTGGGCCACTTAACTGTATCCAACTAATTGTAAGCAAGAAAATTGTATAGTGTGAACAGACAAATTGTAACAATTGTTCCCACTTTTTCTGTTCACACTATACAATTTTCTTGCTTACAATTAGTTGGATACATTTAAGTGGCCCACTTAATTGTATAGTGTGAACTGGGCTTATAACGCAAAGCAAATTAAAATTGAATAAAATTAAACGGCGACTGATAATTAATGGTTTGCTTTTATTTAGAAAGCTTGAGCGGAATTAATTTTTAAATAAAAGCCAACCATCAAGTATCAGTTTCAACCAAAGTGAAAAAATTAATGAAGGAACACGTAAATTTGGTGATATTTCGGTGTCTTGAGCTGGAGTCATGTACAAAGCATATGTAGAGTTTTTAATAAACATTTCCTAATGCCGCGGGTGAATTCTGACCAATTTGAGACCTCAGTGGCCATGCCAGGGGGTAGAGACGCTATATTCCTAAATGTCCTCAATAAATTTAAATTATAAAGAGCGTAGAAATTGTAATTTTCAGGATGAATCACCATATTTTGCTAACTTTAGAAAATAAAAAAGGAGTCGAAAAAGTAAAAAAATTTACTTGGCCTACCTGACCAACAAAATACTGATTGCAATTGCCTCGATTAGCTCTAGTTGAACGCAATTCTTAAAAGCGTTTCGAAGCGTCTAAAGTATTGCATTTATACAACAATGGTACTTTCGGTTTAGGTAAAAAGGGTGGGGTGGACGAGTGGTTAGCACTTTCACCTCGCTGCAAGAAGAGCCGGATTTGATCCTAGGTTGTGGCACTCGGTGAAAACTCGGAACAACTCCTTTCGCGTAGAGTTTGAAAGTTATCTCTTCACTATTAAAGGTTATTTCCTCCGAGTTAACGGAAATAGTAAATGAAGGGAGCTGTTGGCTTGTGTGGCATGAAAGGCTGGCCACCACTGTCCTATTAATCAATTTAACCCAGCCACCTAAATTAAAGGCAATAAAAGTCGCTGGATGACTTTCGCTTAGGGTAGTGACTCGGGTATTAGCCTAGTTGAAAAAATCCTAGGTCCATGATGGAGCTGATGGGGCAGATACGTTCCTAAAGGGAGGGGATGCTCTATTGACAAAAATTCTGGTCAGTTGGCCAATCGATATCCACTTGACATAATGAAAGTTTTATAGCTAGCCTTTTTATTAGGATTTCAAAAGTTTCACCAGCACTCTTTGAAAACTTTTACTACACTCCAGCTCTTTATAGGGAAGACAATAATGCGGAAAAAGGAAACACGGAAAATATCTGCCCTTAAAAAATCGTTTACAGTTTCAGAGTCAGAGGCTATGGCCGGTAGACCATGGCTAACCTTAATAATTTACAGGAGGCCCCAAATACTGACTAAGTCCAGAAAAACATTCACATGAGCGAAACATTTCTGCATAAATTTTTAGTCTTTAAAATTCAACTGAAATTTATCACAGGAATCATAAAAATTGCAACTTTGTAGTTTAATCTTTCAAAGGGGTACAAAAATTAAAATAGGGGCTCATTTTATTTGACCTTATACTTGACAAAAAATTTCTGGCGCCACCATTATCAATACACCTTTACATTTGGCGATTTGATTTTTTTATAACAATTGAATACCCAAAATAGTTTTCGCTGAAACCTATTCCAATTGCCAAGTCCAACATTTTTGGCAAATTGGAGTTTGAGCCGCGTCATGGGTCTGATAATAAAGAAATGGACAGCGAATGTGTAAGGGTCACGAAGAATGGTCCTCGCCGGAAAGTAATGGAAAATTGGAAGCCCGGGCGTTATTCAACCCCGAGATATTAATGGTCGCCTCGGTTTATTTTAAAAGTTTGTCCTTTTCCTCCAACTTGGAAATTTCTCATCGCGGATCCTCTTGCAAATCCGTTTCTGCGGGCCGCGGACGGAAGACCCGGGAGATGGGTTTACTCTTCGCTCAGATAACGGTATTAAATGAGAAACCTGATAACGAAGACGGATACGAGCGGCTCAATCCCTTTCGAATCCTTTCTCAAGGACCTTAGAATTCCCCGCAACCATCTCCCAGTTAAATCTCCCTGTCACTGCGAGAAGAATTAGTTACGACGTTAAAGGCGTTTTCATAAGTTGAGCCTTATATCCTATTATCATGAATTTATTCATTTTTACCATGAATATCGAACCGCCTGAAGTAGTCTCCAGACAGTCTCCGAGATCTGCGGCGCTTCGCTCTTACGACGTCAGTCACGCACTGCTGCTCAAAAACTATTTTGATGGCCAACGTTTTCAAACTTGGCTATTTTTATTTCAAAGGCTTAACGCGAAATTTCCACGTTTATCTTTTCGATTGAACAAAAACTGCTGAAATTATTAATAGGAAATACCACTTTTATGATAATCAAAATATTTTCTAGAGGGTTCCTTTTTCGTGAATCAGCTGAACTCGATTAACAACTACGTGTAGTTACTTTTTGTTAATTTACGATGTTCAAATTATTAATTATTTGCGGTATTGTTGGTTTATAAAGTCCAAACACATACTCTCCGGTAGCGCTTCCAAGGTTAACTGTTATTTTGTCGCGTAACACCTACGTTTTTATAAACTGTTTCAAAATCAAGGTAACACAGATTTTTAACCATCTGCAGATAACAGCTAGCTGTCTCGCAGTAATCTGAAATATATAATCCGATTTTTATCCACTATATCAGATCAGCAATTAAACGTTTACTTATGCTTTTTTTTAACCCTGTCTGTCTGTCTGTCTGTCTGTCTGGGATGCGAACGCGTACGCATTTTCGGGGCAAAGTATAATCACTGCGTTCGCAGTTTCTCGGAATTAGGGAAAAGCTTTTTTTCCAAAAGAGCCCTCTTTTTGTCATTGGGAGTGGTATAATTTTTTTTCAATTTGCGTTAGTATCGGGCGGGATTCGAACCCGAGCCCTCCTGAGCGTTCTACCACAGAACCACGGATACATGTTACGCTTCACTGAAAATTAGAAACTCTTCCGAGGAGAGGTATATTTTGGCTTGCCATTTGCCAACTAGCTAAAAAGTCGCTTTAACCCCCTTTCAATAATAAAAAAAGATAAAAAATATTTATTTAAATGTTTTTATTATTATACTTTCTAAAATCTGTAGCAGATAACTGATTGTTTAAACGATGTTTTACAATCAGCAATCGGTTAACATTTGAAAATAAGGCTAACATATTTTTTTCTGATCATATTAGAAGAACGGAGAAACACGTGTTTTCACTGCTCAAGGCGTATTTAGGATTTCTTTTCGGGTTGGGTTTAAACTGTGAACCCCTTTTTACCCCCAAATGAGAAGCACATACTAACGCGAATAGAAGTGTTGCTAATTCGTTAGCAGTTAGAAATGGGTAATACCACTACTCTCCGGCCTAGAACAGGCTACAGTCATCACAGAAATTTTATAAATGGTGCGTTTCCGTATTTGGTCTTTTTGGGCCTTGAAATAAAATAAATATGCGAGACTAAAAGAGTTAAATGACCCCAAAAAGTCACAAATCTCCAGCGCTTACTTTCGCCGCCGGTTTGGGAAATGGCAGCCCCACCGGAAGCTTTAATATCGCAAAAACTAATCGACCTATTTCGATAAATGTTTTAAGATTAATGGGAGTTTCCGCCATCTCAAACGTCAAGCTTATGATGCCAGATAACCCCGACCCCTTTTTTTTGGAAAATAGCCACCGCACAAGAGCTTCCAATATTTGAAGAACTAATCGAACAAATAAAATGAAATTCGAGTTTAATTTCGGAAAGTATAATACTTTATACAAATTTATCTGATAATACGGCAGTACCAAGGTCTATAAGATACTTACAAGGAGACATCCCGAAGTGTAACCCACCGATTTTGTTCAAACTCGGGGTTTTGGTAGACGTTCATGTAACTTGAAAAATCCTAAAGGGAATTTATTCAATGGGCAACCGTTTTGCCATGGCAACGAAAAATGGTTTTGACAACATCAAATGGAAATTTTCCCATTGAAAATAACATGGGATTCTGACCTATTCCTAGGGTGAAAAATTTCAACAAATTTCAACGAAAAATGTTTTTGACAATACAAAATATTAAATTTTCCCATTGAAAATAACATGGGATTTTGACCTCCAATTGATCAAAAGTTGATCAATTTTGATGTTTTTATTGTCAATTTTTATTTATTTTTTCTTTTTTTTGGCATTTTCGAAATTTTGAAATTTGTTGAAATTTTTCACCCTAGGAATAGGTCAGAATCCCATGTTATTTTCAATGGGAAAATTTCCATTTGATGTTGTCAAAACCATTTTTCGTTGCCATTGCAAAACGGTTGCCCATTGAATAAATTCCCTTTAGGATTTTTCATTATACATGAAGGTCTACCAATCCCCCGAGTTTGAAAAAAATCGGTGGGTTACACTTCGGGATGTCTCCTTGTTAGTTAATGCTCTTACGCTTTTCAGAATCGCCACGCCCCAAAAATCCTCAAAGTACCAATTGGAAGTTGCAAAACTAAGAAATTGTTTTTATTGAACATTTAACCATTTTTAAATAAGGCTTATTATATTTACTATAAAATTTGAATAATTTCATATCAGTATGTAAAATTATGTTTAATACTTTACTTGAAAGTTTTCGATTGTTATGAAAATTTTATTTTTATATTTCAACTATTTCAACGCTTTTTAAATATATTTGTATCTAACTGTAATTAAAGCTATTATACAGGGTGTTTCAAAAGGTTATGCAAAAACTTTTAGGAGTTGTATTGGTGAGTTGAGAAGTATTCCTGTTTTTTCCCATTTTCCTACGATGAGTTATAAGAGCGCCAGAGAGCTTCAAAGTGTGGCCTACTAGCCCCTGGAAGTAGGCTGCAACAAGCGAAAAACCAAGCAGATGTTAACTCTCTTAATTTACAGATTTCGAATAAAAGCTTAAAAAAATATCCAGTGTCGTCTCAACGAAAGACATCCAGATAAAAATACCAGCCTCTTTTCTAAGGTAACGGTGCTTTGAAATCTGGTTTGACACAACCTTAAAAGCAAAGTACCACGTGTTGACACTGAATCATTTTCATATTCATATATGTTGATTTTTTTAAAAAGTTTTTCTATTCATACGATAAATTTCAATTTGCGGTAAGCCACGCGATTAATATTTATTTTCCGAATAAATTATTAATTTGCAAAAGGTGTTTAATATTTTACAAATCATCCTTCGGTGCACCCACGTGTTTAATATTTTACAAATCATCCTTCGGTGCACCCACGTGATTTTATTTTCCGGTGCATTTCACTTTTATCCCATTTCGTTCTTACACAACTACCGTAAGTGAATAGTTTGAAAGCTCAAAAAGCAGCGCCAATACAGAAAAAATTTGCTTTTGGAAAACCCTTTGAGTTTTTTTTTGTTTGCAAGTTACGCCATTTCGTTTTGAATTTTTTAGAGAATATTGAGCAAAACTTCTTTTCCATTTCGCTGGGCATTCTAAATCGAAGCTGTTTGTTTTCCGTGTTGACTTTCCTTCCTCGGAAACTCGGATCGACGAAAACTGGTCGATTTTGAAGTTGTCAGCGCCCGCTAGCTTAATTTTTGTTATTATATTACTAAAAATAAAACTATATTGTATTAGGTCTTGACAAATATTATAAGGACCACGAAACTCATATGATCAAAATTTACGTATACCAGTAAACGCGCAGTTTATTGGTCAGTAATATAGCAAAAGGCCTACAACGATTTAGAAAACACTTTTAAAAAAGGTTATTTTAATACTTTTTCAAGATGCAAACACTCTTTTTTTAAATAACGCGTTTTGGCACACATTGGAAAATCTAAATCAATTTTAGACCACTTTTTGAACATTCAAAAGTCCTTGGTTGTTTAAAAATATCCTATTACCTCGGCGAGATTTAGAGGGATTTAGTTTTTCGTTAGACAAAAAATACAAATTAATCCCTGGAAAATATAATATATTTTAATAATCCAGTACTAAGTACTAATTTTAATTTTCCAGTACCAGGACCGGGCTTAACGGATTTTCTGTCGGGGCTGCATCGCGGAACCCGAGCCCCATCATTTGTAAAACCACTATTTATTTTTAATTTTAGTATCCAAAAATGGAAATATAACCCCTATAACCCCCTTAGACCTACCCATAACGGCACACACCACTTTTTAATCAAAGCTTCTATACCGTAAAAGACGCTGGTGGACAATAGCTTTAATCAGGTTGACACGACAGTAGCCCAACTTACGCAAGCAGAAGGTCACTTGGGAAATAATGCTATTGTTTTGCCCTTTTTTGCCATGGTCGTAAAGCGCTGTTGCGTCACGCCAAAGCGATATACGTGACTAGTTCGGATTAAGGGCACGAAAATAAAAATTTATATCGGGGTCTTGGATTTGTCATTTCCTCTCCAAATTCGAGGCTGAAAAATCAATGGTTGTCATCATTCAAGTCAAGATTATGGCTTCCCAATCTCTCGTTTTTTTTTGTTCCTTTCTGGAATCGCCCGGCAGCGTTATCCCGACAAAAAGAAAAAGGAAAGTGGTAAGTAGCGATCTTCCTCAACCGGAAACACCAGGAAATGGTTGTCAATTAAGAGCATCCTTTTCTTGCTCAAAGAAGAACAAATTTACGTTAAAAATACGATGGCAAGTCTGAATACGACACGTATACCTACAAGTCTGGACAGTAAATAAGAGGACAGGTTTTCGATACCCTTCCACAGTGCATTATATTTCCCCCCGCGTATCAATCAGCTCGAGAGACTCCGAGGGAGTCTTGCAAGGTCGTTTGTACCACGTGATCTTAAAATTTCAAAATGACAATCTAACGCGGTTGATATTGTTACGTAATTGTTTGCGATTTATATTTTAGTCATTTTTAATTTTGATTTTTTAATTCAATAAAAACTATCAACTGATATTTAGTATATCATATTTAATCTATAAAAACGTGAAAAAATACCTTTTGGCGAAAAATGTACTTCGTGTTTATCTTTTTTCTTTTTTCGAACAGTATCGTCCACTCTTAGCGATACTTTTTTTTTCAAATAACCTTGGACGACTCCCTTAGTGTGATTGGTTTACGGGGGCTAAAAACCAGGCTTTTTACCGATCCTCTAAAATCTACTATTCATGCTACAAGTATATAAAATGCCCTAAAAATAAGTATCTATCTTCCTATTTATTTATTTGATTCAAAATACGTCGTGGAAGAATAAAAATTGTGCTGGGCGAAATACATAGTCTACAGGGTTGGATATAAGTATATTTTTTAGTAGTCAGCCCGAGGGGTAAGACAGTCTCAGATAATCTGTACACCGAGTTCGTGCATTTAGCACTGTTAAAGGTACATATTTTCAAGAGTTCGCGAGTTCCATTTAGCACTGTCAAAGGTACGGCAGTGTACACCGAGTTCGCTGAGTGTCTTACCCCTCGAGTCAGCCTGACTAGTGAGCCTCCTATCTTAATTTATTTTAGTAGTCACTGACTAGTGGGGGTAAAAATGGGTGTATAAAACAAGAAGGGTAGCCGCCCTTTTGCTTTACCCGTCAGGTGTTTATTATCACTTTGGCCAATCACTTAGTGTCTTTGACTAGTTTAAAATATTTTCATTGAAATGACGCATTAATTTGGGATAGACATTAATTCTGAATCAGATCTTGTATGAGTTGCAGTGGACTCTCTGCACTGAGATAAAAATTTTCTGTAACAATTACAGAAAATTACTGGCAACCCCTGATGCCAGAAAACCTATGGAAATTGTACAGAAAAATCTGTCTTTTCTTACTTCAGAATTTTTCTGTAAAATTTACATTTTTAAAAATATCCCTATAAACAGGCCGATTTCTGTAAATTCTACTGTTCTCATCTGTGTTTCAATTATGTATTTTTTTACAGATATATTTGTAAATTGTACAGTTTCGACCTGTATTGAAAACCTGTAATTTTTTAAGAAAATAATTGTACACTTTACAGATTTTTTCTACATTTGTAATCTGCATTTTTTACAGAAATAATTTTAAATTTCGCAGTTCTGTTTCGCATTTTAAATCTGTATTTTTGTACAGAAATTGTTGTACATTTCGCAGTTTTGCTCTGCATTGGGAAACTGTAATTTTTACAGAAAAATATTGTCAATTTCACAGTTTTGTTCCACATTGTAAACTGTAATTTTTATAGAAATAATTGTAAATTTTACAGTTCCGTTCTGCATTGAGAACCTGTATTTTTAATAGAAATAATTGTAAATTTTACTATTTAGTTCGTCGTTGCTAACCTGTCAATTTATCTGAATTTTTAAATGATTTTGTGGACTATTGATTTTCTACAAGTTCTAAAAGCGTGTTATGATTTTTTCTTAAATAAAATGGAATTGATTAATGATTAATTTGTGATACGCCATATTCACCATTTTTATGAATATTTAGGTAAATTTTTCACTAGTCAAATTGACTAGTGAGCCCCCAGATTTCGGTTAATTTTAGTTGTCAGATAATTTATTTTAGTAGTCAAATGCCATGACTTTAGTTCCTTATGTCCAACCCTGATCATATATAGTGTTTTATTAAAGCTACTACATCGGGGAAAAGTTTTTGTTTGAGGAAGGGTGAAGTGTAATTTTACGTTAGTACGCGTAGTTATACAAGTTGTAAAGGCATAATCGCGATGCGGTGTACTCTTCCTCGGTTCGATGGGAAAGTAGTTCCCTTTGGAATTTCTCTTATGACCTAATTGGACGCTTCTTTCGTAAGAGATATATTGTGCACTTCTGGATTCCGTTATTATTTTTGCTACGACCATTTGCATTTATACCGATACCTTCATTAGGTCTTTGGTAAAGACTCAAATATAGAGCTACCGAGATCTAACAAGTCCCTGTTTTACGCGCCAGTAAATGTAAAAAACTGAATTATTATAAGGGATAGTCACTTATTTTTTTTCCAAAACCAGAGGCAATGTCCTTAAACGAAGTTAATAAAAAAGTTCTAAATGAGGGCGGAGGGATACCAATCTCTCAAAGGAAAGAAGTGGCGCTATGAAATATGCGCCTAAAGAGAAAGTAAACAAAAAACTGAAGCGTTTAAAAATTAATAAAGCGCTCAAAAAAGCTGCCATTATTTTGAAGTATATGCCCTCTCGGGTTTTTTCTTTAAGCATATCGAGATTAAGCCCGACTCTTTATATAAATACTTGTAGGGTTTTATACGTTTCGGTAACGTGGAGAAACTCTACGCGTTTTCCGTCGTAACGTAGGGCTTAACCTCCTTATATTATCTCACCTCACTTAATCAAAAGTTTCCAAAAGCACGCCTGATGCGTTGTTCTTTTATTTTAACTAGAATGTGTACCGACGGATGTTGACCGTTTTTCGCAAAGTAAAGAAGATGGCGCTACGATACTCTTTTCTTCGGTGATACATCTTTCCTTCAAAAACCACCGGTGATATTTCAGTGGCGGTTACGATACATTCTCCGAGCCAGAACCCCCCACCCGCCTGACCCGTAATATCTGTTCCTTATATGCAAAAATCTTCGGTTCGAAATGAGAATCGATGCGTTCAATTTAAATTTGAACGAAACGGGGAAAATATATAGCCTTAGGTTTGTAACGTTCGCTCAGAAAGCACCGGCGAACTGATAGAAAAGGGATTCAAAGAGCAAATTGCTTTTTGACAGGTGTTTCATTTTAACCGAGTCTTCTCTCGTATATATCCAACAACTAGGTCGTTTCCGTTATATAGTTGTTCACCAGAAAGAATGTTAAATTATAGAACATTTTTTCTAGGTTAGCGAGGTTCGATGACGGAGGAGCAGCAGCCGGTACAAATTATCGGTGTCTAGGAAGTATGTAGGGTGTCTCTCTGGACCTTTTTTTTTTTCAAATCACTGATTAATTTCTGTCTAAAGAGGGTCCCAAAGGTTCTTAAAATATTGGATAGGAATATTTTCCAACTTAAATTGTACACTAAATTGTAAATTATAACCTACTAGTAAACCACTGGTTGAAGGGGTTTCTCCTTCACATAAAAAATTGTATTAACGGTAATAGTTAGTGTAGGGAGCTGTTGATTCGCGTGGCATGATTCAAAAAGCTCGGGGAAACGGATAAATTAGCCGCCAAAATTTCAATTAATCATAAAAAAATTGATTAACTGTTTATTTATGGATATTATTCACGACTATTATACGATTTAATATGCAACAAATTTTTGGATATGGACATAAAAGAAATGAACTTAAAATTGTCTATCCGAACGCCGAGCCCTAACTAGGCATGAAGGGCTTGCCACCACCCTTCTACAAATTGTAACCTGGACACCATTTACAAGGCTTTAAAAATCGCTAGATGACTTAGGCTTGTGTGGTTGCTTCGGTATTAGCTTAGCTTGTTATATTTTCAACGAAAAATCATTCGGAACATTTTGAGATTAATATTGCCAAATCCATTGAAATCATTGAAGTCGACACCCATTGAAATCGTGACCCATTAAAGTACTTACCAGTTAATTCGAGAAGTCAGTCATGGAAAAGGGCCAATTTCTACATTATTTGGCGTCAACCTCTTGACATATTGATTTATTGATTTATTTAAAAAAAAATCGCCATTGTAACGGTTTTTCTACGAGCTCAGGCCACGGGCCAACGAATCGGTCGCAACGAAAGGTAGTCACCGTTGACATTTTTCTACCACTATTACCAGATGTTATGAAAGACTATTAATGGAGAATTAAAGTTAATTAATGTTATTAGGTTGAAAATATCGGATTCCCTGTGACAAGCGCTGCTGTTTAAATTAAGGTTAAAGGGACAGAAATAAACACTCGGAGCTAGTATACCATGCCAAGGTTCATATTTATTAGAATGTTAATATTGACCTATTAAACTAATATCAATGAAAATCGAAATCAAACAACAATCAAAATATCCGAACACTATAAATAATAACTACAATTATTTAACTAATCACAATTACGCAGTTAATTCAAAAATCACAATAATACTAAAACTTTCCCGACACTACAAATAATTAACCAACCATACCGACCCCATAAAGCAAATCAATTAACCCCGACATATAATAATAAAATCAAACGCGAACAAAAACAAAACAATTACAAGTACAATTACAATCACACCCCCTTGGGAACAGATTCCAACTACCAAGAACTTCTATGTGTAAGAACGTTGAAAAAAAGGTATCGCTGGGCCCGGATGTAATCGGTTTCAGAATAACTCCACCCTAAAATCCGCGTGCAGCGCGCGCTTGAACTAGAAACGGTTTTAACCTTAAAGGCCTAGGTTTTTTTCTGCCTGTCCCGCTTTAAATTAACTTAGTGGAGCACAAATACCCTGGTGGTAGGCCAACCGCTGAACATGTTGGCCTAATTTAAAGGGAGACAGGTAGAAGAAAACCTAGGCCTTTAAGCGCGTGCCGCACGCGGTTTTTTGGGCGGAGTTATTCTGTAACCGATTGAATCATGGCACCAGGCGCCAATTTGATCGATCAATGTTCTTATACATATATACGGTCTTGACTACTAAAAATGGTTTTTCACATTAAGTGTCATTGCCATGACTATGTACAAAGTGCACAATCGTGACGGATACATCACCGTGTTAATTGGATCCTCAGCACGCGCAAGAAGAACCACACGAGACACAACGAGCTATTATTAATTATCTGGACTATGAGATTCCGTATGGCACGACATAGCGGAAACCGCGGCACCTTCAGAAGTTGCTAGGACCTCTCCGTCGTGTCTTCTATCGTTCTCTCCTCTTCCTCCATCCTGACACCGGGTTTTTAAAACGACGACCACGTGACCCCAGAATCTTGGTCACTATCTCTTTTTAAAAGTATTGGCTGTTTATAATGGGCATCGGCCAATTAAATACCACATACAGCAACTGACACTTTCAAGAATGTTCAAGGTTACTATCCGCAGTTGAGAAACGAAGTGGTTTACGTGACCCAGATAGTTCACAATAAGACAGCATCTCTCCTCTCCCTCTAATAAGAAAGGTTGGGGTAGGGAAGTCGCGACAACAAAAATAATTTGACCTCCAAAACCAAAGAAACCCTTTCCCCGAAAAACAATTCAACGGAAAACGACAAAATGTCAATTTATAGATTTACGACCCTTGACAGGTACTTTTGAATATAGAGAACGTATGGTAAAACTATTTACAATGCCGGCACAACGGAGGGGATCGTAAGGTAGTTCTATACTCCCTTAGGCCTATAACGCTTCGTAAGAAAGAAGCATGACTACAACTATTGATATTTTATTTAATAAAAATAGGTTTTTTTAAAAGTTAACGAAAAAATTCGTTGCAACATTAAATATTTCTATTTCTCAACGAAATTTGCGAATAGAATTTTTTAAACTAAATTAATTGATTTTAAAGACTAAACCAAATGGCAGCTCTAGGTCAGTACCTCGATTGTTCGATAGATGTCGTAGTCGGCAGAGTATAGTGTATTAGACCAGATTGATTGAGATTTCGGAGACTGAAATTCCTCAGTATATTGGAAACGGGTCACTCCATTTAAAGTCCCATTCAGCTCTCTGGCTCGTATTTAACACGCTAGGCAGGGGGGTATACTTTACGGTCTTTTTGGTGGTATACGAGAAGGCATCCAAGCGGTTTTATTCGAAGCCGTTATTTGCTTTAAATATTGAATTAAAAAATATATTTGCGAATAAACTTAAACTCAAATTTTAATTCCAATATCGTAAAAATTACGAAAGTCTATAAAATTATTCCGTAAGTATGAAATTTCCTATTCTCCAACATTCAAAGTCTGTATAAACTATAATAGTAAAAACTTTTGACAGTTTCAAAGGTTTAAAACTATACAGGGTGTCTCAATTTGCTCGATCAGGCCATTTTTCTCAAAATGTATTTATGCTAGGGTTCTGAAATTTTCAGGGTTTATTTGTTAGGTATGGAAGGCTTTGGTTACTAAATTTCAGAAAATCGAACGATTTTGTGCCGTTTTGGAAAATTTATTTTTTCACCGGTAGGTGTCACGCAAAATGTTTCAATAGAAAAGTTGTAGGGGGCATAGTCGAAAGTGTAAAAATAATTTTAGTTCGGTTGAAAAAGACCTATTTTTCACTGAGTTTGGAGGTCGGGGGGGGAAACAAGTTGTACTAGCAGGCAATAGCCTTTAACGTAAATAATCGTACATAATCACAACACACATGTACATTTATTTTAGGGCACTTATGTTTTCAGCTATGTAGTTAATAATCAGATTTGCAAAAAGTTATTGTTAAAAAAAATTATTACGTTCAACACCTAATTAGACAAAATAGACAAAGACCGCGTCTTCCATTTCGACGTGGTTACGAGTAAGATCATCAAACAAAGATTTGTAGACCAAAAATTACGCTTATTTTTCTTTTGTTGTTTTTTAACGTGAAATATCAATTGTCCGAGTAGTATTTAAAGCGTTTACATTTCACAGTTAAAACATTATCTCAGCTTGGCCGATTGTTGTCCAGTATGCCTCTTTACACCCGAGATCAGCGCGCTCATATGCTAGAATTATTTTACGGAGAAGGTCGTCGTAATGCTACTCTAGTAAGTCAGTTATTTAGACGAAGATTTCCCAATTGCAGACCAAGTCATACGACGGTTCTTTGAGTGTTCCGCGACTTCGACAACTGGGGTAATATCAATCCGAGGTTTCGTGGTCGTGGTCTCCAGGACATCGACATGGAAAACACCATACTTGCCTACTTCGTCGCCTATCCTCGAGCGAGCGTCAGGACTGCCAGCTTTGACTTAGGGTTGGATCGAAACTACGTTTGGAGAACACTCAAAAGACACCATTTTCATGCTTATCGAGCGACACTTCACCAAGGACTGCATGACGGTGATAGACAGCGCCGACTCGACTTCTGCAATTGGTTTTGCCTCATGGCTGACGCACACCAGGATTTTCACGATCAACTACTGATGTCCGACGAATTTTCATTCGGAAGAGATGGGCCTTTCAACCGTCAAAACCAACATATGTGGGACTACGAGAATCCACACTGGGGATTTCCTCACCGCCACCAAGTGCAGTTTCGCTTAAATGTGTGGGCTGGTCTGTTAGGTGACAGAATTATTGGCCCGTTCTTCCTGCCAAATCGTCTGAACGGTCAAACCTACTTGGAGTTCCTTCAAAATGAAATATCCAACGTGTTGGACGACATTCCTCTGGCCGAGTACAGACGCATCTGGTTCCAGCAAGATGGGGCGCCACATCACCGATATCGTGACGTGGTTACATATCTAAACGACGAGTTTCCTGGAAGATGGATCGGAAGAACTGGTCCTGTTCGTTGGCCAGCAAGATCCCCTGATCTAACACCACTCGACTTTTTTCTTTGGGGATTCGTAAAGGACTACGTATACCAAACACCTGTGACGAGCGTTGAAGATTTACGACAAAGAATCATAGAAGCATGTCGCCGGATGACTCCAGAAATGGTTCGGGGAGCATTTCGCAATATGCAACATCGTGCATATTTGTGCATTGCATCAGAAGGTGGCATTTTTGAAAACATTTTGTATAAGTCATTAAAAAACATTATTATTATTTGTTTATTTTTCGAAATCCTATAACTGAAATGCATGTTACCTACAATTCATTAAAGGCTATTGCCTGCTAGTACAACTTGTTTTTTCCCCCGACCTCCAAACTCAGTGAAAAATAGGTCTTATCAACCGAATCAAAATTATTTTTACACTTTCGACTATGCCCTACAACTTTTCTATTGAAACATTTTGCGTGACACCTACCGGTGAAAAAATAAGTTTTCCAAAACGGCACAAAATCGTTCGATTTTTCTGAAATTTAGTAACCAAAGCGTTCCATACCTAACAAATAAACCCTGAAACTTTCAGAACCCTAGCATAAATACATTTTGAGAAAAATGGCCTGATCGAGCAAATTGAGACACCATGTATAGTGTTGTGGTAATATAGAACACACTTTTATTTTATTGGACTAAAAGTAGTGGTAACCTTTATGATTTCGATGAATAAAAAAATGGTTATAAAATTGGGACCAGCAGTAAAAGTTAATAATAATAATCAGCTAGGCACCACCTTAGGCCTAAGTCATCAAGTGACTTTTGAAGCCATTAATTCAGGTGGCCGGGTTACAATGCGTAGGAGGGTGGTTGCAAGACCTGCATGCCACGCGATCGAGCCAACAGCTCCCTACACTAACTATTACCGTTAACCTCAACAAGTTTTTAAGGAAGGGGAAACCGAAGACCTCGCTCTCTAGACCTAGGCTTTATCGTCATGGACATTTTAAGATAAGTCTTCGTAATTTAAATTTTCTGCTTCCGCTTTATAATTTAATTTTCTATTTAAAATAATATTAAAACAAATTGGCAAGCCAAAATATACCTCTCCCTAGTGGTATTAATTTCTCGAGACGACCCTTAAAGATATCTCCGCAATTCAGAGTTATTTACTAAAAACGTAATCTCGGTTCAATCCCTGCCCGGTATAAAATTTTAATTTTAATTTAAATAGTTGAGACGAAACAACCGAGTTTAATTTATTCAGAATATTATAAATTAAGTAGTTACAACAGCGAGTTAGACGTGCTAAAACAATGCGCAATTGAATTTAACCCTATTTACAGAACAAGTTTATCAGTAAATAATACGAAGCAAATTTTAATGAAAGAAATATCTACAGAGGGTATTTGTATTTTTCTCGCTTACGAAATACTTGCCGCATCTTTAACGCTCATTTTATTTCAACACTCGCCCTTGATGAAGATGGTAGTGGACGACTCGTAGACTTCCTGTTGACGTTGTGGCACATACCGCATGAAAAAGACCAATACCATCCAATTTCCAATATCATATAATGACTCGCACACCCAGGAAATCAATGACTGCATTAGGAATCGTAGATGTCCAAATATCCACACCAATAAAAAATGTATTAACAAGAAGCGAAAAACTTACCCTCACAAAGCACAGAAAGCCACTTGACTAAACCACAGCTCGTATATCAATAAATGACCGTAGACGGAATAGTTAGTGCGACACCTTACCATTAACAAACATGAATTTTCGACGTTATTATCATGAAACCGGATAAGCTAAACAACACGACCTACACACTATAAATAATCTCAAAAAACCAAAGATAGAAATATAAGATCAAAGAATAGACAAAAAACCACATTATCTCGATCAGTAAAAATAACATACGACCCTTCCTTTGCCTAAAACCCAAATACATATTATATTAAAATAATTTAAATCTTACACGAAATCTTGTTCTATTTCAATTAAACCAAAATTTCATACTCTATTAAATACGCTTCCGATAAAGCTGAAGGTCTAATTTTCTCAAGTCTCTACAAGTTCTCCAAAATAGGGCAGCCAAAACTATAATTGGTGCTAATCGTCGTTCCTCCGCTACATTAGCCCGGGATGCTGTGAAGTGGCTGGCCTTAAAGCAACGCTATGTTTTCAATCTTTTAATCTTCATGTTTAAGGTTCACGCTCATCAAGTGCCGCCGTATGTCACTAATCATTTTCATCGTGTCTCTACCGTACATGACTATTCGACTCGCGCGAGTGCTATTTCGTTTTACCTTGAAAATATTTCGGCTACGATCCGCAAACAAAGCCCGCGATTCAGGGGTACTAGTCTATGGAATTCTCTTCCGTCACCCTTGTTACGTAAAAAATTAACTCTATCACAGTTCAGACGTGAACTACTAGGATTTGTATCTACCTCACAAATTTAATTGCCATAATCTGCCATTAACTGTAACGCTTTTCCGCGTCATTTATTATTTAATTCTTTATTTTGTCTTGTACTTTAAACTTGTACTGTCATGACATGTTTCAAATTGTACATTTTATCTATAAACCATATTTAAGATATTTCAGGACCCAGTTGGAAACCAGTCTTTGACTGAACTGGTTATCCCAATAAAGCCTTATTATTATTATTATTTTTATATTATTAATGAAGCGTAATAAGCGTCGGTGGTTCTGTGGTAGAGCGCTCGACTGCCAAGCCGAACGGCCTGGGTTCGAAACCTGGAGGGTTTTTTTTTTTTAATCAATAGATAATTTCTTCGATGCAATAATTTAAATCTTACACGAAATCTTGCTCTATTTCAATTAAACCAAAATTTCATACTCTATTAAATACGCTTCCGATAAAGCTGAAGGTCTAATTTTCAACGAAGCGTAATAAGCGTCGGTGGTTCTGTGGTAGGACGTCCGCCTATTAAACAGGAGGTCTCAGGTTCAAAACCCGCCCGATGCGATCGCAAATTGATACTAAGACGAATACCGTGAACAATTGGTGGAAACCCTGCCATTGGACGTTGAGAGGTTGTCATAACACTCAGCACTCTGTCCGTCCCAAAGTCAATAAGAAGGAGTTGGAGAGAGCGCACCCATAACAACTGGAGAAAAACAAACGCAACCAAACGCAGCGTAATCGCAAATTTAGCCGTTAACGCTTACCGTCACACGGCGGTTTTGCCAACCTTTAAACTGCTAAAACGATTATTCGACTGCGTACGCAGTGATCCAAGAAACTGCGTACGCAATGATTACCCTTTGCCCCGAAAATGCGAACGCGTTCGCAGGCCTGACAGACAGACCCACAGACAGACTGACACGGTGGTTGTATAACCCCTCCTAGGGTACAAAGTCCCCTCGGAGAGGTAAAATATTGGGAGAAAGGGACTTTAGGGACATTTTGTATGTACACATTTATGGTTGTCATTGGTCCCGAAATGATTTTTTTACCGGGACCCGCACCGGCTTTCGACGGCCCTGGGGCTATAGACGGATGCAAAAGGGTAATTAGGCATACATTGTATAACAGGCCTTTGTTACGCGACTTTAATTTTTATGAATATAATATAGTGTACCGGTAGTCGTTGTAAATTATTTTTAATTAATTAGTATACACTAGTCTAGAGTTTTGTTTACGTCAGTTTAGAATTCCTTTATTCCTAATATCGCTAATTGAATCCGCCAGAGGGGAAGTGAGGGGGGCAGGGGGGCATACGCCCCGGGCGCCGACGGTCAGGGGGGCGCCAAAGAGGTGCCTAAAGTATTAAAGCGGATATTGGAAACTTGAAATTTTTTAATATATCGATTAAATTAATATTTATTTTGTTATTGATAATGATTAGGTTTCGTTTAAAAACAAGGAATTTCATGGCGGAAATTGCGAAAATATCTCTTCTCGTTTCATTTTAGTCTAAAAATACTCGGATCTTTAGAGAGCAACAATTTCATCCTGGTTGTTACTTATGTAAATTACGTCTAACCGCCGTTTATAGCTCGTAACAAATGAGAAAATGTTTGAAAAAACCGTTTCCAAGTAGGGCGGCCATCGTCGCGTTTCGTTGCTACGCTTATCCCATTCTCGTCTTACATTTAGGAATGTAAAAATTGTTCTCATATTTTAAGCGAGTTTTGGCCCGTTACGTAGCGACAAAGAAAGATGAAGCCTTTAAACCGAAAGTGCCGGCGATGTTGATCCACTTCGTAACCGTATGCCATATTGCTTCTCACAGTATAACAAACCCAGTGTCACGATATAAAGCCCTATTTCTTCGCTAACAAAAAAGGAAACTTTGTAGATAAAAAAATGCTCTAAAGCATGAAGAATAATTGTTCTTCAAAGTTTTACACGGTTTATAAAGTCTGAATTTTCGTGTTACCCCGTATAGGAATAACTTTCTTCTATATCTACGCGTAACAAGATGTCACTGACATTTGAGTATACGCCATTCCCCCAATGTTATTAGTTCAGTTTTGCACAGCGTTTCAATCGCCCTGTATATTAACGTAATAAGACATAAGAATTAAACTTCTTCAACCAAAATGTTAATTCATACTCGAACGCTTTTTCAATCACCCTATCTATTCACAAACGCACACTTTATCTACCACTCTGTTCAATTTAAAACGCACACTTTATCTACCACTCTGTTCAATTTAAAACGCACACTTTATCTACCACTCTATTCAATTTAAAACGCACACTTTATCTACCACTCTGTTCAATTTAAAACGCACACTTTATCTACCACCCTGTTCAATTTAAAACGCACACTTTATCTACCACCCTGTTCAATTTAAAACGCACACTTTATCTACCACTCTGTTCAATTTAAAACGCACACTTTATCTACCACCCTGTTGAATTTAAAACGCACACTTTATCTATCAACCTGTTCAAATTAAAACGCACACTTTATCTACCACCCTGTTCAATTTAAAACGCACACTTTATCTACCACCCTGTTCAATTTAAAACGCACACTTTATCTATCAACCTGTTCAAATTAAAACGCACACTTTATCTACCACCCTGTTCAATTTAAAACGCACACTTTATCTACCACTCTGTTCAATTTAAAACGCACACTTTATCTACCACCCTGTTGAATTTAAAACGCACACTTTATCTATCAACCTGTTCAAATTAAAACGCACACTTTATCTACCACCCTGTTCAAATTAAAACGCACACTTTATCTACCACCCTGTTCAATTTAAAACGCACACTTTATCTACCACCCTGTTCAATTTAAAACGCACACTTTATCTATCACCCTGTCAACCTTCGAATGTAGGATCTATTATAATGCTATCTGATTTCAACCTTGTTCTACATGGGCGAAAAACAAATAATTGGGATAAGCAGTACCCCCTACTTCAAATACGCCGGCAGAATTAAAATGGCATTAGAGGTAAAATCGAACTTCTCGTTATAATGGTAGGACTCTTGGAGCCAGCAAAAAGAATTGTTTCAGCTAGGCTAATACCCAAGGCACCACAGAGTCATCTAGCGACTTTTAATGCCTTTAATTCTTATGGCCTGGTTAAATACAGTAGGATGGTGGTGGCAAAGGGGTTTTCCCCAGAGTTCTTCAGTTTCCCCTTTCCCTAAAAAGGTAATCGGTAATAGGAAGTGTAGGGAGCTTTTGGCTCGCGCGGCATGAAGGGCTTGTCATCACCCTCCTACGCGGTATAACCCGGCCACCTGTTTAAGGCATTAAAGTCGCTAGATGACTTGGGCCTAGGGTGTTGCCTTGAGTATCAGCCTAGCTGATTATTATTATTATTATCACTAGCCCTTCATGCCACGCGAACCAACAACTCCCTGAACTTCCTATTAACATTAACCTCAGCAAGGTGTTTATGGTTGCTGGGCATAATTTAATACACTAAAACGTTATTTAATTTTTTTTATTTAATCGTAAACATAGGTCAGAATTGACAAGGCGTACCTAAAACAAATGTATGTAGATTTCTACATGACAATCGATGAAACCGCTAATGGGGCTGGTCAGGTATGCGCGCTGTCGATCGTCAAAATTGATATCAGGGTCAGTGAGGTAGTGTAATTTCCTATCGATTGAAATATCATTTACCATTTCAACCCTAACGGTTGAAGAGTCGCGTAGAATACGGCGGCGAACTACGCGGTAGGTGAAACTAATACGCGCGAGTATCCAATTGGGATTGTATGTAAAAACGTTACTTTTGAGAAAAGACTTTGTCGGACACGTTGAAATATCGTAGAAAGGGAACTTTATAATATTTCTTCCGGTCGTCGTAACGGTATATCGCCGAAACAAAACTATTACATAAATCGAGTTACGGTTCTCTTTATGAAGAATGAACCAATATTTTCGATTTTCGTTACTTTTGGCTTCCGTAAATGTATAGCTATCGTGTGTCAGTCCGTAGCTATCAGTTATTTATTTAGCCTTTACTCGTAACTCCGCCGCTAATCTAAAAAGGCGACTTAAGAGCCGTATTTCTAAAGGGTGGCGCTTAAACGAACTAAAATATTTCTGTTTATTTAAGTTCAACTCTTCAAACAAAGGTTGCCATTGTAGATGAAAAAATAGAAGTAGATTTCCAACCTTGATTTAAAAAAACAAATCATTAAAAAGAGGACGGCCAAGTTTCGTTTTTGTAGAAACAAATAATCTATATTTTTAGTCTAGACAAAAGGAGCGTCGTTTAAAATGAAATTACTTATCCAACGATCCGTAAATTAGCTCGGATACTTTATCAAGGTTGGAGATGAAATGTTTGTCCAGTTCAGATATAGCTTTGACAACCGCGCTTAAAAGCGAAATCCCGAATAAAGGGGGGGGAGGGGATGAAGTGCATTTTTGCCGCCGAAAGTCGCTGCTAGCAACGCAACAGGAGTTGTCTGCGGAGAAG
This sequence comes from Leiobunum rupestre, assembly GCF_980474605.1. Lineage (NCBI taxonomy): Eukaryota > Metazoa > Arthropoda > Arachnida > Opiliones > Sclerosomatidae > Leiobunum > Leiobunum rupestre. The sequence goes on from NC_143391.1 coordinate 24,884,258, forward strand.
CGTCTGCGGAGAAAACCTCAATCGAAAAGCTTGGATCCTCACGTTCGGATGCTCTTTAACCCCTTCCCCTCATTTTGTGGTGGAAAACTGAATCCCCCCCGTTGGACGTCGTTTGTGCTCAATCCTGAGTTTAACAATCTTTCGGATAAAATTTCGACTGGCCACGCTTCACTTCCGAACCGGCAAATCTTCGGCATTCTAATCAACGAGCGGAAGGAATGTAAGACTGCACCATTTCTTCTACTTCTTCGTTTCTTCGTTAATTGCTTATTAATTACTTTGATTCCCTCTCGTTTCTCGATATATTTAACGACAAAAACTAATAACTTAAAGAGCGAGTGCCCCCGGCTTACGCGTTGAATTTTATCATTCCTGCCTAAGTTGAGTATATTTGAAATTCAGATTTCCCGTAGCTTTTACTATCTTAATCACTTTGATTGCGTTTTCAAACTAGCCCGAACTGCTAATCTTTAATTAGAAAGTTCCCGGGGATTTTGGTTTTACTTGCAAACGGAACTAATATTATTTTATCCCTCCAAGTTATTTCTTTTTCGTAAAAAACATCCAGCAATTTGAGCCCACATTTGTATCCGGTTTCTTTAATTTGAAAGACGAACTTAGTAGTTATAAGTAAACTGAAACTAAATTCCAACCTTCATTGTAAAGGTCCAATTATTTAAATTTAAAAATTTAAAGAAAAAAAGCATTCTTGTAGTTATCTCGGTATAGTCGACTTTTCCCTAACGGATTATTTTAATTTCGAATAAAGGCTCCCACTAATTTCGAAAATTCCACTTTGAATTGTCGTACTTTTTTTTTCTAAGCTTCGTAGCTTCGAGTTAATTTTAAAGGCCAAGAAAATAGTCAGTGAAAAATGCGATACCAATGGACACAGAGGCGTTGGTTCAGATCTTTTTCTACCGATGATCGTTGATCAAATTTACCGAGAATTGATTGTTTCTAACGTATTCGATTAATCTTTTACGTAAGTCGTAAATAAATTTGAATAATTAGTCGTTACGGAAGGATTCCTGATATAATCTCAAACTACTGCTAAGGCTATTCGCTCCCACTGATTTTAAATGTGCGTTTCGAAAGAAATTATTGCGTGAAGGAAATTCGTTCGTATTCTGACTTTCTAAGCCTACTTCATCCGGAAAAGAAACATGGCTTTTAAATAAATATCACAATACGTAATACCGCCAGTAAATGAGAAGCCATGGTGCGATATTCTTTAGAACCCGCGAATTTTCATCATGGATGTAGACTCATCTTCACGTAATATAAATATCATATACTTCTTTTCGTTATCATTAGTTTGATCCAATTATTTTCCTCGTAAACCCTATAGTGGAGTTCCTCCGTTGCTTCGTTCATTCCATAGTCGACTGGAGTTCGGTAAATTTATACTAGAAATTTGAGCATGATGCTATTATACTCAATTTAAGTATAATAGCATCATGCTCAAATTTATTTAATTACGAGGCATTAAATTAAGAAACTTAATTTAATGCCTCATAAGTGTGTTTAGAAATTCTATGGTGGATCCGATTTAATAAAGCTCAAACAACTGCTTTATATCATTATCCATCTAGGCTATAAAAATATAGCACGTACCTACCTATTCAGTCAGGTATCTTCCCATCGCGCCGAATCCCATTCGACCGAATTCCCATTCGACCGAATTCCCATTAGACCGAATTCCGCCAATGTTTTTGATGAAATTAGCCCAAAGGCGGGTTTTGTATTTTTCTAATCGACCGACGCAATATTCACAATTGAGCGACCGCAAAAAAAAAATAGTTTTTCTTTCTACTCCTTTGGATTTTTTATGGAAGGGGTTTAATATATTTTTAAGTAGGTGAGGTGAGGTTAGGGTAGGTTAGGTGCTGAAACGGATAAAACTGAATCCTAAACCCGGAGAAGTACGGGTTTTTCGGTCGAATGGGACTATCCCATTAGACCAAATCCTAAATCCGCCAAAGTGCGGCTTTTTCGGTCGAATGGGATTCGGTGCAATGGAAGAGATTCTTTAGTCACTGATGTATGCACCGCATTACGGTTTAATGTACACCGACTAACTAACAAGAAGACGACCCGAGGTGTAACTCACCGATTTAGTTCAAACTCGGGAATTTGGTATAAACTTCGTGTAACTTGAAAAACCCTAAAGGGAAGTGTCTCCATAGGCAACCGTTTGGCCATGGCAACCAAAAATGTTTTTGACAACGCAAAATGGAAATTTTCCCATTCAAAATGACATGGGAATCTGACCAATTTTAATGGTACCCCCTGTAAGACATTTAAATTTTTGAAAATGCTAAAAATATAAAATATAAATAAAGAGGGTACCCTTAAAATTGGTCAGATTCCCATGTTATTTTCAATGGGAAAATTTCCATTTTGTGTTGTCAAAAATATTTTTGGTTGCCATGGCAAAACGGTTGCCTATGGAGACACTTCCCTTTACGGTTTTTTCAGTTACACGAAGGTCTATCAAACCCCCGAGTTTAAACAAAATCGGTGTGTTACACCTCGGGTCGTCTCCTTGTAAGTGAGATGTAGAAATTTAACTGCTATATAGGGATATCTACCTATCTACAAATCATACTTCCCTGGTGTAATGGTCGCACGACGTTTTCTCCCAAAACATCATTGGAAACATCAGCGAATATAGCATTAGCAGTAATGTACGTATTATATACTTCTGTTTATATTAACGTTTCCATACTCGATTTTAGACTTTATTCCAATCACGTGAAGAGTAAACGCGGAGAGCGTCCAAACGGAAAAGCAAACTTAAGCCATTACGGTTTTAAATTTAATATCGTTGACCAAAATATCAAAGTCAGCCCTCGCCCACGAGGTAACGAGATTTCCACTCTTCTATCTTTTCCTTGGAACCTGGCCTTTATTTATCAAATTCTTAGAATTCTTTACTTTAAAAAAAGTTTTTTTTATACGCGTCAGAAGTATAAAGCATCAAACGTGTGTATAATGAAACTCCTTTGGGGCAAATATCTAGCTGCCTATTCCACCTACATCTATGCGAAACAGCTTTTTCGGGTTGATCAATACGGGTATAATGGTCCATGTTGACCTTCAAAAATTAGAACCTTCTATCGTCTGCTAGTTTATATTGTTTACTATTTATCTCAAAACTATGTTTCATCAATAATTAAACATTTCGAGGCAGTGTAATTTTGGTATTTTACCGTCGGTAGATGCTGTCAATATTTCAGCCGTGATGCATGACGAAATGGTATTTATTGGGACTCGGGGAGAGATTGTATTAAATTCGCTACTATATACGAAACTTTCTCGAGACTGCCTGGCCCAATCTCTCAGTATACTGGTTAAAGGGGTTTCCCTCGAGTTCTTCGGATTCCCCTTTCCATAAAAACTTGATGATTTTAACGGTAATAGTAAGTGTAGGGAGCTGTTGGCTAGCGTGGCATGAAGGGCTTACAACCACCCGTGGGGTGGGTCACTCCCCGAACTCGGTGTACACTGTCGTACCTCTGACTGTGCTAATAAGAGTTCGTGAACTCTTTAAAATCGGTACCTTTAGCAGTACTAAGTACGCGAACTCGGTGTACAGGTCATCCGAGAGTGACTTACCCCTCGCCACCACCCTCCTACGAATTTTAACCCAGCTTTGGTTATTAGCTTAAAATAATCTCGATTAAATCGGATTTAATCTTTTGAGGGGTGCGTCGTTAATCAAGGAAGTGACCTGCCCCTCGGTTTAGGGCAAAAGTTTCCGCTCAAAATCGACGATGAACACGAACCTTTAGAGTTACTCATCGTATATACTTTGTATAAACGTATTTTTCCGGGAAATAATCGATTTGTAATGTTGTCAGTTCCAAAAGTGACAATTTTTCTGGCGACTTGGAAACCAAATTAAAACTCTAATTATGTCGGGTTCCCTCGGGTAACGTTTCCATTTTAGCGCTGTTTGTCAGTTTGGATTTGTGTGTCTAGTCGCTTCGAAGTTTCGTATAGTGCCCTAACTTCGCGTGAGCTCTATTTGCATCCTCCGACACGCTTTTGTAGTTTTACAATACAAAAGACGCTAAGAAACATTGTTCGAAGACGTTTCTTGACGGTAATAATTTCGCGTTACGTTTTGTTGATATTACAAAGGATTCACCTTAACAATCTTGCTCGCTGGCTATATTCCATTCAAGGGTGATTCGGCGGAGCGAGACGCGTTGAAAAACTTTTAGCTAAATAGGAAACATTAGAAGGTCATAATAAATCCTTTTCTGAAGTGGGGGATGATTAGAGATCGGCGGAATAAATAAAATAACCGGCAAAATTTCGAATAATCATTAAAATTTTGGTTAACTGTTTATTTATGAACATTTTATACGAATAAACAACGATTTAACATGCAAAAATAATCGGGTTTTTTCGGATATTTTTTTGGATAATTGTCGGTTATCAATAAAAATAAATAATTGGATAATTTCTTATTCAAACGCCGATCTCTAGGGAGGATCTAGCTATAACTTTTCTTAGAAACGTCGTTTTGTCGAGCTTACTTGAGATAAAAAGTTAAACAAGTCTACAAACGCCATTTTCCAAAAACCAAAAAAAAATTTGCTTTTTATCTAGAGCCTGGGCCAATAAAAGATATTCATCCAGGACTCTCGTATTACCTCGCACAAAGATTTCCCCCAGAAGAAAGTGAATGGTAGTTTTTTTTTTTGATGAATTGTCAGATTTGGTTCCTGGAAAACATTTTTAATAAATTTATTTTAAATGGAAGATACAACACTAAAATAAACCACTGAAAATGTAATTATAAAATGTAGTAAAGTAATGAATGTTTAAATCACATGCTTTTATTCTCTATAACAAATTTACCTCTATATTTTTCATAGATTCCATAACGTTTTCGATTAAATTTCCAGAAAATTTTATTTCATTAGATTTGGTAACAAACTTGTCCATACTAGTATTTGTTATAAGATACTTCAGTTCGGTCTTCAAAACAAAAATGCTATCATCGTTCTTCAGTTTCAAGACCCAAGAAAGAGCGGAAGATTTTACTTCATCGAGTTTCATTTCCTCCTTTGCAACTTCAAGCGCTCCCGGTGAAAAATTCAAAACATTAGAGAACATTCTGTCGTAGTTATTTAAACTGACTATTCTTTCTTTGGGTTTCTCTTTTTTAGCTCTGTTTGGTAGAGACTGTGTATGATCTTCAGCAGTTTCACTATTTATTTCTTGACTTAGGTCTTCCACTACTATAACATTCTTTTTCCTTATATTTTTTTGGTTTAGGCTCCTTCTTCGGTTTGGGCTCCTTCTTCGGATTGGGCTCCTTCTTCGGATTGGGCTCCTTCTTCGGATTGGGCTCCTTCTTCGGATTGGGCTCCTTTTTCGGCTTGGGATCATTCTTCGGATTGGGCTCCTTCTTCGGTTTGGGCTCCTTTTTCGGTTTGGGCTCCTTTTTCGGTTTGGGCTCCTTTTTCGGTTTGGGCTCCTTCGGTTTGGGGTTTTTCAATTTTGATCCAGTCTCTGGTTTTTGTCTTTTTGATTTTGGTGGAGTATTTTCACTAATAGTTTGAATACAATGCTATTAACAATAACCACACTGAAAATTAAATTTTACCATTTCAATCTTAAACTCAATGCTTTAGGTTCAGGTACATCAATAGAGTAAGAATCATCATTGAAAATATTATCACAGACTGCTGCTATGTGCTCGTCAGATGAGTTCATATCATTCAAAATATCACAGCCAGCGTTAATCCCCATACAATCATCTAATTTAAACATTCTATACACGTAGGGATAATATTAGAATAAATTAAATAGTTCAACCAAACTATAAAAATAAAATAATACTTTATTAAACTAACTTTCAAATCCTAAAAATTATTTTCCTTCACTCTTTGTCGCCATTGCACTTTTAAAATCTGCCTCCTTAACCCTTCCCCCTCCCCAGAAAAGGTGTCACGTGGGTTGTTACTTGTTCGAGTTTGTAATTTTTGCCGATAGGGTCCTCTAGTAGCTCTGTTTCTCTTACAGGAGACAACCCGAGGTGTAACACACCGATTTTGTTCAAACTCGGGGGTTTGGTAAACCTTCATGTTACTTGAAACACCCTAAAGGGAAATGTCTCCATAAGCAACCGTTTTGGCATGGCAACCAAAAATGTTTTTGACAAAACAAATTGGAAATTTTACCATTGAATATAGCATGGGAATCTGACCAATTTTAAGGGTACCCTCTGTAAAAATTTTAATCAATTTCGAACTTTTGTATAATTTTTTTATTTATATTTTCTATTTTTAGCATTTTAAAAAAATTAAATTTTTTTACACGAGGTACCCTTAAAATTGGTCAGATTCCCATGTTATTTTCAATGGGAAAATTTCCATTTTGTGTAGTCAAAAAAAATTTTGGTTGCCATGGCAAAACGGTTGACTATGGAGACATTTCCCTTTAGGGTTTTTCAAGTTACATGAACTTCATGAAGGTCTACCAAACCCCCGAGTTTGAACCAAATCGGTGTGTTAAATCTCGGGTCGTCTCCTGTTAGTGGCCGCATAGCGATAAGAGAGTCATGTCCTGCTTTTATTGGCCCATGTCTAGAGTAAGTGCAAGAATAATCTCATTTTTCTTTCAGAGAATAGTTATAGAAAAATCCCGAATGCAGGTAACACAAATTATGTAACGTGGTAAGAGGAGAAGAGGGTTGTATAAACATTACTAAATGTTACAGGGGTAGTGAATCATCACCATTTTAAAGTTACAGTCGAAATTTAAAACTTAATTATCTCATAAATTTACGATAGATAGTACGACTGGTTTTCTCGAGGAAAAACAATAAATTAAATAATTTTGTAATTTTAAGGTTTATAGTGCTATTATAATATAAGAATATTTTTGATGTAATTTACAATTTTCAATTGTTTTTCTTTTCGACGATTCGTTTTTCTCGAAACTTGATTTATCATTTTTGAACGATTCCACGTATGAAAGTTTCCTCAAAATCGTTTACGTAAATAAAGTCTACGAAATGATCAATTGTGAAAATTCCTTTGACCTATTATTATGTCTGATATTCTTAATCCAAGTAAACGATACTTATAAACAGGGACGGTGGAAAGGGGGGTGGAGCAGGGGAACATTGTATCCCCCAACGAAAATAGGGGGTGTATATATTTGTATCCCCCCAAAAAAATGGTATACATTTAAAAAAACTTTATTCTTGAAAATATCTTCGATCTCTATTAAACGAATTTATAAATCAACGTGCGCAGTTTTTATTCTTAAAGACATTTAGTATTTTCGTCCCAGCAAAATTTGTCACCGTCATATGCCCTGTTCGTAAGAAGTACGATGACAAAATACCGCTTAAATAGTGTCTGCATACTACACGCGTATCAAGATAAACTAGATAAAATTGATATGAATGAGGTAGTTAAAGATTTCATTAATAAAGAGAGTAGAGCTAAAATATTTGGCTATCCATAAGTACGTTGATAAAATAAAATAAAATATGTGTTAATATTCTGTGAAATTATTTTTGACTAGTTTGATTCTGTTAACCGATGTAGTTCGACTTCCTAGCTCGTTTGATTCTAACTTAGTTAATACACCAGCTGTTTAATTCTACTAAAATCGGTAACTTATAACTTAAAGCAAATCTGGCAGTGGTGGAGATCATTACATGGGGCGACACCCGGGATGAATATTATGGTATGCTACTTACTAGTTTGGGTAAGTTTTTATTTTTTTCACGGTCAGGTGTCACACTAAATCACGCCCAAACGGGTGGCACCCGGGGTGGGCCACCCCCCCCCCCCCCCCTAGTTACGCCACTGAAATCTGGAAATATGCATTAAAGATATCGACAAAAAAAATCTAGCGCTGTCGCCTCCCGCCCAGACATCCATTTACGATTCTTTGCAGGGCCGGATTAACCAATAGGCCGAATAGGCCTGGGCCTAGGGCACCAAGCCTACAAGGGGCACCAATAGGGTTCGAAAAAAATAAAAGTACAAATCTTTAATCATTTGCTTTTCACAAAATATTTTCCGGAGTAATTTTAGTAAACCCGTCCACCCCTGTGAACCAAAACGTTTGATTGTCACATTCTCTGACGGACTGCCGTCTAGCCCCTGACGACATACTAAATCTGGCAGCAAAATGAATTTTCCTTCCATTTCTCAAATCTCAATTATAAATTGAGGAAGCGCTTAGCTCACTTCGCTCGCTATTGAAAGGGGGGTACCAAATTTAACTTCGGCCTAGGGCCCCATAAAGTCTTAATCCGGCCCTGATTCTTTGTACCCCCTCAAAAAAACCTTCCGCCGCCGCCGAGGGGCTAACCACTTCCTTAAATTCTGTACATCGACTACAGCGAAAACAGCCTTTAGTAGTGCCAAATCTGTAATCGATTACGTAATCACTTCAGTACAGTCAAAGCTACGGGCTTGTACACCGATTACAGCCCCTCGGCCGCCTCTGCTTATAAAACTTATTTTCATCGATTACTCGTCATTTTTTTACTCGACCTCGAATAAGTTATTGGAAAATATTCGTTGATTATTTAGTACAAAAAAATTGCATAGTCGGGCACTCGATTACTCGAATAAGCTGCTCTAAGTTCAAAGAGAGGTTTTTGCCACTTTTTGGGGTGGCAATAATAAACGGTACCTACCAAACGTACAAACATCAAATACTTTGAATGACCTTGGGGATTGATCACGGTTTTTAATACGTAGTGCGCCTGCTTGGTTTGGTTTGGAGTGTCACTTTGATGTCTCTTCACGAGTTCGGATGTCGGCCGACGTCTTAACTTCCTAAGCAATATACAGACAGACGGTACATTTATAATTTAAAAAAATGTATATTGTATTTTTATTTTACTATTAATTACTATAGTGAGTTGCAGGCTAAGAAAGACAAAATATATAGTACAATCGGCGCAAGGATGCCTCAGATCGTTTCCGGTCATTCCACCGCGCGAAATTTGAATTTTGGCCATTTTACGGTCAAATTCGAATTTTGCTCTTTTTGTCGTCTTTTAGCGCCATCTAGAGACCGAAATTGGAATCTTTATTTTTTAATTTCATAATTGTGGTGGCGAGCAAATTTAAAAGATAAGGCATTCCTATCATTCTTAAATATAAAATAGTATGTATAATTATTTATTTTTGTAAATTTATTTCTACGTCTTACCAGTTAAATCGGTAGTTTCTTTTAAAATAGTTACCACGCTTTCTTGGGGGTAACGTTGTCTTAATGAGCTATAGACGTTTAAAATTATATTTTTCTCTTTACTTGTTAACAATAAACCTTTATCATGCTTTTTATAGTAACCTCTTGGGCTATTTAAAATATTTGGAGCTTCAATTATCGAACCTTATTTAGCTGCATTCAGTAATTAAACTCATGACAACATGAAATTAAAAAATAGATTCCAATTTCGGTTCCTAGATGGCGCGAAAAACCGATGAAACTCACGAAATTTGAAATTGACTGTAAAGTGGTCAAATTTAAATTACGCGCGGTCGACTGGCCGGAAATGGTCTGAGGTATCCTTGCGCCGACTGTACTATATATTTTGTCTTTCTTAGCCTGCAACTCACTATATAATTAGACTAGTAGCCTAGTATACTAGTCTTTTATATCTCACTAGTCACTATAAGGTTACTAAAGTTAGTTTATACTTATTTTAAATTTATTTTCCTAATTACTTGAATAAAACTAGCTCCTAATCAAGTACTCGATAACAAGACTCATGAAAAATATTATCTGAATTACTTGACTCGAATAAGAGAAAATTTCCCTTAATCAAGTACTCGATTACTCGACTCAACTTCAATATTACTTTATTCGAATACTCGATAAAAAATTTCGTACTCGATACGCGACTCGATTGCCTAAAACCACTATACTCGCACAGCCCTACCTGTCTTTCAAAATTTATGTTGGAAACCGGGCACGTCTGATGTGGAAATCATTCGGTGGAGCTAGAGTTGTGAAGGGATATGATAGACCTAATGGGTGGCCAAATGCTCTCCGTCGAAGTGCCTCATTTTCTAGTACATTAATCCCATTTAATGGTAAACCAACCAAAGTTTCCTTAGGAAATTATAATAACGCGAAATAGACCTCATAATCTGACCTCGCGACAGCTTAAAATGAAACCGTTTCAAAGTTAAGCAAGTTCTAACGTAGCCTCATCTTCTAAATTTTATAAAATTTAATAACACATTTTAGCAGCTTTAATTAGGGGTAATTTATCACTCTAGCTATGAAAAAAAGTAAAGAAAAATCATCGAAGGCTTAATTTGGAAATTTTCAACAGGCTGTTAAATGATTTAATTATGCATTCCATTACGTTGAAGAGATTAGAAAGTTAATTCGTATTCCGATTTTATTTACCTTCTAACTTCGTTCAGTTAGTCCATATTCTAAGCTTCTATATAAAATGCGCTCTATTTCTGACCTACCCACGCTTGTAGAACTGTTCTAACGGAAGTAACAAGGATTCCAGGGAGAAGCCGACATAGGTCGAGTAATTAGATTTTACAGTCGGCTTAATTGGTTGCATTGTTCGTTGAACAGATTTCCAAAGCATTAATCTTTAATTCCGAATTACGGGGAAAGATAATTAATTAATTTCTGAAAGTGCACGAAGCTAGGCTCTCAAAACCTCTGGAAGTACCACCAAAGATGCGCTTCAGACGTTGAGTTTCGCTGTCCTTTAGAAAATCTCCATAGAGTAGCTTTACCCACGTCGCCATTTTGGGCGCAAAGTTTTATCTATAGGAAAAAGCTTGGGTGACGTTCTTCGAGGTCAGAGTGTCATTACTCTATAGACGAAGTTCAACGAACCGCGCTAGCCCGAATTTTGTCGCTATTCAAGCGCTTTGGAAACTGTGTTTTAAAATCAGCATTTTCGGTACTACCTCTTATTTCTTTTGAAATTGGTACCTTAGCACTCTTTCGAGTTTGTTTTTCCAAGTTAACATCAGCTAAGTTCCTTTTATTTTCTCTTTACTAACGCCGTACGAATGGGCTTCCTCTACAGCATTTTTTCTTTGTTCCGAGAAAGAAATGTGGACCTTGTTTATATAATCGAGTATCGATGCTTTTCTGTAGTCTTCTCTAAGCCGGTTTCGTTCCTAATTTGAAAAAGGTTTAGCTTTTTGATACGAAAATTACTAACAAGCTTAACACGTAAAGTTCCTTAATACCACCTTTAAGGCTTTTAGCGGCCACGTTTTCCGCTCGCTTCTGCGAATCTATTTTACGAATAAAAGGAAAGTAAACTTGTTAGTCAAGTATCAATTACCATGTTTGGTTGCTCACTAGCTTCGAAATATTTTAAAAATTAATTACCTACTTAAATAGTGTCGCTAGGTTTTCATTTGCGGGTGTGGAACTACACCACTACCAACTTTTTACATTCAGCTCCAGAGAACGTGTAGCTCGAAATTGGCCGTGGGCTCCTGACACATACTTTTATCTTTTCATTATTTTATTTAAACAGAGCACGCGTTTAAATTTAAACCCACTTTAATAAATGACACGCGTAATGCAAAATAAAAAACAATTTTAATAATTACTTCCCTACTTCTTGCGAATTAAGGACGAAGGAGCGGGGGAGCAATGGCCCTGTTTGTTCGTTTCAAAATATAACATTGAATAATTAAAGACATTAAAGCTAAGTGAAATAGAAATGTACCCCGGACGAGAAAAACAAACAGTTTCGGTGATTTTATGATCCTCACTGCGTCTTTTGATTTGAATCAATATTGGGTTTGTGTCGAATAGTTATTTTTATAAACTAACGTGACCTTCTTGTTTAAATGTTGCTCTTACGTCACAGTCTCTTACTTTCACAAGCCTATACTAGCGCGCGCTACCGTCGCGAGGAATATTGGTTTTTCTAGAAAACGTGCAAATCGCTCGTGCGCAAAATATACTAATAAAGCTGTGTCTTGTGACGTAAGAGCAACATTTTAACAAGTTGGGCACGACCACTTTTTATTTTATAAAATCAACTATTATATACGTAAATACTTATTAATTATCACCTTAAATCCATCTAAAACTTTTCAAAGGCAAACATCTATTAAATCTTGTCAATTTCTGTCATTCAAAAAACAGTTTTCAGAGCGTCCCCAATGGACCTTAGGGTTTCAGTTGCCAGGCCTACGTCCAACGTCTCAAATTTCTCTACGTCCCTGTTGAAAACCATTCGTAAATATTCATTATTTTTATACACTTAATATTAAACGAAGCGGGCAATTTGGATAAATAATTTACTGGACTGGAATCAAGTATGTATTTATTTATACTAACTATAAATTAATACATTCTTGCTGGGATCAAAAGCAGAAACCTCAGTTGTTCAATTTATATTGCCCGATGGCGCTCCTATATTAGGAAAATCATCAAACATTTCCATCCAAATACAACACAAAGAACGGGATAAAAATGTCGGATGACTTTCATCTGTTCTATTATTTTTTAATATTAGGCTACTATTTCTAGAGTTCAATTTTTTCTACACTCTTATTCTTACTTATCTTCTTACTTCAACGTTACAAGCAGATAATACAAATTGAAATTTCACTTACGATTTCCTGTCCACACCAAACGTCGTCAGCTACGCAAGTGTTTAAAAGCCCTTTAAAAATCTCTGACATCTAAAAAATATCGACCTGTTACAACGCCAAGTTCGTTTGCGGTGTAATGTAACTACGTATGTAAGGGGCCGTTAACAAATTACGTCACGCAGTAAGCGAGAGTTTGTTTGTACAAGCGTTACTATAGGGTTCCTCAATGAGCAATCATTAGTAAATATCGACCTTCACCATTTGATGTTGGCGATGGAAATGGCAGATTTCGACCTTCACCATTTGATGTTGGCCTTGGAAATGGCAGATTTCGACCTTCACCATTTGATGTTGGCCTTGGAAATGGCAGATTTCGACCTTCACCATTTGATGTTGGCCTTGGAAATGGCAGATTTCGACCTTCACCATTTGATGTTGGCCTTGGAAATGGCAGATTTCGACCTTCACCATTTGATGTTGGCCTTGGAAATGGCAGATTTCGACCTTCACCATTTGATGTTGGCCTTGGAAATGGCAGATTTCGACCTTCACCATTTGATGTTGGCCTTGGAAATGGCAGATTTCGACCTTCACCATTTGATCTCGATCTTCGAAATTTCATCTTGAAAATATACTAAAATAGTATAATAAAACAGCTAGTATAAATACGACGATTCGACCTTGAAAATGGTGTTCTCGACCTTCAAAATTACGATCTTTATGATCGCAAATTTGTTAAACCCGCTATCCCATTGGTGGAAATATCTTAACCCCTCTAGTACTTACAAGGAGACGACCCGAGGTGTTACACACCGATTTTGTTCAAACTCGGGGGATTGGTAGACCTTCATGTAACTTGAAAAATCCTACAGGGAATTTATTCAATGGGCAACGGTTTTACCATGGCAACGAAAAATGTTTTTGACAACATAAAATGGAAATTTTTCCATTGAAAATAACATGGGATGTGAAATTAAATAATTACTTTCAAAATATTATATTTCTACTTATCAGGTTTATTAAGCATTGTCATGGGTGCGCCAGACAAAGTATGTTGTGTTTTATTTTATAACCAAGGAGGGACTACCAAAAATGTTTAAAAAAAATTATATATGTCTATACAAATTATAAATTTCAAAATTTTATTATAGTAATTTTGGGAGAGGGGAGTCGAATTTTTTTTGCGTGACGCAATGTGCGAACAGCCCCTAACGACGGCGAGAAATCTACTTCGACAGCTAATTTTCGCTTGAGGTCTATTGAAAACTAATACGCTTTCATAATGAAAACTGTCTTTTACTTCGGCGAAATAATGAAAAATTATTGAACCGGAACGTAAAATTGACTCGCTTCGTTCCTGAAGGTATTTATTTTGAAATTTGAGATCAAAAACACGTTTTTACTGGAATTTATCTCCATCAAAGGAGTAGCCTGGTCAGTGACGGCGATCCCGTGGGGCTCTGGGGGCTCGAGCCCCCACAGGGAAAGACAAACTAGGGCAGAACCCCCACAGAAATAAAATTGAGGAAAAATAGCAACCAAAGAAAAATTTATAATCTCACTGCCTTTATTTGGGTCCGAATTCAGTCTTTTTACCGAAGTTATTTTGAGATTGCAGATGCGAGTAGCATTAAGATGATACAACCGTAAAATTCATTTCTATAGATTCGTCCAAACAGAAAATCGCGTCGTCGTGTACCCTATTTTAGCTAAAATACCTTCGTAAAGCATGTGGCCAAGTAAGGCTTAATTATCTAGCCATGTACACAGCTATTTTTGTAAAGATAAAAATTTAGAGCTGTACATTTTCTTGCTTAGGTTTTAAGTATATGAATTTTTGGATAAAAAAATAATGGCCCGTGCCCCCACAGAAATGTTTTCCGATCGCCGCCGCTGAGCCTGGTGGTCATTTTGCCAGCAAAGAGAGATAGACGCGTAGCTTGTCCTTAGTAGCTGAAGTATAGTGTTTCGTCTATGTAGACGAGGTTTATAAGGTCTTTATTATTTGGTTAAAACTAAAAAATGTGGGACTCGGTGATGCTTGAAGTAGAGCTGTCCTAAAATCTAAATTCCAGTTCAGTAGTTTATTTGGCCAAGGTGACGCAAGTTTGACAGCAATAGGACTTTATCTTAAAGTTTTAGATAGACATGTTAATATTACGCGATAAAAGCGCGAATACAACTTTTAAATATGAACCCGGAAAGTAACCCGTCGAAACTGGTACAATTTAACATTTTTGTTCATCTAATTTTTGTTATAATGTTATTTGAGTCTTCTACCAACCCTCGGCCACCCTTAAAATAATTTTTTGGGGCGCTGACCATTGAGGCTTACCACTTTGGGTAATGCCAAAGCTGTAATCAGTTGCTTAATAACTTTAGTACCGTCAAAGCTATAGCTTGTACACCGATTACGAGAACTGAACAGCACCTCGGGTTTAGTTTCTAAACCTTTTAAGTCTACGAGTAAATCTATAATACGCGTGATTTTAACGCATTTATCATAGCAATATGATAAGTTCCTAAAGCTTTCGGTCTAGGAATAAAATAACATTTTTACGCAATGTATCTTAGGGCAATTTCGAATTGTTTGTCTAAGAAAATATGAAAGTTACTGAATCTTGTTTAATACATTTACGTGGTATCGATTTTGGGGGAGAAGCTACATCCTCATTTTTGCTGCTTAAAGATATAAGTAAAATATTTGAGCTAAGTATAGACACGAAACGTATGGCGTTATTTTTTCTAACAGTAATCTTACCTTCCGTCTACTTCTCGTGGTAAATGATCTTCGCTTTCGCTTTAAGTTAACTTAAATCTCTCTTACGGACCACTCTGCGGAGAATTAGTTACACGCGCGGCAGCTGGCAATGTTTTAAATCATTCCCTGTTCTCGAATAATCGCGCTTTAATTACAGGGGTAAGACGAATTTCAACCCCTCAGCGGCCATCGGGAATTAAGTAGGTTTTTTTTGTCTAAGAAGAAGCGATGGGCGAGTCGGCGGTACCGCTGAATTTGGAGCCCACTTCGCTGGCTATTAATCAAGCCCAACCGTTTAACTTGACCCTGGAAAATCTGGAGGTAATTGATTTGATGGTTGTTTTAAGAGTCGACGGTAAAGATTTTCATCCAATGATATCGGGCGCAGATGACGAACGATTCTTCGTACATCCCCTACGAAGAGAGGGTGGAGACGTTTTTGGTGCCGGCTGTCTTTTTTCTTATCTTCGTTATCGGAGCTCTAGGTAAATTTGTGCCTTTAACGTTAAATTTGCGTAATCCTTCGTCTCTTTAATCATTAAAGGTAACGGCACCTTGATTTTCATCTTCATCCGGAACAAGCGCCTCCGCAACGTGCCCAACACTTACATTATGAGCTTGGCGGTCGGGGACCTGGTCGTAATTACCGGCACGGTGCCTTTCATCAGCACTATTTACACCGTCGAAAGCTGGCCCTACGGACAGTTTCTTTGCAAGCTTTCCGAGTTTCTCCGAGACGTCTCTATAGGTTATTAAATCACGGCTGTCTCGCTTCTCAGAATCTTAATTTACCCTTCCTACCGAGCTGAGGTTAATTGCCCGAGAGTGTGTTTCGTCACTTAGCCCGCCTACGTACCCCATCCTTTTCCCTCTAATAACGTGTCGTCATTTAGGTCTAAAAAGAACGGTTCCGCGTTGGTGTTTTCCAGGGGTGACTGTCCTGACTTTGACCGTGTTGAGTTTGGATCGTTATTTAGCCATTTCTTCACCCATCAGGAAGCACACGGGCAAACATACCCGGTCTACGACTGTCGCCATTGTGGTCACCGTCTGGATCATATCTGCCGCCATCGCTGTTCCCGGAGCTTATTACTCTTTCATTTGGGAAGTCGAGGTTCGCTTTCTTCTTTTCAATATGCCTTCTCTTTTTGTAATGCGTTATACAGGGTGTCCGGAATTGCTCTGACTGGGTATTTTTCTCAAAAACTACAAGAGTTATAGCGTTTTCAATTGGACTGCTCTCGGGCGCTCTAGATCGCTCTGATAACATTTTATGCTCCATTTGCGTGCTCGGATCTGCTCCAATCACGTTTCGCGTGTTCCATTTCCCGCTCCCGGGTGCTCTGAGATCGCCCAAAACCGATCTGCTGATTTCGACAGATCAACGGATCGAGATCGAGATGGGAACAAATTTTTGCGTGTTCCTTTTAGATGTTTTGACATAATGGCAGACCAAGACGCGAAAATTTAAAATTACTAGCAGACGCAAAGCGCTGGAATATGCTAATGGAATGTTCCATTTGCGGTTTTACTGTAGTCGATTGGGATCTACGACGTCAGAGACACTTTCGGAGCAAATCTCGAGCAATCAAATGGAAAACGTTATGAGAGTTACGAAACTTTTAGGGTATTATTTCTAATGTCATCTTTACATTCAAATTTTCAGAAAAATCGGAAAATATTTTCACGTTTTTAAAAAATGGCGGGAAAATGCTAGAAGAAAACCTGCAATGAAAAAGTAATAGAGAATTATCGAAAATGTAAAAAAAAAGTTGGTTTCATTGAAAAAGACCAATTTTTCACGGCTATACGAGGTGATGAAATAAATCAAGCTCGTCATGGGAGGCAATAGTTTTTAGAGTTTTGTTCGTTAATGTCAGAAATGGCTTAAATGGTTCATTTTTGTTAAACAAAAGGATATTTTTATTCGTCCAAATACACAAAATTTACAAGTAAGGTTCTATGATTCCTCCATTAGCCATATTATTATTATTATTATTATTATTATTATTATTATTATTATTATTATTACTCGTGCTTTGATGAAACCCCACAAGAAAAAGTCCATCGGCGTTAGATCTGGAGACCTCGGAGGCCATTGAACGGGACCGTTGTTCAGATGCTCAACAACACCTCTAGGTTGATTGGGTGGCGCACCGTCATGTTGGTACCATAGTCGTCGGTAAGTGGCCGGAGGAACGTCGTCTAAAGCGCCTGCTACTTTGACTGTAAAATGTCCAGTTAGAGCTATTCGGGACAACCTGTATATTTATTATCATTTTAATTTTTTTTAAATCATGTATAAATATGTACTACGATTACACATTGTTGCGTGAATTTTGCATAGCACTCTTAAGTCTATATTTCTACTGCTTGATATTAAATGATTAACGATGCGTTTTCCAATTTCTTTTTCAGATAAGTTCTGGCCGTTACATTTACGTATGTTACCCCTTCCCCCAGACAATGTGGCCTTGGTATCCGAAACTCATGGTTCTACTGAAGTTTCTACTCCTGTACCTAATTCCACTTATTCTTATAAGTATTTTCTACATATTGATGGCCAGAAGTTTGATCGAAGCTTCGAGACACTCTGTTGGCCAACAAAATGATACCCACATGAAGCAGTTGCGAGCCAGGACCAAAATAGCCAAAGTTGTTCTAGCTTTCGTTCTCATATTTGGAATTTCATTTTTCCCTAATCAGGTTAGTTTTACTAGGATATGCATTTATACAAGGAATGTCTAAGAAACAAACATGGTTTTCAGGCGAGGATTTCGCTCATCGCGTGATACTCGAAACTCGGCCCAGATTCGACATTAAGCCTTGTCTCGAATAGAAATTAACTTACCTAATTTTCTCATTTTTAATCATCTGAATACGCGAATTATGGATAAATTAGAAAACTTTACCGACATAATAAATTATCCGCGAATTTCAGTGTGAGAACGAATCGGGGTTTTTGAAACCTATTTTCTGCACTGTTAAAAAATAAGGTGCATTTTGGTACCGACTAAGGTATTTTATGTTGCATCCCCAGACGAACCTTTAAAGGTATCAAATAATGCCTCTTTAAGGAGGTGCTATAAGGTACGTCTTGATGAAGGTATTTATTAAAACCTCCTTAATCCTAAAGGTACTGTACCATACTTAAATGGGTATTTGATTATACCAAGAATGGTTCCCATTTGTACTTATAATTTTGTGAAGGTTCTTAATAGTACCTAAACGGGTGTTATATTATACCAAGAATGGTTCCCATTTGTACTTATAATTTTGTGAAGGTTCTTAATAGTACCTAAACGGGTGTTATATTATACCAAGAATGGTTCCCATTTGTACTTATAATTTTATGAAGGTACTTAAAAGTACCTTAATGGGTGTTATATTATACCAAGAATTCATTGTGGTAACAAAGAATTTTGGATACGAAAATATTTTCCACATTAATTATATTAATTAGCTTTGAAATATAACTAATGATATATTTCAAACAGTATGAAATTAAGTAAATAATTTAAAATTATATATTTATTTCAGACCCCCGAATAGGCGAAACTATAAAGTAAATTTGGTCATAACCAACTTGTTAAAATGGGAAAACGAAATCACGTGACAGCCATATCACAGCCAACATGCATTCGGTAACTCTTGTTCATAGTTGCCCGTGCGACGGAAAATATATTCCTTTCAGATACTGCAGACAGCAAATTAATTTTAACCTTTCTATTAAGATGGTTTAAATAATAATAATAATACTTTAAATTAGATAATTTAGATTTTATTAATCAAAATTTAAACCGCCATTAGGATAGATGGCGCTTCAGTTCTCCACAAAAAGTCACGTGACTACCATCTTTTCAGCCCCCCCCCCCCCCCTAGACTTTATAGTTTCGCCTATTGTTGCATTTAATTTAAAAAAGGCGAAATATTTTCACCTAGAAAACAAAGCGAAATGGTGCTGCCATCTGAAATACAGATGTCAAAAAAATGATAAGATAGTATCACTGTCGCCATCTCTTAGTAAATATACAAAATTGATAGATAAGAAAAATTATGTGCAACACTGAGTTACGACTTATTATTGTGAAAGAAACTTTTGGTTACCAAAACAATTTATATATTTATAAAATTGATGGTTTCGTACCACCTCAGGCGATAAAACTCAAAAAGGATTCGTTAAATGCCATAAATGTACAACATCAAGAGTTCAAACCCAAAACGTTTTCCGTAAATACCTTTAATGGTAAGAAATACCTTTCCCGTATCTCTTAATACCTGTGCCGATTAAACAACGCAAGAGTACCTTTCAAGGTACTATTCAATACCACGATATAGTTGTAAATACCTTTCCGGTATCACTTAATACCTGCGCGGATAATAAAACACAGGACTACCTTTCAAGGTACTATTAAATACCACGATATAGTTGTAAATACCTTACCGGTATCACTTAATACCTGCGCGGATAATAAAACACAGGAGTACCTTTCAAGGTACTATTAAATACCACGATATAGTTGTAAATACCTTACCGGTATCACTTAATACCTGCGCGGATAATAAAACGAAGGAGTACCTTTCAAGGTACTATTAAATACCATGGGGTCTTTTTAGGTACCTTAACAATACCTTTATTTTTTACAGTGTGGTCAGCTTAATTTTCGAGTGAGCTTCATCCCTTTGGTGTCGGCAGCTTCTGGGCATGAACCAAGAATCTAAGCGGACTTACTGTATCCGATATTTTGACACGGTAGACGTAGCCTAAATCGGAAGGCTTACATTAGCCTCTTTGAAGCTACTCAAGAATTCTGTTCAACTATCTCTAAGAGAGGCTTAGTCGGTGCTTAAGCGACAGTATACGTACGGTAAAGTTAGGCTTAGTTCATTAATTTTTTTATGTTTAGAAATGAAATGGATTCTAGTGAATTTGATTAAAAAAAACCTCAGCCATATGCGGCGTACTGGTTATTTTTACTTAACAACATGGTTAATTATCATTAGAACCAATTTCAAAAATCAAAGGTCCAAAACTTACTAAGCCTAATCATTTAACCGACAACAACGGCGCCATTTTTTCAAAATTGAACGTGAACGCTACAGTTTCTCTACGAAACTACGCCGGAAATCGACTTCAGCAACGGCAAGTTTGTCCACATAGAACTAAAATTACCCTTAATTTTACTATCCCCAGTATTAACGCGTGCTTTTAAAAGCCTGAACAGTGAGTCCCCTTAGATTCTTGGTCCATGTTCTGGGCGATGGTGACCAATCAGGGGCGTGCATAGAAATCTCATAGGTAACTAGAATGCTGCCGTGTAACTGGAAAATGGGCCAAATGCCGTGGCAGACGATAGCCAGATCTCAGCCAATCAGAGCTCAAAGAGTGGTTCTGCCAAGAATTTAATGTCACCAGAGAGAATGACGTTACCTATCTCCCGCTATAGTAGCGGATCCAAGGAGGATTATTATCCTCCTTGGCGGAACCACTCTACGGCCTCTCATTGGCTGAAGGTTCAAGGCGAACTGGCGTCAAGCTCGGCCGTAGGCGGCAGCATTCTAGTTACCTATGAGATTTCTATGGGGGCGTGCTAACATTTTTACGAACAAAACCAACAACCTTGTTAAATAGGCTGCGTCCGAAAAAATGCCGAGAGATAAAAAACAAAACACAGGTTGACTAAACATGCGACACCGTAAGAGTCCGTCTGTGGCAAATAAGTATCCTGAATTAAATACAACTCTGTGTAAAGTCTGCCCTGGGTGATTAGGCCCGCGGTGAAATAGAAGCGGGGTCAATTCGCCCCCGTAGTTGGCACGCCTCTTTCGACCAATCAATCAATTTTACAAAATGACGTGCCTAAAGTCCAACCCGTTTCGCGGCACCGTAGCGATAGAGCCTTAGACATTTCCAGTATATCGACGTATAACTTCCTGTTTTTTCTCGATAACAAATCGCGAAAGTGTTCCTGAAATTGGCACGTCTTTGCCCAATCTCGTATAGAGGATTGTGTATTTTCGAAATTAGTTTCCCAACGTGTCCAGTAAGCAGTAAGGGCTCTTCAATTAATTTTCGTTAGCCCCTCGCTGCTCATTAAGAACCGTTTGATGATCACTGAGAAGGACTTCTCATTAACACGGGCCGAATTTCCAGGTACTCTGATGGTCAGAGATTAGCGTGTAGAGTCCAAACAAAGCATTATATCATTTCCCCCGTTCTATAGTCGATATGACAGACGCGAACTGTATCTGTCGAATCGGCCCTCTTCTCGTAATAGTGTTTGAGGAGGGTGCCTCTTATCCCTATCTTTCGATACATTATTTGGGAAAATGGGCCATTGTCCGGAAGTCAAACCCACCATTTAAAATTTTGAATCGTATGTATATGCTAGGACTACTTTTGTAGTGCCTTTTGTTGACTTTCTAATTTTCCATCAAATCTTACATAGTTTCTTCGAATTTTATTAAAAGTCAGTGAAAGAACAGAGAGTATACAGATATTGAGAATTAAATATTTGTTGTACAATGTTTTTTTTTTGTTTCTTCCTGGTACCTTAGACAGGTGACAAGTAAACTTGCGCTGTAGATTTAGCCAAAGCTTAAGTTTTATTATGGCCTAATTTCAGTTAGAACTTGGACTAATTAATATCGGAACCTTTAAGAGTCACTGGATGTCTTTAGCAAACTCTAATTTACAAAATCAACTTCGTAACAGCGTTGCCAGACATGCAATAATTATAGTACATGTCGATCATTTCAAGTCAATTTTTAACACTACTATTTACCAAGAACCGATTTACGCAAGGAAGAACCAGGTATTGTCCGACACCCCGCCCTATTTCAGGGTCCATCTGGATTTTCATAAGTATTATAATTATATATATTTTATATTTACATATCACGTATAAATTAAATTTATAATTTATTATTTAATATATATTTATTCATAAATTATTTCGTAGATTTTTATTTACAATGTCATTTTATTAATTATTAATTAATATTATAAAAAGAGCTCAATTTATTAAAAATTATCGTTACAGCATTTTATAAAAGTATATTTAGAAGTAGCTATAAATTTTGAACATGCGCCATCTGTTGAACGGAATACGAGACATTTTTCATAAGTATTATAATTATATTATTTTTTTTAAATATTTTACGATATTTGCATATCACGTACAAATTAAATTTATAATTTAATTTAATTTATTTTTATTTATTATTTCGTTGATTTTTATTTATAATGGTATTTTATTAATTATTAATTAATATTATAAAAATAACTCAATTCATAAAAATTTATCGTTACAGCATTTTCCAAAAGTATATGCAGAAGTAGCTATAAATTTGGAATATTTGGTATGTGTGAAAGTTGCCATTATTAATACTTTCGATTCCACCAACTAGATGACGGCATCTGGAATTAAACACTGTGCCGGTTCCAATTTCTTCCTTGCGTAAATTGTTTCTTATGCATACGATAAGTCGGCGTGAGAGTTCAATATTGTAAGAGAGTTTTAAAATTTAGCGGAAAACCAGTTAAAACTGTACTTTATAATATTATTTTTTGTATTGACGTTCCCATTGTGTTCGGTTGTAATTGTAATTTTTCATAGTACCTTTATTCGTATTCAAATGTTTGTATAGCGCGCGCGCGTGAAAGTGTATCTTTGGTTGCTGTTAAAAAAGGATTGTTTTTTTGGCGCGTTTAAAAATAAATTAACGGCCAGTTCTGTTTTGAAATAAGAGGAAAAGGTTTTACCGGTTTTTATGTCGGAAAAGTTCGCGTCTTTTATTTCACTGTTCACTGATGTCACCTTGAAGCTGTATGTAAACAAGGTGGAAAAACTATCGAAAGACTTGGATGAGGTTCACGATGCAGTAGTTGCAAATATCGATCCCGACGACGACGACTTCGAGGATCACGAAGATGAATACAACCCCCTAATCGCTCTACTCGAAGTTCTGACAATCCTACTCGTCACCGAATCGAATGAAAGAGCAGCAAACATTCTAGTGAGACAAGTCAGACCAGCTGTGATGTACGTATACCGAAGCTGGAACTTCCATAATTAAGCGGTGGCTACGTCGATTCGCTTCCGTTTCACGATCTCTTCACGGCAACCGTACACAATAACGAATCGCTCACCGGAGCTCAGAAGTTTCAATATTTGAAGTCATCATTACGAAGCGAAGCAGCGCTCCTTAACAATAATAATAACAATAATCAGATAGGCTAATACCCAAGGCACCACCTTAGGCCTAAGTCATCAAGCGACTTTTGAAGCCTTTAATTCAGATGGCCGGGTTACAATGCGTAGGAGGGTGGTGGCAAGCCCTGCATGCCACGCGAGCCAACAGCTCCCTACACTAACTATTACCGTTAACCTCAACAAGTTTTTATGGAAGGGGAAACCGAAGAGCTCGGGAGAAAACCCCTTAAACCAGTGGGGAAAGAACTGCAAACTCAACGCGGAAGAAGTTGTTCCGAGTTTTCACCCAGTGCCACAAGCTGGGATCAAACAATCGGTTCAACAATACCCGGGAAATCATCGATGCACACGTCAAACGTCTCTTCAGTCAAACTAACGTCATCCAAGAATATTCATCCGCTTTACGAACGCTCATCGATACCACCGCCGAATTCATAGGGGCACTCAAGGTTCTCAAAGAACCAGTACAACATTGGGACTCCATACTACTTTATCTTGTAAAGGAAAAACTGGATTCAGACAATGGGAACTTTCCCTGGGGGGGACTGAAAGACCAACTTTCAAGGATCTCGTTACATTTCTTGAACAATGGGCCAGAGCCTTAGCAGCAGCTCCGCCTACAATTACTGCAATCAAGTTGAAGCCTCCATTACATCAGAGACCGAGTACAAAGGCTCATCATGGTGCTCTGAGCGAGACGTGTCACTTTTACAACGAAACACACTATGTATACAAATGTACGAATTTTCTGAATGCATCTTCGAGACGAGCGTTGGAACATGGTCAAGAGGAGTGCCATCTGTTTCAATTGCTTACGAACAGGTCATCAAAGCAATGACTGCAAATCTGGTCATTGTAGGAAATGCAACGCACGACATAACACACTTCTACATCAAGAGAAGGAATTAACGAAGACGAAGGCAACCTCCGGTGTAGTTTCATGCCCGTCTCGTGAAATAATTGGATCATCCCAAGTTATCTTGGCAACCGCAATGGTCCAAGTCAAGTCAAGGGACTTGACGAGCAATTTTATCCAGCCCAAGCGCTTCTGGACTCGGGTTCTCAAGCCAGTTTCATCACGGAAAAATTATCGCGGAAACTAAGATTGAAGCGAACACGTTTCAACGTCTCAGTTGACGGAATTAGAGCAACCGGAATGAACACCTCTCAAGGCAGTGTCATGGATTATTTACCTAACAGTCCGTTCGATCCTGGAAATTGTCTACACTTGAAAGGCTTAACACTTGCTGATCCAACTTTTCATAGCCCTGGACAAGTGGATATTTTACTAGGCGCTGACGTGTACCTAGAGCTCTTGCAAGATGACTAAACTAAAACTGAATTGGGACGAGCAACTTCCCCTGCCTCTGAAGCTAAATGGAGGTCGTTTCGAACCGATTTACCAGAAATTGAAAACATTACGGTTCAATGACACATTTCGCAAGCTAATGCTACAGAAATTAGTCTGCATGGATTTTGTGACGCATTGGAGAAAGCGTACGCAGCTGCCGTATATCTAAAGACGGTGAATAACAACGGACAAATCAAAATACAACTGATCGCTGCAAAAACAAGAGTCACTCCGCTCAAACAAATCACACTTCCGAGACTGGAATTATCTGGTGCATCACTTTTGGCTTCTCTGATTCCACTTATCAGGGAGTCATTGAGATTGGATATAGCCGATGTTCATTGCTGGTCGGACTCAACAATCGTCCTAGCTTGGTTGAAAGCTCCACCGCAACGTTGGAAAACGTTCGTATCCAATCGAGTGTCAGAAATCCACGAAAAACTACCGAGAGCCCATCGCATTGCAGGAGACAACAGCCCGGCAGATTGCGCTTCTCGAGGAATACCACTGAAAAGTAAAATCCTTTCAATGCGTCCGTACATCGATCAAGATGGGATTCTAAGAGTTGGTGGCAGACTTTGCCACTCCAACTTATCATACGAACAAATGCATCCGGCACTGTTACCAAGACAGAGAAAATTAACAGAACTTCTAATACAACACGAGCACGATAAACATTTTCACGGAGGTGCTCAACTACTAACTTCTGTCTTACAGAAACGTTATTGGATCGTCGGTCTTCGTGATTCCATACGTTTCCTTATCAGAAGATGTGTTTCATGTGTACGACAGCTGGCAGTCACTGTAAAGCAACGTATGGGCGATTTACCACCAGCGATAGTAAATCCTGCTCGGCCATTTTTGAAGTGTGGAATCGACTACACCGGACCATTTACCCTTAAACTAATGAAGGGACGAAGCCACCTCAGGTTTAAGGGATACATTGCCGTCTTCGCTTGCTTTACCACAAGATCGATTCATCTTGAACTTGTCAGTGACATGACCAACGAAGCATTTCTGGCAGCATTGAAACTCTTTGTTTTTCGACGAGGAAAATGCGCCGACATTTACAGACTGTGGAACCAACTTTACAGGAGCCGATCGAGAGATGAAAACATTCATCAATTGCGAGGGGCAAACCACTCTTAGAAAGTCTGTACACCGATTACGCCGGATTATGCTTAGATTAGCACTGCCAAAGGCAGGGACTTCAAAGACTACGCGTAATCCCATTAGTACAGTCAAAGGTACGGCTCTGTACACCGATTACGCGGAGTGATCAGCCCCTCGATCAATTCATCGTCTCTACAAACAACAACGATCAAGTATCAAGATGGCTCGCAGATGAAGGAATTAATTGGCACTTCAACCCGCCTGCAGCGCCACATTTTGGGGGCCTCTGGAAAGCACGGGTGAAGTCCATCAAGTATTATCTGAAGCAAGTTCTTGGCAACATGATTCTAAACTTTGAAGAAATGCAAACTCTTCGTTGCCAAATCGAAGCTTGCTTAAATTCACGTCCTTTAACGGCGTTAAGCTCGCACCCAAACGACTTCAACACCTGGACATTTCCTAATCGGAGATGCGCTCACCGCAATACCCGAACCCGATTTGACTTCTGAAAACGTCAACCGCCTATCACGTTGGCAATTGGGCCAACAAGTACTGCAGCACTTTTGGAACCGTTGGCGAAACGAATTCCTCTCTCGCCTTCAACAACGTCCAAAGTGGACTACACCAAAACCGAATCTACGAGTCGGCGACCTGGTCTTGCTCAAGGATGAAGATTTACCTCCAACCAAGTGGAGAATGGCCAGAATCACTGAACTTCATCCAGGACAAGACAATCAAGTTCGCGTCGTAACTGTCAGAACCTCTGACAAATCACTGAAAAGACCCGTAGTTAAATTATGCCAGTTACCACTAGACTGATTTTAAGTGTATTCAAACTGTTTACCTAGGGTGATTTATGTATGCAAATGTAACTTTTCGGATACTACCTTATTTGAAATTCGTTATTTCAAGGCGGGCGGAATGTTCAATTATTGCCAACTCAAAGCAAAAAATATTTTTCCCTATCAACGGTCTAATTAAATTCATAGTAAATGGCTTTGATTTAATAATTTCACTAAAAATAAAAAAATTGATGGATTACGGGAAATATTTGGTGTGAACCCAGTTTTAACTTGGAGGAATAAAACAAGTATACAGGAGTTGCGGAGAGCTGCGAAATCGGTTTCGTCAGTGACCGTGAACTCGTGCGAGACGGAGGGGTTCAAACGCGACTAGCGCCAACTGCATACGGAATTTTGCAACTATTATCGTTTTATATCATTGTTTTCGCGTCGTCTGGTTTGTTTTATTCCTCCAAACAAATACGAGTCATTTTGGAAAAAAGCGCAAAGAATTTAGAAATGTTTCAAAACAAACCAGACGACGTGAAAACAATGCTGTAAAATGATAATAGTTGCAAAATTCCGTATGCAGTTGGCGCTAGTCGCGTTTGAACCCCTCCGTCTCGCGCGAGTTCACGGTCACTGACGTAACCGATTTCGCAGCTCTCCGCAACTCCTGTATACTTGTTTTATTCCTCCAAGGTTTTAACGTCTATGGTTTAAAAAGCCAAGGAGAATAGGAAGGGAGGCGAAGTATTAGGGATGAACACTCCAGCATCCTTGTAAGAAGTTTAGCGTGAACTCGGCGGGAAAATTTCGGAAAAATGGCGGCAACACGTAGCGTAGCGGCCGCAATCTTGCCGCCATTTTTCCGAAATTTTTTATTATTACTTCCGACGGATAGAGCTTTCTCTAGGTATTTTTACGCTAAACCGGGTTACACGAAGGAATGAAAAGTGCTTAGACGAGACTCAAACAATTATCATAAAAAGCTCATAGGACCGCAGTTAGTGATTTATATTCCGTCGTCATGTACCCTACTGTAGTAACAATACTAGCCCTCCACCTATAATAACATTAGGCTCGTGCGACTACTTTCAATTAAGTAATATTTCTATTAACTCTAAAAAATTTAGTTAATCTTAAACCCATTTCAAGCCATTGAATTTAGTCTCTCGTATGATCGTGTGTGTCTTTTATGTAGTCGAAGTAGCCGCACACGTTAGGCCTACATCTATTATCTAATGGGCTCAAATTTACTTTGCTTACAGATCGTAGATACCATTGAGTTGGGAATATTAATCTAGAGGTCCAATCAAAACGTCGGATTTCAGTATTTCGCGAAACAAGTTTTTAAAAATAAGAATACTGTCGTCTGCTCCCATCGGCGTCCCAAATGCAGCCTTGGAAATAACGGTAGTCAGGTGGTCAAAGACCAGTTAATTAATTGCTCAGACCAGTTTATTTATTAAAAATTTGGGGGGTCACTGGTCACCGTGTCCAGTTTATTAATTCGAAATAATAACAAAAAAACAGAAGGTGACCAGTTTAATAATTCCAAATAATAGGAGATGATCTTTTAATTCAAGGTTTATATCAATTTTGATTTCCCTATTCACTGGATTTCTATGTACAGCGACTCCGATTACTACCGCCGCGGCCGCACGCCAAGGTTTTATGTAGAGTCCCTTCGCTCGCATACGAGTGGAACTGTCTAACCCCCCTCCGGCCTCAAACCCTCAATCCTCTAAGTCTCGTTTTCCCCCAAGTACGGTAGGCTACCCTG
Organism: Leiobunum rupestre; assembly: GCF_980474605.1. Lineage (NCBI taxonomy): Eukaryota > Metazoa > Arthropoda > Arachnida > Opiliones > Sclerosomatidae > Leiobunum > Leiobunum rupestre. The sequence goes on from NC_143391.1 coordinate 24,912,866, forward strand.
GCTACGCGGTAACGGACCGGGGACTCTGGAGTTACGTGGCCTAGAGAAAGAGAGCTAATACGGTAAATTTCAAGGGTCTTCTAGGCTATGGTAGAAGTCTTAGGTGAGATAGTACTATATTGTACTATTCTTGTGGTACTCATAAAATAAAGTTAACTATTTTGAATACGTGTAAAGTTTATGTTACCAACATAATCTAACTTCTAAACATGTAATATAGGTTTTTTTAGGCTTATAAATGGCATTAGAACATTTTATATGAGACCAATTAAATAATTCATAAGCTAGGGGGTCACTGGTCATAAGGACCAGTTTAATAATTCATATGCTAGGGGGTCACTGGTCAGAAGGACCAGTTTAAAAAAAAACCTTATTTCCAAGGCTGCCCAAATGACGAGAAAACGTTATCATTCTACCCGTGGCGCCGTCTATCTCTCAATGGTTCGTTCAAATAAGACGCGTTTTCAAGCAAAAAGATTTTTTTTCTTCAAAATAATGGATGGCGCCACGGGTCATATGATAACGTTTGCTCGTCATTTTAGAGCAGACGGCACATTCGTATTTTTCAAAAACTTGTTTCGCGGGGAGCAGATTTGATTGGATCTCTAGATTAATATTCCCAACTCAATGGTAGATACGACCAGAAACAGTTTCAACGATGGCACTACTTTGTCTATGGAAATTAAATAAAAAAGAGCGTTGGGAATTTAGTCAGGATAAAATAGAGTTGGAAAAAGGCTCAATATATATTGGGATTTTGTGACCAATGCATCTGGAGGAGCGACACATAATTGAACCAAAGTTTATATTATATCGTTTTCAATATAATTTAACGAATTGAAGTTTCTTTAAATAACAAAGCAAATATCATATTAATTCGAAATATAGAAATTCTAAGCTTGCCAACTTTAAGATTGAAATGCTTACTCCCCCACGGCCCCACCCATGGCTTCTTATCATATTAATTAAGGGATTTTAAGGGCTACCGCAAAACCTACGCGAGTAAATTTGTAGGGCCCAAGAGAGCCTATTTCCTTACCTTAGGCTCAAATCCCAATATCTCTCCTTCAATAGAAATACATTCTTGGTATTACGTAAATTCATTATCGAGTCTGAGTGAAAGGGACTATGAACTAAATCCAAAAATCCTATGCTAACACGTACTAATCAGCTAGGCTAATACCCAAGGCACCACCATAAGTCAAAACCGGAAGGTTCAAAAATCGTTCGACAACTGTTATAGTTTTTTTGATACATAATCGGCTACGAATCAGAATGTACATGTATCCAGAATAAAGTCGTTACCTCAGGCGGTTAGGGAATATAGCCTCTAACGTGTTCTTTAAGGAAGACCATAACTCAATTCGGTGATAATTTTTCCAAATTTTCATACTTATGGTTTTTGCTGATTTCTTATTCGGTTAAAATTTTAACGATTGTTTTCTTTTGTTACATTGATTCAGGTGTTTATGATGTGGTATTACTACTATCCTAACGCCGCCGAGAATTACAATCAATTTTTTCACGTCTTGAAAATTCTGGGCTACGTCCTGACCTTCGCCAACAGTTGTCTTAACCCCATAGCGTTGTACTTCATAAGCGGAGTGTTTAGAAACTATTACAAACAATATTTGTGCTGTCGCGGTCGGCCAAAAAACAGAAGAGCGGCGGACACCGCCAAAGCGAATCATCAAAACTTTCCGACATCTTTCAGAACGCAAAGTCGTTACGATAGTTTCGCGTCAAAAATGTGAAGAGCGTGTCTATGTCAAATTACGAATAACGTCGTGACGAAGCCAGCGTACAGAAAATCATAATTTGCGCGCCTTTCGCGTTAATCACCCAAGTCTCTCATCTACGAAGCGTTGATTCTGAAATATTGCTTATCGGAGCGTCAAAAATAAGCATCGTATTTCATTTTTCAGGTTTGGTTAGTTGAACTTTCTGCAGATACGGAAATGGCACGATGTCCAAATATCCTACGAAAGTTAGAACTTTAGTTGTTAGTAATTAGGTGAACGAGCAAGGACTGATATGTGCCTATTGGGTGTAGTGGTGAAGGAGGGAGTTAAGAGTCTACCTTCAAAATCATACGGAACTTAAGGGACGTGGCATTATGACATCAAAGAACTTCACACATGCTTTTTTTCTACGGCTCCAAAATTGCACATCAACATATGGCAGCCATGGTTAAACCTACGAAGTGTTATTATTTTTTGAAACGTATTTATGTTAAATTTTAATTCTGTTAAAACACAAATATTGTTAAAAGCACATTTCTTTAAATAATACCTCCAATTCCATATCGTTTTTATATATCTCTTACTCTTACGATATATATTATCATAATAGGCTTATGATATTATGTATTTCTGATATTACATAAACCTTGAGTAAATAAAAGAAATTATCAGAATTCTATATCTCTCAAGGTTACTCAAATATTACATGGATTTAAATATTCATGATATTAACTAGAAAGGTATTATATTATGCCTAAATCGTATTATACCGTATTAGTATACTAGCACGCCGTTACAATGTAGGATTTTGCGAACAGTTTTTAGGTGTCGCGACTCTGATGAACTTTTGTTCCCGCTGTATGCGCTTGAGACATTAGACTAATCAGACGATAATTAATGTGAATTGAAAAATAAACAGTTTAATTATGCGATTAAATATTGGTTAAAATTATATGGTTACAGCTATAAATACTGAATAGTTTAACAAAAAGGGAATATATAGTTTAAAGTTTTTCACGCTAAATATTTATTCAAAATTGTACGCTCGCTCGCTCTTCTTCGCTTCAACTTCAAAACGTTAACTGAAACCCAAACTTTCTTTCGGCGAGAGGAGCCCTCACAACGGTTTCTTTCCCTGTACAGACTTTGGGACACCCCCCATTCATCACTTAGTCACGGCCCAATTGTGACCAGAAACTTCCGCTATAAAGGGGGGTCAACAAATGGACTTGGGCTCTTTCCATTCCTTGCGCCTACTCGTTACATGAGAAGAAAATATAATAATTATAGGGTTACAGAAAATATAAACCAAGGTTACAAAAAATAAAACTTATACAAATTTAAACGAATCCAAAAACAATTTCTACGTACAATAAATGCCAAACGTTTCCCACTATTGTGAAATATCTGAAATTGTTGGTACACACTCGTAAATATTTCGAAAACATTTTAATTAATATTTTAATATTTAACGAATTAGGGATTGGGCTGCATAACCAGTGGCGGCGCCAGGAATTTTCACGAGGGTAGGCAAACCAAATAAATGGGCCCCCGACCCGGGACCCCCCTTTTATCAACGAAATCCTTCAATAAAATAAAGAAGTGATGTACATGACGAACAAAAAAGTTCTAACATCAGTAAAACGAGTCCAAATATAACAGAACTGGTTTTATTTACTAGGAGATACCTCAAAAATGTCTAAATACATTATCGACATTTGTTTCATTGTTATTTATAAATAATTTTATCTCTTGGGATAATTTTGAGACCCTTTCTAGATAAATTTGGGGCCCCTTATAGGGTGATTTTGGGGCCCTTTCAAAATTTTAAGGTAGGCAGTGGCCTACCTGGCCTACCCCCTAGCGCCGCCACTGTGCATAACGTCACGCCGTACCTTTGGCTCAGTGTTTCCACTCGACCGTCGGGATTTTCCCTTATTTTAGGAGCCAAAGTTTGGCTATGGCTGCCATGCCGGTATGCTTTTATCTAATTGGAAAATACGTGGGTATTAAAATTCTCTATAGAGTTTGCTCCTAGGTCAAACAAAGACCAAGTCAAATAAATCTCTGCCTTTGAGCAGTGTATAAATAAAATTTGGGCATTTTGGTTCCAAATATTTTTGGCAGAATTGAAGAGGGTTCCATATCCAATAAAGATCTATAAAGCGTCTGTACAAAATATTTCAGAGACATAAACGAAAATATAGAGCTACCTTCTTAGAAATATAAGCTTACCTTTTAAAAAATAGGCCTACCTTTCAAAATATAGACCTACCTTTTTCGAAATATCGGACTACCTTTGAATGCATAGGCAAACATTTCCAAATAAAGGCCTATCTTTTTCGAAATATCGGGCTACCTTTCAAAATATAGCTTTACCTTTTTTGAAATATGCTACCTTTCAATATATAAGCCTACCTTTTTAGAAAGTTTGCTATTTCGAAATAGATAGCTTTATATTTCGAAAAGGGTAGGCCTATAATTTGGAAAGAGGAAGGCCTATATATCTGAAAAGGTAGGCTTACATTTTGAAATTTAGGCTTATATTTCTAAGAAGCTAGCTGAGCCTAGCTCGATATTTTCATTTAATTTTGTCCTGAATGACTTGCCATAGTCTTATCAGGGAACACTTAACAGAGGGAAAGGCGGCACAACGTTAAAAACCCGGCTGAATTTTCCCTCTCCCGCTTCGCCAAATATCAGGCTCTATACCGTAAGGCGCAGGCGCGAGTGACGTACTGCGCCAGGTGCTAAGTGTTCCCTGCTCTCCCGACGTCTCCATGTGGAAGGATAAAGTCCGGCATTGTTAGCGCTGTCAAAATTGTCAGCAGTTACAATGCCCTTGAGAACCGCGAGGTCCGAATTACGGGGTGACCGTCACTATCAATATAAGTACGTAACTTATTCGAAACGTGCGCATGCGCAAAGGTAAAATAAGCCTGCGCGTTTAGAAACGAGCGAGAAGGTATTTTCGGACGCTCTCCGCCGGGTCATTGCTTTTCCCTCTGTTAAGTGTTCCCTGGTCTTATAACATGGAGGAAGAAGGCCTTAACACTGTAAATACCCGAACGGATTATCGCGTACGCTAGCGCCATCTCTTTATTATTTCAAAAATACTTGTAATTTCGCAACTAAAACTACTGTCTTTATCTTAAGTGCTCACGTTTCAACAATATTAGGAAGGATTGCGTGTATTTAGAATAATTTAAAATTTTATCTCGATTAGAAATAGTCTTATTTTTTAATAATAGTTGTAATAAAAATATATCTTTATTGTCAATTTTAAACTTCATATTTCGTGTACGTATTACAGGACTTCCATAATTTCATAGCGTTTTCCATAGATATAGGAAACGTATATAAAGGTCTAGATAAAATATTTCAGCAGAAACACGTAATTTCTGCAGGCTATCCTTATAAGGCGCTATCTATCGGTAAGAAAGCTCGTGCTATCATCGCGAGAGCCGTTGTCTCCTGCTTAAAAATGATACTAAAAGCCACCAACAGATGGTGTCTAAAGACTACGGCCTGAGGAAAGGTCAAGCGCTTAGTACTAAAATGCTATGAGAGCTCGCGCTCTTGGTCACGTGCCTTCCTCGGTGTCTGCTAGGTGTCAATTCCGTATTTTATGTTAGGCTTAGACGCCCCGAAATTTATCTAGACCTTTATATACATTTCTTATATCTATGGCGTTTTCCATTTGATTGCTCGAGATTCGCTCCGAAGCTGTCTCTGACGTCATATATCTCGCCCCAATCGACTAGTGTAAAATCGCAAATGGAATATTAAATTAGTATATTCCCTCGCTTTGTTGTTTTTTATTAACTAGTAATTTGAATTTTCGCGATTGGTCTGCCATTTTTCCAAAAAAATCTAAAAAGAACACGATCTCGATCTCGATCCGTTGATCAGGGCCGCCGAGAGCGGGCCCGGGCCCAGGCCCTGGCAAAACAATACTTTCGGGCCACAATTATTAGAGCTACCTAGCCTACCTTATTTTTCTAATTAACAATGTTTCGTGGGAGAGGTATAGTAGAACTTAAGGGTTCAAACGCGGGGCCCCAAAGCTTTTACGGGCACTGGTAATTTGTACCGGCTTCCCCACTCTCTTGTCAGGCCTGCCGTTGATCTGTCCATTGATCTGTCGAAATCGGTTAGACATATATGGCGTTTTCCATTGGGACTGCTCCGAGCGTGATCCGGATTTGCCTTCTACGTCATCGCTCTACCACGGAGAACTCCGCTAGGTGCTCGGAGGACTAGACTTCCAGCCCTCCCAATGGAATACGAATTTTTCTCGGAGTCACTTTGCTTAAAAATTGCTCTTTTTTGGTTGCCCCGTCCCTCGAGTTGGGGCAGCTCGGATCAATCCGCGAGGGAGCAACAGTGCCAATGGAAGACGTGCCTCCTTTTTGGAGTTCCCCTTTTTGTCCCAATGGAACACGTTTTATATTTAGGAGCGCTCCAGGAGCGCTCAGAGGACTCCAATGGAAAACGCCAATAGAGATATTTTAGTGACCACGTGACTAACGTCACTAATGCTTTTTAGCAAAGAGAAACCCCCACAACATGGCGACCGTTTCCACTGTTAAAGCTAGGGATAGCAGACGACGTGGTACATCACTATAGAATCCTTGATTGGAGCTGAATCAGCTGATCCGAGCACGCAAACGGAACATAAAATGTTGATCAGAGAGCTCGAGAGCGGTCAAATGAAAAACGCTATTAAAGATTCACATATTTATGGTACAAGATCACTGGAAAAGCGGTATCTACTTTAATCCGTCTTTCTGGTATTTGAAAAACCTTGCTGGACGCAACGTAACAAACAACAGTTCCGAATTATCTTTGGTCAAAAATCCTCTAGCAACCAAATGTAATTTTCCAATCAAATGACCTTAGCACTTATTTAGTAACGTAACCTAACATGAATTAATAAAAACAGCACGAAAAATTAAGCCTAGCTATCAATTTTCATAGACCTGGGAAATGAAACAAGATGACCTAATCCGCAGTCAATGAAATTAGGAACTGTTGCTACTTTTAGTCGCTTACAATCATCACGATTTTTCCTCAAAAGATGGCATCGTGAAATTAACAGCAATTCTTTAGCGCATATGAATTTTAATAATTTATTGCAAAAAATGGAGTGGGGGCTAACTTTTATTCATTTGTTTTACGAGGCTGCATTATGAAAGTTTTAACTTGAATGGAATGTTTGTTTAGTGCTTAGAATTTTCACTTAAAATATAAAACAAATTTAATTCAATAATATAGAAAATTTATTATTTGACAAAAATCAATTTTATTTACAAACCTTTTAATTAAAATCATTTTCTTTGGGTAATTTTTACAGTGAAGGTATGAAAGGCCAATATATGTACATATACACTGAATGTCAGCAATGAGTTATTTCAAATTGGCTAACAAAGATTTAGCGATTTTAAAACTTTCAGAATTCACCATTAACCTACAATAAATTATTTTATGAAGAATAATTTCAATAAACATTACTGTTTAAAAAAATTACCTCTTCCTTTTCTCAACTTTCCTTCTAGTCTAAAAATTAACAAAAAATTGAATATGTCTGCAATTTATTGCAACTTTGAAACTTGACTAAAGGCATACTTGTGCCTGGACTTCTTAGGAGGTTTCTTCACTCTTGATATGGATGCTGAAGCGCTAGAGGTTTTGGCCATTTTTGTGGGTTGGTTACCTAAGCTGGGTGGAGAATGATTGCCATTCATTGTTGAACTTGAACTAGAGCTTGAGCTTGAAGAGCTGGAACTGCTACTACTCGAAGAAGGTAATGGGACTGCAGCTACACTTGGGGCTACAACACCAGGAGGGGGACCATTTTCTTCACTGCCGCTTATTGCGTTTTGAGACTCGGTTTCACTTTGGGGATCTTTTTCTTCTCTTTCAATAATACCACTAACAGCCTAAAGTAAATTTTAAACTTCAGCTTCTATGAATCTTCATAACCTATTATTTAGAACTTACTGCCATTGACGTAATAGATGATTTGGAAAATAATCTTTCTGCTTCCTTAAATTTTCGGTTTCGTTTGTCATTTTTGCTATTTGTATTTCTAAGACGTAAATGAATAACATTTTCAATAATAACTTCAAACGTGTCAGATAATTTCATACTTTGTTGTTAAATAACGATCCCATCCTCTAATAATATTGCCATACAACTGGGTATCTTCCAGGTAACTTCCTTCAAATGCATAAATTTGTCTTTCCAAATTTGCCAAAGTTTCCTAAAAATAATTGGAAGTTAATCCATACTCAGGCCAACTGGTGGGTGCTTTTATCGATGGTTAGCCCAAATGTAAACATCTCTATTTCGCGCCAAAAAGACCAAAAAATTTCAAAAACCAAATTAAGCCTTTGTTCTACCGAGGCTTAAAGTAGCACGCTACTCTAACCCTTAATTTTATTAACTCGTACATTAAATAGCAGTGATTTATTAGTTTTAAGCGATAAATTAGTAGTTTTTTTTGTTAAATTATAATCTTACAGCAATTTCCACTCTTCTTTTAACAAGTTCTGCTAATTCATTTCTCGTGTCAATAACGTTTATACTCGTACTTTTGTTAGCCATTTTTAAAATAACGTTTCAGTTCTCTCTATGGGTTCTCTTTACCGTTGCCAGATGAAAAAAGTAAATTATATATCAACGATCCAAAAGTTTGACAATTTCAAACTTAAAAATGAGTTTTAAACTTGTTTTAAGCAGCATGGAATAATTAACTAAGCAGTGAGCATTCAAAAAGAACCGAGCTTCAAGGTTACCGTAAGTTACAACGAACATTCATAGTTTCGAGCTGAACATTATTGGACATGAAAACAATAGAATTTATGGTACAAATATGAAAATTATCGATAATATTGTACTATCTACCAAAATTATTGCAGATAAAATTATGTTACTACCCACGTTTTGTCAGCTAGAGTTATTGAAATTATGTAGCTCTGGTCCTCTTTTATAACTGATATTATGTTTTAAAATGTAAATTACGAATAATGTTAAACGTATTATGATCTAATTTACATTTAGCTTAAATGATTTTATTTATAAATATGATTTAATTTATTTGCAGCTGCAAATGGATTCGTTACTGCCTTTGCAGATTTCGTCTGCTTTATTATAAACATTCTATAGATACACACGTGCTTAGTGTTAATGTCACTAGTTAAAGAGGATTATTTAATCGTGTAATTTAATGTCTTTCGATATATTTAATTATGGGAATCACAAAACAGTATCTGAGATATATTCATGAAGAAACATTTGGAGTGATTGGAAGTATAAATTCTGACGTAGTATTTATTGACTATCATAAAACAGGTAATCGATATATCGCTGCAGCAGCTTGTGAAAATGTCATTATTTGGGACTCTAAAACCGCCAATAAAGTAAGTTAATAATTATATTGAAATAATAGTTGCATGTATAATTATTTTGTTCCGAACTCTTCGATATTATTAGGAACTGACGTTATGTGGTAAAAAAAGTGCAGTTACATCCTTGGGTTGCCATCCTAATGAAGAGATCATAGCTGTTGGTTACTTAGATGGGTCTATTAATTGTTTCAAAATCAATTCTGGTGAAAATAACTTAGTATTAAATGGTCATAAATCAGCTGTCTCCTGTTTGTCCTACGATGGAGCTGGCACCCGATTAGCTTCCGGGGGAAAAGTATGTCTATGTTCATAAATTAGTGTAAGAAGAAAAATTCAAATGTTGAATTTATCATTAAGGATACGGAAGTTGTGGTATGGGATGTCATCAATGAAGCTGGCCTTTTCAGATTAAAGGGGCACAAAGGAGTAGTTACTTGTTGCCATTTCTTTCAAAACAAAAACATTTTAGTTACAAGGTAATATTTTATTGTGGAATGGAAATTTTAGTTAATTAATGATTTTAATTTATAGCTCCAAGGATACGCTAATAAAATTTTGGGATTTGGATACTCAACACTGCTTTAAAACTTTAATCGGGCATAGATCAGAAGTTTGGAGTTTTTGTCTTTTCAATAATGATGGGAGAATTATTACTGGCTGTGCAGATAGTGAACTTAGAGTTTATGATATTCTCTTCACTAATGTAAGAATATAAAGTGTTACATATTTCAACTGTTATATTGATATTTTTCATCTTATTTAGGATAATTCAAATGAAGGAGGACCACCAACTCTCAAAAAAACCAGAAATGAGCAATCAATATTAACTGATGAAGTAGAAGAGAATGATGTATGTAATTATTATATACTTGACTTTTTTTAATAATCTTAATCATATCTTACATTAGGATAGTGTAATATCTTGCACCAAAGTCGGAAGCATTTTACGTGAAGGAAAGGACAGAATTTATAGCCTCAAGGTTGATGAAACTGAACAAATTATAGCCTGCCATGTAAGGATAATTTTTTTATCCTTAAGGAAGGAATTAACACATTCTACATATTAATTTCAGGGATCCGATTCGCTATTAGAATTATTTAGAATTTGTAATGAAGAAGACCTTAAAAAGCGTTTGAAGAAAAAGAGGAAAAAGAAATTACAAGAGAGTGAGCAAAGTGAAGATGTTGAAGTAGCGCTGAGTTTATCAGATCAAATCCGTAGATTAAGTCCACTGCAAGCATCAGGAAAAATTAGAGCATTTGATATTAAACTGAGCAGAAATTCGGCCAACGTTAGTTTTTCTTAACTTTAAATATTAGTAAATATGCTAGGTAATATTTTGTATTATTTATTTATTTTTTAGGTTTTATGTTTATTAAATAACAACAGTTTAGAGTTCTCGCACCTAAATTTGAAAGAAAAAAATAGTGAACCCGAATTTATAAAAGCAATTAGAATTCCAGGTCATCGCAGTGATGTCCGTACTTTATCAATTAGTTCCGATAACATGCAAATTCTTTCGGCAAGTGGTGAATCTTTAAAAATCTGGAATAGAGATAGTCAACAATGTGTTATTACAATGCCTTGTGACTATGCTTTAAGTTCACTCTTTGCTCCGGGTGATAAATATTGCGTGATTGGGACTAAGGTATTTGAAATAAATTGACTATTTTTTATATTCAACTGTTGTAAATTTTTTTTATTTAGACAGGAAAATTGCAAATATTTGATATCGGATCTGGAGATTTAGTGGAAACCATAGCGGCTCATGATAAAGAAGTTTGGTCTATATCGATGACCTCGGATATGGTTAGATAAATTTTAGTTTTGATAATGATTTAATCACAAGTTAAATTTATAAAATTTTCTGCTATAGAGAGGTATTGTCTCTGGAAGTGCTGATTCTGATGTTAAATTTTGGGATTTTGAGTTAGTTAAAGACAAAGTGGAGAGTCACACTTCCAAACAGTTAAGTTTGCCATTATAGAATTATCGTGGCTGTTCACTAAAAAACAAAAATTCACGTTATCAGAAAAAGACTGACATTAGTCCATCAGAGAACTCTCAAAATGACAGAGGAAATACTGTGTGTTAGAATTAGGTAATCTGTACAAGCTATAATACCTTATTGGAATTTAAAAAAAAATTATTTATTAATTTGTCTTTAGTAAGGATTTAAGGTTAATAGCAGTCTCTCTACTAGACAACACAGTTAAAGTCTTCTTTGTGGATACTCTTAAGGTAAATATTTCTTTTGTGTATTGTTCAAATTTAATAGGATATTATATAGTTGGTTTTCTTAGTTTTTTTTGTCATTATACGGGCACAAATTCCCAGTTTTGTGTATGGATATTTCTGATGATGGTACCTTGATAGCTACTGGCTCTGCTGATAAAAATATTAAAATTTGGGGCTTGGACTTTGGAGACTGTCACAAGTCAATCTTCGCTCATGACGATAAGTAAGTTTGTGTAGTTGTGCAATTTAAATTGAAAAATTTTTCAAACTTAATTTTTTTAGCATCATGTGTTTAGCATTCATACCTAAAACACACATGTTTTTCACTGCTGGTAAGGATAAAAAATTGAAGCAATGGGACGCTGACAACTTTCAAATGATAACTACCCTCGAAGTTTGTAAATTTCTTTACGAATTTTAAAATATAGTCTCTGCTGTCAGCTATTTAATAAAATTAAACTCTCTAGGGACATCAAGGTGAAATATGGGCTTTAGCAATCAGTCCGAGTGGTAATACTGTTGTAACTGCTTCACACGATAAATCATTGCGACTTTGGAATAAAACGGAAGAAACCCTGGTCTTAGAAGAAGAGCAAGAATTGGTATTATAATTATAATTTGTTTACATTATTATTTTTAAGAATTTTAATTTAAATTTTGCTATTTTCAATTAGGAAAGAGAATTGGAATATGAAAAAAGTGCCGTGGGTGATGAGCCAGTGGTAAGTTTTGAATGGAATCACTAATATTTTAATAATACTTAAGTTGTTGTAAGAATACTATTCTTACATTACTGATTTGGAAAGACAATATTTTTGAATTATTATTAGTTGAATAACGAAGGACTTTTCAGATCCCTGGGGAAACAAATAAAGAAACTGGTTTAGCTGGGAAAAAGTCTTTAGAAACGATAGCAGCTGTAAGATTAATCACTAATATTAATTACTTTTAAATTTTAGTTAAATGTTATTGTCAAAATATCTAATAATTCAGGCAGAAAAACTCATGGAAGCCATAGAGGTTTTCAATGAAGAAACGGCAAAAAAACTGGAACATGAAGAAGAGTGTAAACATCTCAAGAAAGACATTCCAGCACCTGATGTAAATCCATTAATGGTAGCTTATAATACTACGTGCCCTTTGCGGTTTGTTTTGGAAGTTATCAGAAGAGTTAAATCTAGGTAAATGTAATTACAACTTTACAAGTAATTAATATTATATAGGTATTTTAATAATTTTTTTTCAATTTAGCGAATTGGAAGAAGCAGTTTTAGTTTTACCATTTAGTTATGTATCAGATTTTTTATACGTGTTTAGTAAATTTCTCGAGAAGGAATGGGAAACAGAACTATCGTGTAGATGTCTCTTTTTCTTGCTTAGGTAGGTAATGTGTTTTTTACAAAGGTGGTTTTTATAAAAACTTACCTTTGTTTTTAGGGTGCATTGCAATCAAATAATGGCTACCCACAGTTTAATTCCCGTGATTGAGAAATTACGTAATTGTGTACCTTCTAGTTTAAATAAAACTAGGGTAAGTTTTAATATCTTCAAATGTCAGCACTTGATCAGGACTAAAATAATCTTGATTTCATTACATAGGATGTGGTTGGTTTTAATTTAGCTGGTCTTATGTTTCTACAACGAGAACTTGATGCCAGGGAAGAAGTATCACTATTTTTAGATGCATCAAATAAATTTAAAGAAAGGCGTAAAAGAGAGAGAAAAAAGCAACACCATATTTTGCAAATAGAATAATTTTTTAATAAAGTCTTAATTTCAACTTATTTTACATTTTGCCACACTTTCCCATAAATGTTTCCATTTCTCAAGCCAAAGATAATTTATACTCATACCCTAGATTCGAAATCGCTCTCTCGCGCGTTACCGATAGCGTTTACCCACTTCCCGCCGGAACTCAGAAAATATTTGCTCCATGGTTTGAGCCTTACCGCAACCACGGCCAACTTCGATCACGCTATATAATGCGGCAGCGCCTGATCGAAGTTGGCCGTGCCGCAACCGATGGAGCCCGATTTTTCTGAGGTCACGTGCCGGAAAAGGGTAAACGCTTTGTAACAAAAACGTCAATGGGAAAGCTCTCAGTATTCGAATCTAGGGTACGAGTTTAAATTATCTTTGCTCAAGCCAATGAAATTCTGTAGATAATTTATACGCACAGCTGCCAGAAAATCTATGGAGTGTGACGCCCAATTTGTCGTAAATCTAGCCCATAGAACTAGAATGCTGCCGCCTACGGCCGAGGCTGTCGCCAGTTCGTTTTGAACCTTCAGCCAATGAGAGGCCGTAGAGTTAAAGGTTAAAGGTTTATTTTTTTATCGTACGGAGCGGCATCACCGACAAGAAAATGCGGGAGCACAATCATTAGCAGAAAAAAAAATAATTAAAAAAAAAACAACAAGAAACCCAAAAGCAGACTTGTAAATAGTGTATATTTTTAAGAGAGTCCACTGGACCCGGACCCCTCCGCCGATCTATTTTTTCGACGAGTCCAAAACTCTTCCCCCTTTTTTCGCCCCCTCGTTTAAATTTATATGTTCTTTAATCTCTCTTTATTCCTTCATTGAACCATGAAAGTCATCATTTCAAACCCATCGGGCTTAATTTTTTTTCTAACTTTATTAATTTTAATAAAACTAAATTTTGATATTCAATGGCACTGTTACAAATTACAATTACTGTGCCTAATGGAATACAGAATAACAGAGCAAGACTAACGAAGTATGAAAATTATTCCCCACAGGTTTTTCCCTGGTGGCCCATGTTTTCAAAATTTTTCGTTGGTCATTGTCAATTTCTATAGGGCTCACAGATAAGTAGATATGGGAGCTCTAGCTCCGTCCGTAGGGAGTCCGACTAATATTCGTAGAGCTGACATAGCGACGCGACGGTCAGTATACACTATACAGATGTCTCAAAGAGAAAAATAATTCTACTTTTTATTAAATTCTCGAAATTTTCCCTCTTTTTACACAGCTAACGAAATAATTTGAGGGAGTCCCGTGGACTCTTTACCCCCTTTTAAAGTCATTTTTTTAGGAGTCCCGTGATTTTTTTCAGGGGTTTTTGACGCGTGGACTGCCGCTATTTACAAGTCTGCCCAAAAGTACACTAATTTTTCTTTAAAAAGAGATAAGAAACGAAAACAAACATTAAACAAAAAAATTAAGGAAAGTAGTAAACTGGTAAAGTGAGGAGAGGCAGACTGAGGGAGACGCGACTAACTACCAGCACTTAAAATAATACTGGGCAATCAATTTTGGCTATTTTTCCAGCGCCTATCAGTCCCTTTCTTCCAGATAGTCAATATATGTTTGAGCATTGGGAGATCAGTTTGGTCGCCCTTGAATCCTAAGATGTCAGCCAAATCTGTTTTCTGGTTAGTCACACGCCACATGAAGACGTCTTCATCTATTTCCATGTGAGGACAATACAGTATAACATGCGAGAGATCTTCAAGTGGAGCATTGCATAACCTGCACATAGGTAAAGTACCTAGGAGACGACTCTGAGTGGTTCCGCCAAGGAGGATAATAATCCTCCTTGGTTCCGCGTTCGCGGGAGCTAGGAGACGTCATGCTCTCTGGTGATATTAAATTCTTGGCAGAACCACTCTTTGAGCTCTGATTGGCTGAGATCTGGCTATCGTCTGCCACGGTTTTTAGTCCATTTGCCAGTTACACGGCAGCATTCTAGTTACCTATGAGATTTCTATGATCTAGCCCAATAAAAAATCGCGAATTTTAAACTAGCCCAAAATTTCGACACAGAAAATTTTTGAAGTAGCCCAATTTTTCGCCCAAACACGGTCAATATTTCTGAAAATGCCCAAAAAGGAAGTCCAAAAATACAACTTTTGGCAATGTTTAGGCAATTTATAATAAGGACGTTTTTTTAAAAAACACTTTATGAACGTTACAAAACTTTAATTACAGACTTCGCATTTACACCAGAGACCCTTTTAGGCCACTATAATAAGCTTCGTGCTTAGGAAATAAAGCGCCATCCGCCTTTTTTTATTCAATAGTAACGTGTGGGACAGTTCAGTCCTCTCGTCCATTGATTAATCAGGGCGAGATATGTGTAACAGCCACGCCAACGGGGGGATACGTGGGGACACCCGTGGCGGAAGTAGTCCGACTACCCGTTGGGGGAATGGGGATTGGTGTCGTCCTCACACGGTCATCCACAAACTCTGCCTCTCCGACGCTTGGGATTACAGGCGTGAGCCACTACTAACGGCTGCCATCCGCCTTAATATCGGCAAACTAAATATGTAAAAGATAAGTTAAGTTAGAAGAAACCACCTATGGACTGTGCGAAGTGTGATAAAATAATAGAGAAGCCCAATCGGGCTCGAAAACCACCCAACTGGCAGCCCTGTCTGACAGAGTTGCCAGAAAATCTATGGAGTATGACGCCCAACTTGTCGTAAACATTGAGTTAGTTATTATTAGTATTATTCCCAACTCAATGGTCGTAAATCTAGCCCTGGGGGCCTATTCTGTAAATATTCGAAATCCAATTTTCAATCGAAATCTACATTTCGAACTTCGAGATCTCGACGAATGGTATTCGGTAAAGATTTCGAATAAGCATAAATCAATGCAAATTGTCGAAGTCGATCTCGACATGGTATAGGGTAGGTATCGAGATCGAATTCCCATTCGATTTTTTACAGAATCGATCCCCCCCCCCCCCCCCCGTTTCCAGCCCAACAAAAAAACCGCGAATTTCAAACTAGCTCAAAATTTCGCCAAAGCAAATTTAGAAAGTAGCCCAAAACGGTAAATATTTCTGAAACAGCCCAAAATGAAGCTCAAATACAACTTTTGGCAATGTTTAGGCAATATTTTTTCAAGTAATAAGGATGTTTTTTAAAAAAACACTTTATGAACGTTACAAAACCTTAATTACAGAGTAAAATTAACACCAGAGACTCTTTAGGCAATAATAAGCTTAGAGCTTAGGAAATATAGCGCCATCTGCCTTAATATTATCCGCCAACTAAATATGCCACTACATGCGGCCCTTCGAGTCATACTCGGGACTCCACCGTCTTCTCCTATCAGTTTAATGGAGGCCGAAGCCGCCATTCCACCCTTAAGCAACATTAGATACTATATGGATCTAATCACCCTTGCTCCATGTGGGGCGGTGGACACTCCGGACTTCTACCGCACTCTCCTGCGCCGGGACCTTGCTTCCTTGGATATTTTGGAGCATCGCTTCCCAAAGAACAGGCTGCCTTTTCTACTTAGAGCTTGGCGCCTGGCTCAGGCCTGCAATCTTGATTGGATTTTACACGTTACTAGTCGACACCTCGTCACTGTGGCCACCCCACCGTGGACCAATCCGTCGGCGACCATAATCTCGCGCTGGCTCACCAGTCCTAAGGATGACAATAACTCTGAACAGTTACGGCAACTGTTTTTCGCAACTCTCGAACCTCACGCGAAGGACGCGATGGTTTTCTACACGGACGGTTTGGCTTCCCCCGATTCAGGGGTCACGGGTGCTGCCTTCGCAATTCCCTCCCTCAACGTTGGTGCGGTTAATTTAGTGGACTCCGGTCATCCTATTAATCGGGTCGAGCTATTTGCCATCCAGATGGCTCTCTCCTACGCGTCCACACATCTGCGTTCGCCGGTAGTTGTCTGTTCCGACTCTAAAAGCGCACTCACCCAACTGTTAAGTCGGTCGATGGATCCGGTGGCCATCTGTATCCAGGAGCTTTGCGATAAGTACCCGTATCCGGTTTTTCAGGCCTGCAATCTTGATTGGATTTTACACGTTACTAGTCGACACCTCGTCACTGTGGCCACCCCACCGTGGACCAATCCGTCGGCGACCATAATCTCGCGCTGGCTCACCAGTCCTAAGGATGACAATAACTCTGAACAGTTACGGCAACTGTTTTTCGCAACTCTCGAACCTCACGCGAAGGACGCGATGGTTTTCTACACGGACGGTTTGGCTTCCCCCGATTCAGGGGTCACGGGTGCTGCCTTCGCAATTCCCTCCCTCAACGTTGGTGCGGTTAATTTAGTGGACTCCGGTCATCCTATTAATCGGGTCGAGCTATTTGCCATCCAGATGGCTCTCTCCTACGCGTCCACACATCTGCGTTCGCCGGTAGTTGTCTGTTCCGACTCTAAAAGCGCACTCACCCAACTGTTAAGTCGGTCGATGGATCCGGTGGCCATCTGTATCCAGGAGCTTTGCGATAAGTACCCGTATCCGGTTTTTCTAATCTGGTGTCCAGCACACGTGGGAGTGCCAGGAAACGAGACGGTCGATCGTCTGCCATCGTATCGCCTCGGTCACTGGGCTCCAGCGCCCTTCTAGAGTGGACTTCCTCCTCCCGTATACTCTTGTAGAAATAAAGAGTGGGTGTCGTTGGGCTCTCTCAGCTGAGTGGTGTACGGACTGGCTGACCAGTAGGGTAGTGCGGCCTCTTCGTGAGGCTCTAGTGCTATACTTCATTTGAAACTCTCGTGCAAGGACGATACTCTTCTCTCGCGACTAGGTTGTGGCCGCCTTCCCACAAACGCGACCCTACACCGGTTCAACCTCAGTGTGACGGCCGCTTGCACTCATTGCGGAGCTATCGACGATGCGTACCACGCCTTATTCACCTGCCCCTATCACACTGGGCGTCGGCCAGCGCTGGTTTCAGCGCTCCAGAAGCGCAATCTTCCGAACACTCTCGTGGGGGTTCTTAAAGCAGTACATGGAGGTCATATGGACATCATTATCGCCACCTGTGCTATTCTGCGACGTGCGGTGCATTGACATTCTGATCGGTTTATTTATTTTGTTTTCCTTTGTTTTTGGTGTAATTCTACCATTTGTACATTATTTTTCGGGTTTTTTATTGTTTTGATTTTTTGTTTAATTTCAAATTGCGCGCCTGGTGTGAAAGCCCCCGCTCATAGAAATCTCATAGGTAACTATGCTGCCGTGTAACTGGCAAATGGACCGAACGCCGTGGCAGACGATAGCCAGATCTAAGCCAATCAGAGCTCAAAGAGTGGTTCTGCCAAGAATTTAATGTCACCAGAGAGAATGACGTCACCTAGCTCCCGCGATAGTAGCGGAACCAAGGAGGATTATTATCCTCCTTGGCGGAACCACTCTACGGCCTCTCATTGGCTGAAGGTTCAAAACGAACTGGCGACAAGCTCGGCCGTAGGCGGCAGCATTCTAGTTACCTTTGAGATTTCTATTCCCCGCTATACACTCTTTTACGCGCGTCTTTCCCCCCATCAAGGACCCTCCCACGATTTGCTCCACAGGCAGCTGCCATAGACGTACTGCACGTAGCTTTACCGTGGAAAGTTCTTTCCCCCAAAACTCGTTCTCTCGCGTGTAGCACGGTAATGGCGACTCCCATGAAATACGCGCGTAAAAGAATCTATATACACCAAAAACTTGTAAACCTTTATTTCGACCCCTACACAGTACATTTACAATCTCCGCTAGATTTATCACTCTTGGGGTTTGAAAAACGTGCGGACAATTCAAATTCGGATTTTATCCAGAATACACTATAAGCTCGTGTGTAGTCTAAATTAAACTTTGGTCAGAAGTATCGCCGCCTACCAACTGAGTTTTTAATCGAATGTGTGAAAACTGAACGTTTCAGTTAAAGAACATTCATATTCACACATTTAGTTGACATTTAGTAAAGTAGATGGCGCTATCTTTTCTAAGCTCGAAGCCTATACTGTAAAAACCAAATAATTCAATAGTGACTTTAAAAAAAATTACTAAAAATAGTAATTCCACAGAGAGGAAACAAGAGAAGCCAATAAAATCGCCCAACAGCCTAACTACAAATTTATCGTAAGTGAGCTTTTATAGAAAACCATTGTATCTTTTTAATTCGCGCCTCTGACGTCATATATTTACTGTTTTGTAAATACAGCAGAGTCTGCACGGGATGCAGTGACCTCTGGTGGAATGCGCGCAAACCGTTGCAGCGTTTACCGACTTCCTACCGAAGTGTTGCTACGAACTTTCCTCGCGACGCTTGTCACTTTCGCCAAGGATGCGACCATTATCTATACTGACGGTTCTCTCGCTTCGGACGGGAATCGCCGGCGCCGCTTTCGCAATTCCATCTCTAGGGGTTGGAGCCCGTTCCTATGTCGATTCCGGTCATCCCATCAACAGGATCGAGCTACTCGCCATACAACTAGCTCTTTCCTACGCGTCTGCTCACAGCTCGGTGGTCTTCTGCTCGGATTCTATGAGTGCCCTCACCATGCTCCATAATCGCTCTACTGACCCGGTGGTCACAGCAATTCACGATCTCTGCGACAAGTACCCTTACTCGGTGACTCTCCTGTGGTGCCCGGCTCATGTAGGAGTGGAGGGCAACGAAATGGCGGATGGACTTGCGGGAGTCACCGGTCTTCCGCGGCCATCTAAGGTGGATTTCTTCCTTCCCGCGACGCTCGCCGAACTGAAGTCAGTGTGCAGCAAGGTCCAGACCACTACTAGGGCTGATTCTTGGAGTACTCGTGCGTCCGCGTATGCTCTCTATCACGCGAAGCCGAACCCGGGTTCACGTGAAATCATGCGTCTTCAGCTTACGCGACACGATGTCACTCTTTTGGCGCGTCTCGGCTGCAACCGCCTTCCGACAAAGACGCTACTGCTTCGATTCAACCTGTCTCCCACAGTCTACAGACAGTTGTACGAAAAGCGGTGCGGTTGACACTGTGGAGCACATTATCTTCGTCTGCCCCGACCAGCTTGCACCACGGCTGTGTCTACACTCCGCTCTCCACAAGAGGCATCTACCTGTTTCTTTGGATGGGGTCCACAAGGCGGTTCACGCGGGCTTCGCCGAGGTGGTCGCTGCCACCTGCGTCATTCTTCGACGTGTCATTCGGATCTGAGAACTCATTTCTGACATTCATTGTGTATTTTACTCGGACGTGTTTTATAGTTATATTGTGCATTTTCATTTTATTCTTTTTTTTCTTCTCGCTTTTTCATTGGTTTTTTGTGTATATTTTTTTCCTTTGCGCGCTTGGTGTGAAGGCTCTACGCTATATGCACCAATTCCCCACACTATGTTATTTTGCCCCCCCCCCCCCACAACCCTGTCAAGCACTTAACAGCGAATTTGACGAATACCAAATACTTAATAAAATTTTCTTTTTATATAAAAAAACTAAATATAGTCCTATATTTTTGGACGTTTTCTACCAAATCGAATGTTTAAAATAACAAACTAAATTTACAAAATTTTAACCAAATACCAGTTGGTATCAAATTGTTCTACCAAATACCAAATTATAATTTTTCGGATTTGACCTCATGGCTAGATACTGGCCAACCAGTTAACATTATAAAACTAGCCCTAAGCAAGGCGTTTGACACCATTCCTCATCAATGCTGTCAACCCGCTGTTGTCCTCCAGGGATGTACTTCAAAACAATTACCTCCCCAAATTGGCGTCCCCCAGGGTTGTACCCTTGGACCATTCTCTTTTCGATATTTATCGGAAGTGGGAGGAAAAAAGAATTAAAGTCGGTCTTGACTTAAGTTGATATTTTGTAAGGGAAGGTACGTCGGGCTAGTGCCGTAAACATGTATATCCTCTTTGCTGTAACACCGCAATGGGTGGATAAAGTTAGTTCAGTGTCCATTTGAACACCAATTTCTCGAACACAAGTGCTTGAAGGATTTTTTGCCATTGAGATAGTAATACTGGTAATCTGGGGATTGGCTTTACCGATGTGAAGAACATTTGATTTTGATGCGTTGAAAGTGAGGCCCGAGGCTGAGGCCCAGTCTGCGACCCGAGTGAGATCAGCATGGAATTCAGTTGGTGAAGTGGGAAGCGGAAAAGCGTGGATAAGCTTGGTATCGTCAGCAATAGACGCTTCAATAAATCATCCTCCAAGGAAATCGCCAAGAAGTAATATTTCCGAGAGCCAGGACTTGGAGGTCACTGTTTATATAGTGCTTGTTAAAATAATTGAAATTTTTACATAAAGTTACGACAGCAAAAAGCGTTCCCCATGGCTTTCTTTTTTAACCAGGTAGCTTTTTTGACAGAATCACGACGTTCTGTTTACAGGTGAAAAGTTTCCATTATTTCCACAAGCACTATTAAAACAATAGCTTGCTGGTCCTGGCTCTTGGAAATATTACTTCTTGTCGATTTCCTTGGAGGATGATTTATTTAAGCGCCTATAGACGCTTCAATAAAACATCTTCAAGGAAATTACCAAGAAATAATATTTCTAAGAGCCAGGACCTGCAAGTTACTGCTTATATAGTACTTGTTGAAATAATGGAAACTTTTCACCTGTAAACAGAACGTCGGGTTTTTCCTAAGCCTTAATATGTCAAAAAAATGTTGCCCGGCACATTGGCGTTTTAAAGATTCCGAATGGAAACGTTTCCGGATTCTCCTCGATCAATCCCTAGGCGCCCAGCCCCTCACTGTTCATCCGGCGGAGCGCCTCCTTTATGAGGCTGCATTGGCGACGATACCTAGTTACCTACTACCAAGGAGTCAGTCAGCTCACGTGGTGGGATTCCGCTAGCACGGCTAGGGCCTAGTTTCTCCCGCCGAGCTGGGCGTTCGGTTCTCTGGTCGGATCACATTGCTTACAAGAGGGAAAGGCTCCGGGGTGGATAATGTACCTAATTTGATATTAAAAACTCGACTCTGGCCTATCGTTCGGTTCTTCTCTCCTTCAATAACATGCTTTGGGTGGATGGCTCGATGCCTTCGAAGTGTAAACATGCCATTTTGCATAAACTTTTTATACTCCTACCGCGACAAATCTCTCTCTTACCGAACTTCGGGAAAATATACGAAAAATTGTTTCTTGGCCGTCTGATTTGTTTTCTGGAAGTCAACCATGTTCTTCCCCCCGGATAAATCTGGGTTAATACGGGTCCATACTGGTCGTGTCGGAACGGACAACTCACATGCTTTGGCGATGGCCGCACAATGCGCCTTAGCGACGAATCCGCATAGCCTCGTGGTATTCTTGAACCTTAAGGACGCTTTTGGGAGGGTCCACCATCAAGCGCTCTTATTCAAATTATGGCACTGCGATCTCACAGGTGCCACTCTCAGGTGGGTGGAACATTTGTTGACTGGGATAACCATCCAATTGAAAGCCAAAGGGGAACTTTTGCCGTCTTATACGGTTTGAGGGGGGTTCTTCAGGACAGTTTGGAACATGCCGATGATATCGCCGCCTGGCTTTATGGTCCTGATTTCCCAAGGTTATTTTTACTACTCAGATTACCCTGAACGGATTTCATGGTATATCGTAGTTTGGGGGTTGAATTTTCAACCATTCAAATTTAAATATATGACATTCCAGACGCCCTGTCGCTTACTCTTGGCTCCACACCATTTAAAATGGTCACCTCCTACCAATATCTTGACTATCTTTTCGACGATTGCCTCTTTTAGTCTCACGACATTGCCGTTCTACCCTGGTTCTACGAACATCCTCTTTGAAGCGTTTAGATCTCCTGCGTGAGGTGGCGGGGACTCGTTGGAAAACCGTGCCGTTTCTACACAGTTATCTCGTCCGCTCTTGGCCGGACTACTCGGGTCCAGTCTAGACATCGGCGACGGTAACTTCTATATAGTACGGGTAAAAGAGGGTAGCTCACCGGCAAAATTCGTCCCAACTTGCAATGTGGCCTAAAAATATATTTTGATGTCTATTTTAAGGATCCGATGAGTCCGCAACGATGCGGGGTGAAAAACACAGTTTTTGGGGAGGCAAGGGGGGCAGGAGGGGGCAGTTGCCCCCTAAATTTTCTTTCACCGAATTGAGCCGTGTTTGGTGTTGTTCCCGATGGTACATTTCACCCTGAGTCGAATGCGACCAACCACATGCTAGTAAGATGAACCGTTTCCGAGTTATGGCCGAATTTGTACTGAATCGCGTGGTTTTTTCTCTAATATGAAAAAAAATCCCCAAATGTTAAATTTAGCAATCCGGTAAAGTTAGGTATCGTTTCTGTAGTATGTTTTAACGTTGAGTCGAATGAGACACGCCGCGGATCGCTGGGACTAATAGTTTCGGAGGTATGACCAAAAGTACACTAAACAAAGGTTTTTTTCGGAATTTCACTTAATGTTGAAAAGGTATATCAACCATTTGGCCAGGACCAACCATACTTTCGGATCGTACGTATTATTTTCAATATTTTGTGCCGAATCGAATGAGACCAACGGCAATTCCGTAGGATGAATAGTTTCCGAGCTATAACAAAATATGTTCGAACCATAAATGGTGTTTTTTTTCAAAAAGTTCGAAAATATTCATTTAAACCACCACCCGTGTCTACAAATTTATCCCCGGACGACCACAATGTATTCATCTTACATACTACTAAGTGCTGAATCGAATGAGACCAACCGCACTGCCGTGGATTGAATAGATAACGAGTTATGACGGAATTTACATTAGATAATTGACATTTAATCCTCAAAGAGGTTCTGAAAATGTGTTTTTTCATTTTTTTAAGTTAATTTTAAACATCATTGTTGTGTGTTTGCTACGAGAAATGATGAAGATATGTTTAAAAACAGGTACAATCGAACACATTTTTACTTAGTTGAAATTTGCATCAGAAAATACAACTAAATAGAATGAATGAATAATAATAATAATAAATAATATATCTGAAATTTCTATGGCATTTTTTGGGGCAATTAAAAATTCAAGTAGAAACGTTTAAAACGAAGATGGCGCGACTAAAGAATATCAATATGACGTCTTGCAACGTCACATATGCTTTTGGTAGTAAACATTAATCGAATACAATGATGTTTAAAAATAAATTATAAATAAATTAAAAAAAGAAAAAAACATTTTCAGAACCTGTTTGAGGATTAAATGTCAATTATCTAATGTAAATTCCGTCATCACTCTTTATCTATTCATTCCACGGCGCTGCTGTTGGTTTCATTCCACGGCGCTGCTGTTGGTTTCATTCGATTCAGCACTTAGTAGTATCATGGATGAAGGAATATGACTGTACCCCGTGTTCCAGTCATATTCCTTCATGCATGGTAGTATGTAAGATGAATACATTGTGGTCATCCGGGGATAAATTTGTATTTTCGAACTTCTTGAAAAAAACACCATTTATGGTTCGCACATATTTCGTTATAGCTCGGAAAGTATTCATCCTACGGAATTGCCGTTGGTCTCATTCGATTCGGCACAAAATAATACGTACGATTCGAAAGTATGGTTGGTCCTGGCCAAATGGTTGATATACCTTTTCAACATTTAGTGAAATTCCGAAAAAAAACCTTTGTTTAGTGTACTTTTGGTCATACCTCCGAAACTATTAGTCCCAGCGATCCGCGGCGTGTCTCATTCGACTCAACGTTAAAACATACTACAGAAACGATACCCAACTTGACCGGATTGCTAAATTTAACATTTGGGGATTTTTTTTTCATATTAGAGAAAAAACCACGCGATTCAGTACAAATTCGGCCATAACTCGGAAACGGTTCATCTTACGGGCATGTGGTTGGTCGCATTCGACTCGGAGTGAAATGTACCATCGGGAACAATACCAAACACGGCTCAATTCAGTGCCCCCTCCTGCCTCCCCAAAAACTGTGTTGTCCACCCCGCATTGCTGCGGACTCTTCGGATCCTCAAAGTAGACAAAATATAATTTTTAGGCCACATTGCAAGTTGGGACGAATTTTTCCGCGGGAGAGCTCTTTTTGGGACTCTTTTACCCGTACTAATAGACAAAGTTCAAAATGTGGTGCTTTGTGCTATTCTTGGAGTCCCGAATTCAACGCCCATTTCCCTGATGGAGGCAGAAGCGGTCATCCCAAATTTATCTTCTCACCCTCGCTCCATGTGGAGCGGCAGAAACGCCGTATTATTATCCAGCATCCCTTTGGAGGCTGTTAGGCCATCTGGAATATCGGTTCCCAGGGGGACGCCTTCCCGTCTCACTCAATCCCAAAATCTCGACTGGCTCTTCCATACCAGCTATTTGTGCCAGGCCATTTGTACTTAATCAACAAATCCGCCTCTGTGGTTCATGGCGTGCCTAGTGTAAAGGCCCCTTTCTAAAGATATCATTATTCTGTGTCCCCCTCTCCCTGTGATATATATCATGTGTATCTGTATCATTGCATAAATTAAGAAATGTGGTTCACATATTCTTAGTCTATGATTGTATAGTTAACAAAATCCTAGTTTTTAAATTACTTTGAACATTAATTTAACACTGAAATATTTTAAAAGAATTTTAACGTGAATAAAAAACAATCTACAGAATTTCAGAGTTCCAATAAAAGAGAAAACTTTACAAGTGATTTACTACATTATTATTCACAGCACCTGATCGGATGTTAAAATTTTGCCTCCAGAATAAAAGAGGGGCAATGGTTAAACGTGTATAATTATTTTGGCCTTCTGTTTATTTTGTAAATTCCATCACTATAACAACAATTAAAACAACCACGCAAAATATATATAAATGCGACATTTCCATTTCTTAACCTTAATAAAATAGACGCTGTCTAAGATAATCATGAGCAGATTGGTTTGATGAGCCATAAATAAGATAGAATATAGGTAAAGGTGAAAAACTAGGGGACTTTTAGCACCAGTCAGCCATATAGGTGAAGTCTTTAAACATTAACTGCTCATCCGCTGATAAAGGTCGAGGCTCTTTTGGAGGTGTAAGACTCGGCTCCTCGGAGGTAAACTCTTCATCAAAATTACTAACATCTTCGGGTGTTTTCTACAAATCATCAATAATGCAAATTAATATTTTTAAAATTAAAATTGTTTCCTCAAAAGAAAAACATACCACAGTTGGAACAAATGGGGGTCGAACCTTCCTCATTAGAAGATCTTCCCAATTAATATTCTGTAAAAAAAAAAAAGGTCAATCACGGAACAAAGAAATGTAAGTTGTCATTACATACTCTAAAAAAGGCCTGCTTTTTAACATCTTCAGCATCCCTTTCACTAGCTCCCAATCTCCGATCAGGATTTTTTCTTAAAAGCTAAAAAGGTAATCAAGTTACTGATTATAAATTAAGCCAATATAAATAAAATTACATACCCTTCTCATAATGGCTATGGATTCTAGAGAAAGATACCTTGGGTATCTAACCTCGTCATTTACAATGCTATCAAATACTTCCTCTTCATCATCACCGGGAAATGGGGACTAACAGGGAGAAAGAAAACTTAGTTTATTACCCATATTAAAACTAAATTTCAATGAAAAACTCACTTCTCCAACCAGCATTTCAAAAATGAGTACACCTAGCCCCCACCAATCTACAGCTCGAGTGTAAGAGGTTTCTGTTAACACTTCAGGAGCCAAAAATTCTGGAGTGCCACAGAAAGTTCCAGTTCGATCACCGTATCCAATTCCCTCTTTACAAAGACCAAAATCAGCAATTTTCACATATCCTTCTGTATCAAGCAATAAATTATCCAGCTTCAGATCTCTATAATTTTGAAACCAATTATGACAACATTAAATACAAAGAAAATTAGAACATATAAGCCTGGTTTAAAAAATACCTGTATATTATTTTGTTATCGTGTAAGTATTGCAATCCAAGAACCACACATGCGGCATAGAACACCGCTCTGGGCTCCGGAAATATAGCAGTATGAATATGCATCATAAGATCACCTCCACAGGCATATTCCATAACAAAACAAACATGGCTCTGTGCATAGACATGTACATTAGACTTGAACTTAAAAAAATAATAGACAATATTACCTTGGTTTGAAAACAGGAAAACAAATTGACCAGAAAGGGATGTCGCATTGAATTTGCAACTTCAAATATTCTTTTCTCAGCCATCAAACTTTCAACTTCATCTCTAGCAATTATATCTCCTTTCTTCAAAGCTTTGATGGCAAAATATTCTCCAGTATTTTTGTATTTGCTCAAAATTACCTATAAAGAAGAAAAAGATTTACAACAACCGTATTTGAGGGCAAAAAGAGCAGCGCGACATTACTTTTCCAAAATGCCCTCTTCCAAGTACGCTCAAAAAATTAAAATGGTCTAAACTCAACCCAGTAGTCAAACCAGGTCTATTATCGTCGGGAGTGAGTATTTTTGGTTGAGTGATCGTCTTTTCCACTTGATGAGGTGGGATCGGAGGAGCGGGTGGCTCCGGAACTTTTTGATCAGGTATATTGATGTGATTATGCGATTCGACATTATCGCGATTTGAAAGGTTCTCATTAGACACTTTTTTGTGTAACGCTTGAAAGTTCGTTTCTTCCTCAGGGAAATCTATTATGGGTTCGGGTGTCGAATGTCTAGATTTCAAATCGTTGTTTATGATGAAGAGCTGCCCATCTTCGGAAGCATCGGTGATCTGTACAGTCGAGCTGCCTTTAGTGTCGTTTAAAAATTCAAAATTTCCTAAAGCTTTCTGCTGTGAACGAAATCAATAAGTACTCAAAATTTAACATAATAACTATAAATACGAACCAAAACATCAGCTTCTAAAACATTGGGAGTAGTGACAATAGGTCCATCCGCTTCATCACTCTGACTTCTCTCTTTGTCCAATAAAGGCGATGAAGAATATTCGAGTCTCGTAGGAAGACGGTCTTTATCATTTTGACCAACAGGCGTCGCTGATTCTATGAGACACGTGCCTCTTTGAGGACTAACTGTTGATGATGGCTCAGAGGACTGAGGAGGCATGGCTCTTTTCATTAAACGCCCCCACGTGGCCACGTTAATATTCATTTGACCAGGGCGTAAAAAGTTTTTACCTAAAACAATGATAATTATAATAATAATAGTAAAATAAAATAGCTAAAGCAAAAAAATTACCATTTTGTCTAAATAATCTCCTTTGCCTCTGTAATTTTGGTTTTCTTGATATCATTGGATTTAAGAATTTTACCTAAAAAATAATTTGTAAATTTTTCCATCATTTTGAAAAAAATGAGTAAATTTTACTTCAGCAAATAGCAATCCCTGAGGCTCCAAGTGAAGAGCGAGACCATGCCGATGATCATCAACAAACTCTTCGAGTCTTAATATTTTTAGGGCACACATAGAACGCCAATCTTTCCAGAAAATTTGAATTTCCAGTTCCCTTGACTATATAGTATAAATTTATCTTATAAATATGACCTGTAACACAAACTTTCTAAAAATGATAAAATACCCTATCTAATTCAATTGTGAATCTCTGATCCCAAGCCTGTTGACTACATGGTTTCCATGTTGTTTGCCCAACAGTCACATTGTCCAACTTTAAAATTGCCATAATTTCATCTATGAAATCAAATATTAAAAAAATGAGACAGGACAACAAAAAAAATTAATCAATGTAAATGAAACCATACTGGATGTTTCTTCTTTAATGTTGTATACCCTGGAAGACCCTCTGCTAGTTAACCCTTTGCCAGTAGCACGTACAAGACTTCTAAAATCACCAGGACTCAAGTGTACGGCATTTTCTTTAGTTCGTGGAAGACGGCCAGGTACATCTTCTACAAGGTCTTGACAGCCCATTAGTCTTTAAAACGATTAAATTCTGTAAGTACTGGATCAACTTTTAATTTTTTTTTCAATAAATTACCTGACTTCTAGTTTGCCAGTAACGGATGCTGGTTTGGAAAGGGATGTTTTAGCGTATAAGGAAGACGGAGGGGAAAATTTGCTGGGTTCTTTAATGCCGTATGGATGAATAGTTGATGGGTAAAGCACTGGGCTAGTGGCTAAGCTGTTCTCTAATTCTTGTTTTAAAGCTTCGGATTTGGGAGAACAGCTGGGAAGCTCCTGTCGTCTTAGCTCCAAGGAACATCTTAATAAATCTAATTTCAGACTGGATTCTAACAGGCTAGATTGCGCCTGGAAAGTTGAAATTGATAAAAATTTGAACATGAAAGGGACATCACTTTGCGTAATACTCACTTCTGTAATAGTTTTTCTATCAGTAATTTTTGAGTTTTGATAGAGCCGAAGTACATTTTTCGCCCCTTCTACTACTGCACATTCCACTTGTAACCGGTGCCTCAGTTCCTCGATACGAACTTCCAAAGGTGACATCACTTCGGGAACTTTCGCTAAAAGGCTCAAAATTGTTGATAATGATATCGCTTAATATAGATCAAAGTGAAAGATCTTACCATTTTCATTGGAACCATTATCCACAGCACCACTGGACAATGGGCAATTAGAAAAAGACGAATCTTTGTTTTGTTTCACTTTGCTAATCATCATTTTGATATAGTCAATTTTAGCTTTAGAGTCTAATAAGAGCTGTTGAGCTTCAGCCAACAGTTTGCGATCTTTGGAACCGGTATACATTTGAATCATGTTTTCTGCTCCCTGTTTCACCTACATAAAGTTAAAAGAATGATGTTAAAAATGGACAACTAAGAGGCAAGAATTTAATTAATTTATACCTTCAACTCGATGCTCAACTGCTTCTCCAACAATAATAATCTTTGACTGGTGGCTGAAATAGGAGCATCAGGATTATCCCCACCATTAGCATCTTCGAACTCAAGAGGTGGAGTCAATATATCTACAGAAAAAAATTAGTGTTACCAAATTTTACAATAAAACTTGTTATTTCTTACCCGGAGTACTTGGAAGGTAATCGTTACTAGTATTCTGACTTTGAGAGACTAAAATGTGAGCATCGAGAAGTTGTAATTCTTGTTGAAGTTCGTACAGTTTCCCATTTGATTGTTTTACGATAGAGTTAACATCGGATAAGCATTTCTTATCAGTTGTGACTTTGATAAGCTTTTCTGCACCTTCTTTTATTTTAAGTTCCTTGCGAATTTCTTCCTTCAAATGTCTTTTAATAGCCTCTAAATGTTGAACTGAAGTTTCTGACAAGTCAGGTTGTAGGCCATATCTAGCTGTCACGTTACCAAGAGTTTGGCTGCTGGTCATTTTGAGTCTAACCAAATTATAAATAAACATCACTTTAACCACCCACTTTCTTGAGATGAAAAAAACTTCAATTAGCCAATACACTATAATGATTGCGAGTGTATTGAAAATAACATATGGAAAATATTATAACAAACAGGGACAAGCTTAAAGTCAATTCTAATAAACCTAACGACAACAACAGACAGTGGCAATAATAAACCAATTAGCAACTAGAATATTATAATCTTACTTATCTAGTTGGTAGTAATTCTACGTGCAATAATGTTCAAGTGAAGAATTTGTTTCGGAAAATTACTTAAATTGAAGCACCATGAGTTATAAAGCAAATCATTTGCTTAACAATGTGAAATATCTGAGACTTATTTTACAACTAAAATTATATTAACCAACAACACAAAATATGTTAACTACGAAAAACTACTTCTTGGCTTCTTTTTAAAATACTTAGTAATAGGAAGCGAAATAACTAAATAGATCGGACAGCAAAAAAAATAACTTATGCTTTAATTTGAAATGGATATACTGAGGTGAAAAATATTCATTGAAAATTAAACTACAATAAAAACCTAGCCAAGGCTTAACGTTTGAAAGGTTCATTCTTAGTCTAAATACTTACGTTATTTTACGTTTAATCTGCACAGGGAAGTCGGTCGTTTTAGCTACATGATAAAGTGCAAAGTAGATTCGTCATAGATACAACATTAGAAAGATAAGAAAATTTAAAAGAAACCCGAATAAAGCTTAAAAACACAGTTAAAAACTTGGAAAAAATGACTAATGTCAAGAATTTGGAATCTTCGTAATGACGCATGTCATTATTGATCCACCAATCAAATTCTCACCCAAAGTACACTGGCGACTTTAGGCGCGCGATATTTAAAATTCATATTTTGTGACCCGAAATTTAGAGTTTGCTTATAAAACTTTTTAAAATTTGTTCAAACCAAAAATGTCTGTTCCACCCCCTCCTCCGCCTCCCCTTCCTACTTTTAAATTATATTCCCCCGTGAATGCTAACTGGAGAAAAACCAAAAATTCAAAACCGCGAGATAAAAAATACGTTCAAAAAAGAGCTCCGATAGACTCAATGATGGTAGGACCTAGGCTTAAGTCTCTACATTAAATGGAAGGTTTATTATTTGTAACGCTAATCCACTAACCTATCGTTAGGACGAAATGATGGCGAAACTTCGATTGAGACCCAAATACGGAGAAGAAAGTGATAGTGACGAAGAAAAGGAAACGACACCACCTCCGAAACTTTCCATTTCACCTACACCAGAAACAGCACCGAAAAAGACGGCAACCAAATATATACCAGGGTACATACCTCCACCACCTCCTCTCCCACCTTTACGATTAGTTTCGTCGAATCTCAAACCTATTAGTAAGCCTAAAGCATATTCAACTTAGTTCATATTCTCAATTTTATAAACATTCGACCCTTCAGTGACGAAAAAGAGCAAAGAGACAACTAAAACACAGCAACCCAAAATAACGGAAGATATGATTAAAAATGTACAACTAAAGAAAGTTCCGAGAAAAGCTACTTCGACGGTACGTTCGTTTAGGAAAAATAGAAAGAAATAAGCTTGTTAGAAGAATAAATTACACGTTAATGACTGCTTTTATTGAATGATATATTAATCTTTGAATGAAATCGAACTGGTCGATTGGTTTTTGTATATTTTAGACAAAAACACGCGATGAGAGCGGTTCCTTTACCACAAAGCCGCCTCCAAGATGTGAGATGTGTTATTGAATATTCTTAAAGAAATGCGCATTATAACCATAAATTTATAATTATGTTTCACATAAGTGTGTCAGTTTCCTATCCACCGCATGTTTAAATTTTACTGACACCTTTCTAAGATGGCCAAACATTTATCGGTGGAATTCATAGTAAACCGTGCCAAGGCGTAGGACCGGCACTTTATCATTTGTTTTTGAGTTTCATATTTTTATCGTTAGAGGCGCTCATCTTTCTGAGTATGGCGACAATTTTACGTCATTCAACACATGGTTATCAGTAATAATTTCTACAAACTGACACGCTTATGGAACGTCATTATATACTTATGTTATAACTTAACTTTTGTCGCTCGAAACGCTTGACAGTCGCCGGAATGAAGTCCGCAGCTCAAAAAGTCGGCAACGCGGTGTCATCTTTGGAGAATGGCAAAACATCAAAAGAATCAGCCGCTAAAAACGCTTCGAAAACCTCCTTCGCTCCGTCACGTAGAAAATATAACAAACACAATTTGAAGTCTCCCTCGCCGTCCAACGAGCTACATGCGTCTAAAAATCAGACCACCAAAAAAACGAATGTGAAAATCGCTCACTTGATGGAAAAATTTAATAAATAGACAAAATGACTCTTGTAATTTGATTCTTTCGGTTTAATAAAAAAAATTGTATTGATGAATATTTTTTTTTTAAGTTACATGGAACATACAACATCTTATCTCTTTTTTTTAAGCTCACATAGTATATTTTATACATATATATCTTTGGATTCTCTATCCTCGTTTACTACTCATAGACCCGGATACAAAATATATATTTTTTATATTATCAGAAGTATATAATATATATCTTTCTATAGAAGTATCCATCTCCCTACACTGCTAATATTATTAGATCGAATCAAAATTATAAAGTAATTTATATTCATAATATAATGAGTGTCAGAAACTATCGATAAAATTTGGTTTAATAATATGCGCGTATCTCAACCCTGTGTAATTTTGACAGTCTACGTAGTTGAGTGGCGGAGTGGTTAGCGCTTTCGCCTCGCAGCGAGAGGAGCCGGGTTCGATCCTAGCTTGTGGCACTGGGTGAACACTCGGAGCTGCTCCTTCCGCGTTGAGTTTGCAAGTTCTCTCCCCACTGATTAAAGGGTTTTTTCCCCGAGTTCTTCGGATTCCCCTTTCCATAAAAACTTGTAGAGGTTAACGGTAATAGTTAGTGTAGGGAGCTGTTGGCTCGCGTGGTATGAAGGGCTTGCCACCACCCTCCTACGCATTGTAACCCGGCCACTTGTTTAATGGCATTATAAGTCGCTAGATGACTTGGGCCTATAAGTGGTGCCTTGAGTATTAGTCTAGCTCATTATTATTATTCGCACTATATGCGATATGCATAGCCCCTGCGTGGCCTAGTTGGATACTGCTTTCGTAAGAGATTTATTATGAACGTCTGATTTTAAGTGTTTTCTAATTGCTTCTACCCCAATTGTTTCGAAATTTGGGATTTCAAAACCAATACTTAGTTAAGGATAGCCGAATGAACACTTTTACAATATCCGTTCTATTAATTTGTAAATTTTAAATTCTATTAACTCTCAAAATATACTTTTTCTTTGATCACTATAACAATATACGGTGATTTAGTGAGTAGGTGCCGAAATTCACACCACTTTGGACCACGATAACGAAAATGTGCATTTCAATACAACGATCGAGTACATTTCCTGGCGATTACGGATAATTCATTCAGAGTCACGTAAAAAGGTAAAGTTTGTGACTCGTTTTCTCGACTTTGATATGACTTATCCGTGGTTCTCTACTGACTAACCTACATTGAAATGGAATGGAGTATCATTTTGCCCAAAAGAAGCCATTCAAAAATTTTATGTTATGTGTATTACCAAAAGTGTATAATATTGTTACATAAGTCTGACATTTTCTTTTCTTCATATGCAAAAGTTTTACTGAGAGCTATTCCACTTGCTAACGTGTCACACGTAGCCTTTGACAGCGCCTCACTAGGGGGAGATTTTCTTCTTGTGATGACGTCACTCCGCTACTAGCTCTCAGTAAAATATTCCCCAAAGTGACAAACTTATGGAACAATATTATAGACTTATGGGATTACGAAGGTCGGGGGAAGGCAGGGACATTTTGTACTAGCTAACTGATACCCTGATACCAGAAGTTTATAATATATCTCCCTAGGACGCAAAAATGAAACTTGCACCTTCGCAGGCTCGAGATAAATTTCAACGGGTGCCATTTTATCGACAAACCGCGGAAGCATACACCACTTCACGGTTCAAAATTTATCGACTTTCCTCGCACTATTTTTCTTCCGAAACGTATTCAAAAAATCAGCGGCAACCTGCGCATGTACATGTTTCAAGAGAGTTACATTAGCAGTATAGGAAGATGAATACTTATTTCTAAAATATATATTATATACTTCTGGTAAAAACATTAGTCTATAATATTTTCATAAGTATGACATTTCTTATTATTCACATTATATTTTTTTACTTATAGCTATTTACAACAAACTATATAACGGGCTTCTTTGGCGTTTTTCGCTGAGTTTGGCGTCCCACGCATCCTTGTAACTACGCCTCGCTAGAGGGCTAATTTCTTCAGGTGATGTAAATTATTTCCAAAAAGATACAATCTTTGAAACAACATTATAGACTTATGCTTGTAGGCGAAGCGTATTAAACCGGGTTTAGTAGATTCAAGTTAATTTACAAACCTGGTTTTGTAGTTATTAATAATAATAATATTGGAAATAAACCGAAATATAGGCTGATATTATACGATCGTTTGAAAAGGACAAACGTTTATAATTATATTTCACTTAGTTATAACAAGAATGTATTTATTTATCCTCAGGGAGAATGAATATGTCGAGATTATTTTTAGCGTTTCTCCAATTCCACCCGTTGGGCCCCCCGGTATGCTCCTCCGCTTTAATAAAATCAAATAATACTGCAATCTCATTGGTTCTTAAAAATTACGTTTTTCGACGAGATTAACGCTGCTGCGAGGACGCAAAAAATAAGACCGCCTCCTTTTTTCCTCCCCCCCCCCTAGCGTGACGGGGTCAGGGCCTCAACGTGTCCGTCGATAGTCTCGACATATTCATTCTCCCTGAGTATAAATAAATACATTCTTGGTTATAATAACGTTAAAACCATAAAAAATATCAAACCACAAACATCGTAAGTTTCATTTAGCGAACATAATCTTCGTAAAGAATATCTTCGAAACTATCCAAATTGCTACAAAATATGATTTGGGGTCACCGGTTTCTTTCTTGACCGCGCGGTTATTATCGCCAATAGCGATAATAATTCAGACTATCCGTTTTACGCGTACGTGTCTGGAGATTTCGTCTTTCCCGAGACCCGAAGAACAGATTTTCCGGCAAGGGTCGCGTGGAAGGAGGGAAGTTGTTCGTGAAGTCGGGTATCGTCTCTATCTCGGCGAACGACGCTTTTACTACTCTCGAAATGAAGCGCTTATCCATCCGTCGTGATTCCTGAACGTAGCGCGTATTCTAAGCGGGGAAAAGGAAACGATCGGAGTCGCGGGTCATCGTTAGGGATGCTGATGAAGAACGATGTCGTCCATAACGCGTTCCTCTTCACTGGCCGCGATAATGGTCTCTTTCAAAACCGCGGACGTCGAAGGGAGAGGCTGGTCGCGCTCGGCGGTCGCCCGGGAATGCGTCAACTCGAAGGGCAGGCGCAGGGTCAAGGGTCGGTCGATACAACTCAGCAGAACTTTGACCTTGGCTTCGTAGACGACGGAAACGCCGTACGGAGTCTTTTCCTTGGCCGGAAGGCCAGTGGTGGAAGCCAGCCAGTTGTACTCGTCGTGGAATCCCGTGTCCACGGCTAAGGCAACGGCGTATTTGGTGAAACTCATGGGTTTGACGGGGAACTCTCGCGAGAAGACGCTGTTGGGGGGGACCGTTTCGCCATCCTCCGTCGACCTCATTCCGACCACGTTCTTGAAACGGCCGTTCGTGAACATGCACACGTTCACCAGTTGGACTAGGTTGACCTTAATTTTGTGCACCGTCTTGTTGGAGTTGTTCTTGACGGCGACGCGTACCACGACGGGCTCTCCGTGCAGGTACACCTCGCGGTTTAAGGAGGCTTCGATCTCCAATCGACCCGGGCTGAACACGAAGCTCTTGGTCAGTTTGTCAATGACGGGCTCGCTTCGAAGACTGATCGCGTCCCAGGGCGCGTAACGGATGCATCGGACGGCCATTCGCACCGTGCTACGCTTGTGAGGACGCTCTTCCAACCTTTCCGCTGTCAAGTTAAAAGAGAACAGAAACATTCGCCGTTAACGCTGGTTTTATTCTCACTCATAAAATAAGTTACGTAATATCACAATAAGAAAAAACTATAACCGAACTGCTTTTCAAAGTTAATCGAGTTTTAGTTCAGCACAGAGCCCCTTACTGAATAGATATGACAACGGCGAAATATAAAATTACCAAGGACAATATTATACTACTCAGACGGGACTAGTAGCGTAGTCCCGTAATCCCAAGCGTCTGGGAGGCAGAAAAGGCGGACGGCCTTACGAGGACGACTACCAATCCCCCAACGGGTGGTTGTCACGCTTCCGCCACGGGTGTCTCGTCCCTATGCCCAAGTATCCCCCGTTGGCCAGTGGCCTTTACACGTATCTCACCCCTGATTAATCGCATAGCGGTTAGTGGACTGTATTGTCCCAAGTACTCTAACAAATAAAAAATATACTACTCTAAGTCGTAGCTGGGCGAGAGTATCAGCCAGAAAGTCAGAATTAAAATAATAGGATGCGTCATACTTATTTACATTTTGTTACTTATGCTAATACGTGGGGCTATTTCATTAAAAACATTAAATACCATATTCGATTTCGATCTATATTTGAACGTACAAATTGGACTTTCTACTGATCAGAATATTACAAAATAATAAATTGTAAGTCTCATAATGAAGGCAATTAAATGGACTAGGAAAGCGTGAAACGAGGAATATGTTCAAAAGAATCAATGCGGCGGAACAAACCAATTAGGCGTATCGAGTGAGAGAGAGAGAAAAAAACGCGTGTTAAATACGCTTCACTCTGCTTACAAACAAATCCAAATTAATTAATAATTTCCTAAGAATTCTAAATCGATTTGGATGACAATTTACGGGAGTAAAGTACATTTGCGTGTAAAATATAATGAAATTTCGAGGAAGATGCAGTGAACCGTGCGCAATCAATTGACAACACGCGTTGACCATCTAATTTGCGCGATTAAAATAAGAACGCGGAAATAAAATAAATCAGGAAGCGTTTAATATTCGTTATTCCTCCGGGGAACTAATTAAAGCCAGTTAAGCTGACTGTTCAATAAAAAGCGTGGCAGGGGGTGCGTCTAGATTGAAGAAACTGTCATCTAAGCATCGACCGGGTACATCCGCGGTCAACAACGATTTATTGAAAGAAATAACGATCAGCGACTTGGTCTCGAACCAATTAAATATTATCCTTTATTAAAAAGGGCGTCAAATAATGGGTACGTTCAGCAGCGCTCATCGGTGACATCGGTTTCCTACTGTACGCTTTTTAGCGTTTCCGGTTTTGACGTCACGATAGTCATCGGTTACTCACCGAAGCACGGCCAACTTTGATTTCTCGCGCATCTCTCGCGCTACAGCGGCCATCTCATTCGTTGACGTTTCTGTGTTAACCTATGAGCAAAAGATGTGTATGACGTCAGCGCCCCTAGCGGATTATTTTTTTTAGTATAGTTTTTACATTGAAGACAATATAACCACCGAGCGTGGCGCTGAACTCCTACACATTATAGTACAGTTTATAGAGGGAAAATCCTTGCTCGCGGAATTTCGACGAATGTGTTGGCCGTAGTAGCGCAAACAGCGCGTGATCAAAGTTGGCCGTGACCGAAGTCATCGGTTGGAAGAGTCGGTTTTTCCGTTGACTGACGTCACTACTGACGTAAACTACTATAAAAGCTACGGCATTTTAAAAAAAACCGATGACTGAATAAAAGCGTTCAGCAACTTACGACGTCATTATGACGAAAAAGCTCATCGGTGGAAAATATAAATCCATCGGGTTTTTTTCCGTTGACTGCGGCTGAACGTACCCCATGAGAATCTCCAGTCTCGCGCAGTTACTCGTTTTCGGTTAAAAATCGTCTGCATTTCAGATGGCGCGTGACGTAAAAGTGGAACTGCGCAAGACCGGAGATCGCTTTTCGTAGAAATACATCTTCCGCGGGGTCATCATTTTTAGCCTCTTTTTAATACGGGGGGTATGGTTTAGCCAGGAGCGGAGACTCAGTCAAAAGAAAGAAACAAAAGGCCTTCTCGGAAAAGGGGCAAAATCGATCTTGGGGTATTACAAGGCTTCAGTCCCATTCGACCGAAATCCCATTCGTCTTAACGCCGCCCAAAAGGCGATTTTTAGAAAAAGACATAACCTAACTTTAAACGTAACCTAACTTTAAACGTAACCTAACCTAACCTAACCTAACCTATCCTGAAACGTAACCTAACCTAACCTTAAACGCATCCTAACCTAACCTTAAACGCATCCTAACCTAACCTAACCTTAACCTAACCTTAACCTAACCTAACCTTACCTTAAACGTAACCTAACCTAACCTAACATAACCTAAACCCAGCACCGTAACCAGGATTTGATTTCAGGATGGGCACGCAATGGAAACAAATAAAAAAAAATAAAAAATTGTACATACAACCATACGGTCCAGGGTGGGCACGGCCCGACCGCCCCCCCCCCCTGGTTACGGCCCTGCCTAAACCTAAACGTAACTTAACCTTAAACATAACCGAATACCGCCAATTGGGCTACATTTTAAAATTATTTCGGTTGAATGGGATTTCGATCGAATGGGAATATTCCATTACAAGGGGCGATACGATCGGAGAGAATTGGTACATTTTCCATTAAGGAAAAGCGGGTGGAGGGTGGGTCTTCAACGCGACGACAATAATAAGAATAGTGGTATTTGAAGCGACTTAATACTGACCCACGTGAACCTTGAGGTCGTAATGGACTCCGAGAGGCTTCCCGTTGTACGTGCGGGCTGGTTTGAGGCGCACGGAGGGCGGAGAGTTGGGAGAGATCTTCAGGTTCAAAGAGAAAGTTTCCACTCCTAGTTTACGAGCCAAACTTCTTTGCAAGGACGAAGTTCCGACCTCGGAGTCCGCTTCGATAAGAGGAAGCTGCCACGCGAAAGAAAAGGATGACATTTTCTTTTTTTAAAAAAGGATCTCCGACAAAAATGAGTTAATATAATTTATGACGCGTGATAGCGAAGGCTTAAAGGGTTCACGGATCCAGTCCAAGGTCAATTTGCCTTTGGAAACGACGTTTTTTTCAGAAATATTTTTATTCGCTAACCACGTAATTTAGTAGGAAAGGGAAAATGCTATTCTTCCGAGGATGCCGATTTTCTTTTATAATTGCGAAAGAAGATTGTCAGACAGAATGAATGCATTTTTACGATATCTTTTTCGTAAAAAATCCCTTTCCAATCGGGGAGGACCATTAAAGTTTGCCTTAATTACAATTAGGCTTCCTGCGTAGTTTAAATTTTGGTAATAAGTATCGCCGCCTACCGACCGAGTTTTAAATATATGAAAGCTGTCTGCTAGTTCAAAACAGCTGAAATTTACAACCTAAAAACATCGTCTGCTATTTCTTCACATAATTAGTTGACTGATATTAAGGCAGATTTACTTATTTACAAAATTAAGGCAATTAATATATAAACAGTATATATATATGAAAATAATATATAAACAGCTAGGCTAGGCTAATACCCAAGGCACCACCTTAGGCCTAAGTCATCAAGCGACTTTTGAAGCCTTTAATTCAGGTGGCCGGGTTACAATGCGTAGGAGGGTGGTGGCAAGCTCTGCATGCCACATGATCGAGCCAACAGCTCTCTACACTAACTATTACCGTTAACCTCAACAAGTTTTTATGGAAGGGGAAACCGAAGAGCTCGGGGGAAAACCCCTTAAACCAGTGAGGAGAGAACTTGCAAACTCAACGCGGAAGAAGTTGTTCCCAGTTTTCACCCAGTGCCACAAGTTGGTATCGAACCCGGCTCCTCTTGCTGCGAGGCGAAAGTGCTAACCACTCCACCACCCCAATAAGCGCTCCGCCACCCCAACAGTATATATATATGAAAATAATATATAAACAGTTTATATATATATATGAAAATAATATATAAACAGTATATATGTATGAAAATAATATATAAACAGTGTATATATATATGAAAATAATATATAAACAGTATATATATATGAAAATAATATATAAACAGTATATATATATGAAAAATAATATATAAACAGTATATATGTATGAAAATAATATATAAACAGTATATATATATATGAAAATAATATATAAACAGTATATATATATATGAAAATAATATATAAACAGTATATATATATATGAAAATAATATATAAACAGTATATATATGAAAATAATATATAAACAGTATATATATGAAAATATTATATAAACAGTATATATATGAAAATATTATATAAACAGTATATATATGAAAATAATATATAAACAGTATATATATGAAAATAATATATAAACAGTATATATATGAAAATAATATGTAAACAGTATATATATGAAAATAATATATAAACAGTATATATATGAAAATAATATATAAACAGTATATATATGAAAATAATATATAAACAGTATATATATGAAAATAATATATAAACAGTATATATATGAAAATAATATATAAACAGTATATATATGAAAATAATATATAAACAGTATATATATGAAAATAATATATAAACAGTATATATATGAAAATAATATATAAACAGTATATATATGAAAATAATATATAAACAGTATATATATGAAAATAATATATAAACAGTATATATATGAAAATAATATATAAACAGTATATATATGAAAATAATATATAAACAGTATATATATGAAAATAATATATAAACAGTATATATATGAAAATAATATATAAACAGTATATATATGAAAATAATATATAAACAGTATATATATGAAAATAATATATAAACAGTATATATATGAAAATAATATATAAACAGTATATATATGAAAATAATATATAAACAGTATATATATATATATATATATATATATATATATATATATATATATATATATATATATATGCAAAAAAACATAAAGCAATGAGTAATACCTATTCGTGTGCCACCTCCCCTGAAACGTATGTATGGTCGTACACGTGTAGAAATATTTTTATTTTTTACTTTAAAAAACTCCCGAACCAAAATTATTTTCTTTACTTTGGTACGTAAGACCCTCACGCTTTGATGGAATTCTAAAATAAATGATCGATTGTTTATTAATATAAAAATCAAACTGGAGAAACTGTCATGGTATAAACAATTTTATTTTATTTATTGGTGACGTTTCGAGCCGATGCCCTTTATCAATCCATTATTTTAAGACTATAGTTATATTATACCAGGGTAATTAATAAGCTTAATATTTATGAATATTTAATACTTTTGAAAATCAGGGAGCAGATACAACGGAGGTGAGGTGGCGGAGTGATTAGCACTTTCTCCTCGCAGCAAGAGGAGCCGGGTTCGATTCCAGATTGAAAACTCGGAACCACTCCTTCGCATCGGTGTATACTGTGGCTAATGATAGAGTTGAATGTTCATGGGTTAAATAGATTCATGATAGAGTTGAATGTCCATGGGTTAAATAGATTCATGATAGAGTTGAATGTCCATGGGTTAAATAGATTCATGATAGAGTTGAATGTCCATGGGTTAAATAGATTCATGATAGAGTTGAATGTCCATGGGTTAAATAGATTCATGATAGAGTTGAATGTGCATGGGTTAAATAGATTCATGATAGAGTTGAATGTCCATGGGTTAAATAGATTCATGATAGAGTTGAATGTCCATGGGTTAAATAGATTCATGATAGAGTTGAATGTGCATGGGTTAAATAGATTCATGATAGAGTTGAATGTTCATGGGTTAAATAGATTCATGATAGAGTTGAATGTCCATGGGTTAAATAGATTCATGATAGAGTTGAATGTCCATGGGTTAAATAGATTCATGATAGAGTTGAATGTTCATGGGTTAAATAGATTCATGATAGAGTTGAATGTTCATGGGTTAAATAGATTCATGATAGAAAATCATAGAATCATGTGCTAATTAATAAATTATCTCCCCACTGGTTAAAGAGGCTTTCCCCCGAGTTCTTCGGATTAGTTAGCATGAAGGGCTTGCCACCACCCTCTTACCTAAATTAATGGCTTTAAAGGTGGTACCTTGGGTATTAGCCTAGCTGTTAAATATTATTATACTGAAAACTACAAATATTATCGGACAAATAAAATACCATTTACACCCGATAATATTTACAAATGTTTACAAAAAATAAAGTATAAAAGACAAAGGAAAGTGCAACGGTAGAGCTACCATTTATCAGAGCTTCTCAATAGTAAAAAGATGAAAACTTATTGAAACGGCTTCCCAACAACCGATTAAAATGATTCAGTTTACAAGAGTTGAGAGGGGGCGAGTTCAAGTAGAATCCAACTTACAAATTTTTGCCTGGAGGCGTTCTACATGCGATACTGCGATTCTCAGTTTACTTGATTTAATTGCAAAAAAACTGCTGAACAGCCGATTATCGTTATACAGTATTAAAAATGCGACAGATCTTACGTACTCTTTGATGTCGTAGGTACAGATCAGCTCGATCCATTTTGTCGAAATAAAA
Source organism: Leiobunum rupestre (assembly GCF_980474605.1). Lineage (NCBI taxonomy): Eukaryota > Metazoa > Arthropoda > Arachnida > Opiliones > Sclerosomatidae > Leiobunum > Leiobunum rupestre. The sequence continues at coordinate 24,955,856 of NC_143391.1, forward strand.
TATGCCTACGACTCCTAATAATATTCCCAAAAAAAATATTTATAAGAACGTAAGCTTCTTAACGTTCGCTTTCTTTACCGAAAAATGCCTTTGGAATTTATGACTTTTTTATTTTGCTCAATAGCAAACAAATATGAAAGTAAGAAAAGTATTGATTCTGGAGTTAGTTTTTTACAGCTGGAATGAAAAGATTTCTTTGTCGAGGAAATAAAAACGATTTTCCATGTTTCGCGTACAGATACGCAATCCGCGCACGTCTAGCGAATAAGGAGAAATTTCACATCTACGATTTCACCATTTGAAATTTGAATCTACGCAAACATAGATCGCGTGTTTGATGAAAATATTTTTGTTTTAATTTAAGAAGTGTTTCGTTTTAATATCTCATTTCACCCGTTTGCTAGTGAAACCTACCAAAGTAAAGCCTGGTTCACACGGGCAGTGTTTTCCTGGTTTTCTATATTTTCTATTTTTACCACCTTTTCACGTGGTTCTGGCGCGCAGGAACACGACTGTACACACGGACAAAATTTGCCGGATTTTGTCACAGCGAGCGCTGCCGGGGACCGAGGAAACGGATAACCTTTTTTTGAGAGGCGTTGGGCTCGACCAGTCAGCGAGCGTTATGCCGTCACGTGGTAGACGCAAAAATTCTTAAGCCTACTTTTTAAGACTTTCAAAAGCGCTCCTTATATCACGTGACAGCGAAACGCTCGCTGATTAGTCGAACTCAAAGAGCTTCAAAAACCGGGAAAATAAAGTAGAGATATTTCAACATTTTTTCTCCTTTTTCTCTTTTACCGGCAGCGCTGACGGCGGATAAATCCGTTAAATTTTGTCCGTGTGTACAGTCGTTTTCCCGTGCGCCAGAACAACGGGACAAGGTAGTAAAACGAGAAAATAGAGAAAATCAGCAAAACACTGCCCGTGTGAACCAGCCTCCAGCTTTTGTAGGTCTTCACCTAGTATGGCTTAGATAAAAAAAAAACTAGACAAACTGACCCGTCTTACACCCACCAAAAGGACAACTCATTTAATAAAAAAATATAACGGTCTCGGGGGCTGTTCACAAATTACGTAACGTGGTAGGGGGGGATGGAGGGTTTCAGCAAGCGTTACGAATTGTTACGTGGGGGGGGGAGGGAGGGTTCGCTAAAATGTTACGTAACACATCTTATTTTTAATATCGTAGAATAAAATTTTTATCACTTTCAGAAACAGTCGCAATTATTAAAAACATAAGCATTTTCATTGTTTTACTCACGTTTAAAAGAATTTCATACCCATGGGTATAAAGTGTTGCATAAAAATACAGTTGTAATTTCAAATGTAAATTACAAACAACAAAATTTAGTACCTGATCTTATTGTACTTTATTACCAGCATATTAGTTGTTACGTACTATAATAATTTAAGGGGGGGTTCGATATTTGTTACGTAATTTAAGAAGAGGGGTCTTTCCATTTGTTACTCTTTGTTACGAGGGGGAAGGAGGGAGTCCAAAAAGTGGTTTTTCTGTGTTACGTAATTTGTGAACAGCCCCTCGAGTGCTTTCAACGTTTAAAGGGAATATAACCTGCAAAGCAATCTTTACGGAAGACCCCTTCAATTTTTCAAATGTCCCTGTACAGTGGCGCCAAACATTTTTAAAGCCAAAGGCAAGAGCGGCCAGAGCTGCAAGCGTTGGTGTTCCACACCAAATACCTGAGGTTATATTCCCTTTAATCCCGCGTAACGCGTATTCAAAATCGCCAATAGTCGCGAGAAGACTATTTAAATTTAGAAGAAGTTGGAACTTTGAGAGTGACTATAGCGGCGCCATCAGGCGGTGGACGGCGGTAACAGCTTTCGGTTCCCGGGACTTTCTAAAATATCTTGAAAACGGAAAACGTTGATCGACGTGCCCCTCGTAACATTTTTCGCCCCAAATCTCACTTCGCTAATGGAGGAACGGTCTAAGGCGAACGGGGTTTATTCTGATAAATGGCCTTAATTTTAAGTGTAAGCCTGGCCGGTGATCGTTGCGTCTGGCATTTGCCAGAGGTCTGCTTATCGCGGATAAAGTCTCTACAAACCATATAGACCAACGGGCTGGTCATTTCGTAGAAATAGAAATGAGACTAGAACCACTGCGCTTTCCGCCAGTCGCAAGGGAAACAGGTAAGCTAGAAGGCTGCCATTAGGCCATTTTGGAATCGGGTTATCCGCGCCATCTGACAAACGCGTTAAACATTGTCGCCATGATAACGGTGGAAATTTTGAAGGCAGCGAGCCTCTACGCATCACGTCGTACCATAAGTCTATAATATTGTTCCATAAGTTTGTTACTTTGGGGAATATTTTACTGAGAGCTAGTAACGAAGTGACGTCATCACAAGAAGAAAATATCCCCCTAGCGAGGCGCTGTCAAAGGCTACGTGTGACTCGGGAGCAAGTTTACGCAAAACGGCGACTAAGCCCGTAATGCAGTCTGTCTCGCGAATATAGCTCACGGTAAAACTTTCGCGTGTGAAGAATAGGAAGTGTCACACTTATGTAACGATATTATACACTTATGGTCGTACGCAGTAACGGTACTCTTGTGTTTGAGTTTTTCGCGTCTATAAGCATAACCGCGGAAAATCGCACTATAAAAAGCGATTTCGGAAACAAATAAAATGCTCATTTCATACGTGTATTATAGGAATTATTTTATACTAATCTCAGAATATGAGTGTTTTTACCTCTCCGAGGGGACTATGTCCCTTAGGAGGGGTTTTACAATCATCGTGTCTGTCTGTCTGTCTGAATGTGTGTGTGTGTCTATATTCTGCGGGTTTTATTATCGACCTATATATAGTTGTGTTAATGCAAAGGCGATAATTTAACGTTTATTGCTTTGATAGCTGTCGGTTAGTCTAGTGGCTCTCTGTGCTTTGTTGATGGTAAGGTTTTTGCTTCTTTGGTGTGGATATTTGGATATCTACGATTTCCAACGCAGTCAATGATTTCCTGGGTGTGCGAGTCATTATATGATATTGGAAATTGGATGGTATTGGTCTTTTTCATGTGGTATGCGTCACAACGTCAACTGGAAGTCTACGAGTGTTGAAATAAAATGAGCGTTAAAGATGCGGCAAGTATTTCGTAAGCGAGAAAAATACAAATACCATCTGCAGATATTTCTTTCATTAAAATTTGCTTCGTATTATATTCAACTGATAAACTTGTACTGTAAAAAGGGTTAAATTCAATTGTGCATTGTTTTAGTACGTCTAACTCACTGTTGTAACTACTTAATTTATAATATTTTGAATGAATTAAAATCGGTTGTTTCGTCTCATTTATTTTAATTATAATTAAAATTTTATACCGGGCGGGATGGAACCGGGATTACGTTTTTAGTAAATAACTCTGAATTGCGGAGATATATCTTTAAGGATCATCTCGAGAAATTAATACCACTAGGGACAATTCTTCCGAGGAGAGGTATATTTCGGCAAGCTTGCCAACTTGTTCATGTTTGACTTTGAGTTGAGGATGGGTCATCATCGCGATAGTTTAATTAGACAAGTTGGCAAGCCAAAATATACCTCTCCTCGGAAGAGTTTTTAATTTTCAGTGAAGCGTAACTGTATCCGTGATTCTGCGGTAGAACGCTCACCTGTCGTTCAAGAGGGCTCGGGTTCGAATCCCGGACAATTAAAAAATTATACTAAACCCAATGACCAAAAGAGGGCGCTTTTGGAAAAACCTTTTCCCTGATTCTAAGAAACTGCGTACGCAGTGATTACCCTTTGCCTCGAAAATGCGTTCGCAGGCCTGACAGACAGACCCACAGACAGACAGACAGACACGGTGGTTGTATAACCCCTCCTAGGGTACAAAGTCCCCTCGGAGAGGTAAAAACTAATTATGTTGTACACCAAAGTTCACCTGCAAACAATTACCAGAGACAAAAATCTGGAAATGGAGGGGAAAGCAATTAGAAATAAGCTTTCTAAGCTTATTTTATTTCAAGGCCAGTAAATTTAAAACGTTTATGAAAGTGGATTATTGGTAATTTACGGTAATGTAGATTTCTGTGAACGTAATGATTTTCATAGTTGTTTAAATAAGTTATATAATGTCGTTGAAATAATAAATCTGTCTTTTTTACAACTCTACAATGTCGAAAACCGATCGAAGAACATAAACCAGCCGACGTTGCTTACGACGTTATGCCACGTGACAGTGGGAGAAATAAGGCACTATCACCGGCCAATCGCCAGTTTCAAAATTAGCTGGCCCTGGTGACCACTTAATAAATTCAAAGTATTTTCCCTTCAAGATTTTAGTTCATTAATAAAATATTATATTAATCCCTAAAATTGTTTGGTCTTTGCTTCTATGCTGCGTGCTTCGCCTTACAATGTGATTCATTTGTGATAGTAGTAATTTTTTAAATTTAACATTGCTCAATAAAGATGTCTCTACATATTGCTGAAGCAGATTTATAGTTCTTTATTTAACACTCCAAAATTTTGAAATACCCATATGTAAGCCTATGCCCTAGCACATATTCTCAAAAATAGATAATTTTACCATAAATTATGAAAGCCTGATTTTGAAGGTTAAAAATGGTAAGTTGCCAGTGGCCAGTTTTTTAATTAAACTACCTAGGCTCTACTGGCCACAGGTCCAGTATAAAAAATTTCCTTATTTCTCAGCCTGCCACGTGATCATATTTAGTTTCATTTATTTTATTAGATGGCGCGGATATGCGAGATTCCCCTCTGATGGCGGCCTTCTAGCTGGTACACCTCCCCCCAAACCGATCGTGGTTCTAGTCTCGTTTCTGTTTCTATGGGTCATTTGTCCAAAGAGTATAAAAACTACGTAACCTAGAGATATAATGACGGTCGAAAGCAGTAAAGGAAGTTGTAGCAACCGGGGGGGGGGGGGGAAGGCACTCAGTGAATTTGCACTTCAAATTCCGGTACCGCAGGGCCACTACGGCAGTATTTAGTACAATAAATAATAAAACCGGAGAAAAATGGCAGTTACGGTGTTGCGGAGGTGCTAAATTTGGCATTTTGGATATTTAATTGTCTAATATCTGTCAATTCAAAAAAGTGACAGTAATTGGTTACTGTTTCGTGATTTTTTTAGTTAGAATTTGTGGATTCGTTGTTTCGGTGTTTATTTTCAAAAAGTGAAGAATAAGGCGTTTGTTCTCTAACGTTGCCAAGTCCTAAAGGTAACCAATTCCTTAAGGAATTTTCAAGAATGTTGAACTAAATCAAAATGATTGCCACTTAAAACTGCCGTAGTGGCGCTGCGGTACCGAAATTTGAAGTGCAAATTCACTGAGTGACTTCCCCCCCCCCCCCCCCCGGTTGCTACAACTTCCTTTACTGCTTTCGACCGTCATTATATCTCTAGGTTACGTAGTTTTTATACTCTTTGATTTGTCTACCCGGCCGAAAACGAAAAACCAAAAACGCCCGATATTGGACTGTAAAATATTTAGCTTTCTGGTCGGGCATCCGCCCGGGACGAGTTATAGAGTCTGCGCGAGCTTGAAATATATTTGCGGTATCAACGAAAAGACACCGGATCGATTCCGTTGGAAAAGTTACGTGGAATTTTGGCCACGTGTATCCCGGATCACGTAAACTCAAAATATCCGGCGAGATCATAGAGGCGGCGTCCTCAAACCTCCCCCGGGCGGCGTTAAAATCGAGATTTAATTGGCATCGCTAGTGAAAAGCGGCCGCCGGGTTCAGTTTGCGAGCACTTAAGCACGCGCCTAGATTAAGCAACCTCTCATCTCTTTGGGGGTCGATTATTTGGCGCTCTTTCGTAAAGGGGCGCTTGGCGTCGAAACACGCCACTCAACGGCGCACTTCGATTAATTAGGGAAATATCTGGTCCATCATCCAATCACGAAAGCTTCAAACCAAATCCTCCGCGCGGGTTTAAAATTGCATTCCCTTCTCCACCCTCTTCTCCACACGGAAATAAACTGATAACGAGATGGATGCGAAATCCGAAGGGCGCCCGGGATACGTATACATAGCGCTTATATATTCTTAAATTTTGCGATTCGTTCCAATCCAATATATAATGGACCGAGAAGAAAATTAAAAATTAAAAACGCTTCCGTGTTCGAAGATAAAGTTGTTCGTAGAATAGATGTTTCTATAAAATAATATGAAAAAAAAGTAAAAAACCTCTTACTTTTAAAAGTCTACGAGCGCGCACTACAGTCGCCAGAGGAATTTCGGATTTTCTAGCGCGCTGCAAATCGTGCGTGCGAAGAATATACTAATAAAGCGGTGTTTTGTGACGCAAGAGCAAAATATTCGATTTTTTTATTTTTTATTCATTTTATTTTATAGAAACATCTATAACGCAAGAACTAAATTAAGAAATACTTAGTCAATCTTTTAATTCGTAGCTACGGGTATCGATCAGTTTATTACGCAACAGATAAATCGAAAGATCAGACGAAATTATGCAAAAAAAATGACGACAAAGGGTTATTCCAAAATTGTTTCGAAACCGTTAAAGTAAAGGGATTATTATGATGCCAGTCTCCCATATTCCCCGCTTTGACCAGCTTTTGCTTTGCTACTCTGAGACTGAAACTGCTCGCTGGCTTAGAACAATGTGTAGGATTTTAGCTCGAATTTTAATGGGAAGATAATTCATTTGACACCTGTTCGGCTGTCCCATGGCAAAACCTTTTAACTACCACGATCGTAATTTTGAGATATTTGACTTTTTCAAAACCTAAGTTATAAGATTTTAACGTGGTTTTTAATGCGAAAATTATAAAACCCAAAACCATTTTTTAAGTCATAAATAGTTAAATATTTATGACTTTTACCTGAAACTTTTACAGTACTTTTGTACATGCCTTAGTAAAACTGATGCGTAAAAATCTAATTTTTCAAAAATTTGGTGGTTATAAGGTTTTGCCATGGGGCAGCCGTGTTGGTACGCAGCGCGATCTATCGAACAAATCCACCTAATTCCTTTTCCTTGTCACTATTTCAAGTTATTCACGGTTTAGTATAATTACCAAATCATTCTGTACTAGATCAGTGGGGCTTTAATGAACAGATAATCGAGGTAATTGCCAATTAGAATAATCATAGTTTAATTGAAGTTACACCCAAAAATTGTTTCAGTCTAAAGCTCTTCCTGTCAAAACGATTTTCTAAATTTAGCCTCTTTAAACTTATTGAATTTAGCCTGTTTAAACTTATTAAATTTAGCCTGTTTAAACTTATTAAATTTACCATTTTTTAAAACCACCAAATTTACCATTTTTTAAAACCACCAAATTTACCAATTTTTAAAACCACCAAATTTACCAATTTTTAAAACCACCAAATTTACCAATTTTTAAAAGCACCAAATTTACCAATTTTTAAAAGCACCAAATTTACCAATTTTATATAATTAAATAATAATAATTTTAGTATTTTAATATTTCAGAAATTTAAATTTTACCCTAAAACCCATCAAAAATATCTGTAAAATAATATTATATTCTTAATAGGATTTGGTTTGATCGCGATTGTTTGAACGGATCGTGAAAGCCTTTTCCAGTTAAATGATTTTGGCATTTAAGTATAGTAGACCGTAATGTTTGATTAACCAATAAACTGAGTAGGCTTAAGGCTCTGAACGAGCAACCTGCCTAAATTTTAATTTATTAAATTAATTAATAATATTAGTATATCGCCATTAGGTAAAGGACCATACAGCCCATTTTGATATCCAGATAACCATCATTGAACACTTTCATTGTCTTAACAAATAACCCTTATTAATGGACAGAGAACCCGTTTTAAACAGTGGCGTACCGAAGCTATATGGCGCCCGGTTAAAAAGTTTCAAAAAGGCGCCCCCCTATATACCAAATTTTTTTAAATTTGACATTAAAGATAGGAGTGTTTTGGCGCCAGCTTGCCGCCCAGTTAAATATTAACCCCCTTAACACAGACAATAATGATATCATTACAAATTAGAATTAAAATCGCCGATGGTATCAATCGCGTCGGAGGACTTATGTCTTAGGAAACCAATGAGATGCTTCTGTACACCTATTACTGGAAGTGAACAGCCCCTCGAGATTACTGGGGGCCTATTCTGTAAATATTCGAAATCCAATTTTCGATCGAAAACTACATTTCGAACTTCGAGATCTCGACGAATGGTATTCGGTAAAGATTTCGAATAAGCATAAATCAATGTAAATTGTCGAAGGGTATCGAGATCGAATTCCCATTCGTTTTTTTACAGAATCGCCCCCCAGCTTTTCCGATTTTTTATCTGATCGATTTGGCGTAGTCTATTTTTGGAACGATGTATTCTTATTGAAACGAATAGTAATAATAATAATAATGAAATAAAATGTTTCATTTGCATCACACGACGTATTACATTTCCGCAACGAGTGAGATTATACTATAGCTGGGTTCGTATGATAAAACGGGACTGAACGAAATTCTACATTTATTATATTTCGAACGACCATAATCTCGTTCCAGGGTTACGACTAAAATGGGATCCCATTACGTGGGTTCAACGTACAGTGACGAGGTTGACCTCGCGTACTATTTACGATGTCATAGACCCTCGTAACCCTGGCTAATATGGCAAACGATTTCTAACTCTCGTTCGTCACAGCTCGGTACGGCTTGTCCGCCATTCTGGAATACTTCCATCCTAGTAGGTCTGGTCAGAGCTAAGGCTACGTCAAATACCAACGTACTAAAAGACGTCGTTACTTCGCGAGTTGCTCATTCGCGCCTTGGGTCAATCTCAAAGCGGAGAAACAGCTCGTAAACGAACTACTGATACTCGAGTAGACGGATCGTAATAGAAATCTGGGCGAGATGGGGCGGGAAAACAAGGCGATACTCGGTCAGTCGCCCCGGGCCTCCTCTATTAGTAGAACGGGAGCCGAGGGCCTCATTAGGTGCAGACGCGCGTTTCTAAGAATTTCGCTCCCTTCTCTTCTAACGAGCTAGTAAAGGGAGATCCTCAGTCTACCCGGAGGAGACTCGCCTCGTGACCCGCTCGTCGGCCGCCATCACCTAATTATTATCTTCTTTCTCTCATCCTATCTCGGTCCTTTTTGTTTCCTCTTCGTGTAACCGGCCTAGATTTTTTTACCGTCCAATTTGTCCTCTTTTCGTTCTCAGTACTCCTATTCACTAGCTCGTGTTGCCTTTCGATTGAAACTATACTCTACGAGAGAGATCGTCTATCCTGGCTAAGAAGCGTAGTAACACGTGGGACCAAAGATAATACGGAACTCCATACCCTAGATTTCAATTCTGAGAGTTTTCTGATGGTAGGCTTTGTAACGAAGCGTTTACCCACTTCCGGCACGTGACCTCCGAAACATCGGCCTCCGTCGGTCGCTGTATTGTCCTATCACGGCCAACTTTGATGACTCACTGTTGCGCAACCAGCGCGTCATCAATGTTGGCCGTGGTCTTATGTATAGTTGGTTACCATGGTAACTATGTAGCTAATTTTTCGGAGTTCCGGCAGGAAGTGGGTAAACGCTATTGACTACGTGTACAATTTTCATTGGTTAGACGCGTTAGCGCCGGCTGCCGTCGGAAGGGGAAAATTCGGAAATTGTCTTCCCCCCCGCCCGTAAAACATTCAGCGTAAAGGCTCGTCCAATAAAATTTGTACACAACACTGCGTTAGCGTGTTTAAAGGTTAGCTACGTTCTCCTTGTGTTTATTACTCCTAGATAATTAGATTTAACAATGTTACTTTATTTTGATTACAGATTACACATATAGAGGATATTGATTAAGGCGTCTAACAATGCTTACTCAAATAGGGGCGCTGAAGAAGTCTGGTTATATCTATATCAAATATTGAAATACTGAAATGATATTTGACGTTTTGCAACCCCCTTTGATCCGCGACTTCAGAGACGCTCATTCGGCTATTGCAATCCGTAGAATACATCGAGTCGCATTGAATAATTAAAAATAAATAAATAAGGGCCTATAAAGATCTGAAAATAGAGTTTAGACGGTCTAACTTCTTCCTGTTTATGAAGTAAAATGGATAAAAAGTGTAAAATTAAGTGCTTAAATACTCGACAAAATAACTGAATTTGGGGAGCAGAAGGTTTAAATATGTTCTGTGGAGATACCTTGAATGGTCTTAACTATTGGATAAAGTTTTAACCACTTTAAGGGTCTAAAATAAAAACAGTGTATTAGTAGTTATAAGAACAATTAGGTGGTTGTGGCCTTTTAAGTCTTTGAGCTATATCTGGGGTAACCTCGCTGTATGATTTGAAAAGAATAAAATAGCTCAGACCTCTTTGAAGTCGAGAACGGCTTCGGTGTAGAACTTGAGTCCCATGACCTCTTCGTCCTCTCTCCCGTAACGAAACGTCAGAACGAGCATGGCGAATACTTTCCTATTTTTCAAGTAACTTTGGTCGACGGTGACCACCCCGTCTATGGCCGTCAAGTCACCATTTTCGTACACCAGATCACGCGACGACAAGTAAACGGTCACGTGGTTGTTGGGAGATTGCTTCTTGAACACTCTGGAAAAAAACCACAAGAAGTGATTAATTTGGAATATGAAAAATAATAAACTTCACTATAATAGATATTAGAAGCGAAATAAACTTCGCTTGGAAGTCGTCATCTTAACGAAAGATATTTCGAAAGCAATCCGCACTATCAATTAAAATTCATTATACGTGCCGCGAATACGAAGATAGTAGATTTTGAGAGCCCCTAATTTGAGGCGCGTAAGTCTCTCCGGAAGGCAGGCGAACTATCCCTCCAAATCTAGCCCTCCCGTAACTTCACGCTGGCCACATATAACCCGGCCAAACGAGTACTCTTCCACGATTTAGGCGACGATCGGATACGTGACTCATTTTACTTACAGCTTATTTAGGCGTCTTTTGGGACACCCGCAAAGAGAGAGAGATAATATTATCCGCAGAGCCGTACGTAGCCCAAATGGCGCCCCATCGGGCAAATAAACAAAATGGCGCCCCCAGAACCTTAGGTAGAAATTTTTCAATATCCAATTTAAATGAAAATCTTTGATTTTGCGCCCTTTAAACTTTGGCGCCCTGGGCCACTGCCCCGCTCGCCCTACTCAAGGGACGGTTCTGATTATCCGTATAATGGAGCTTTACTTTATACAGTGCAACAAAACAAGGCAATGTTTACAAAATTATCATCCGTAAGACGGGCAACTCCTAATGGGATTCGCGCGCGTGCTAAAAATGAAGTACTTAGGCCCAAAAATCCATTTAAATCTCATTCGTATCAATAGCGCCGTCCTTCCGAACATAAAAAGAGAGAAAAACATTTTTCACTACAGAGCCCCGACGAAAATAAAATGTTATTAGAATTCAAATATCGTTCGCCAACCTTTCCAAGTCCATCACCGCGAAAATCTCCTCCTCCTCCGAAGAAGAAGAAGAAGAAGAGAAGGAAAAAGTGATTCGGAGAGATCAGAGAGAAATGAAAAAAAAAAGAGTCTTTTTATCTGGATTTTTACAGTATCATCAGCGGAAAACACGGCAGCGGAACCAATCTCTTCTCGTATATATTTTGGACGTAAATAGATTTTCCGGATCTATTTTCTCCATAACACTTGTAGCGTACAACAAATCAAATAAACTGGAGCTTTTAATCTTCCTGGAAATCGTTTCTGATATTTCGGCAATGAAAAGAATTAACTCTCTCCACGTTTATCTGAAGTTGGCCAAAAATCCCGAGGATTTGACGAGGCATTAAACAAAACGCTTTCCCGAAAATGACGCGCGTTTCTCGGTAAAACAACGCGCGAGATTTCTGGAAGTAGCGAAACTAAAACGTTAAATTCCCTATACAAGAGTGACCTTTTATATCTAGTATCCTCGAAGACGCGAAGATTTCTGCCAACTAAGTCTAAAGTCTTAGACAAAAACGATTCCGGGAAAAGCATTATCCCCCGGTTTTGATCGTCCTACGATAGTTTTCCACCGAAACGCCCCCCTCGACATCTTCGACCGTTATTTAGCTAGACGAATGACGACCTACGTCAACGTTGGCACGCTATCCCGCGCTTCTTAAGATAGTCGCGAAACTGAGTTATATCTCCTATTAAGAACGGAAGACTATAGGCCCCAAAGTCAACAAAACTTTGCAAAGTGACTACCGTTTTTCTTACATCAACGGGATCAGAGTTGCCCTTATAAGTCGACGATTTTAATGGAGCTTTCGTGACAAACTTCAATTGGGAGTGTTTCCATTCGAAGTAGCCTCGCCCATTCCCCCATTTTCTTTTTCTCTCTCGTTCTGGGAACTTTCCAAAGCCTCATCGTTACAATGTCACGAGACAATGTCACGAGCCAATGTACCTCGCTTCTTTTCCGAAATAAGGATAAAGTTGGATCTTCTTTCTATTCATAAAGGGTTTCTTTTTATCCTAGCCCTTGTACTATCGTCAGATTTAATACGAAACTACCTCGATCGTATCGCCCATTTTCCCCCTTCGTCATTGAGAGAGGGCCGGTTTCTTTCGGACGCGAAACTCGCAATATACTTCGGGTCGGCTTGTTTTTTAGTTACGGACGTTGAAGATAGAGGGCGTGTGATACGTATTCCGCTATTCAATGGAGACGAATTAATGCGCAAAATCCAGATAGATAGATAAAAGAGAGCGATGGATGGAAGGTTTAGAGATAATTCTAAATCGTGAGCTGGATCCTCAAAATCACCGTTAATAGCAACAATGGAAGCTTTCTCGGAATCTCGAAGACTCATTTCTGTCGACAGAGAATGAGAACGATGGCGACCATTAGGATCCGAACCCCTTTTGACCAAATTTCGCGTCTTTGCCTATAGTAATTTCCATTAATATTTCTAGCTCTCTGTAGGCAGGGGTGTAGACTGGTCGGGGTGCCACGCGGAGAGCGGCCCTCACCAAACTTTTTCCAGAGTTGTTAAACTTTGGTTGATTTGGGGAAATCAAATTTTCGACTAACTTGAGTGTGAAATTGAGTTTCGAACCCCAAAAACCTTAGGTATCACCCCCTACAGGAGTTGGCAAGATATTACCCCCCCCCCCCCCATCAAAACACTCTTTGGTACGCCCCTGTATGTAGGGGCAGATCCACCATCAACATTTTCATGTTGTTTGTAAAGTCACGGAAATTTCATAACTGTTTTAATATCGGGCCCTTCTTAGCCGTATAATTTAAAATAAAAATTATAATAAAATGATAATATATTTGGTCTACTGGCGCCTGAAGAAGTGTTCGACTCGCAGTACTCCGGTGTTCCAGGAGAAGTAAACTACCACAGTTTTATAATTAAAAACCCTACTGCGGCTACTAGAATTTTGTCTAGTTGTTTGAAGGTTTGCGACACTTATTATAACAGCATAGAGATATGGTACCTTGTCACTGGAAATATATTTTCCATATTTGCATAGCTAGTAGAGCGCTTTAACAACTCAAACAATATTTCGAAATTTTGATTATTGTATTTATTGATATAGGAATATTAAATACGAAATTAAATATTTGTGGGATTTTAAATGTTAAAATGTAATAATATAATATAAAACCTTTATGGTTTCTTTAGAATAACAAGAATATATTTATTTATAGTAAGCGAGAATGTGCGGGGGAAGACGTCAGTCTTAAGGAACCAATAAGATACCGAACTGATTTGATTCTTTTAAGAGGAAGTAGCACGAGAGGTATTGACTGCAAATCTAAAATAGTCTCGACATAGTCATTCTCTCTAAGTATAAATAAATGCATTATTGATAATAATAATAATTTTTATTTTTGGTAAACATTAAAAATATCCTGTAAGATGTATCATGACTACGACGCCTTGGAAGCTTATTTATACGCAAAAAAACATTACATTATTTCATTCATTCATTTGGCATTGTCAGAAGTATATAAAATATCTATAGACGCATTCACATATTGCCTACAGGGAAATATGCAAAAAGGGGCGAAATCCACCCGTGGTACCTTCCTATTTAATAATGTTTAAGGTAGATGGCGACACTATAAAGTTTGTGAAAAATAATTTTTTTAAAAAAGTTATTAATTAATTACTAAATTATAGTACTTTAAATTCTTATTAAAAATATATAATTTTTGTAATTTAAATTAACAATTAATTTTAACAGAAGTTAACACTCTCCGCCATGGATGGCACTATAATACGATTTTAAACTATCCAATCAGGGAAGATAATTTTGTATTTTAAATCTCGACAAAACCGTTCTCCACTAAAAACTGAAAACTTTCAACCAATCGTTGAAAATCAAAATTATCATATGACCCGTGGCGCCATCCATTATTTTTGAAAAAAAAATCTTTTTGACCATGACCAGTGCACGTCGTCTGCTACATTAGAATAGCGTGTTTTATCTTTTAACCGTTTTTAATAGGGTTAATTCTAGGGCTGTGCGAGTCATAGAAATAGAAATGAGACTAGAACCACTGCGCTATCCGGTAATCTCAATGGAAACGGGCAAGCTAGAAGCTTTCCAGGGGAGTGGAATCGCTACTAATCCACGCAGGAGTGCGCCAACTATTAAATAAATTGAAACTATAATTTTTTTTTAAATAGATGGCGTGCTCCCACAAAGAATACTGGCACTCTCATGGCAGCTTTATTACTCGTACATCTCACAACAGTTTAATCTTGCTTCTAATCTCATTTCTATTTCTATGGTGCGAATACTCGAACATCATCGATTACTCGGCATTTTTGGAAATCGAGTACTCGAACTGGACCTCTAATAAGTAATTGGAAAACACTCGTCGATTATCGAGTACCAAAACATTGAATAGTCGGGTATCTGATTACTTGAATAAGCTGCTGTAAGTTCAAAGACGGGTTTGGCAACTTTTTGGGGTGGAAATAATAAACGGTACGTACAAGACGTACAAACAACAAATGTTTTGAATTACCTTGGGGGTGGATCACGGTTTTTAATACGTAGTGCGCCTGCGCGGTTTTTCTTAAACAATATTATTAAGTTTTAGTTTGGAGTGTCACTTCACGAATTCGGATGTCGGTCGGCGTTAGAACTTAGGAGTCTTAACTTCTTAAGCAATA